>NC_081824.1:294812455-295437455 GCF_030867095.1 Alligator mississippiensis
AATTTAATTTATCCCATTCTAGCACAAATATTCACATAATTTTACCAGATAAAACACAAGGCAGTCCATACTTCTTTAAAGGTACTCCACTAGAACACTCGCAATGAAAGGCAGATAGCTGAGTTTTTCCTAACTCTCTTAAAAGGGAATTAAAGAAGAGATGAACAGAAAATAAAGCTATGCTTACCTGTGCACCCAATATTTATAGTAAAGGGGAAGAACTCCATTAGGCCCTTTTTCCTGAAAAGTATCTATCAGTCTTTCAAGCACAGTTACAGATTTTGCAATCAGATAGTCTGTAGTTAAGCACTTGAGCTTTGTGCCATATTTTTTATTGTGTTCTTTGATGAGATCATTGATGCAAATAGTAGGGTTGCTATTATTCACATTAAATCCAAAACCTGAGCAAGAAAAGGGAAAAAGAAAGAACAGCATAGTACAGGAAACCCAAATTCTTCTCTTTCCAAGTAATGAAACAATCAGTTTCTTACCATAAAAATAAATATGCCTGTCCTTCCACGGCCATTTGGTGGGAAATCTTTGTAAAAGTTTTATCCACTAATGTATCAATTTTCTTCATTCTCTTGTATTCCCAAATCCATCCCCTTTCCTGGCTAACTTATATTTCAGTATCCTGCCTTAAATTCCTTTCTGCTGATAGATGCCGGTTCAAACAGCTCCAATATAGCCCCCATTCTAACAAACTCATAACGAAGACTAAACTAAATATTAGTATCAAGAAAGATGCTAACTAACTTGGCCATATAGCCATTAAAGTAGAAAATTCCTTCAATTGTTTTGTGTTGATAGATAACCACCAAAATATCTGAGAGCAGATGATTAACTATACTCTGAGACTGAATTTTATCTAGCAGCCTAAAATGCGGCTAAGAGCCTCTTCTATTTACTAAAGTTAACTGATTTCACGTTCTGAAAACCAAGCCTTTTTCTTAAGCTCACAAGTCAGCAATTGGTTTGCTGGGAAAAGTCCAGAAGAATCTAACTGTCAGGATTAGACTCCAGCTCGTTTAATCTATCTTGCTATAGTATCCTTTAGAAGCTTAAAGTTCCTCACTGAGGTTACTCCAGCTAGGATAATGTTGGCAAAAAGCCATTCTTGTTTAAATATGGCTCTTGGGGCCTTTTTTGCAGCCTGCTGAAGCAGGCTTTGAGGGATGTAAAGAAATATCTTGAATTACCTGTTTATTTTTCTCTCCCCTAATAACGTGGACTTTCCTTTCCTTATGCAGTTCGAGAGCAGAATCAGACTTGTCACTCAGGTTTAGGGATAAGATACCTTCCTCTATAGGAAACTCCAGATCATGTTATTTTACAACCTTGATACTAATGAGACACTTAAAATGTGTAATTAATTCACCGTGAACTACCTTGAGAAAGCAGGTTCTCTACATTATTGAAGATGCTTTAAAAATGCTGAGTATGCACATGAAAGGGAGAGCTATATAGGCCATAGTGTTATCTACTCCAAATATATCCGAACCACTGAAAGAAGGGAGGGAAAAGGAATATGATACAAAATGACAAGGAAATTGAAATGGAAAAACCTAACACACTATGCTAAACAGATATAGCCCACAGACAGTCATTTCCATTCAAACTTGATAGATGTGAATAAAGAATTTAGGTCCAGATCCAAAAATAGAGACTTGGGCACAATGATGTTCACTGTCAACTACATTTCCCTGGCTCCTGTGGTAGAATTCACAAGTTAGATGGTTAAGTTCCCTATATAGTAAATGGGAAAAACAACGTGCCTAAGAGTGGGACTCACCACAGCCAACATGCTAACGTACTGACCAGGGAGATGCCTAAGCTAGTAAAGAGGAAATTTTGAACAGGGAGTATTGTCCAAAAGCCTGCCTCTTACCCAAGCTTAGCTGCCACCTTCAGCCCTGAGTTAGATGACTATACGAGACTGGGATTTATAGCCCAACCCCCCTCATGAACTTTGGCACTTTGGTTGTCTTTATGGGTAAGGACAACAGCCTCATTCTTCTCTTTTAAAATATGGACATGGATGAAGGAGGAGGCACGGATGGTGGTGATGGTGCATGCTTTTCCTACAACAGTTTAGTTGCCAGAGTACCTATTAGGAAGTGGAAGATCTAGTTCAGTGGTTCCTAATCTGTGGTATGGGTACCACCAGTGGTATGCAAATAACCTATCAGTGGTATAGGTTAACAGATTTATTCTAATTACTTTATATGACAAACATTTGCTGGTGGTACTTAAAGTTGAACTGAAAAATTTGATGGTGGTATTTAAGGTTGTATCATTTTAAATTGGTAGTGCACAATCTTCAGTTTGGGAACCGCTGATATAGATCAATGCTCTTCTCTCTTCAATGAGCGAGTACAAACCCATATGTTACCTCCACTTTAACAAGCAGTTCCAGGGTAGGCTAGACTAGGACAAGGGTGCTCTCCACGTCCCCTGCTAAAGCTGGATTGCTAAGTTAAAAAGAACTTCATATGTCAGAGAGAAAATGAGCATGAGGGAGCCTGCCTATAACCAGGAAAAGGTGACCCCTCCTGTGACAAAGGAGCTTTCAGTTCTAATAACTGCCCTTGCATTGTTCATACATTTTATAAAATGGCTCTAATGTAAATTGCTCAGGCAACACCATGAGCAGAAGATCAAACTGAAGCCTTAGAAATCTTTACACACGGACACATGACTTTGCTTTGGATGCCTGATTAAGACAGCTGGCTAAAAGGGCCTTTCTGACTGTTTTTGCTTCAGAAAGGGACACTTCGTGGGTGATCAGCAGGGATCTGGGTTTTCTGTTTCCCATGGAAAAGTGCATATCTTCACCTTTAAAGATGAAAAACCTGTATTTTCCCTTTGAAGTGGGAAACAGCGGGTTTCCTCTTGCACGCTGGCAGAGTTTTGGCCTGGAAAGATCTGCTTGGGGCTGGGGGGAGTGGGAGCAAGCACAATCAGAGGCAGGGGGTGCCACGTGCATATACACATGCACACACATGTGGCCGGCAATACAGCCAGGCAGGGTGGCAGGAGCAGCCCTGACAGCTAGATGCAGGTAAGTCTATGGGTGGGGTGGGGTTGGAGGGCCAGGGCTTGGGAACCATTCCATTAGGGCCAAGGGCTCAGCTCTGGTGAGCCTGAATTGGCTCAACAACATCGGAAGGCCCCCCAGTGACACAGGGGTGATCCAGGCATGCCAGAGCATGGCGCAGGGCCTCAATGGACTGGGGCAGGTTCGGGCTTTCAGGGGCCAAACTCTGATGAGCCCAAACTGGTCCTGTAGCATCGGGGCCGGGGGGGAAGTGGGGTGGGGCTGATGGCATGGGGTGGTCCAGGCACATACACTGGTGATGTGTTGAGGAGGTAAGGGGTCACATACCCCTCCCCCCACAGATTTCTGCACTGATAGCGGGGCATGGGGCTGCGGCTTGGCTGGACTGGCAGGAGTTGCCTCCATGGCCCAGCAGGCAGGACCCAGCTCAGGAGGGCAGAAAGGGGCATGGAAACTCAGTGCTGCCGCCACTGCCGGGAGCCCCGTGCCAGCTGCACTGCTATGGCAGCTAAGGTGAGGTGCTCCCTTCCTGCCCAGCAACAGCAGGGGTGGGGCTGGTGGCACAGGGCAGTCCTGGCATGCCAGAGCTTGGCGTGCAGCCCCGATGGCATAGGGCCATTTTGGGCCATCAGGGGCCAAGCTCTGACAAGTTAGAACTAGCCCTACACCATTGAGGAAGGGGCCATGCTCCAGGAAGTCCTGTGCACTCCATTCCCCTCCCCTCCGGCCTCACACACCTACCCCCTACCCCACACAATGGGGGGTTGGGGGAGCAGCTGGGGGACTCCCTGAGGCAGGGCTGAGGAAGGTAGGGGGCTGCAGGTTGGGAATGAAGGGTACCCCCCACAGCTTGGTTTTCCCCACAGCTTGGTTTCCCCCACAGCTTGCTGTCTCATCCTCTGCCCCATCCAAGCTGAGGTAGGTCCCTGCCCTGGACTGCTGTGACACTGCTCACCCCCCACCCCCACCTCACTGCCCTGGGTGGTTGCCGCCCTTGCTGCTCACCCATAAGGCCAGCTCTGCCTACAGGTCATACTGGCAGAGTTGATGTTGGCAGCACAGGGGGAGCTCTGACTTTCCATGATAAAAAACCCAAAATCAAATGCCAAAATACATAGATATTTAGAATGTATTTTACTATAATGATTGGAGGCACTGGTAGGCTTCCAAACTGCTTTAAGATTTTAAACATATCCATAAAACACTGTTCAACTGATACCTACATATATAGTGGCATTTCATTTTAATTGCAGAAAAACACACATTTTGGGTTTTTTAACCAGAGAATTTTGGATTTTTTAACAGAGAAAACCAGGATCCCTGGTGACCAGGGCACACAGGATCTTTAGATGTCTTTGTATCTACAGGTATTCATTATTACCCTCCAGTCACTGAATGCTTTTCTCTGGAACGGGATAACTTGGTTTATAAAGAGAAGCCAAGTTTGTAGAAAATGATGGATGCTTTTAGCATGGCAAGTAATCTTTCCCTGTTGTAGCCATCTGATATCACTACTACTACTAATCCAAGAAGGAGTTGATGTAGTTCCCCAGTATTCTCAAGGCTGTCACCAGAAGAGTGAAAGACATCACAGGCATCCTGGAGGTAATATTGAGGGGTAAGAGGAAAAGAACTTTTGACTGGTAGTGCAAACTATGGCACAGAAATCTTAGAA
This sequence comes from Alligator mississippiensis, assembly GCF_030867095.1. Lineage (NCBI taxonomy): Eukaryota > Metazoa > Chordata > Crocodylia > Alligatoridae > Alligator > Alligator mississippiensis. Next base: position 294,817,189 of record NC_081824.1, read on the forward strand.
ACTTCCAATTAAACTTAAGAGGGTGTGATTACCAAATTAAAATATACATCTTTTCAGAGCTACTGTTGTGAATAATCTTTTTCTGAAGATCACTGAGGGAAACAAATTAGTTCCAGATTGAATCTGAATGTTTTGGTGCATGTGTTGAGCAATTCCAGGTCCAAAGTAAAGTGTAATAATAAGCCAGTAAAAGGATTTCCTATACAAGAAGGTAAATTCTTTTTCAAGACCTTTTTTTCCAAGACAGGTTTGATTTTGTCTTTGGACAGAACATTATTTCATAGATATTGCCTTCAGGGTAGAATGGCTCTGAAAAAACATATGGAAGCAGCATGCACTTTTAAAAAGACAAAAGAGGAAGCTTAAGTGTCTCCATGCAGTTTCTATTATCTATATGTAAACTCATTAAAAAATATAATCAACTTCTAAAGCTTTTAGTATTCAAAATTAAATGTAATGGCTGAAACTACTATGTAGAAAAAGATGACGACTGACTTCAGCTATGTAATTTGCTTGTATCTTTATATTTAAGCTACCTGGGAAGGAAGTGCATCTTCATTCTCTCTGCAAAATACCACACACATTGTGCTATGTCTATCCTCCTGAATTTCTCAAGGGACTGCCACTTAATTTTTAGACGTATCAAGATTGAAGAAAGGAACAATCTGCAGCTTCCTACTGAGGCTAGAACTTGCTACTGAGCATACACAACAGATCTGCTCTGTTCCTTGCTGAACAGAGATGGGAAAATCCACAGCAAAGCAAAGATAAGGTATGAAAAGGCAAGGTAACAGTAGAAACCACAGGAAAAAATTATATGAATGGTTGCTTGCTTAGTTCTTCCCCAGTACAGTATTTTCCAATGAGGTCCCAGTACAAATGAACGGTCGCCTTCGAAGCTGGATTTAGTTTCTCTTTTTAGAGTGGTGAAGATTGTTTCTGTTCCCCATTATCTAAATGGCTGAACGAGAACAGTTTAAAAAAAGTCCTACTGGATCTTTCTCTCTCAAAGTCTGAGGACAATGATTAGCTGACCTAGTTCCTACTTACGGGGGTATTCTACTTTTTGAAAAGATACGACCAGGAAAAAATGAAAATACAGTATAACCTCATAAATCTGGCATGCTCGGGATCAAGCACCTGCCAGAAATGTGAAAATTCCGGATTCTCGAAACCGGAGCCGCTGCCGGTCACGGAGCGGAGGGAGTGGGGGGTAGCGGCAACCAGTCCTGGAGCAGCGGCCACACATGGAGTGGGGTGATGGGTGGCAGCAGCAGCCCCCACTTGCAAGCTTCCCCTCCTCCACGTCTTGTGGGGGGTGAGGGGAAACAGCAGCCTGTCCCAGAGCAGCAGCCACACATGGAGTGGCGGCGCAGGGTGGTGGATGGTGGCAGCCACTGCCACGTGCAAGTTTCAGCCTCCGCATCTGGCAGTAGCGTATTTTTTTTAAGTGCTGGATTTTCAAGAATTCCAGATTTTTTATATCCGGATTTATGAGGTAATACTGCATAAGTGAACTATATACAATCTTCATGCTAATTTAAAAAGCATAATTATGCTTACTGAGGAAAAACACATTAGTACAGTACTTTTTTCTCCCTACTCTACATTTGTGAATGACTACAAAGGTGAAACTGTCCATACCTGTTTTTCCCTTCTTTAAGATCTGTTATACCAATGCAGATGACTGTTTTCAGTTTCTCTAAGCCCAATACATGCAGTGATATAAATCAGTGAAGACACTTGGAGTTTTTTGGGTTTTCTCTTGATTTAGTGAATACAATAGTTTGTATTCCAACTTGCCTATTTGTCCTGGTTTGCTCTTATGCTTGTAGTGTGAATTCACTTAGGCATTCAAAACGAAAAAGCAGGTTTAGAAAAAGCTGGCATAACAATGCTTAAAAATAGATATTTACCAATGAGTATGTGAAACGTTTTTCCCGTAAGTGTAGAAGTCACTAGAACCCCACCAAGCTTCATAAGGTCACTGTAGTAAATATCATTTGGCCACTTCACTCGCAGGTCAATATCCTAAAGAAATACATGTGCGTTTATAAACATGTCTTTCTGTTTCCTTACAGAAACTATAATGGCACACAGGTCATTAAGTCACTCAGTATTCTATAATTTCCATATCACGTTGCTGCCTCAAAATAGGTTAATTAAGGCCTTTAAGAATCGAAGTGTACAGAAGGCTTACTGGATGCAGCTGAAATTTCCTGGTGGCTTAGTATCAAGACAGATATCATTTAGTAAAAAGTTATGTAGCAGCTACCAGCAGCTTAAAGGCATTGTAAGTAACCCAAAAGGGAGATTAGAAAAGCAGGTAGCAGAGGTCTTCCCTGAACAGATCCATGTCACTGGTATCCACAGAAAAAAATGCAGAATTTATTTACATGCAGTGGAAGTGTATTACAGATTTCAAATTACAGCACCTATTCAAGAAAGATGAAACTGGTGACAACAGCTATTTATAAACGTCACCACTGTAATAAACTTATGCAAGATACTTTGCAGAAATTAGACAGGGAGGCAATGAAGCTCAGAAAGGAAGTTTAGAAAGGAAATTTAGCACAGGAGAAAATTCCAGTGCACAACTAACTGTATAAATATTTGATAAATGCCCTAAAAATATTCACACATTAAGCAGCTATGTTCAGTCTGCACCATGGTTCTGGCAACACAAACTGTGATGCCATTCCACTGCAATAGAGAGGTTTTTGTTAAAACCGCAGAACTGAACTGAACTTTGCACCAGCTACTTAAATACAAAAAAGAAAGCAATTGTGCTTCCTGGAACTTGAAAAACTGTATATGACTAGATCCCAAGAGGCAAATTATGGGAGGTGCTCCTGGAGTACAAGAGTCGGGTTCCCTCCTCCCCTCTTACAGATTATGAAATCCCTTTACAGGATGTGTGAAAACTGCACCTGGATCCATGTCTACTTTCCTGACAGATTTAAAGGCCAGAGAGGATTCCATTACACAGATGTCTCTGCCTATGTGGACAGGAAACGCTAACTGATTCTAGTACCATAAAGAATTCTACGAGAGAACACCAGCAGTATACATTTGTTACTGCCAACACTAGAACATCCCCATTTCACTGTGGAAGGCCTTATAAAAAGATTCTTGAGACAGTTCTTTTCAAAGTATGCCACAGTTAAAACATCCAGCCAAACAATATTAAAAGATCTTTTCTGGGCACCCTGTGCAGGTCATTATTTTCTGTGTAAATAAGCTTCATCGAACTCAGGAGTTCAGCTGTCTTCATCCTTCCTTAAGTAAAACACACATCACTAAGACCAGTCCTTGCCTATTACTAAGACCAGACACTTGTACCATTAAGAACATACTGAATATGGCAAAGAATAGTCACACAGATATGCCCATGATAGTTTTCAGTGAGAATGTCTACATGAAAGACTTACTGCACATAAGTGTCTACATGAGACACTTACTGCATATTAGCCTAATAACACTGCTCAGTAGCGTGTCATGGCAAAAACGGTGCTAACAGCCAACCATGCAGACACAAATGTGCAGCAAGCATCACTAAATAACCATGCGCCAGTGCTACTGCGCAGTAACTCTAGGTATTGCACATCTGTTAGTACTTTATTAAGGAAGTACTTAACTAAATGTGTATCTAAGGCACGTTAATGAACATGTAAATGCACCTAGTATGAACTGTGTTGTAGTGACATGAGTTGTTCGACATAATACCAGTAAAGCAAAGTGAGCTGCTGTTGTTTCCAAAAAAGTTAATGACAACTTTTAAAATTAAAACAGAAGTGAAGTATTTGGCAGTAACTTTGCCAGTTACATGCAGGGGCAGCACATGTAAGAGATGAGTAGCTGCTAAACAGTGTTCTGAGATAGAGACAGCTGAAACTATATGGACACAAGATTTGCTTGTTTGTATTCAGGCACTGATGTGTACAAATAAAATTTAATATTGAAATATAAGATTTTTCACAGTGATAATCCAGAACTGTAGATGGTGGTATAACTGTTGTGAATATTAAGGACAAAGACCTAAAAATGACTGACTGATAATCTGAGACACAAATATTTGATACTTCTGTATGGAAATCCTAAAATGGAGTTGGAGCATAGCGAACCACATTAAAGTATGTTAAAGTAATATTAAGGATCTGACTTACGCCCACAGAGGTATGGAAATTCAGAGCTAGGAATGAAACCCCATCCATAACTTAGTCCATTGTTCCCAGCTCCTGCAGCTCATATGGCATGTATGTTCATCTGCTATGTGGAGAGCCCTGCATTACATAGGTCCAAGAAGGAAATTTAAGCATAGAGTTTCAGATTAAATTTTGAATTTCCTTGCTTTAATGGATTTGAGTCAGACCCTTAACATTATTTTAACCTGCTGTCTGTAATTTGATTTCCTTTCTTTAAAAAAAAACCCAGAAACCTAACAGGAAGTTAAGAGAACATTTACTTTCACTGTTTGGGATGATAGGAAATTAAGTCAGACATATTTAGTGATTTCTCTTGATGAATTCTATTGGTGATCTCCCATTATCTCCAACTATCATATCAGTTCTTTTTAGAAACCCTTCTAACATATGCTTTTTGTTTCTTACAAGACAGATTTCACTGCTTGTTTCTGAACACAACAGGTTATTATGAAACTATAAACCAACATTCAGTAGACTCCAGTATATGTACTACTGGCGCATTAATTCTTTTTTGCACCAAAATCCATTATACCAATCAAGTTGCTGCTACCGAATGGGCTAAAGTTAAAAAAGATATCTGAAAAATAGCTTCTGTATGTAACAATATAGAACAGATGGCATGAGTAAGCAAAAAAGTTTCTTACATAATTAACTCCTTTCCCCTTTTTTATGAATCATAATTTAAAGCGTTAGTTCTTTGCTTTCATCTATTTCAAATAGTCAAAAATTCACTCCTATCCAAGGATTTTTATGATGCAAATTTCAGCCTGAAGCAATTATTACAAACAAGTTAAGAAGCTCTGAAGTTAAGAGGCTTTAATAGAAGGGTTGACAGACCCTGAACTATAGAAAAGCTACCGGGTGCCACTATAATAAGGTTCTTGTGTAAATGTGTATAAGTCATTGATTTTGTATAATACAGGAAACATATGCTTTAGTTAAGTAGTTCTGTAAAATACCAAAGTTTTATAGTTAGCAAATATTAGGAAATGGTAACATTAAAAAGAAGATCTATGAGGTGATGAAGAAGATTGGTTCTTCATTTTCACACTGATGACATGACACTTAATTCCCTCTTGAGAGCAATACTCTTAACTTCTTGCTTTAGAAACCATTATTTTTTTCAAACTTTCACAAGAGGTGGAAAAAATATTTTAAAAGGAAAGAAGTGGCCACTGAAATTGCTCTAACAAAAAAGCAGAAAGGGATTTGTCAGTTTTATTCATTTTTTCTTCTCACTTTTCCTCAGTGTTTCCATAAACAGTACAAATGAATCCAACAGCAAGAAAAAGTAAACGGTAAATTCATCATCTTTGGAGACTGAATTTTAAAAGCTCAACAGATCACAAGCAAAATTAATTAGGTAATCTCAGTCTAGGCAAGAGCAGACGTTGCTCATTTGGCAAACTCCAAATCTGCTAAAATAATATTTATAAAATAAAGAAAAAAAAGCCTAAATCCACTCTTTTAGGTGGCCATTATACGGTACAGTGATTAGAGAGCTAGAACTTGTACAATCAGTGACACTGCTTATTGAAGGTCAAGTTCAAGTCTGAACTCTATGGAAGTAAGAACATAATGGGCATTTTAAAACAAATGAAAACCAAATGGGATACCTGATACCCAGGTATAGTTCTAACTGAATCCACCACAGCGACAGACATTAGGTGTTGAATAAACGGAATTCTCTGTCCTAGCTGGGAGTCCAAAGGAATAGAGATATGCAAAGTTGCTAGAGCACAGCCCGCAGGGCTGAGCCAGACATTTCCGCCACGACCTGATAGGGAAAACAAAAGAACAAACAAAATTGAGTAAGCACTAATATACAGAGCAAAAAATGATATATATACAATAGGAGATGAGAAACATATTTCTTCACAGATTACATTTATTCTCAGATTACATTTGAGAATCTACGGGAAGTAAATATCCAATAGTTTCCCAAATTATTTCAAAGAAAAGCTATATTAAAATTCTTTGCTTTTTCTTAGAGGGTAATGGTTTTGTTATTATATGCTCAGCCCGTAATGTTTATAGAAACTTCCTAAATAAAGAACTTAGATGCTTCCAGAACTTCCTTGCTGTTTTGTAGTATGACTATTCCTTTTTAAAGTGAAAATCTACTAGTGAAAGGTACCCCTGAAAATGCTGGATATTGAAATCTTCTATTTATCCACACCAGAAACCAGGGCGACTCAAGGCGTAAAGTCAAATGGGAGCTTTGACTCTGATTCAGATGGTTTGCTTTAGTTTACTTCCACTGTAGTGATAACCATTTGTATTATATGGAAGGCTTTCTAATAGAAAATAGAGCAGATCATTCCACAAAAGCCATCAAATAATTATTTTTGGTCATTATCAACTTAGGTTGGATTAAAATATGAAAACCAGGGTGGGGCAAAGGAAAGACGATTGCTATATTATTGTCAATTCATCTTGCACTATTCAAAATATTCTTGATACAGTGCAATTTATTAAACTATCCAATTGACAACATTAAGTACATTTTATTTTATTAGCATTAGAAGACCTACTGACCTTTTCCTTGTGTTTGTCGCACTGCGATAGCTATTAAACCCATTTCCTTAGGCAACTCGAATATCAACCTGCCAATTAGGAAAGCACTTGTCAGCTACAACAGTGAACAAAGTTCATGAAGATCTACCATCAATGTTTAAATATTAGTTTTATTTCACACTAAATTAAAAGCATGATTTACTCATTTTCAATGATTATTTCTAAGCATATCAAAAGGACACGAGAAGATTTAAAAAACTAACTGAAAAATTATCAAGTTAAAATACTTAAAAATAATGCATAGTTCAGTTAAGATGTTTACTTTAAGTACACATGGGTTGCATTTGTTCAGACTCTCAGGGAAGTGCTTATTCCTTCTAACTTGTGTCACTGTTTTCAGTGACCAGTCTTTAAGGTGCCATCCTTCCTTGCCTTAGCCTGACTTCAGACTAACAGAGCTAACTACCCCTCCATCTTCAGTGAGCGACAACTAGCAATTTCAGACATTTGTTTCTACTTAGAGCAATTTTTGTTCATACTCCAGAATATAACAGCAGCAGTTTCTGATTATTTAGAAAACCAATATGGTGGCAATAAAGCAGTTTAAAAGATACACTATCCCCTGAGAACTAATTATGATTTAACTACAGTAAATAAATCTACACCTTCTGAGAACTCTAGAGAACACTGGCTTACTTTAGGCTTGTGTTCTGCTTTTAAAATAGTTTCACTTAAAAGAATACTAACTTCCCTCTGGGGATAAGTAGAAAGTGCACTCTAACACCATCAAATGAGTCAACATTAACTTTTAAAAAAATCTACCGTGAGAACTTTCTTCAAACATACTTGCTCTGCATTGCAATCCTTCATTACAATTTCAGTTTTGGGGAAGAGAAGGGTTATTTACAAATAGACTAGACCCAGGAGATGCTGATGGTGTCTGGCTAAACTTAGTACATACGGCCTATGATTTACAGACTGAAAATTTCTCTTCCTATGGGGGATGCAAATACAAAATGCTCCATATAAGTAAAAAGTGATTTTGCTTTAAAGGTATGTGCTATGAAAATCAGAAAAGAGTAACTAACTCAAATGTATTTCCCCTGAATTTAGCAAGCAGATTTCAAAGTCTTCCTGGAATCAAGAAAGTGACACTAAAAGTTGTAAGCGGAAGTGCACCCTCTGCTGCTCACTGGCTGGCTATGAATGTTATGGCAAACAACCACTGAAGGAGCCATACAACTGCCTTCCTTCGTGGTTTGAAACATGGTATTATTAATGGCTGTGGCTAGATAAAGGAGAGGAAATACAGAAAAGTAATCATACTCCCAAAGTTTTCAGAATAACTCTGCTTAAATGGTTTGAGTACTAACATGACTATTATTTAAGTATGTTATTCTGAGAGCCACGAAAAGTGGTTTGGGCTATAATGCACCTTCAGTAATTACAGTTACTTCTTGAACTACAGCTGACAGATGACTTAAAGGCCCAACAGATGTTTTCTCATATTATTGCAAGAATCAGCATGAGACATTTCAAAGAGTCAGAAGATCTCTTTGCCAGTCCCACTTCCATTTCACATGAACTACAACTTGATAATTGTTTCTTTTGGACACTATAAATTACTTATTGGGACTGTAGTGGACTATCTACCATCAAGTCTGACCATTCAGGTACACCTCTGCTTGTGTTGGGATGTAGCTAGCAGAAAACTCGCGAGAGGTTTTTTAGACTCGTGGCTTTCATATCATCTCCTAGGAATCTTGCAAGTCAGAGATCTTCAGCATTTCTTTAGCAATACCACCAGGTCTGTGGTAATCTAACAAGTAAATCTAATTTAAATTTGAAAGGAGAGTTAAGCAGAGATTACAGATTTTGCTGAAATAAACTAGTATGTCATTCCGATAGTCACAAGATAAAATCACTTTAAACAATAAACAAACCATAGACAGTTACAAGCTACATCTATGGAGGGGGAAAAAATCAAGAAAAGAAAAAAGTTATGAAACCAAATGCAGACCTCTAGAACAGAGAGCTGTATGGCATGGAGCCATTAGAGGTTTGGCAGCAGGTAACATTATATTAAGAAAAAGACCGAGTCTCTACTGCTTAAGGCCAGGAAGAAATTCTGTAAGGAGGGACACAACATAGCGAAGTTGCTAGTACTTAGGCTGAGACAACTGGAGGCAGACAGATTTATCTCTGCGTTCTGAGATTGTTCTAGGGGCCTTACCGCACAGCTCCAAGGCAATAATAAAGTGCTTGTGAACTTTATATATATCATTTGTTTGCCTCTAGAAGATTTTTTTTTCACTGTTCTATGCCAAAAAGAATCCACTCTAAATGGATTTGTATTTTCAGCTATTGGCAACCACTGAAAAAATAAAGGGATTCTATCTATGACTGATTGGAAGGAAAGGGATTTCCTCAGTGTGATGTTCATCATGTTTCCTCACAGACATTTAATTCTTTCTTTAATCCACTTTCCCTTCATTTTTAAAGTTTGAGGAAATTCTCTTATTTGGCATCTCCAAATTGTATTACACTCAGAATTAACTATGGATTACGCTGAGACTCTTAACCAAACCTACAAGACAGAACTCACAGTATTTTAATGATTCTGGAAAAAAAGGGGTTTAGATTTCATTTCAAATTTTCTTTTCCATCATGAATATTTGGTGGTATATCTCAAAATATGAACTAATTAAAAATATATCAACTTTTTAATTTAAAAAAATTCAACCAACAGAAATAAAAAAACAGGCAGACAAAGTTCTTTGGGTAAATGTGATATTTTTTCTTAGACCAACTAAAATAGTTGGAAAAATTGTTCTTTGCAAGCTTTCGGCTACAAACACCCTGCTTCAGGCAGAGGGAGAGTCAACTTCAGGGAAAGGATTCTCCCTATGCCTGAAGAACGGTGTTTGTACCCGAAAGCTTGTAAAGAACAATTTTTCCAACTATTTAGTTAGTCTAAAGATATCACATTTACCCAAAAAACCTTGTCTGCCTAAGTCCTTAGACCAACACAGCTAGAACCAACACCCCTTATTCTAACATACTAATTTTTGTTTTAAAAAAATTGTATTGTCTTGACAGCTATGAATGCTGTCAAGCGTAATGAAAAACACTTAATTGTTTCATAGAAATATCAGGTCCAAAGAAGAATCAGTTCTATTGCTAGTCAGTCCAATGACTTTTCTTTATATACCAACATAAAATGGGAATTGAAACCACAAAAACTATGTTTGAATAATGTTAATGGCCTGACAACTATAAATTTCATTGATGTTGTGGGTTTAAGGCTGAAACTCTCATTAATGCACCCTGCTGTGTTACAGTATTGCAGAGGTATTACAAAAGGCAACATTACATTCCAGATGTTGACATTTCTGGGCACAATGGGGTAAGGTTATGGACAGATTTCTATCCTTAACTCTGAATTTCTCTGTTGTACATGGGAAGGGAAAAGGAGTTAAAAATCACACCCTTCAAGTTGCTTGTGAATAATTACAGTGATTTCATTTACAGAGAATGCTATATAAAATTGGAAACAGTATTAAAACAAAAGCATAAACATTTTAGTCAAACTGAAGAAAGCCATGACACTTGATCTAAGTCTTCTATAATATTTTAAATAAATAAAAATTATCTCATTTTACTATTATATAACCATAACTGTAATCCATTACATACGTTGGGGAAATTAGCAATATACTTACTGATATGTTTTATATATTCATATATTTCATTATACTTCCTCAGCCTCAAAGACTAATTCATCTCTTTACCTTAGGTATAAGAAATTTGAGCATATATTTTTCTAAGGGATAAGCCATATTGAAACAAAGCCTTCCCATTTGATAGTGTTTAAAATATTTACAATAGCTCTACAGGTCTATAGAAAAGAAATCAACTAACAACCCCATTATAGTCTAAAGAAATGTCCAGATGCTATTATATGAGGCCATTCCTAGTGTTATAAGGAGGACATTCCCTAGAATCCTCCAGGAGGACAAATTGCCAGAGGTTGAAACACACAACTGAAAAGACTGTTGCTTCTAAATGAAAGTTCTCTTGACAGCACCGTTCCCTACCTAAATTTATAATGTCCCAAAAATCCCTTTCATATTACAATTCAGCATATAAAAATTAGCAGCAGCAAGCAGCACAGTTTTTTACTAAATTTTAGAGGAAGGACTATATTGCCATTTTAAAGTGCTAAAACAACATATTGTTTGCTAGTTAAATAAGTTGTTTGAGCATATACACAATTCAATTTTTTTTAAATGTCTTTCTCCTTCCCCAAAAATCCACATTATAGTAACCTACTAGTCTAGTTTAAATTCTGCATCAGGAGTGAAGTCTGTCAGACTGGAACAAGCTGCACTGCCTTACTTTTATGTGCTTTGCTGTACAGGCTCCCTATAAAATGCATGGGGCGAGTTGGGGGCCTAAAAATGGGATCTAGAAAGCCAGCAGACTGAGTATGGAGTTACTTAACCCACTTTAGTGATTCTCACCCAGTGTACTGGGACACCCTGGGGTGCCCTGAGAAGATATGGGAGGTGTGAAAAGATAAGCTGATAAATGCAAGCTTAGGCTTGTCCCTACGTGGAAGATCCCAGACCTCCATTGCCCAGCCCCTGTGCAAGGATGCAACTGTATAAATTAGTTTTTGAAATTGGATGCCACTCAACTCACAAAACATATGGGGGAGAGGGGCTGCCTCAAGTCCAAAAAGGTTGAGAACCACTAACTTAGCCATAGGAAAGTCAGCTAAGGGAGTGTGACATAAACCCAGCTCCCCCAAGAGGTGGGCACCGAACTCTAGACTGCAGGGAAGCATCTCTCTCCATTCAGCATTTACAGACAAGAACACTTTCCTGGAGGCAGATGACTCAAACTCTTTTTACTAAAATATTGGAAGAGGAGGAAGAGAAAGGGGAGGATGTAGTGATAGTTTTGCCATCATATTTTTAAAAGCAGTCACCTGGGATATGAAGGACCAATTTAAACCTCTCCTCTGCCTATAAGGACTTGAAAGCACATCTCCCTGCTTCTCAATAATGTATCCTAGTTATCACTCAGGCAATAGGGTACTCTGGGAGTGGGGGTCTCTCTCTTTCTCTCTCCTGCTCCCTCCCACCCCACCAGCGCTCGTGGTAGAGCTGTTCTGATTTATGCAAAATACTGGTCTCCCCCATCCCAAGTGAAAGTCCTCACAACTACATTAGAGTTATTTTCAGACTTTTTCTTGCCTCACTAATATTGAATTACACCCATGTTTCCCACATCCAGAGTGAATACTCTTAAGATCTGAGATGTGGAGCAAAAGAGAGGCACTACTACCTCCTGCTGTATTTTGTCTGAAGTCTAAATGCATAGTTTGTGAAACCTGGTGGGGCTAAATTTTGAGACCTACACATTGCTACTCAGCCCTGTCAACATGTGTACTTCCACGCACGCCCAGCAGCAAACACATAGGCTGCCTATACACATGCTTCTTGGCGTTCTAATTAGAAAATGTCAGAGCAGTCTCGTTTCATTGAGTCTGCTCCATGTTCTCATTAGAACACTGCCACGTCACATGTATTAAGCCCCCACACGTTTTAAAATGGCCAAAAATGTTCCCTTTAGTACCCCCTTACGTACTTGTCTAACAACAAAGTTCCCTTGGGTACCCAGGAACACAGGTGCCTCCAACATACAATGGCACCTGAGAAGGGGTTTTGAAGATCTAGGCATTGGACATCAGCATCTAAAACAGTGACTAGGCTTGTAAATCTTTTGGAAATAGCACTCAGTCACATTGTTACAAACCCATTCTGGGTTTCCCCCTCTGTATTGCTTGCCATTCATCATGTGCTAAGAATTCTTTACTCTGTTCTCAGTATGTTATGACTACACAGAGCTTTTACTTGTCTTCTAAGCCAGTGGTATCTTCTAAGCCAGTGGTATCAAACTCATTTGGCCCCATGGGCCAGAAGATTGGTATGGGACAGGTCCACTGGCCTGATGAATGGCATGAGGCCAGCCCTGTGGGCTAGACTGGGCGCACAGATCCTCCCCAGCCTCCTTCTGCATGTGGGACCCAGTGCCTGCAGTGCTTGCCTGCAGGTCTGGGACTGTGCCACACATGATGCCAGCTTTGGTCAGATCAGGATGCACGCTGCACTCAGTGCCCACTCTAGTTGGTCCAGGGAGTAGACCTGGACTGACTAGAGTGGGCAGCACATACGGTGCAGTCCCAGATCAGCCAGAGCAAGCGCCACAGGCAATGGACATGGCATGTTGATGGGAGGACAGGGGTGGTCCCAGACTGGTCCAACATGGGACCAGCACTAAAGGCTAGATGACGTGACTCTATGGGACACATCTTTGACAACCTTGTTCTAAGCAAACTCAAAATATACTTTAAAAAAAAAATCACCCACCCATCAGTTTATCTCTAGGAACACATAAGTACATTTGTGGACAGAGCGGTTGTGGGTAAACAACTCTTTCCCGTGAAGAAAAAATGGTCAGCCACATTCTGCTTGACTTCCCAACCATGCCATTACCTCATTATTTCACAGCATGATTAGGCTCCTAATCTCAGCTGCTTTTGGAGGGCCACCTATTTCCATACTTTACAGACTATCTAAAATTGTTCAGATATCACAATGATCATAGTCATTCTACCTTAGTCAATTATATAAAAGCAAGAATGCATTGTTACGTTAGTAAATTTCTCACTTCTATACAGAAATCAAAACTGCTTTCACATTATATGTTTTCCTATGATAGCACTGGCATGAGAAAGTGATCATTTAGAGTAACAGTTTCTTTTATTCTCCAGATATATCAGTGTCTTGCATCCTTTTATAAAAAAAATTCAAGTGGTGAAGGTGTTCCGGAGCTCTGGAGATTTACAAAAGCCTTTGAAATTAGTTTGACACTTTCTCCTGCCTTATTATAACACTTACTTGAGAAGGAAGAATTGAATGCATTAAAGTTGCCAGAGGCGGCAGCTGAGTGGAGCCGGGCCGGGTCAAGCCCCGCCCAGGCCCCTACTTGGCCCAGCCCCCCAGGGAGAGAGAGAGAGAGAGAGAGAAAGAGAGAGAGAGAGAGAGAAGGGGGGGTACTCACCAGCCCCCCTCCAGTAAGGCAGGGTCCCCCAAATCCCGGGCAGGGCCCCCGTATTTGCCTCAAGAGCAGCTTCCTCGACGGCAGGCCCACTGCGCATGCGTGCAGTTTAAAAGGGCCCGCTGACCGGGAAAAAGCCCAGTTAGACGCGGGAGCGGCGAGAGACGCGCGGGTGAAAGCTCGCTGCGCCCCCGCTCCCCCGAAGCCCCCCAGAAACCCTCCAGCAGCCGCGGAGCCCCCCGCTGACCCCCAGCGCAGCCGGGGTAAGCGGGGCCCGTGGAGAGAAGGGGCTAACCTCTTAGTGTGTGTGTGGGAGGCGGCAGCTGAGTGGAGCCGGGCCGGGTCAAGCCCCGCCCAGGCCCCTACTTCGCCCAGCCCCCCAGGGAGCCACGCGACCGGAGCCGCGCGAACAGGCTGCACAAACAGGCGCGCTTCTCTGCCGGCGCGTGAGTTAGCGCGGAGTTCGCGCGGGAGGGCGTGCGGGAGGGCGCCAGACCCTGCCTGCACACCCCCCAGGGTAGACAGTCCCAGCCGTAGCCAGCCTACCAGAGGCATGACACGGATGGGCACGCGCCGCACCCCGAGGGTCCCCTCGGGCTCCGCGGCCCCCCCCTCTGGCACCTCAGAGACAGCCACCCAGACGGAACCCCTGGTTCTGGGCTCCACACAGACGGAGCCCCTGGCTCTCGGCTGCGGGGGCTGCCTGTCCCTTTTTCAGGCTCTGGGGCCTGGGAGCATGGCGACCTCCCCTTGTGGGGTCTGCTCCCTTTTGGGGTCTCTGGCACACCAGCTGGAGGAGCTCCAGGCCACAGTCCACAGACTGCGTGCCATCAGGGACTGCGAGCAGGAGATAGACTCCTACTGCCAGGCCCTTCTCCCCCGGGAGGCAGAGGGTAGATCACAGTCTCCCTCCAGGCCAGAGGAGGACTCTGGGACCTCCTGCTGTGTCCAGCCAGGGGCATGGACCAAGGTGGTCAAGGGCCCTAAGGCCCGCCGCACCAAGGCCCCACCCCCGCCACAACTGAGCAACAGGTATGCACCTCTTGCTGCCCCAGCAGAGCCTGCTGAGTTGCCGGCCCCCACAGGCAACATGGGCCCAACTGCAACTCCCGCCCCTGCTCTCCCCAAGACAAAACGTAAGGTGTTTGTTGTGGGAGACTCCCTCCTGAGGGGGACAGAGGGGCCAATCTGCCACCCTGACCCCTTAGCCCGGCAAGTCTGCTGCTTCCCAGGGGCCCGCATCCGGGACAGGAGAGGATCCCCAAGCTCCTCAAACCCACAGACCGCTATCCCATGCTCCTTATTCATGTGGGCACCAATGACACGGCTCGGAGCACTCCCAGCCAGGTCATGAGGCGCTACAGGAATTTGGGAGCGGGGCTTAAGGGTCTGGGGGCACAGGTGGTGTTCTCGTCAATCCTCCCAGTCTCAGGCTACGGGCTGAGAAGGGACAGGAGGATCTATGTGGTCAACCAAAGACTGCGGCGCTGGTGTCGTCAGGAAGGTTTTGGCTTTCATGACCACAGCCCGCTCTTTGGCGAGAGAGGCAGCGAGCTGCTGGGAAGAGATGGTCTCCACCTCTCTCCCCTAGGGAGGAGGCTCTTCTCAGCCAGACTGGCTGACCTGCTCCACCGGGCTTTAAACTAAGCCCGCTGGGGGACCGGGGCACGACCGCCACTGCTGGCCCGCTGAGCAAATCTTGCAAAGCCAGCGGATCACGGCACTCAAGGGAGCCCGCCCCAGCCCCAGCCCTGGTAAAATCTGTGGGCAAGGAAGGAGCCCCCCAGGGGGCGCTTGCCTGCCTGTACACAAATGCCAGGAGCTTGGGGAATAAGCAGGAGGAGCTCATCCTCCTGCTCAGTGCAAACAATTACGATGTCATAGGGATCACGGAGACCTGGTGGGACTCCACCCATGACTGGACCACGGGGATAGATGGCTATACCCTGTACAGGAGGGATCGCGTAGAGAAAAGGGGCGGGGGTGTAGCTCTCTATGTTAAGGAAAGCTACGCGTCCCTGCAAGCCGATATTGGCGACCAGGGTGGACGGCTGGAGACCCTCTGGGTTAAAATCCGTGGGGAACACGGCACAGGGGACACAATGGTGGGAGTCTATTACAGACCTCCCACCCAAAGTCCTGAGCTAGACCAGGAGTTTGCCCAGGAACTGGCTGAGGCAGCTTGCTCCAGGACCATAGTTGTCATGGGTGACTTCAATTACCCTGACATCTCGTGGGAGGATCGCTCAGCAAAATCTGAGCGGTCACAGAGCTTCCTCTCGTGCGTGGATGACCTCTACCTGACTCAAGAAGTCTATGGGCCAACGAGAGGCAAAGCGCTGCTCGACCTGGTGCTGGCTACTGGGGAGGACCTAGTCGGCGACCTAGTGATCGATGGGAAGCTGGGTGACAGCGACCACGAGCTGATCACCTTCACCATCTGCCGAAAAGCTGGCAAGTCGGTCAGCAACATGCAAGTCCTTGACTTCAGGAAAGCCGACTTTGACAAGCTCAGGAGGCTTGTCAGTGAGGCCCTAAGGGACTGTGACCGCAGGGAGAGGGGAGTTCAAGAAGAGTGGTTGCTCCTCAAGGGAGCGATCCTCAATGCACAAACTAAGTCTATTCCATCTCGGAGGAAAGGCAGCAAGAGGGCACAGCAGCCCCCCTGGCTCTCCAGGGACCTAGCAGACCTCCTGAGGCTAAAAAGAAAGGCCTACAAAGGATGGAGGATGGGAGTCACCTCCAAGGAGGATTATTCTGCACTGGTCCGGTCCTGTAGGGAGCAGACCAGGAAAGCCAAGGCTGCAACTGAACTCCAGCTAGCTTTGAGCATCAAGGGCAATAAAAAGTCCTTTTTCAGATATGTGGGGAGCCGGAGGAAAAGCAGGGGCAACGTTGGACCCCTGCTGAACCAGATGGGGCAACTGACAACTGACGCCCAGGAAAAAGCCAACCTATTAAATAGGTACTTTGCGTCGGTCTTTCGTCAGCCCCATGGGACGCCCGTGCCTGCTACAGGGCCGGAAAGTCCGGGTGAGGGTGATCCCCTGCCCTCCATTAATGCTGACTTTGTGAAGGAACATCTTGAGAAGCTGGATACCTTCAAGTCAGCCGGCCCTGACAATCTTCACCCCAGGGTACTCAAGGAGCTGGCGAGCATCATAGCCCAGCCTCTAGCGCGGATCTTTGAAAACTCTTGGTGCTCTGGTGTAGTGCCCGAAGACTGGAAGAAGGCCAACGTGGTGCCTATCTTCAAGAAAGGGAGGAAAGTGGATCCGGCTAACTATAGGCCCATCAGCCTGACTTCTATCCCGGGGAAGATCTTAGAAAAGTTTATTAAGGAGGCCATCCTTAATGGACTGGCCGACGCCAACATCTTAAGGGATAGCCAGCACAGGTTTGTTGCGGGTAGGTCTTGCTTGACCAATCTCATTTCCTTCTACGACCAGGTGACCTATCACCTGGACAAGGGAGATGAGATTGATGTCATATATCTTGACTTCAAAAAAGCCTTCGATCTGGTGTCCCATGATCGTCTCTTGGAGAAACTGGCCAATTGTCGCCTTGGGTCCCCCACGATCCACTGGCTGGAAAATTGGCTCCGGGGTCGGACCCAGAGGGTAGTAATTGATGGAAGTCACTCATCGTGGTGTCCTGTGACCAGTGGGGTCCCCCAGGGCTCTGTCCTTGGACCCATACTGTTCAACATCTTCATTAACGATGTGGACACTGGAGTCAGAAGCGGACTGGCCAAGTTCGCCGATGACACCAAACTCTGGGGCAAAGCATCCACACCAGAAGACAGGCGGGTGATCCAGGCTGACCTGGACAGGCTCAGCAAGTGGGCGGATGAGAATCTGATGGTGTTCAATGCCGATAAATGCAAGGTTCTCCACCTTGGGAAGAAAAACCCGCAGCATCCTTATAGGCTTGGCAGTGCTATGTTGGTTAGCACTATGGAAGAAAGAGACTTGGGGGTCATCATTGACCACAAGATGAACACGAGCCTGCAATGCGATGCTGCGGCTAGTAAAGCGACCAAAACGCTGGCTTGCATCCATAGATGCTTCTCAAGCAAATCCCGGGACGTCATTCTCCCCCTGTACTCGGCCTTAGTGAGGCCGCAGCTGGAGTACTGCGTCCAGTTTTGGGCTCCACAATTCAAAAAGGATGTGGAGAAGCTTGAGAGAGTCCAGAGAAGAGCCACGCGCATGATCAGGGGCCAGGGAAGCAGACCCTACAATGACAGGCTGAGAGCCCTGGGGCTCTTTAGCCTGGAAAAGCGCAGGCTCAGGGGTGATCTGATGGCCACCTACAAGTTTATCAGGGGTGATGACCAGTATCTAGGCGAACATTTGTTCACCAGAGCGCCCCAAGGGATGACGAGGACGAATGGTCACAAACTACTACAAGATCGTTTCAGGCTGGACATAAGGAAGAATTTCTTTACTGTCCGAGCCCCCAAGGTCTGGAACAGCCTGCCGCCGGAGGTTGTTCAAGCGCCTTCATTGAACACCTTCACGATGAAACTGGATGCTTATCTTGCTGGGATCCTATGACCCCAGCTGACGTCCTGCCCTTTGGGCGGGGGGCTGGACTCGATGATCTTCCGAGGTCCCTTCCAGCCCTAATGTCTATGAAATCTATGAAATTTTTCTGGCCCATAAGTGTCCGGTGACACCGTGAACAAAAATGCGTTAGCAAGACTTACACAATTGCATATGCCTTGGCTAGCTGGCAGGAAAAAAATACTGTGATAGCAATGAGAGTTCAAACTTAGGGTTCAATTTTGTAAATATTTATTCCAATACATAGTGTTACTGTGGTAGTAGCTAGTAAAGCATTTTGAGAACTGGGCTCACAGAGTGAAAAAGGCATAACAGTAATACATATTCATATTGTAGTCCCCGTAGCATTTTTAAAATAGTAATTTTCTTGTCTCTTTACCCTATTTTTATGTCACTTATTTTATAAATTAATTATCTGGTTATGTTAGTAGGCTTATTTTATAAAAAAATAAAGAGCATTTAAAAACACAATACCATACAGCCAAAGGTGTCAGGAAACATACTCTAATAAGAAAGGACTCCAAAAAACTGGTTTGCCAACAAAGTGCCAGTAAAATTTGAAACCTGGGTTCAGACACACTGGTAATGTTCCAAAATTCAGAACTTAAAGAACTACTTTATTCACTAAATCCAGTTCTCTGCTAATATCATCAAGAGTATAAGGTTATAGTAAAGAAGGGATTTTCCAAGGAAGATATGATGGGGGGGGGACCTTTAAAGTTGTTTCAGTTTCAATTTGTTAAAAAAACCCTATTCTGAACAATTTATTTTTTCCTCTTTAAAAAAGTAATTTTTCAAACCATAACCTTTTCTTTACTTCAGAAGGGGTCAGAGGGCAGGAGATGGGGAAGGATCAAACAAAAGCCTACCGGAGGCCTACTGAAAAGTTAAGAGGGAATAAGTGGAAATGAAACCCTTTTCATTAAGAATGAACTCCAGTGCCAAGATTTAAGAAAGAGAATAGTTACTACGATACAATAAAACAAATTTATTACAACATATTAAAGAGTGATATGTTTAGAACTTTACCAAGAATTATAACCATATTGATCAAAAACAGACCTAACTGCTCTTGCCCAGAGTAAAGAATTGTACGGTTGCTGTAACATAATGACAATGTGCACATCAACATAACCTAGAACCATATCACGCTGATCTGCAATTTTATCACACTTCATAACCTCAGTAGGGTCAAACCTGGGCAGTGTCAAGCAAAGAGACCTCATCATAAACCAAGGTTGTAGAGAAGATGATGGTAGTGATTCAGCTGGTAGCCAGATCGCTTCCAAGTTAACATTGTCTACATTAACATATCATCGTGTCAGGAAACCCAAACTTTATGATTCCAAAAACACTCCCTCTAAGTCACTACTGAAACTACTGAACTCACACGACATTTTTTAATGTCATCTTTCACTTGTGATAATAAGGAAAACACTATTTGTAAGTACAGAGAATTCAGTCTTGGTGTCTTGGCCAAACTCCAGCTTGGGTACGTATGTCAGACTTAGCACAAGAATGTCTTGCATTCAAAAGTCTGTCTAACTTTATTCCAACCATGTAGTTGGTCCAATAGAAGATATCATCCCCCCAAAAATCCTTGAATTTCACATAATTCCGGGATCTTCAGAGCTACAACATCACTAACACTACAAAAACGTCTCTGCAATTTATTCAGATAATTCTTCATTTCCTGTCCTAACCTGTGTCTGGTGTTCAGTAGTAACCAGCTTCAACCACTGAAGTGAATGAAATTATTCCAGATCATTATGACAAGTACTTTGAATTAATTCTGAAACAAATGCATATGTAATTTTATTAAAATAAATGTGAAGAGTCCCTTTCTGAACAAAGCAGGATCATTTTTAAAGTAGAAAACCATAAGAAAATCTAAAGCGGATTTTATGACAAACCTGCAAAAATTAAAATAGAAATTAAATATTTCTTAAGCAATTATACCACTTAAAGCGTCTCTCAAAATCACTTTGTGGCTGAAATATATAATTAGTCTAATAAAAGTTATTTAAAAAAGCCTTTCCACTGAAACATCCCTCATGTTAGGCCCTATATTACTTACATTCCACACAAACTTGTTTTTCATTTTCCCCTTTACTGATAAATATTATTTACATCAAAGAGCAGTTACAAAGTTACAGAAAGTTAGTCATACCAAAGAAAGGAATACTACAGCATTTTCATTTTCTCACCTGGTTCTTTTTGTCTCCTTTGTTTTGGTTTGTGTCACATATCGTGTTCCAAATTAGGCTGAAAGTTATCTTAAGTGCTAATGAAGTGACTGGCTCAGAAACAGAGCAGTGTAGCATGTTATTAGTTGTCTCCTGCCCCTTTTACTTTAATGGTATTTTCACTGTTTTCTCTGGCTAATGATACATACAACAGTTTTCCTGTTAAAGGTATAAAAATAAGAGATAACATGCTTCCTATATAACTTGGTTTTGGTCCCTGCACTAATACTATACCTCAGATGAGTTATCAGGTAGGACTGTATTCCTTCTGTAAAAACTTTCACCATGGGAAATAATCAACTGAATTTTCATGTAATTTGTCAGTTTTCAGCACTCTTGATGGCATAAAGCATCTGAGCCACTATTAGTATTTCAGAACAAAATATTAACTCTGCCTCACATCCAATCTCAACTTTTTACATAGCTTTCAAATACAACATATTTCAAATGTATGTGCAGGAATTAGACTGGTAACCTTTATTTGGCAATAAACTAACATTAAAATTTTGGCTGTGTTATAAATGTTAATAGAACAAATATGTATTCAAAAGTTACCGAGTGAATCAGAACTATATTAGCAAGATTTTTTTCCATCAAATATATTGGATTACATACTCTAAAAAAGTGGACTTTATTGCCTTGGCGTACAAAGAGACTGACTTTTAAAAAGAACAGCACGTGGATAAAGTCCTGGTCCCATAGAAATCAATGTCAAAACTCTCATCAATTTCAAAAGAGCCAAGATTTTACCAGTTAAAAGACTAGTATGTAGCACATCAAAATTGCTTCACAAAAGTATTTTTTTTAAGATTAATGCAACACATAAGAATGTCATGTAACATGGAAAGTGCTCATCTCATATAAAGAAAACTCCCAGATCTCAAAGTAGGAGATACTTGGAATATCTATAGACATAAATTTAAGGGTTTTTTATAAACAGAAAAGGGAAAAAGCAACTTGCACCCCAGAATTTTTTCTGGATTATCATTTGTAACTACTTAGTTTGTTTATTCTATATATCATTTTCTAAAATCAGCACTAAGGTGGGTTGAGAATTTTCTACATTAAGTTATTTTTGATGGAAAATGTAATTTCTGGAAAACAGGTGTTTTCTTTGGAGGAAAAATTGATTTTGCATTATAGATCAGATGCTTCAATTTTCACCTACACACTTATCTTCCATTATCAGATGTCATTTCCCATTATGTACTGGGTTGCCTCTTTGGCTTGCTTATTTATATAGTGATTTTTTTTTAATAGAAAATGAAAATTGAAACAACTAAATGAACTGAATACCTCATTCATGTCTGTAATTAGGGCATAAAATTAGGGCCCTCATCAGGTACCAGTAAAGCTTCCTATTAGCTGTTCCCATGTAGTGTTAAAAGAAACATCCAGATTTCTAAATTCAGGACTAAAGTATGCAGCACTTACTTCTCTCCTGCAAGAGCCAATGCTCAAAATGGCATAAAGAACAGAAATGTTTTATTTCCAAATATTTAAAAAATCAATTTTGAAAACCACAGTTACTAAACTGTGCCAATTTGATGGAAAATTCCAATTATTAATTTTGTGGGCTATTAAAACTGAATTTTAAAATAAAGAAGTTAATTTATGCTGGCCACAGCATTCTCTGTAGACTCCAGAAAGAGGCATCATAATGTAAAATTAAACCACAAACTTAACACAGAATAAATGCTGATATTTAAATCCAAAAACAGTAGATTCTCTTTATCTGGGCTTCTGCAAATAAATCTCCAGACCCCTGTATAGGTTTTTTTTATTTAGATCCTTCAAATGCAAATAAAGAGTACATTGCCAATGCATGTAATAAATCAACCAGCAGGGGCAGATTAAGACAATCCAGGAACCTACATATACTTGCCTTCATATCATGAGATCCCACTACAGTTCTGGGGTCTTTATGTATGACAGTAGGGGCTACCTTTCTGGCAAGTATGCCACATGTCTGCCCCACACCCTCCTCAAGTACCACTCTGATCCTCTTCCCCATTTGCTGCTCTGCTTTGTACTTCCTACACTATGCTCCCTGCTTGATCTGGTGCTCTGCTTTGCACTTCCTGCCCCACTTCTTGCTTGATCTGGTACTCTACTTCCTGCTTCCTGCCCCATCTACCACTGTGCTGACTGTCCCATCCCCAGTCTGTTGTAAGCCACGCAGAGGCTGCCTGTACTACTTGTAGCATGCACACCACAACTATCCCTTGATGCAGGAGATGATAAAACTGACTATAGACCAAGTTCTGTTAGATTTACAAAGTGACACTGAATAAAGAATAATTTAACTGCAATAAGTTATCAAAGAGTGAGTTGTCTGTTATCTGTAATGAGAAGCAGAAACTCATTTTTTAGACAAATGCAACATTCAAACTGAATATCCGCTTAAGCAGCATTTGGCTTTGTGGCTTTAAAAGAAAAGCACAAGGGACTCTGGCAGAATCTGGAAAGCAGTCCACATCCCTGTGTTGCTCTGTTCCCACAGTCAGCCAAGAGGGAGCACATCTAAGATGATCTTTGCTGTACCTCAAGTTCTGCAGCCAAGAAAGCTGCTCATTTTCTAATGTGTATCAAGCAAAACAGACGTCTACAGAACATGGTTTTCTGTTGGCAAGTTCATGGAAGTAGTAATGAAAGAACTAAGCAGGCTGTTTGAGCTCTTGAAAACCCACTGTTTTCCAAAGGAGAAAGAAAAGGAATTAAGGTTCTACTAATGCAAGCGATAAACTAGAGCTACAGTATAGGCCTCCACAGGTGCAGATGACATGCTCAAGGACAGGACCTCAATGGAATCAGACTCAAAACAAATACAAGAAAAAGTATTCATGGCAAACGGTTTAACCTTAGAAAAGCCATTAAAATCAGCAAGAGCATGAAACATCCAAAAATCAACTAAAAATATTAACTAGCACCAGTCACAATATATACACTGGGGGTCAGCAATGATTTTGGGCAGAGTGCTAAAAACACCCGCAACCTCAACTTATAAGATGTTTAAGTGCCAGAGGCAAATGGCAGGGGAGCCACAAGGGGCCCAATCCTTATTGTGGCAGTGCAGCCCTGGCCCCTTCCTCGCCATCTGCCCCAAGCCCATGTGACAAACAAAATGCCTTCATGTGCCTTACTCTGGCACCCGTGCCAAGGGTTGCCCACCCCTGATGTACACAATGAAAAAGAGAGGTAAACTTTCATCCACTTTACAGAAATCACCAGCTACACATACACAATCAAAAGCATATGGGACATGGAATATGTGTACCAACAGATCTGCAGTAGATGTGGACTGCACCATGCAAAGCTAAAGAGGCAACCATCACTGGATCAAATATGCACAAAATGCCAGAAAGCAAACTATTTTGCATGAATATGCCACATAAGCAAACAGGGAAGTAGAGGTGCACAGTACATGCCATTACAGAATGCCTCCAGATAGAGGAGTTTGGCAATGAGACCGTTTTCTTTTTGGCTACAATACAGAAAAAAGAAAAGGGGCAATGAAGCATATCTTAAAAGGTCCGGAAGATTTAAAACACTAGACATAAATAAACTGCATCAGCAAAACTGTCCGATTATGAAATGCATAGTCTCCATGCAGTGCATAAATGCAATACAGTACTAAATGCAGCTACATCTAAAATGTTAAAAGATAGATTTTTATATAAAACAGTAGCAAAACGGTAGTAAAACAGATGACAAGTTCTTGGAGAACATTTTTGACAAACCTCTGGCTTTTGTATCTCCAAGACTTCAGCATGTGATTGTAAAAAGTTGCAAAGACATGACCTGAAAAGTGAAATTACAAGCCTAGAAGAGCAATTCCTGTAGCAGATATTATCTAATGCAACTTTATAGCACTATACACAAAAAGAAAGGAAGAACTGGAAGAACAAGTGCACTAGTACCACAATACTTACTTATCACTGTCAGCTACAAATAAGCTAGCAGAAACAGTGAAACAGAGTGGCAATGTGATAAATATTTAATAGTTCAGAATGGTCTATACAGCCCCAAAGCAGTTCCTCTATCTGTGCCTGTGCTGGGGCTTTATGTTGCTGATCCCTGTTCCAAGTAACTCAACCAAATGATACACAAACTGGCAGTCTAATGAACTTAAAGCAACCTTACTATTTGTTAGCCACAGTATTTGTGATGAGCTAGTTTTGGATAATGACCCCAATGCATATCTGAACTGGGTTTTCACATACACAATGTACAGTTGTTTTACCCACTGTGCAGTAGACCAGATGAAAAACATAGTAACCAAGGCAAATGATGATGGACAAGAGCCTTACCTCAGATTACTTACTGTATTTTTTGAAACCAAGATGAGGGTTTTCCCACATTCAAGGTGTGGGAAAGAGCCTTTCACCTTGGACTTGAGTAGAAGGCAGGAGGGGCAGGGAGCAGGTAGTTGCTGCAGCTCTTACTCTGGCCATGAGCCTGGGTTGGGGTAAGAGTCAGAGGTGTAGCAGCCACCTGCTCCCACCCCCAGCCTCTGCGCCACCCTCCTCTCCTGCTACTTACTATCAAGTATAGCTCTGGCACAATTCCCTCTGGGGGCACGAAGCACATGCAAAACCCCAGTCCCTACCTCTCCATGCAGCAATGGCAGCAGCAGCTTTGATCCCAGGATCCTACTGTGTGGATGGGCAAGAGCAGGAACTTCCATGTGCTCCACACCTGGGAGGGAACGGAGCTGAAGCTGGAGCTACACCTACCAGCAAGCAGCAGAAGGGAGCAGGGCAAAAGCTGCAGGAAGGGGCAGAGGGTGTAAGCACTTCCGGGGGAGGGGCAAGTGGTAGGGGCTTCCCCACTGCAGCAGTTGTGGGGGACGAATTTAAGATAAGCCTCACATAATTATATTCTATACATGGAAACTTATAATAAATGTATACATTTTCCATATATAAAATCTAATGAGGGGGAGGGGGTCATCTTAAGTTCAAAGTCATCTTGGATTTGGATAAATACAGTAATTACCAAAATATACCCCGGGAATCAGAAGGCTCAACTCAGGAATATCCTGTGAAACTCTCTTTCCTAATGCATAAGGTTAACAAAATTACAGAACTAGATGGGTTGATAGAAATCCTACCATATAAAAAGAAGGATCCTGGAAGCTTTCGTAAGAAATTACACTATAAGACTGCAAAGCACAAATGGTTACTGTTACCCTAGCATGATAACTGAACTAGCCAAACAACCCAGGCTATATGTAATATAGACAGAGACTGTAGAGTTATTTAGACAAAAATCACAAACCATCTCAAGACTGTTCAAGTTTGACCAACCGTACCCATTGGTAAAAACATGATCTGCAACACTAAAACAGCAACTGCATTCTCAATAAGCCTTTAGAACAGGGGTGGGCAATTATTTGAGTTGGGAGGTCACTTAAGAAGTTTTGGTGAGCTGCTAGGGAGGGGAAGGAGGGGCAACTGGTCCTATCCGGTTCTGGGTCATCCACCCCACACCCACCATCAGGGGCACAGGATGGAGGCAGTGGGTGAGGTCTCCGTGAAGACCAGCCTGGAACCCCTGCAGGCAGGGTGTGCTTGGTCAGGTATATAGGATGGGGCCGCGGGTAGGCAGAGAGTGGCATCCGGGAGTTGGATGGTTGGGTGGGGCTGGGGCCTCATCCCACCACAAGGTGGCAGGACTGGCTGTACATGCCACAATCCAGGCTGCCCCCTGCACCTGTGCCAGGTGGTGATGAGGAACCTGCTGTGGGCTGTTGGTACTAAAGCTGGTACTAAAGGAAACTGCTTCTGGATCTCTCTCCAAGTATGTGCTAAGCTCAGCTCAGCCGTTGAGATCAGTGCATTTGGAAAACCTTATTAACAGAAATCCTATTTAGTTTGCCCTGTCCTGTGTGAATCTGTATTCCAGTGAGAAATGTACTTGCTTGGCCTTTGGCTCTCCCAAAACTAAAAAGCTGAGTGATTTGGAGAAAGTAATCCTCCCAGTTCTGATAACTAGATCTAAATACACCTTTCTCAAGCAAAGTGCTTGGATTTATGCAAAAGCCAGAGTCATCCTGCCAGGTCCAGGAATTTCCCAGGAAGTTCCGGATTGCAGAACCTGGGGCCAGTCACAAACTTTAATAATTTCTTGGTTCAACTGAAGAGTTAAGATCTGAATTACTCAAACCAACTAAGTTTTAAGCAGGCTGCTAAAGCACAGGTTTGACATTGAGAATTCAAACACAAAGAAGGACAAAGATGGGTGACTGATGGAATATTGATGGCTTTCCCTCATTTCACTGTCCCCAGAATAGGTTCCCTCCAGGAATTATCCTATACAAATGAAAAAACTTGGCCAAACTTTCAGGTGTCCATATCTGTTTCTTTGTCCAGACCTGTCTATTTAGAATGTAATTTAACCAACCAAGGAAGTACAACAGAAAATAGAGAATACTATCATTTTCGGAAGTTTTGCAATAAGGCTGCTTTTTAAACTAGTATTTCTCACTGCTTAATTTTGCCTCTCTCATCCCCATTTAGAATGGTGCAATAAAAATAGTTTTTCTACACAGTCATTTTAACCAGGCCATCTTTTTTTTTTACACCCTTCCCTTGGGTTCCCTTTTTTCACAGCATATATAAAATGTCTTCATTATCAATCATTTACTACCAAGCTGTTAGCTCCCACCTTTGATACCTAGCCTACTGGCTTGAATCTTAAACCATCATCTTCATGCCCTCTCCTATGCTGCCCCTCACTTATAAGAGGAACACCACATATATATTTGCATAACTAACTAATTCTCCTTCAAAACTTCCCTAATCTCCTTTTGATGCTTATATGGCTGTTATTTGGTGTGCTGAAACCACTACTTACTATGCTGATCAATAGTCTCATTGTTTCTTTATGTTGTCCTATCTCTATCGTCCATAAATGACTTGTGATTCCTGAGACCTGGGGGGGGGGGGGGAGGAGGACACACACACACACACACACACACACACACACACACACACACACACACACCCCATGGTGGCAAGTGGCAAATGGGGATTGCCCACAGTCACCAGCGTTGGTGGCAGTGAGTGGTGAGCATGACGATGGTGTCGGCAGCGGGGGGTGGGGTGGTGAGTGGCGAGCAGGGACCACCCACAGACACCACCAGCCACATCAGTGGTGAGGGGAGGGCGGGTGGTTAGTGATGACCGCCCGCTCAAGCCGTCAATGGCTTTGGCAGCAGCCAGTCTCAGGGGGGTACATGCCCCGCCATGCCCCTGCTACGTGTCACCTATGCTATCGTCTGATCTTATGCTTAAACTGTAAATTCTACACATCTTTTTTATTGTTTGTACAGCACTTAGCACAACTTGATCCTGATTCATAACTAAAAATTCTAGGTGATATAATAGAAATGTTTTATTATTAAGAGGCCTAAGTGCTGCAGTCTTTAGTAGGATTAAGCAAAATGTAGATAACATTCAAATAATAATAGTAGTGTAGGTCCTTTATCATGAAGTCTAACCTCTACAGGGAAACATCCCTGAGTCATACAAGCAAAGTGAATAAGCTGCAAATGGAAAAACTCCCACTGATTTTAGTAGAACAGGCTTGAAATGCGCAGAACAATTAAAAATATTCCAAGACCAATGAATGAATCAACCATCCTTAAGGTATGAGCACACATGGTTCCTGGAATTCTAATGGCATTTTCTAGGTAGGTTGAGTACACTGCTGTAGATATCAAGTTGCATAGCATTACTTTAATTCTATGGCTGTACATCAGAACTTAACCGATCTAAAGTTCTATAACAGGCAACATGTACGTTAGGTACCTTATTCAGACAGAACACACACGCGTGCATATGCACACACAAACACTTTTTTTTCTTTTTTTTTAACGCGACAATTTTATACAGCAACTAGGGCACCTGCACTCAGACATCAAACAATGGAACACAGAAAGACTAAACAGACCTTTGTCAATATACAGAACATATACTTACTTTCTGGTGGAACTTTTTGCTCTACCTTTATACACATTACTGAAAACTGACCTATATAATGACACAAAGTCAAACAACAAAAGGAACCTACCTCTAAAACTGAAAGTACTATGTGAATTTTCTGAACGTGAAACCACCTAACAATTCTGAGTGTTCTATGACAGTGAAAATGGGGATACTTTTAGCGTCTTTATAAAATAGGTCTGGTAGCATTTGGCCTGGATTTTCTTGTGCAATATTCACACTGTGAATAACTGCAATTTTCTTATTAACCAAAAACATATATGGTAAAGTGGTTGTATAGCTATACACTGAAACATACTTTTGTATGATTAAATGTGCATTATTTATTACTATCTACGCCATATGTTAACATAATTATCTATCACACTGTCAATATACCATAGTAGAAGTTCATAAATAAAGGTCACAAAATGATAGTAGTATTTTCCTATAAATTACAAGTGCTAAAATTTCTCAAAAGTATTTTAAACTCATCAGCCTGCAAGATCATTAAAATGGCACTGAGATATCTTCATTTTTTTAATTTTTGGTAATTTTTGTGATTTATGGAGAGACATTCCTGTTCTTACTTAGGCACTGTCATACTTTCCAAGTCAAAGATTCACTGCAAAGCATATAACTGACCTCACACTAAATACAAAAACCCAGTTTCACAGATAAAATACCTCCTGCAACTGAACAATATTGTGGAGCAGTCAAAATTAAAGTTCCTATCTTACCCTTTCTGTTGACTTAAAGGGACACATTGTCATCAGTAATGTTCCAAACAGTTCTTACAAACAATTCTGGTCAAACAGCATTAATGAGTAAGTGTATATCAACAAATAATTATGTAATTTATATTAACTTATAATAACTTATATTCTTATTATTAATCCATACTAATTATTAGTATTATTATCTTGATTATACTTAAATATTAAAGAACACTTAAGTTGCATACAAATATAGAGGTGGCCCACTGCATAAAAAAAATACAAGGTTATTCATGTGGCTGCCTAACATACCTGGGCTATGTCCTTATGTTTTTTGGTTGTCTTGTAAGCCACTGAAAACACTATCTGCAGGGCAGTTTGCCATGAGGCCCCATGAAATGCAGCTGTTCTTATGACCGCCTGTTTCTCAGACAAACTGGGATTAAGTTTCTATTGCCATAGAAGTCCTGCAGCCCATAGAAGCATTCTTTTAATTTGAGTGTGTAGTGTGTATGCCAGCCACCTTAAAAATAACCTGTGTGATGAGCACAGCAAGATTCATTTTTAAAGTAAGATGCATAGAGAAAGGCAGAATAACAAAAATGAAAATTTACAGTGTCAGATGCAGGAAGGTAGAGCAAATAAACTATTCATGTTTGTAGATGTATACTTGACATTAAAAATTCCAGGTCACCTGAGAAATAAAAAAAAAAAAAAAAAAGGAAGATGCATATATTCTGACAAAAGTCCCTCTCCATAAAATAATTTCCAATATCCAGGATTATGCACAAACTGTCGTTAAGAAGAGTTTGTGCACTTCTCAATTTGTTCCCACAGTCCCTAAACACTTAGTATTACATATCGCTTCAAGGACTTAAGTATTCCTAGATAAAAATCATATTATATTGTTTGTATAGGGTTTGTCTTCTACTACATATACATTTGTGTATATACAAAATGAATGCTTGTAAGACCTACATTTTTGTATGTATACAAAATGAATTCTTGTAAGCAAAATCACAGCCTTTGTGATTCTGTTTCTCTGTGTTATTATCTGGTATTAATATCTATCTATGGTTCTTAGAGATTTTGTGAAATTTTTAATTGTTTTTAAAACGCTTCTAATAGCACCATCTATCCACAGATTTTGAAGTGACCCAATAAAGCCAACAGGGCTCTGCATGTGTGCATGAGTATATCCTATATGAATAGGTTGCAGGACTGAGGCCTTACACTTCAGGTGAAATAAAAGGTTTCATACGTCCCATACTTAATTCCTTGAATGCTGCAATCTATGTTTGTACATTTGTAAAACTACAGAATAATCTAAGACTGATTTCAAGAACTTAATTAAAACAGAAAAACACTTGCTTCATATTATATTCCATCAAATAATAGAACACTTGTATCATTCAATCAAAAAAAAAAATCAAAATAGTCCAAATAGGGCAACCCCCAAAAGGCTTTAGATACAGTTGGCGGACTCCTGCCCGGCTCCTCCCCCCTGCACTGCTCCTGTTGCAGCAGCTATGTTCTTCAGACTCCCCCTCCCTCCTCTGGATTTTACCTCTTGCCCTTTCTCCTGGGGTCCAGGGTGCCAAAGATGCACCTCTGGGCAGCAGAGGAGGGGACTGGCCTGCTTGTGCTGCACCTAACAAAGGAAAGAACTGGGTTGCCCATACTGCAGGGAGACTGGATGCATCAGGGTGGGAGGGAAGCTGGGATGCTTTGTGCTGCCTGTGTGGTACACATGACCAGCGGAGGAAGGGCGGAGTGGGGGGGCGGAGAGGAAACCCAGGTTGCCTACACTGGGCTGCCCACATGCTGGGGGGAGAGCATGGGGGGAAGGCAGGAACACCTCCATGGTGAAAGGCCTCTGAGTCTGTGGCCCATGCCTTGTGTGGCCCCAGGACTACAGCCCACATGGCATGTGGCCCCTAGCTGCCCACAAGTTGGACAGTTGTAGTCCAATGCACAGATATTAAATAAAAATACTGATGTTGCTTATTCCTTAGGATAGTGCAAGCTCCTTCTGGGTCATGAAATACTTAACTCTTCAACGTTTCTTTTTTTCTTTCAAACAGACTCAACTGCTTAAGCAAACACCATATTAAACCAGGAAACCAATGAAGTAGCAATAAAGATAATTACTTAAAATTCTAAAGAGAAAGAACAAAAACCTAGGTTGCTTAGAGAAAAGTGGTTCTCCAAAAAGGAAGGGCAGAAATTCTCAGTCTATGCAACACTAATACTGATCCTGTACTTTAAAAAAAAAAAAATCAGTCATGAAGAAAAAGCCAGAAGACACCACTGCCATCAATTTATCTAAATTCCTGAATAACACTGGTCATATGACTTTCATGTTTGACATGAAACCTCAAATCTCAGGAAAAGGAAACATCTTATTTTCTTACAACAAATCTCCAGTAATAGGGAATCCACCAGAACTCTCAGTAAAGTTGTTCCAACTATTGACTTACTCTTATTGTTGAAAATATCACTTTATCCCTAGTCTGAATTAGTCAAGCTTCTAATCCAACCACTGGATTCTTGAATTAGAAAGTCTAAATACCATAACTTTTGTTCCATAGACTGATTTAAGATGTCCTCGAACCTTCTCTTCGTTAAACTTATCAAACTGAGCAACTAGAACAGGGGCAGGAAATTATTTTGGGCAGAGGGCCGCTTATCCAGTTTTGGTAGGCTGTCGAAGGCCGCATGGGTAGCCCTGCCCCTTGACAGGTGCCCCACCCCCTAGTCACCATCTTCGGACCAATGTCCCAACGTCTTGGGATCAGTGTCCCAGGGCCGGCACTGGTGGGGCCCAAAGCGGGGCACAGGCTGGCATGGGTCTGTGGAGCCAGGCTGGGCTGCACCAGCAGGGAGAGGGAAGCTGGCCCGGCTCCACAGAGCCCCTGCTGGCTGGGACCCTGCACTCCTACCACCCTCATGGTAGGAGGTCTGCTCTGGGCCACCCTGCTCTGGGCCCCACTGACACTGGGACACAGATGAGGGCCCCTTGCTCCCACTGGCTCCCACGCCCACTCACACTCAGTACCCCCCAGCCCCACAGTACAGGTGGGGGGGCAGCGCACAGCCCTGACCCCCTGCTTGCCGGCAGAAAAGAAGCTGGTGCTGAGCATGGGGAACAGCGGCACTTTTCCCCATGCTCAGCACCAGCTTGAAACCTGCCCCACTGCCAGCCTGGCAGTGGGGCCGGCTTACAAAGTGCTGCTGAGTGCGGGGGTGGGGAGAAAGCAGCCCCTCCCCACCCCATGCCCAGCATCCCGTGCTGCAGGTGCTCGCAGCCTCCCTGGGGCTGTCTGCCTGCTCCGGACAGCCCTGCGTGGGCTGCAAGTGCCTGCAGCGCGGGGTGCCAGCCATGGGGCAGGTGAGGGGCTTTTCTCTGCGCTGGGAAGGAGCCCAGGGAAAAGCTAAGCGTGGGGGGGAAGCGGCCCCAGCTCATGCCTGGTGCCCTGTGCTGCAGGCGCTCGCAGCCCGCATGGGGCTGTCCAGAGTGGGCACAGGCAGCCCCACGCAGGCTGCAAGCAGCTGCAGCACGGGGCACCAGGCATGGGTGGGGAGGGGCCACTCCCCCCCCCGTGTTCCTTCCCTGCCCAGGGTCCTCATCCCCCCCAACTTACCTGAGCTTCCCGTGCCGGGGCAGCCACGTGCTCCCAGCCCAGAAACCCTGGCTGGGGCTTCTGGCTGGGGCTTCTGGCTGGGGGATGGGGGCGGGGCCAGGCAGGCCCCACTGTTGTTGGAGCCCACCAGGCTTCCCTGGGTCCTAATGCCCTTGGTTCCTGTCATTTTTGACAGGATCCAAGGGCAGAGAAATATTAATTTTCCAAATTTTTTTAGGGGCCCCGCGGGCCGGATAGAATGGCTTCGTGGGCCGAATCTGGCCCGCGGGCCGTATTTTGCCCACCCCTGAACTAGAATCTTTCCTTATAAGGCATATTTTCCAACCATGCAGTCATTCTGATGGTTCTTTTCTGAACCATCTCTAGTTTATCTACATCCTACTAGAACAGTGAAACACTAGGCACAATGAGCATGTGCTAAGGGGGGGGGGGGAGGTGCTTTTATTAGAGCAGCTCTCAGAGCCGCTCTAATTAAAGTGCCCAGAGCATCATGTGCATCAGCATCCCCATGCTGAAAAATGGTGGTGGGGGTGCTTTAACTAAAGCTCGAATGAGCTTTAATTAAAGCGCCCCTGCTGCCATTTTTCAGCATGGGAACGCTGATACATGTGATGCTGTAGTCTGCTAGAGTGTGGTAATTACCATGTTCCAGTGGATTCGATTAACTGAGTCTGCTCTGATGCACTGTAATTACACAGTGTTGGAGCAGCCTTGATGCATGTGTATAGGCGCTCATTATCCCAGCAGCAGTTTAACAAACAAAGAAGTAACATAACCTCCCTACTCTTACTCAATAGTTTGTTGTTTATATATCCAAAGATCGCAAGAGTTCTTTTGAGCCCAGTGCTGCATTGGCAGTTTATGTTAAACTGATTATCCACTCTGAAACCTGCCACAGATCTACAGGGCAGGCCTGCCACCAAATTTTATACAATCTAAGGGCAGGAGTCAGCAACCTAGGCCTGTGGGCTACATCTAGCTTGTGGAGCCCTTTACTCTGTCTCACAGATGTGGGGCTTCATCAGCATTCGGCAGAGGAGGGCTTTGGCTGCAGGTGCTCTCTCTGTGCCACAGAGGGGGAGGATGCCCACAACTGTTCCAGGAAGTATACCTGTCTTTTGTTAGACCCTACGCCTCCACATTTTGCTAGGGGGAACTGTGTACAGTACAAGTTCAATACCTGGAGACTGCTTCAGCCCCACTGTTTCTCACAGTGGCTCCTTCAGAGTCCAGAAGATCATCTACTCTTTGAAACTGTATTCCTAAATTATACAACCATCAAGTGTTTGCAGCGACCCAAGACAAACTTTTTAAAGCAAGACAGCTTTTATTTGTCAACTGGAATACAATATTTTAAGGTCCTCAGAGATTGGAAAAGCAAAACTTCATGTATTTTCTTACTGACAGCATTATTTGTCTCCTGGGCTCCAAACATCCAAGTGTCCATCTGTCACACTTCACTGAGTAGTAGAATTTTTTCCACTGTGTCTTGACACCTCAGTTCTTTGTTTCATGATATAGTCCTGCTGTTTTCATCTTGTTTTTGCCTTCCTCAACTGCCAGCTAGAAGTTAGTATCTGGTGGTTAGTCTTTTATTGTATATACAGCATAACTCCATTCATATGTGGACAGTTGTTAATAGTTCATGAGAACTAGTCCCAAAAATACCTATGACAAAACACCTCTCTCATTTCAAAGTCTGGGAGAAGAAATTAACCTTCTGACCAAATGGGTCACAATGCAACACTGAATCAAAGAACTCATACATAATTTTCGTGAGAGAGAAAACTCTCCCCATCTTTCCAAGTTCTTTTGAGACGCATCTTCACAGATTTAGCTCTCTCATGAAGTATGGCCTACAAGATATTAAGATGTCTTTTGATAAGGTAACTCAATTACACAATGCTGTATTATTCTGCTGTGTGTATTTGGTGCGTGCGCACACGTGTACATACACAGCACCCTACTCCTTCTGCATTCTCTATGAATTTAAAATTCTGAATTCTTTTCAGATCCATGTAAGATGAGCAAGGATGTGCTGCAGACAGTGCCAACAAAATTTCCAGTCTTTTGAATACATAAACCCATAGGTGGTGTGCAGGGGGGAATGTGCCACCCCCAGATTTCTGCACTGACGGTGGGGTGTGGGGCTGCAGCCTGGCCAGAACCAGTGCCCAGCAGCAGCAGGGGCATGGTGGTGTGGAGTTGTGCCCCCCCACTGCAAAAACTTACATGTCTATGCATAAACCTGACAGAGAGAACTCAAAGAAGGGAAATTATTAAAGTCTCATACACTCCTGAAAATACAGATGTGAGTGTTTTGTGCTTCTGTAATATTCTTCCTTTTAGAAATATAGAATTAGGTAATTTATAATATAGTATCTTGCCAGCAAAACACCAAGTATGATCGTCATTCATCTTCAAAAGGAATAACTTTGATTCTATCACTAACAATGACAACTGAAGTGAGACTGTGTGTAAAAGCCTACTTGAAGAGTTTATAACCATACTTCATGGTGCAATAATCTAAGAAGCTAAACCAGAGACTGTAAAGGATATGTGCAGATATTGCAAAAAAAACCCCAAAAATCTCAAATCTCTGTCATCAGTGGATCAATGAGATGTCAGAACAAAGATTTTTTTCTGTAAATACCTATATTGTGTCACTAGTCAAAATTTTAATCTATGAATCACTAGTACAGTAAAGTGTAACTGCCTTTTAAACTGCTATGGCTCACTATATCAAAATATTTTATTCTATTCTAAGGCATAATTAATGCATAGTATTAGAGAACAATGATATGAGTCTCAGTATCTTGGCTGTATTCCAAATGTGCAATTACTTTCTGCCTACCTAAAATTCCAATGTAGTTTCATTTAGCCATGGTATTGTGTGTGTTCTGTGCAAAAGTTTTTGGCTGCACTTTTGGCTAAATATTGCCACTCTCCATTTCAGTAGGGCACACTGGAAAATGTGGATGAAAGCACTACATAGTTTTAAAAAATATTTTTCCTTGCCTATATGATTGCAAACAGTATTATCTTTCAGTTATACAACACTTTTCACACTATGTGCTCTGGAAGCAGTTGAGAACACTGAACAGAAGGATTACCTCATCTACCTACCATAAAGAAAATGGTTTTTTCCAACTTAAAATCTAAATGGGACTCTATGAGTTCAGAATGTAATTACCTGAACTACAAGCAGGAAACTGCTCATCATCATAGTATTATCTAGAAGCACTAATCATAGAGCAGGACTCCAGTGTGCTGGTTGTTGTACAGAACAGCAACAAATATAGTACCTGTCTCAGCTTACACTTTAAGTATAAGGAGTGGATATTCAGACAGATAGGGAAAAAACAACAAAAGCTGGCAGCCAGAAATACGGACAAGGAACATCACCCCTTACTGTTATGACATGTTCTGGTGGAGCTTTAATGACAAAGCTGTTAGAATCTCAATGTTATGTCTAATTGGACAATTCAAAGGCGTAGACAGAAGTGACAATTTCTGCCCCCTCTGGCCATAAAAAGCAGCCTATAGCTGTGACCAAACACAAGTGCACAGCTGCAGACTGCTCCAAAAATGGCTGATCAGGCAAAATCTGAACCCCCGTAGCATGAGGGATCAGATGAAGCTGTTTCAAAACAGAGCATCTTCTGTAACTTCTGCCTGCCTCCCAGCCTGGAACTGTTTTCGGAATGGGAGGGAGTGAAAAGTGTTCAGGCTAGGATTTTTTCCCCCCCACTGGAGGGCATAGTGGGTGTACTGGAGCTCCCCCCAAGGTGGGGGGCTCCAATTCACCCACCCCACTCTTCAGCAATGGCTGGGGAGCCCCTACAATGAGCTCCTTCTCTTCCCTTTCCCCCCTCCCATTCTGAAACAGGGACAGGCTGGGGGAGAGGGGCTGTTGCTAGGGGAAACCAGCTGTAGGTTGGCAGCCAGCAACTAGATTTCTTCCTCCCTGCCCCTCCAACCCCCCCCCAAAACAACAAAAGAAACAACAGTGAACTTCTGTTTGTTCCAAGAGATCCTTGTAACTCAGAGCGCTTCCTGCAAAGCCTTCTCAGTTACAGCAGGGAGCTGCATTTCTGTCTGTGCCCCAAGATATCATGTTTTAATACTGGAAAGATGTGATTTGAAACTTGTCTGTCCCCTCACTATTTTTTATTTTCTTAAATTAGGCAATGCTCACCGAAATTAAGAGCAATTAAGGACAACTGTATTATTTTCTCCTCATTTTCTGGTACGAAATTCAAATCATACAACTGAAAGAGACCTACAGCTCATTTGGTTGCAACACCTACGAAGATTCAGGATGTGCTATTCCTACACCATCCCAGTTATGCCTATCCAACCTTGTTTTGAAACCTCCAAGCAAGAAGATTCAAGTAACTTACCTATGCACTGTGTTCCACTGTTCTAGGACTCTTAGGACTAGGAAGTTTTTTTCTGAGATTTTATTTAAATATATTTGATTACAGTTTAAACCACTGTTCACATATCCCACCCTCTGCTGATGAGGGAACAATATTTCTCCATCTTGTTTATGGCAGTCTTTGAAAAGTCATTTTTATTGATGGCAAATTTTCTATTGGCTTCTGGAGATTAGACAAATATTAGGTATTTGCAATCTCAGTTTTAATAAAATTATTACAATTTTGAGCATCTTTTATACACTGAAGGAGCTACAAGCACAGATTAACAAACATTATTTGTGTTATCTTGAGACTTATGCAGATACCAGCTAGGGCAAAGATAGGATTTAGAGATAAACAGATTTACATTGGCATGGGAAACTACATGGATTTTGGCCATTATAATACCCTGCATAATTATTTTACACAGAATTCAGACAAGAAAAGATTTACAAGAAATATGTGCAGTTTTCTACTTCTGAGCAAGTGCCTTGGAAAATAATTTTAGTAGTTCACTGATGATATTTTTAGAACTATTAAAACTAGGTCCTATGTGTATGGCTGAGGACCACACTCATTTGCACTGATTGAACTTCTACTTCTGCAGCATATTTCTCCTTCTCTATTCCTTTGCTTTTTTAAGTAAGAAACACACAGATTTACTCAAGAAATGCTAAATTACTGCAAAATGAAAAGATGCATTAGGCTTTGGTTCAAGGATATTAAATATTTCCCAGCAACAATCAGAATATTAATTCTTTATTTCTTAAACTGCTAGTGTCTTTATTTTGCATACTCTACTGAACATAAA
Organism: Alligator mississippiensis; assembly: GCF_030867095.1. NCBI lineage: Eukaryota > Metazoa > Chordata > Crocodylia > Alligatoridae > Alligator > Alligator mississippiensis. The sequence continues at coordinate 294,855,433 of NC_081824.1, forward strand.
AATTGTTACATAAGATGATCCTTACCAAAAAAGGCCCAAACCCAAAACCTCACCACCATAACAAGAAGACTTTGAAGACAATGACTGGCAGACTGCAGATACAAAGCTGACAGGCTTAACTCATCCAAGATCCTGGCATTCACATTTCTAAGAAAGATAGTAAACATTCTCTTCCAAAATCCTTATTTAACAGACACATTGAATTCTCTCAGAGCTGTACAAAACCATCCGAACAAAGTGGTAGCTGCAATAAACATATGTACCAAAGGATTAGTGCACCACCTTTTCATTTGCACAGTGTCAGAAAGACTTCCAAAGTATTTTTGCTCTATGAAAAGAGTATGGTCCCTTTTCACAATACACACAGTGGATGTGTCAAAAGAACAGTCTTAATAGCTATTCCTGTATAACAACGAGGTGGCTGTTTATTAGTCACTGTAGATACACAGATCTTTCTCTCGTTTCAGAATATACTTACAACAGTAATGGGACTAAACACAAGCACTAAATAATTTGCAACTTACAATATTAAATTCCAATCATGAAAATTATAAAAAGAATAAATTTATTTTACAATACCAGGAATCCAGACGTAAATAAATGCATACTTTTTATTTTTAAGTTCCTTCATGCATTTTTAAACAATGCAAGTGACTGCATGCAAATATCATTTGGTCTAAGAAGCATCATAATCATCAGAGCAGTGAAAAAATTAAAACAAAATATACAAAATCTGATACAGAGCAGCAGACTGTGGCAAAACAGTTACGGAGTGTATGCAATCTCTTTTGACTCAGTCTTTCCCATCAAAATAGACTCCTCAAAGAGTCCTGCAGGAACAATGCTTTCTTCCCTTAGTCTGTGGTTCATTTTCATTTTGAATTTAACACTAGTATTTGATACCATTAAGATTTGAACTGTGATACCTTCAGTATTTTGTATTCAAATAATATTGAGAAGTACTTTTAATTCAAATTATTTATAGAAAAAGTATAAAAGCATGGAGAGGGATCTGTCATACATAGCATATTACATTCCAGGAGCACCATGCTATCCCGCTCCCTTTTGCACATAACATTACCATGCTATCAACTCATGGAATCAATCTCAATGGTTAATATTGTTAAGACACTATCATGGAATAAATATCAAATTTTATACTGGTAACTTTTTGTAATAATCTAGCAAGCAGATGTGTTTGCTATCTATATCCTGTTGCAAAAAAATATTCTAGCTACCAAGGCAGAACTTTTTTTTTTAAATCAGACTTTGTTGCCATTGATATAGGAAACACTGTAATGAATCCACCACAAGCTTGTTTTTCTTCATGGTGTGATAGATTCTGCTACACTTGCACAGATGTACTTTTGAAATCAATGGGACTAGCTGCTACATAAGGTACCATTCAGTAAACTTGGTAAAACTGGACCCATTGTGCACGCGCGGAATAAAAAATTAGTTTAAAATTTAGAATTCTTATTTCATGTGTGTTTTATTTTTCAATTTATTTTATTGCATTTATAGAGTAACATAGTTCCCTCAGTATTAACTCCCTTAAATTCCAATGGTAGTTGAAAGAAGAATATATGTTTTAGCAGATCCACTGTGTCTTACTAGATACTTCAAATCTTATTTGGGTTAAATTTTTCATGAAAATTTTTTGTATCTGCATGTTTAATAAAAATACGTTTTTTAAGTAATTCAAATAATCTTCCTGTTTAAATGGATCATTTAATCAATGATCCATCATCCAAACAAGTAGTTTCATGAAACGCAGAAAAAAGTACATCTTTGGACCAAACATTAGGCACAGTGTTAAAACTGTTTTTTATTAACATTAAGCATCTAACTAGTTAGTTTCCAGTAGTTTGGTAGTTCTCTGTCTTTTCTAGGCAGTAATCCCATATTATAGCAAAAAAAGGTTTTGCAAATTCCTTCCGTATAGTCATTCAAGCTAGGGACAGAAGTTACACATAAACCAGTTTAAGTAATCAGAAATTGGTTTAAACATGTAACATAACAGAAGCTAAGTGCACATAAACCAGTTTCAAAATGACTGGAACTGGTTTAAGATAAACCTGGTTGAATGTAGTATCAGACTTAGGGTCAAACTGGTTTATGAAAAGTCTGTCCCAGCCCTTTCCTGGTTCAAGTTAAATCACAGTCTCCCAGCATCCCATCATGCTCTCCAGCCCTGAGCTGTACTGTGGTGTCTGCTCCAGAGAGTGGGGCTGTCTCTACTCCTCTGTTCCCTAGCTGGAGCAGTGAGGGCTGGCTGACAGGGGGGGCAAGCCCAGCAGGGGATGCAGCCAAGTCTGGGGGGGGTGGGGACGGACGACGACTGCACCCCTTCCCCCCAAGGCAAATCCTGGCTGAGGTCTGGGGCCAGGAAAGGGGGGTTAAACACCCCTTCCCCCACTCAAACTTACTGCTGGCTGCAACTGCAGACTACAAATCCCAGAGGCACCTGGAAGCAGGAAGAGGAAGAAATGAACAACCCTGAAGAGTCCTGCTGCTGTAATTCTGAATTGCAAACCCCAGAGATCTCCCCAGCAGCAGGAAGAGGAAGTGAACACACAGCCAGAGAGCCATGCTCTAGCGCTCCCTGGCTTCTGGCCTGAGCCACTGCAGGCATATGGCTGCATTTCCTAAATCAAAGGTAAATATCTGTTCACTTCCGTTTCATTTTAATCTGGGCAATTTAAACTAACCTGCAAAGACTGAATTGATTCAACCTAAGGCTTTCTGACGATCTGTACCCAGCCTCAGAGAGAGGAGTGGCTGATACCTCTTTGGACACATTTCGGCATCAAGATCGAAAATATGAGTAGCAGGTTTCAGCAGTTCCATATAATATGCAAATGTCTGAACTACTTAAGCAGGTTTTATTCTTGCTTCCTCTGCCCCCTACCACCTTTATTCATGTTAATTATGGGCCAGATTCTGCAAGCCTTTTTTATATCAATTGATATTGATCATCACTGGGTGCATCTACACAAGATGCTTACTGCACATTAGTGATAACACTGCGCAGTAGCATCTCATGGCAAAAGCTGTGCTAATAGCCTAATAACACTGTGCAGTAGGCTAACATGCAGTAAGTGTCACTAAATAATCATGTGCTGGTGCTACTATGCAGTAACTCTAGGTACTGCACATTTAGTTATTACTTTATTAAGGAAGTGCAGTATCTAAGGTGCATTAATGAACACGTAGGCACGCCCCCACTATGTCACAAATGTCTCCACTGATTTGAAGGTACTAATAGAATAGAAGGTATTATTTAATATGATTAAAGGGGTGGAAAAAGACAGTCTATTATCTAACCCTTTATTCAGGAAAACATGTTTTGTGTGGCTATTTTCAGGTTTATAACATGTAACACTTTTGTTGGTAGCGTGCTTTTCATTAACACATTGGTAACTTTTAAGTCACCTATGGATCTATTTTTATCTGTTTGTAACAATTAAATAAAAGGAAGCTAGTTTGCTCATTAATATTTTCCATGCATTGAAGAAATGGAACTAAAAGCCCCCTGCCATATAAAAGATATATCTTTTGATATAAACCCAACCCAACAGTTAAAGACCAACTTGAACCCCCATCACTTTCTATTCAAAATGTGTATTGGCACATGCATGTATGTATAATACATAATATTAACAGGAATTCAAAGGACTCTCCTCACCAGACATTAAGTACTATGACTGCTGCCTATTCAGCTCAGAACAGAATTATTTACTCACTGTTTTTCATGTAGCAAAAACTGCAGGTAAATATAAAGCTATTTTTTCCTACTATTTCTGATTTTTCTTGCTTCCTATGATATTTGGTTCAGTGCTATGAAATACATCAATACATAAGCAGGCACCCTGTCTACATATCTGTTCACAAAATACCTAATACACTCTTGTTGCTATATAATTAATAAGGTACGAACAAGAAGACTGATATAAAAATACCTGGTTCAAATTCTGTGCAAGTATGCTCTTGTCTTTATTACAACATTAAATCTGAGAATCTCTTTGCAATTTAGGACATTCATTAAATATTCAAAATAATCCACCATGTAATCTGTAGAGCCATTTTGGCTCTGTAAGTGTGGCTAAAATTTAAAAGACAGACAATGCATCATGGAACTTTGTCTTCATGCAATTCACCAGTATTAACTGAAAAATTATAAGCTGTATGTTTTAATATAATATGAAATATACAACCAAATATCACATTTAATGCACTGCAAAATACATTTTTTCCAGGTAGGCAAGCATAACAAACTAAGTGCCTGATGTTAGGACAAGCTAAAAAGGTCAGAATTCAACCATTAAAACCCCCACAACATTCATGTTAATTAATATGGATTAGGGATGGATTTGCTTTCTCAGAAAATATTGCACATTCTATAAGGAAGAACAAAAATCCCTTCTTTCTCACACCACCCTAAAAATGGAATCACCTTAAGCTCATGAAAATGTCAGTAATGGATCATCCACTAGTTTACTTGCCTTTAGAAGCCAGACTCACAGTAACAAACCCCCAAAAAACAAAAACATTTGGGATCAGTTCTTGGGTGCTTTTTTAGGCTGGTAGTGCAGCAGGAAGGAACATGACCTCCTCAGCTCTGTGGCAGGTTAAGCAGCCTGATTGAACAGTGCTGCTAATTAAGAGCTCTTGTTGTTTGGCAGGACCACCAGAGTACCTTCTGCACTTGTTCATGACAACAGCACCTCTTTCAGAAATTAACTCTTGATGAGTGCAGACAGGGGGCCCAGCTGGTCCTCCCGAGTCCTCCAACTATATAAATGAAGTGTAATCAGAACGCTGATGTCTACCAAGGGAAGAAAGGCTATTCGTGACCTCTTTTTAAAAAAGAGAGTATACTTTTACATTGACTTAATTTTCTACACTGGGGGTAGATAATGCAGCTGGGAACAGTGTGAATAGAACTAAAATAACATGATATAATAGTGAAAATTTCTATATCAAGCATTTTATTAGGAAAACTAAAATAATAACATTGTTTTATAAATGCTTGAAAAATAGTTATTGGTTTTCAAGAATCAAACAATAAATGCCAGGAATGTTTTACACAGAAAGCTGTTTGATGAAAAGCACAGAAAATGCTGTGTGAAAGAGATGACAAAAGTCATTATGAAGCCTGATTAACTATTCTCTCTCTAAATCGTTCAGATGTGTTCATCCAATCAAAATGCAGCTTTCCTAAGTTAATGAAGTCCCCTGTTTCAGAGAGTTACTTCATAAACACACAACACTTTATCTAAAAATAGTCTCACATTAAGGAACAAAACCAACTGCCATACTTGTGGGCACTCTGCTGAGATTCCCAAAGATTGGAATGACGTCCATTCTAGGTGTGGTTTCTTCAAGTATAATTTAAAACAAGCTGGAAGAGCAAACTGTCCTATTCAGGATTCCAGACTTCAAGACAGTCTGTGTTTAATGCCATTGACACGAATCAAATTCACTATTTAAAAAGTTCAAATTTGTTTTCCAACAAGAATGGTTGGATGATGGCCCCAAGTAATAAAATGGCAATGTCACAATCTAATACTCTACTAATGCACTGCATTTATCTACTGCAATAGTGATTTTATCTCCTCTATAATTTGAATTCCTCACCTGTATCAGTACAAGGCTGCCTAAAAGTATGTAACACAGATTTGTAGTACGGTACATAGCTCTTTAACTTTAGCTATTAATGCTCAACACTGGAAGACAGACAGGGTTATCACTGTTTTAAATTACAGTGCCATATAATTCATAACAATGTAACAGTTTTTATCAACATGCTGTCAAAAAAATGTATTACATACAGTCCTTCCCTAACTACTTCTACATATTATCACAATAACCTTCTAATACAAGGTAATATGTAATTGAAAACTGGCACAAGGATATTTAAGAATCTGGTTTATTTAACAACTGTGCACCATTTAGTCAAATAACAGGAGTAGGAATGACTATTTCCAGCTCCATACAGAATTTATGCATTTTATAAATCTTTTTTTTTCTCCTTTGAAAAAAACCCACTCCTTTCCATGATCTATGCTGCTGTCATTTCAAGAAAGATAACTCAGTGAAACAGGGAATAGTCAAGACAAATGCTCTCAATTTAAAAGAATTACAAAGAAAGTTTGTTACAGGAATTTCTACTGAAAATAGTGAGCAATTAATCTCACAAACCACCTACTTAAGGAAAACATGCCTTATTTATACCTGTTTTAATGCAAGAGATACAATCACAAAATAGCATCAAAACAAGATCTTTCTGAGTACATGTACCTCAGGATTGATCTGCACACTGGTTGATCTGCACATCCACTTGGTCATTGTGACAAAAGACTGTCAAATTTCCTGAGTATGTTTCTTTATTTACCTATTCTTCGGTATTTTTATTCTTTCCAGGACTATTTGCTCTGTAGATTAAACAAACCTCTTGAGAAACAATGTGGCTAAAGCTGAAAATTCAGGAGTCTTACCTCACCATGGACTGGAGAGGAAAAAATGTTCAGTGGGACTCAAGACCTAGGTTCAATTTTCTACTCTGCCCCAAATTTACTTTGAGCCAAATCCTATTTTCCCTTTATAAGCCTGAGGGGCAAACATGTGGGCATGCATCTGAAGTTTCTGGCACTTGCACAGTTTGGGATTCTAGTTCCCAGTGGTAAATTAGGATCACAATAAACATGTAAAATGGAGAAGATGGAGTCGCTTGCCTCTTATCTCAATAACTTTGAAAGTGGGATTTTAAGACACCCCCTCACCAAGAGTGGGGCTGAACTAAAAGCAAACAAAATTAGAACCATTTTTCGTTTTTTCGCTTTTTTTTCCTTCTGCTTCTTGGAAACGTCATGACCCAAAGGTCTGATTTTTTGTGTGTGCTTCGGCACTAAGAATTATTCCCGTGGGTTTATAGCTTCATTGCACGGAGGAGTTCTGCTGAGCAGAGAACCCGCATGTAAGGGAGAGTTCCCGCCACTTTGCAGCAGTCTTTGCAGGGTGCATTTCCTTTGCAACACAGAAATGCACGGTGCAAAGGAATTCCCGCTCGTCATATGCAAATTCGTGCCCCGCAATTGGCTAGTGCTAAATTATTCACATGTGGCGGCTAGCGATTGGCCTGCTAGCCGTATAAGAGGCTTGAGCAGTTTCCGCCGAAGCCGAAGAGGACTCCGCATCCATCTCGTGGGGACTATGGGTGTACGCGGCAGGGTAATAGAAACCCTGTGTGTTGCTCTGAGGAGTTTGGCGGCCTGATCCACCGCCCACCTCTTCCCGTCTTCGAACGGAGCCTACTACAAGACGTATTGACGAGTTTTATGCGCGCTTGTCCTGGACATCCGGAGTTTTGTCTGTGTGGAGCCTAGCAACCTCCACGTGATTGTTCGTGTTCTGTCTGCGTGGAGCCTAGCAAACTCCACATGTGTTCGTGTTTTCTGTTGTAACCGCAACTCAAGCAAGTTCTCAGCCTGCACCACGACCATCTCGGTGTAAGTAAACAATCTTAAAATCAACCGTTAAGTGTCTGTGCCTAATTCTAGCTCAGCGACCTCCCTCTCCGACCCGGCCTGCCTGGGCTGCCAGCCACAGCCCGCGTGCAGAGCGACGAAAAGGGCCCGGGGCCTGACCCGGCCCGCACAGGAAAAAGTTCTCTAACAAGCCATGAGCTAGTCATTGTCCAGAGCTCCACCCTTCCCCTTGTAGCTGGCCCACTGACCCCATCTGTTTTTTTAGGAAAGAGTTGCTCTCTCTTGTATCCAGGACTAATTCCATGCAGGGATTTGGAAATCAAGATACTGAATTTGAACCGTTTGATGGGGAGCAAGTAAAGATAAAGAATTGGGGTTATATATTGGGCAATGACCCCTGTGAGGCTGCTGCATCACAAACCAGTTGAAATTCTCTCAAGGTAAGGAATATTATCCATAAAAGTCTAGATGTTATAAAAGCACGGATCCCTGTAGCTAGATATACAGCTGATAAATCCATAAGCAATCTTCTGGCCAAATGTGGATGGAATGACCATTCTGGCTATTTGGCTATCCAAATCTAGTAGAGTCTAAGGGACTTTGAGGTTGCAAACAAATGTAACTATCTGGAGAGAGATGCTTTTGTGTATTGGTGGGAAGAAGAGATGTTCTTCAACATACTTTCCTTTTCCCTACAGCATTACTCCAAGTTTAGCTGATTTCAAGTTAAACCACCTACTCCTCTGAGACTGTGTTTACATTCATCCAGGAGACAAAATGAACAATCCAGAAGGCCCATGATGACCATCTGCATTCAAATCTAAGGCAGAAGCCATTTATGAACAGTCTTGTTTATACCTGCAGATTCTTGGAAGCAGAACAAATTAATTTGACGAATGATAACATCATCTATCCTCAAGAGACAAGAATAGGGAGGATGAAGTACTCTGCCTCATTTATGTACAAAAGGAAATCACCCAATAGAACAAGTGCTCTTTCTCTCTCTCTCCAGTATTCTGATCTAAATCTTAAATGAGAGAGAATAAGGACATTGGCATGAGATGATGCTGAAGACTTTATTGAAAGTTCTCAATAAACTTGCTTAGACAGTAGTCTGGATTGTTTGCAAGGTGGGTCTTTTCCTTTTTATTCTATTCCTGACTGAACTCCATTGGAAGATTGTGCAGCTTGCCCTTTTTCAAAAGGAAACCTATATCCACTGTAACTCCCTTCTACTGACACTAGATCTGGACATAATCCTTGTTCTGTTTCATTTTCACTCCATAGGAGAAACTCTCTAGCTTCTCAGCTGATATAGTAGTAGAACTGCACAATGCATTTTGAACCACCTGTGAAATGCACAATTAAGTGACACTGTAGTGGGACATAGATTTGCTTTTTCTATACACTCTGTTAAGTATTCAGAAAACACACACCTTCATTCAGATAACTTTAAACCACGTCACCACTGAGATAGATGCTTGTGATTCTGGTCTCCCTGCACAGCTCTTTTGCAATGAGAAACAGCTGCATTTATGCTTAAAGACTGTGTTCCACAACTTAGATCTGTTACATGAAAGCATACACTTAAAAACATAGTTCCTTTTTTAGCCAATATACTAAGCTTGGAATTATAATGGAGAAACTTCAGAACCTAACTGGAGAGTCAGATGTTGAAAATACTGTTCCACAGCTAGAAGAAGGGATTCTAAAATGCCTCTTATTACATGAAGCATTCCAGACATAATTACTAGGCTGCATATCATTCCACGTTAATATCATGTTGTATTGTACTTGGCACAGTTCAATTATCATACATTACTTTATATATTTCATTTGTTACATAAATAATTACACCCATCATCAATAGTAATAAATCTATCAGGCTGGACAGCCTGGGAAACAAGTGGAAGAGTTTTAGTCATGATATAGGCTTGTGTGTGTGTGTTTTTTAACTAGTTCCTAAGCTTTTAGGGAAACTTTTTTCCTGAAGAAACATACAGGATAAAAGAATTTCTGAAGGATGAATTCTCACACTGAAACTTGTCACACACTTATATTGTGGATGATGAACAATGTCCTAGATGGGAAAGCATATTAGATAACCATTTCCTCTGGAAGAAAAAAAATTAGGTTCCCGAATATTCATCCAAGAAATAAGACTAAAAACTCAGTGTGAACTTGCCTTAAGCATCTACAAAAGACTAAGCCAAGTTACACATTATCTGTGTTTCTTTTTCTTGGTCCTAGCCTGCTATAAGCTGCATCGGGGCAAACTAGTACATTTGTGTTTAGAGAATATATGAATATATATACATTGTCATCAGGAAAATTATACTTTATTTGTGTATCCTGTTTGCTTATTTTGCATTTGCTATTACTGACTGAATTAATAACTTCAAGTAGCCTTTGACACTGATGGGCCATTTCTACCATGACCAACCTATATTTTTTCAACAATATTCTGTAGTGGAAGAAACTGGATTCCTAAATACTCTTAAATAAAAAAACAGCATGAAATGGTACTTTAATTTCAAATTTTGAGCTTTATATTGGATATGATGTAAAAAGTATTTGCAAGGATCAAATGTTTTATGGATCATGCAGCTCATGGAACAGATTAATTAGATTAAATAGGGCTCATTTACCCTCTATCTGTTCAAGCGGTGAAGTCAGTGATAAACAAATGCTGTAACTGTATAGCAACAATTGATGGCTAAAGTGAAGCAAGGTGGTTGCCTCAGTTTAGTAGCAAAATGGTGTCTTACATTATGAAAGGCATTTACTTAACAATTAGCCTCCTTATTATTACCAGTACCCGCCAATGATGGGAAAGAATTGGTGATGTGGAGGCTTCTTTGGCTTATGATCATTGTATGTGGTTTAAGAGATTTATTTAGATATATAAATCTGATGAGGTTGATTTTAGTTCTATAGCTTAATTATAAAAGAATAGAACATTTTGTGCAATTTGAGGGTTAAAGAAACATGGCATGAATTAAGAATTCATAATTAGGGAATCTATTAAACAGCCAATCCAGCACCAATTGAGTATTCCTTAATTTGTATACTGAGGATAGAAATTATCTAGGAGTCAGTGCTGAGCAGGATTCAGTAACTAGGGGACTAGCACTAGAGTTGGAAGATGGAAAATGGGCAAACTGTAGAGTTCAGAAAACTCATCAACAGCTGAACAGTAGCAGAACAGATGGATATCTTGCATTATCTTCAGAAAGTGAAGCATCAATTCTTGCCTGAAATTCATGCTCAACTTGTTAAAATTGCATAGGCACCACCAAGGAAGTTTATGATTACTGTACATGAAGTGATACATCCAAAAGGTAAACTAACTTGATGGAAACAACTATTTTTAACTCTTCTTCCTTTCAAATTTCACTCATTTATTAATGTTCCAGATAAAGGTCCAGATCTCTTGTATAAGAGACTACAAAGATAACATATATGAATCTTTAAAAAAAAAAAAAAAAGAGAGATCTATAAACCTAGTTCATTCTTCTGCTACAGAATAATAGTCTCTACAGTATTTAACTACCTAATGTGTATCAGGTCTAATTCTGAATGTTGGGACTTCTCTCACTACAGTTAGAGAACTATACAATCTAACTGTCTTCTAACTTCTTTCTTTAAATTTAACTTAAATGATGCCTCTTAATTCTACTCCAACACACCTCATTTATCCTTAAATCCATGACAATCATATTTCTACACTGCATACATTCTCTTCCAGTATATTTTTCATTATGCACTCATCTTGGTTAGCATCTAGCCCAGATTCATTACTACTATTTACTTCTAATCATCTTCCTTATGTTCCAGTCCATTCAACCTAATTATTGTTGTCCTCTGAATGCCATTCAGTTTGTTTACCTCTTTTACCACTTTAAGGTATTCAGATCGTGCACAATACTCCATGATCTCTCTCTCTCTCTCTCTCTCTCTCTAGAGGAGCAGAGAGGGATTATGACTAAATTGCCCTCTCACTCAAAATTGCTCCATCTGAAATAGGACTAAAGCAAGATGGCAGAGCAGGGCAAGCGAAGTTTCCAATGCAGGTGGTATTGTTAGTACTTTCTCTTAATAAAATAGCCGCCTCCAGAGTTAGTCATGAATTGTTCATTCTTATAAAGTAAATCAAATATTAATTTATTAATATGGTATATATATCATATTTAATACAAAAGTTTTCGTCCATTTAAATACATATTTCAAAAAATAGATTTCTTGCATTCTATTATTTCCACAACCATAACATTCTGAAAAACAAGACTTTTAACAAGGAGATTCACAATCCTGACTTCACAGTTCATGACCGCTACAACTTCTTATAAATGCAAAAAATACTTAAAACCACTCAGCTTTGCCTTGCCAAGGTCCAGGTTATTCATTCCCTGTCTGCAAACACTATGAGCAGTAAATACATTTCTAACCTATCTCATTGCAAAAATAAAGACCACTGCAGAGAAATATGTGAGATGACAAACAAATGAAAAAGCAAAAATATGAGAGCACTTCATTTTCTTTCCTTAATTTGATTTTTTCCCTTTGCTTATTAGGACAAGTAATTTTTTAAAACTTCTAAAGCAGAAAAAAGGGACATCTCATAAATGTGAAGACATACGTAGAGATGTATAATAAACATACTATCTGTTAAAAAATATGAGCCTCCCCCAATTTTCTTATTATCATATCATATACTAATTTTAGTAAACAACATAAAATTTCAGTCATATATGTTTTCAATTAACCTCCTCTTACCAAATAATGTGGGAAGGGCACAAAATGCTCTGCATGCTTCAATAGATTGCATTCAAATGGAAGGCTTCCGAATTGAAATTTACTGCCAAAACACATGCATAACCTGCCCCTATTGATAAGAAGTGTAATGTAAACTGATTTTATGTCAAGAGGTAATGAATATAAACTGCATCAAAGTAGCTTTGGATCAAATCTCAGACAACACTTGCTAGCTGTAAGAGCTATAGAACAATGGAACAAGCTGCCCAAGGAAGCTGCAGAACCTCCTTCCCTAGAGGTTTTTAAGAAGAGATTAGACAGGTATGGAGCTGAGACAGTTTAGGAATAGCTCATCTGCATCTTTGCAGGGGCTTGGACCATTTGAGCTTGAGGCCCCTTTCAAGTCTACAATTCTAAGATATAAAAGATAAGATATTAAGGTCACAAATCTCTATCACCTGACCAGGGCCCCACAGTCTCAATCTTTTCCTGAGGTCTGGCTGCAGTTGGGGATTGTATACAGGTGAACCAACTGGACCTGAATCGAAACAAGACAGAGGTGATTATAGCGGGCAGACTACTTACCTTATGAGGGGATTGGGAAATCATTGAAGGAGTTCATCCTCTCCCTGTCACTCAGGTTTATAGCCTTGGGATGCTCCTGAACCCCCTGCCTCACCTGGATTTTCATGTGCAGCAGCACCTAGGAGTGCCTTTCATCAACTCCATCTGACGATAAAGCTGAAACCACTTTTTTCAGATTCAGATGTATTATCCATTCCTTCATACCCTCAAGTCTAGATGACTGCAGTGTGCTGTATGTGGGACTGCCATTGATGAATGAATCTCTAGAAACTGCAGCTGATGCAGAATGCAGCAACAATTCTGACAGAGGTGGGTCACCAGGAGCACTAAATTCCAGTACTCCATAGTCTGCAATGGCTTCCAACAGCATTCCAAGCAAAATTCAAGGTGCTTGTTTTGACGTGTAAGAACCTAAATGATCTGGGGCCTATCTACTTTAGGAACCACCTTCTCCCTTATACCCCATCATGATTTCTAAGATCAGCACATGCCATCAATGAGCCAAGTTTGTTTAGAGAAAATGGATGGGAAATTGTTATTACCAGTCATTCCACAGTTTCAGAACTCCTTCCCCTTGAGCCCTGTTAGAGACCAAGAATGAACATCTTCTGATGCAAGACATTCCAATTTGGGCAGGTGTTTAGCAAGCAAGGTAAGGCTGGAATATTATTGACAGGCTTTTCTGTTTTGGCATTCCACTTGCTTTTTAAAGTTGTTTTGGCCTCGTGTTTATTCCCCTGTTTTACAAGTTATTTTGTTCTCTTACTATAAAGCCTCCTGAAGCCTTTCCTGGAAAGGACAATATATAAATCTAAATAAATAAACAAATACTGTAGTTACTCGAATATAAGACAATCCTGAATATAAAATGCCCCCCCCCCCAATTAATTTCTATATATGGAAAATGTATAAATTAGTTACATTTTCCAGGTACAAAATCTATTATTGGAGGTTTGCCTTGAATTTGTTCACCTCCTGCTGCTACACCAGGGAAGATAAATCTGGGGGGTCAGGTAGCCCCTTTGTGCTCTGCCCCCTCACTTCCTTTCCCGCTCCCTGTCACATCCCTTACTGTCAGACCCTGGGATCCTTAGCAGACAGATTCAAAGATTCAAAGTCGGAAGGGACCACAATGGATCATCGTGTCCGCCCCACTGCCCCTGGCAAGAAAGAGGACAGAGGTCAGATGACCCCAGCCAGGTGACTATCTAGCCTCCTCTTGAAGACCTCCAAGCTAGGTGATAGCACCATCTCTCTTGGAAGCCCATTCCAGATCCTGGCCACCCGCACTGTGAAAAATTTATTCCTAATATCTAACCTAAATGATGACAGGAGCAACATTTACATATAGGCAAGTTACTATAGCTAGCCATAGACTTGGGTCATCCTGAATTGAGGCATTTTACCTTTTCTGGAACTGCTGCAAGTTTTAGCACAGGTACTCCATAAACATACTTTTAAGCAGCACTTCTGTACTTACTGATATAAAGTACAAACCTCGTTATTTTTTTTAATTTCATGTCTCAGTCCAAATTAGCCAAATTCATTCCAAATTCTTGTCAAGTCATGGGATCCTCCAAAAATGTATATGCAGATGAGGTGCAGGGCAACCTGGTCTGGCTCCACCTCATGGTGGGTGGGACCATGCTAATCATATGCAGCAAACTGAGATAGGGGGCAACAGAAGTCAACTGTTTGAGGCCCTACTTGGTGATACCTGTCAGACATTTAAGGCTTGTGAGGAAACAGGAATCACTGGAAATGGGAAAGAAAGGTGCAGCACAGCTGGGGGAGTGAAGAGGAAGTAGAAATGTATTTAGTGTAGTGGGTTCACCATGATGTTAAAAAAGAGTCAGCACTGACGGGACTGCACGCAATGGGCATGAGCATATATTTCATCCAGAGGGACTATACTAACCTATCCTTGTGGTAGTTTCCCATCAGCATCTCATATATAACATTATAGATATAGATATATATATATATATAGATATATATATATAGATATATATATATATATATAAAATATTATAACATGTATTCAGAAGTTGCTCCGTTTGGGGGGGGTATGTGTACTCTGAACACTTATGTGTGTCTTGTGGATTTAATAGCTTCTGACTGTTTTGTTCATAGTAGGCTACTTCCGCTTTTAGGAGAAGACCAATTTTCTGCCATATAAAGCAGATCAAAAACATTTGTAGGAGCAAAGTAATTTATTCTTACAATTAATGAAGATACCAAATCAAAAATATTTCTGAAAAAAATTTCAAACAAGAGCAGGTATTTCCCTTTTTATTAATCATTCATTCATATACAAAAGAATCAGTAATTCAACAGTTTACCTGGGTTGAGAAATTTTAGTTAAAGTTTGCAAATCTGCATGTGTTATATACAGATACACACATGCTTTCATCACGACTTAATGAAAACACTGTGTTGTAAAATACTAAGTAATACTACCAGACCCACTTCCCTTCAAATGGAAATAGAAGTTAAGTTAATGTTAATCCACTTTTGTCATAGCATTATATCATTCAAATCCCCTGCTCTTTTGTACATTTTAGGTAAAGAATAATCTTCATCCTTAATGATCAAACATCAACATGTCATAGAAGCTCTTTTAATATGCATATTCATTTTCAATTGTAGCAATCGTGCAACTCCTTGTCTAACAGAGAAAAGTCAAGCTAGGAAAAAATTAAAAAAAAAAACAGTTTCATGTCTCCTATTTAGAAGTCTGTTCATGTTACTTTTAAAGGACTAGTCAATTATCAATTACATTTATGTCCAAAAACGGACAGCACATTCTGTTGTACTGCAAACTTTCATAACATAGTTGTGCAATTTGCAAACTGCGATTGGTTAACGAAGCTAAACTTAATTAGTTCAACTTGGATATCACATCAAACAAGACTGTTTGATGTATTCTGCAAGATGACCAAGTCTCCTACAGCTGGCTAAGTGTCACAATGAAAAGGCATCTATACTTATTTCTGGGAACTGAAATGAGCTGTTTTAAGTGGAGCTTTTCTTCCATTTTCTGAGGCTGCACTGCTATGACCTTCCCAAAATCAATCCTTTGCGGATTAACATGTAAAGCAGTGTCGAATTAATTTCAGAAAGCGAATATGAGATCAGCCTAAGATCATACAAAACATCTAACTCCTAAATACACTAATGCTTCTAGCCGCTCAATGAGAAGCTGTCAATAAAAAAAGGGAGGGGGTAGTTAGAGGGATTTGAAGCATGGAGCAATCTATCAGGCTAGTTAGAGCTTTGCCTACTTCTGTGGCATGGCTAATGCATTCCTCTAGAAGTTAATCCTATTTCTAAAGACCCTCCCGTGAGGAGCACATAGGCCGTGCCGAATGAGAACTAAAATGCATTAAAATTCTCAACAACGTCACCAAAAGGCACACTATTAGATTCTGAGTGTCGACAATAAGATGGTTCATTAAAAGTGCAAGGTCTTAAAGAACCTACTTTTGTTAAAATATGTTTGATAGAAAATATCCAACACAACATTTGTGACACAGCAGCAAACATTATATTTTATAACAGATATTGTTAAGAATTCAAGATAAATTTTAAAATAGGCCTGTATGGGTGTTAACATCAGTGTAAGACTTTTTAAAGAGAACAGTTTCTAGGACACTGCAAATCCATTACACAAGATAGCCCAATCTGTTTTAAATAATGTTGAAGTACAGAACTTCCTTAGTTTTCTCTGTAGCAACTCAACAAAACACAACTTCAGTATGTATTTTTTTGTCATTCAAGTAACAAACAGAAGTAAATGATCAAGATACTATAGCAGAATTTACATTCTAAATATATGTGGTAATAATGTTATCAACTATTTGTTCAGCAAAAATACCCTATCACTTACTACTGAACTGAAATTAGATCTTGACCAAGGAGTTTATCAACAGTCAACACAACAAGGAATCACTAGAATGGTTTAAGTATCTCTGAAATAAATTATGTAGCAAGGTCGGTATTATTAGCAGAGCTACAAAGAATTGTATATTAGAAAATCTTGTGTGGATCCTGATCCTGTATCAGTCGAGATGGAGGGTAAAAGAGGAAGATATTGAAACACGAGAAAATCCTACATAAAGGAGACTCATTACATATTATGAGGCAATGTTGAACAGATTTTATAAGAAAAGCATGGGAAACAAGATGCTCCAAAAAGGCAAAGCTATTCTTCAAGACAGGGCTTTCCAACCAGCTGCCCATGAGAAATTAACACCTAGCCCACATGCTCTTGGCTGGCCACCACTCCTCCCAGTGTTCTTGCTGCTGCTGTGCCTGGGTCCCTGGGTTCCCCCTTCCCTCCTCCAGTTTTTGCTTCTTGCACCCACACCCAGAAGTGTGCTAATACCCTGAAGGGCCCATGGTGTGTGTGTGTGTGTGTGTGTGGGGGGGGGGGGAGGTGTTGTACTGACACATGGAAAATGGAGGGGGGGGCTCCCAACTACCCATGGGGGGGCGGGTAGAAAAAGAACTCAGAAGTTGGACAGCCCTGCTTTAAGAAACAGGCTTGGAGAGTGCCAAAAACAACAACACCTGGATAGTGCTACTGTCTCTGAATGTAAGGTGGATCGGGTCAACCCACAAAGTAAGTGCCCATACCTTTTTGTTTTGTAAAAGCTAAACTATTTTGGGGTTTCCTAGATACTGTTACATAAAAATATGCATTATCCTTTGCAAAACTGGGGCACTAGGTTTGACGGAGAACATCACATGATCAGTCACAGTGCTGGCCCACCCCTCTGTCCAGGGCAGTCTGCCCTGTCTCACCTGCCATGACTTGCTGTTTAATAATACAAGATGAAATAAGCAGGAGGCTGCCCATTTAATGCCCCGATGCCATACAGTCTACACATAGTTCCAACCTCCCTTTACCATGTCCCATGCCTCACAGATAGCATCCAAATTATTAGTTGCTCCGGCCAGAAGCCGAGCCAAACCCTGTCCCTTGCTGGGCCTGGCACACACTACACAAACACTCAGTCCACTGTCACAGGGCCTCATTCATTCCACCCTCTCTCACTGGGCCTTGTTCATACCACCCCTCATCGGTCCACTCCCAACTCTTGAGTGGCCCCTTTGGGCCATCAGGCTTGCCTACTTCCACTCTGGGCAATCCCCCTACAGCCCTTGTGGTGCCTCCTGCAGCATACTCTATGGGTGACAGTCCTTGCATCTAACAATAGGCCAAGACTAGCCCCGCCCTGGGCACTAGGCTCTTTCTGTGTCCCATCCCCCACCTCCCTTGGGCCACTCACTACCCTTTACTGGGGCTAACTCTATGCCCCCTTCCTGGGGCTTGGAGTCTTATAGCCCCAGGGACTCAGGTGCCTTTCCCACAACATGCCTGGCCCCCACTGTCTGTTCTATCACCACTGAGTAGTGGGGGCTAGGGTTATAAGGCACCCCTACCTGCCTTTCATTGGGGAAGCAATTGGCCTGGCACTTCTGGGGAGCTGCCCTGGCACAGGCAGCCCCACCAGACCATCCTTTCCCAGCAGGGTGCAGTTTTAAATCATACCCAGGACCAGAAGCCTCCTGCCATCCCCTTACCTCCAAGGTGTTCCTGAGCAGCTGCTCAGCTCTATGTTGTTCTGCTGGCTCAGCCCTGAGTACCTGAGCTAAAATGGAGTCTGCTCACTCTCTCCTTCAATAACATGGCCCTCACCAGGTCATGTGACTGCCTCCTCAGTGCTGGCCTGCACCTGCTGGCTGCCCTGCTGCCACTTAAAGCCCTTGAAGTGACAGGCACCAAAGGTACACTGTCACACTAGGTCACAGAACCTACTCAAGGCCAAAGGATGAAAGAACTGGTTCTAGAGTGACTTAAAAGATAGTTGTGGCCAAAAGGTTGGTGTGTTAAAGTGGTCTAGTTTCATTCAATGACCCTGCTCATTATGCATATACTATGCTCAATATTCTTACATTTCTGACCAAAAGTATTACTCTTAAGGTAGAAAGAACTTGTTATTTCTTGACTCATATATCAAGTAGCATTGATAACTAAACTCTCCAAAGTCTACAAAACCTTTATTCCTAGTAGCGACCTATAAGCCCAAAGGAACATGGCTTGATTTTCAAATTCAAGAATTTTAGGGGTGTACGAAGCAGGCCCTATTCAATTTGGATTCGGCCTGAATCAGGGACAGTGATTCGAGTCTAAAGATTCAATGCTGATTCAGAGAATCAGCGATTCGGACATAGACACAGCTTTAAATGTTTTTTCTACATACCTTGACGTAGCTGATATGGCTCCTGATCACTGCGATGCTGGGGTGCATGGGGCCCCCCACATGCTCCCCAGCAGACCCGGAAGTGCTTCTGGTCCACTTCCAGGTCTGCTGCCGAGCACACTGGGGAGCCTCCCATGCTTCTGTGGGACATTCCACATGTCCCAGCATTGCAGCACTCACGAGTCCCTGCTACCTAGAGGTATGTAGAAAAAACATTTGAAGCTGTCTCTATGTCCAAATCTCCAAATCTTCCTAAATCTCTCTGAATAGATTTGGAGGGTCCCTATTCGATTCAGAGAGATTAAAGGGTCCTCCGATTCCATTTGGATTCAGAGATTCGGCCACCAAATTGAGCCGAATCTCTGCCAAATCAAATCAGGGACTGAAGCTTCACACAACCATAAAAAATTTCAGGGCTGGCAGTTAGAAAAGTTATCATTTGACTTTTAAGCTAAGAAAATTTGATATGGAGTCACTGAGAGACAAACCTTATGCCACTTTTAAGGACTCATTTGTTGTATGATACCACTTTTTAGTATATAATTTGGAATAAAGTACATTTTGCTAGCCCAATGGACATAGATGACACGTGGGGGGGCATGGAGGGCCAATCTATTGATGATCTATTTGATGATCTATTGAGGTCCCTTCTGACCCTAACATCTATGAATCTATGAATCTCCCCCCAGATTGGCCCTTGCCGGTCAGGGAGTGGGAGCACTGAGAGAAGCGCCACCAGCACTTCCGGGGTTGGCGATCAGCCGCTGGGGGACCCCCCCCCCCCCCCCCACACACACACACTCCCAGTCAGTGATCAGCCACTAGTGGACCCCCACCACCACCACCACCCCAGTCAGCAATCGGCCACTGGTGTCCCCCCACACTCAGGAGGCACTAGTCGCTCATGCCAATGGAGCAAAGACTATGGTATAGCTATCCACTGGATACTTCTAGATTCAGAAGAGGAAGGAATTCGGTTACCTAGGCCAACAGACTATGGCAAGAATAATTTTATGAGAGTCTGAAATCACACTTGATTTAGCTATTCTATACTCAACGCTATTTATTATAATGGTTTGCCAATGTCTAAGTGCAAGAGAAACCAAAGACACAGATACATGAAACACTGTGAATCCCTAGTATACAAGAGATGAATGGGTCTGTGCCACAGCAACTCATAATGTCCTCTATAATACTCAGTTTCAGTTAGGTCTGCTTTTTTCATATGACAATTTGAGTCTGTCTCTCTCTCACACATACACACTCTCTCTCTCCCTCCCCACCCCCCCCATCTTGAAGGTACTTTAAAAAATAATGAAACATAATTCATGTTTTCAATCACTTCTGAAGGATGAAACTGACTAGTTCCGAGATGAAAAAACACTCTAAAATATTTTTTTTTCATAACCAAGTATTTGGATCCATTTAGCTATTCAAAAAAGGGGAACTGAAAAGTTAGTTACCTACTTGAATACTGCCCAGGAAGTCTCATGTAGTAGATGCACAGATGTTAATCCACATGTATGGTTTCCACAACATTATGTGTAGCCATAAATCTATCTACTTGTACTGGGGTAAAGGAAAAAGCTTCATTTCAGCTCACCCTTGAGTTTCTGCTCATCAAAAGCACCCAAAAAGGTCAAATGAAATAACTGAACAGAAAAAAAAGACCCTTGACAATTGTGCAGTAAAAATCAAGCTGATTTCACTTCAAATTTCACTCAAAAGCTGAAGCACTGAACAAGGAGACTCAGCTTTACAATGGACCTCAGCTTTACAAAATTGTTTCTGGTAATACTGTGAGGCTAATTAACAATATTAGAAGCAGCACGGTAATAATTAGCTAAATAATAGGTGGATAAAAATGTATTGCCATCATGCATTTTTCAGTTTATCAGATGTGTACCGTAATTCATCATGTAAATAATTAAACTTGACAAATAATGTACAGGTTTATAAGCTCCTAATTGAGAAACCAGCATGGTCCAATATTCCATAAGTGGCAGAATTCCTGATCTGTATTTCTGTTAGAAGAGTCCTGAAAAAGAGTATGATGTGACTAGAGGAGAGTGAAGCAGTCCAAATAACCAATACTTATTTATATAGGATCTCAAATTCAACTTATTTGGGAAAAAAGGCTCAGAAGTTCTATTTAAATGTAGAGTTCCATGTATAGTGTATATGTAATAGTGACTATACATTTAAACAGCCAAATAGAGAGTTGGTTTCAGAACATATTCACATAATTCTACAATAGCTTTAATTAAAAATCAGAGATTTTTTTTGTTTCCTTCTTTCTCTAGAGGACTTGAAGTCCATCAACTAATGAACAAGTTAAGGGGATATACATACATATATCACCTGAGAGAAATTCTTGCATGAACAAAAGCTGTGTAATTTAAAGGAAGTATATATCTATTTTCCTCAAATAACCTTTAAAATTTCAAAATGCAAGATTCACCACCAGAATGAGTATTTAGACATTCTAAAACCTCACGCTTGTGAGATGGGGGAGGAGGGGAGGCTATATTTTTTTTGACACAAAATTTCTCTTTCAAATTTGATTTTTTTTAATATGGGCTAGGGCATGAAGAGTATTTTGTATCATTCCTGTTAGCAAAATGAAAGAATTATCACACAGCAGGTACTCTTTGATTGATTTGACACCAGAGGTATACAATGCCACAAACAAGCAGCCTCATAGAAAATATTTTAGTTTTTCATATCATAAAAAATATACCACACATATTTCAAAGTATTTCAGTATCTACAAGAAAATCAGTTCACTTATGCAGTTATACAGTTGGACTAAAATTCAGATTTTAGGGACATAGCAGCAGATTGAGCTTCTATATGAATTATAATTTTGCATGTGTTTTAATATTAAACAACTGGGGCAAATGTTATGCTGTCACAGGCTGGTAGCCTTCTTACTGTACCACTGACCTATACTAGGTCACATCTGGAAAATACTGCCTAGAATAATGTAATATGGAAAAATCTTCAAGATTACCTAGCAGACTCTAATCTTTTAGAACAAATATGTTTTGGATAACATTGTCCCCAGGCAGATAGATATGTACATAGTAAAGGAAATCCAACACTGTCTTTGGACTTAAACTTATATTTTCCTTCTAAAATATTATGTCCAGAAATTATAATAAAATAGCCTTTTCTTGAACTTTTCAAACTTTTCATTAGAAATATAATTCAGTACTAAAAATTATGGACAATGTATATCAAAAATGTTAAGACTCCATTTTCTGAATGGATGCAAAATCTGCACTTTGATTTCCATAGCAGAATATCACTTATTATTCAATTACCAAGATAAGCCAATTACAGAGTAAACTATTACCATACAATGAAAGAAGGGGACCATCAGAATCTACAAATGATAAAAGTTATTGACCTGCATTTGGTAGAGATTCTCACTATTACAAGGGATAGAAGAAGAGATCACATACCGCTGATCAAGGCTTTTTTTATTAGTTGTACAATGCCTGGTAGCAATACTAATGGTCTTGCAAACAGCTGCATTGCAAGAAAATTATTTAAAAAATGTGCATTGAAAAGTTAAATATACTTAACTGAAGTTACTGCTATGCCACTATACAGTGGAATAAATCAAATAATGCATGCCTGCAAAATTATACATCGTATTATTGTGACCAATGAGTTGAAACAGCCAAGCATCACAAAACCTGTGAATCTCTCTCTGACAAACTAGGTTTTCAAAATTTACTTTACAGTGAGATTCAACACTAGCAATCTTGCCTCACTTCAGAGTTAAGAAAAGACTTCATGCCGCAAACAGGAAGCCCTCAAAAGCCAGATAACCAAACAGAAAAAGTAGAGTAAAAAAGGTGGCACAAGTTCAGAATGAAAGGACCAAATCAAATATGCAACTTTACCAGGACAATCAATAAAACTTTTCCCTAATTAGAGCTCTAATATCAGGACTAAGCACATGGGAAGCAAATTAATTACATCAAAGAAAACAGGGCCACTCCCATGATTAGAGAAAATCATATTTAGAATGTCAGTCAGAGTAACTACTGTCATTGTTACCTACTACAAGAAATAGGTGGTAGTCCAGCTGGCACACCACATCTGAACTGCTTAGCTATCCAAAGCATCACAGAGGCACTTGTACAGTTCCTAAGAAGGCTAATTACAAACAATCATTGTCCCAAAGTTCAGAGAGTTGGAATAGGTCCTACAAAAATTCATTGGAAATCACCAGACAACAAGGTCCTAGATCATAACTTTTTAGACTGTACAGACTTTGAGACATACAATGGTTCCAACCATTTATGTCACACTCATCACCATTATATTTAAATATTTAGTTAAATGGAAAATTAACCTAAGTGTGCTAACGTATGCATTTTAAAGGTCATTAGGTGACCAGCTTGTGAAGACAGCACTAACGTTATCCTCACAAAGCTGTTTGAATTAGGGTATGGACAAATGTTTCCTTCATACCAGTCTCAAAAGAGGAGGGGCAGCTGCTACTGCTCAAGACCCCACAGCAGCTGTTACACTGTAACTGTTGTGTGGGCATGAGCCTGGAGCTATACAAGGGTAGCAAACACACTCCAACTTTAACCCTGCTTCATCTAAGTCAATGTTGGGGCATTTGGCTCACTTGTATCCCTACAGGATCATGTGCACCCATGTAACTGCTACAGCCTAACAGCTGCTGTGCAGTCCCTTCTGAATTTGCTACTCATCTGTATCATTAACTGCTCTCCCCAGCTCTGACTTGTTGGGACCAATTGAGATAAATACATGTCAAGAGTAGCACTACTAAATCCATGAACTTGATGGTCACTCCTCCTCACCACCTTCCCTCCTCCCCGAATATTAAGTAACATTGATTCTGACTAGCAATCCAACACTTCATTGCAAAAATCTGACTATAATGAGATCATGTTTTCAACAGCAAAACAGCTTCTAATGCTAAATCTGAACGACAGTATATGAGATTTCAAGATTCTAGTAAAAAGGAGAAGTGTGAAGATTGCTAATCTGGTACAATGTGGGGTTCCAGTAGGAATCACTGGGCCATTGTACTTGGACAGGCAACTGAAAGATGGTGTCTGTCATCAAGCAGCTTAGAGTATAATAAATTAGGCAGTAAGAGTGACTGTGTATAGGCACTTGATTAGGAGATAGATTTACCACAGTGTCTTCACTGACCAGAATTTGGACAAATTGCTGTTAGACATTACAAGTCTAAATCAGCATGGATTCTGCAAGATACTTAAGCACATGGATTGTAATCACATGTTTAAAATGAGGCAAATATTTGAGTATCTTCCTGAATGGGAGCCAGACTACTCCTAAATTAAAACACATTTTATTAGAATATTGGCAAGTACATTTTAAACACACTGTGTAAGAATCCCATTCAAATCCATTATTGAAATACTAATTCTGGTTAAATGGTGGGTTGAATGTCTGGAAATCTCTCTTTCTCTCTCCCTACTTCACTCACTGAAAATGCGTTCCTCACAACAACTAGAATGGTATTTAAGGATCTGCTAAAAACCTTTTTTTTTTTTGCTTTATTCCAAGTCATTTTGAGACTGAGACAGATGTTCAACAAGATCCAGAAAATGCTTTTTGATGGATTGAAAAGCATTTCTCTAAGTAGATTAAAAGACTACAAGAGTCAAGATGTTCCTATTTGTGCTCCACACAATGATGCTTTTTAAAGCGATTGTGTTAAAACTGTTACCATGGTGTCTATATTCTAAGGTTACATGTTGACAAGTATGTCATTAAAAAACAAGCAGACACTTCAGGGAAAGTCCGCTGTTTATCACTAGGATATGCGGTTTTAAGTAGGTGTTTCTGTGTACCCAGCACACTCAGTTTTCATCTGCCTCATAAACAATACCTAAATGTATAGTATTTGGTTTATAGAAATTTAACCAGATACATGATATGTACATTTTTCCAGGTGATAATATAAACCATAGAACAAAACAGAAGACAAACTGCTTGCCTGAGTTTTAGTTTCAAATGTAGAAATCAATGAGTAGCCAGTTGACTGACAAACTTTAAAAGACTGTAACAAGAATTTCCACCACTAAAATGCATGATTTTGGAAGATGTTAGTAATCTCCCTCTACCTCTGGCTAAAACCAAATTTACATCTTAATTTCTTTGGTTATTTCTAACCCAGTAAAGTATACCCCTAAGAGGTATCAAGCAGCCTCAGACCTGAGCAGACTCAACAGGAGCAGAGGGTGGTATGCACCTTGAGACAATCAGGCTATTAAAGCTGCACAGGATAATACAAGGAATTTTTTTGTGTTTTAAAAGAGAGTTTTACAGCTGCTGCAGCATAAGGAGATATTAGGACAAGACATACCCCCTCCAAACAGCAATGAGTGTACAATCCATCGTGTGAAAGAACAACGCTGCTGACACACAAGGCTTATAATGAAAATGGGACTTTTCATAGTTCCTTTCTTTATTCTGAGTTTGTAAAAAGAGTTCATAATTCAAGTTAGCTATTTCAAGGCAAAAAACCTAATGAAGATAAAATAATGGGTTTTTGGGTTTGGTTTTTTTTGCTGGGGGGGAGGGGGGATGGGAGGGGAGAGGAGAGGAGAGAAGTTACATGAATTGATGGTTAATGACCAGGTAACTCAAATGAAAACTAATTGCCTTGTCTTTCCTAAGATTGTCATCTTGAGTTATCTTAACATGAATTAGGAACACACCTTTTGTCATAGTGAAGACAAGGCCAAAGTCAATGGTGGTCTTTGCTTTGTAAAGATATGTGCTGTGCCTTCAGTCAGAGAAAAATTCTAGGACAAAGATGTGACCAGGACATGAAGACCACGTACAGACATTACACTTTTATGGGTATAAATGATTGGAAACCAGTCTATACCCATAACAGAACAGAAATTTGGCACGTACAGACTGGTTTAAAAATTGTGGAAACCCAGTTTAAGATTTGTACCCCCTGCCACCAAAGGGCAAATGTGTGTTCTGTTCACTACTGATCTAAGCTACACCGCCTAGAGAAATCGGCATAATTTAGATCAATTCTGGCTTAGGCTCTTTCAATGTCTGTACTTAGCCAAAATGTTTTCCAAAGTTTTAGGTAACTGAGGAGAGAATTCAAACATTTACAAAAATGAACAGGTCTCCTATTAGCAAAACAAAACTAAAAATCAAAGCAATTCAAAAGAAGTTCTAGTTTATGCACTTAAATATATATTTAAGGATCCTGTTCTGTTATATACTAAATTGCATTAAACGTAATTTTCAGCCCCGTGCAATTTTTGGAAATATGCAATATACCAGCATGCAACAGCAACTGTCAACCTGAATGCTTGACTTGGGAATTTTACACGAACCCTTTATGTTTAAAGAAAAAGTTTGCATTTATATTATATCCTGATTTGGAGGGACAAAATAAAAATCCCTGGTATTCTTAATACTGTGGGAGCTTCTACAACGTTAGTTAAAGCACAGACCTTGCTCTCACTCTTTTAAAAATTCATGTTCTGTTCCTCAAGAAAATGTTGGTAGTATGACAAAATACCTAAAAAGAGAGAAGGGAAATTATGATTTCCAATAGTTTGCAACTCAAACAAAACTTTGAATGGAATTTATTGGATGAAGAACAGGCCATTTTCTAGCCTAAGGCTTTTTTCTGGTCAGTTGTAAAAGTTCTGCTGCAAACAATGGAGGGTATTAGAGATCCGCCAAAAAAGCTGTAAGAATCTTTTGTAACAGAAAGGATTAAGCAAATTAATAATAGGGGTCACTACCAACCCATTATAATACCTTTGAAAAAATAACAGAAGTAGCATTTTCATGAATACTTCATAGAAATATAAAAACTGCAGTTTACCGCTATCATTTAAGAGAGCAAGGTGGAATCTCCGAATTGTATAAACTAAAAGCTACCAACTATTTTATTCTATGTTAAATATATAGATAACTCCTGAGTTACTTGAAAATTACTAAGAGAAAACAATAAAGTCATCTACTGCAATTCTATAACTAACATCATGTTGATTGATCTCTTTCAGTTTAAACTGGGACTAACATCCCTTAGTTTCAAATATTGCTGATTTTATTGCTGCCCACCCCTCAGTCCCTGTAGTACACTATATTATGTCAAACATGTAAAACAAAACACACTCAAATAAACATCTACTACGTTCATCTGTTCCCAAAAATGCAGCATTTATAACTTTGCTTCAAAAAAAAAGAAAATGTTGGCTTAGTCACTATTTATTTCCACAAATGCATTAAGTAATATGAGAAAGTATGTCATTGCATCAAAAATGAAATTCTATATTAGTAGGGATTATGCCAACAAACATCAATGTTAATTTAAAAATGGATTAACAATTAAAGATTAAAAGTACATTAGCATTGATCTTCAGCATGAAATAGTTGTGATCAATAAACTAATCTGTAAATTTGATTGAGTAAATCCTGTTTACCAAAGTATAGCATAAGCATAATTTACAAATGTGAGAAGCAAAAGATGACAAACCTGTCTTGCTTACATCTGAAGAAAACATTATTTTAAAACATCAGATCACTATTTACATAGCTGTGGAAAGACTACTCAGTTTCTTTGAACTTCAATAATGTGCTATCATGCAGAGATTTGACAAGTTCACCAAGAAGGTACTGCGAGTTCACCACAATGAGAATTTTCCCCAAGGGTGGGTCTCCCATATAGCAAGCTTGTCTTTCTGACCAATGAAGACAGGCATACATAGCAGCACAATTAGCTTCTCTCTTTTCACCTAAGGGATTGGTTAAATATAAAAGTTGTACCATTTTAATTCAACAAGTACACTGTATTGGCATAACATACCAGTATTTCAGTGGGGAAACTGGTGCAAGACACCTTTATAGCAGATTCACTACATCTACACTAGAAGTTGTACCAATGTAACTAGAAATCACACCCCTTACTGACCATTTTATCAGTGTGAAAACTACTTGGACCAAACCATTAGGTTGCAGAGGAGTTAAAAATTATGTAGAATTAGCAGCAGCTCTGAAACATGAAAATGATAGGAACTGTGACTGGATATGTCAATAATAAAAAAGTAGAATTAAAGAGACTTAACTACATTTTTTCTAATTTTAGGTAATACCATGTTACCAGCAATTGATAATATGAAAGTCAAAAAAGCATCCGGCACTCTTTCTTTTAGTTATGTGTAAAAAAATAGCTTATGTGTTGAAAAAAGCTGTTCATTGAAACACTGCTTAATAAAAGACAGTTAAAGAACAGATATTAATTTAAGGAAACTTATAACACTCCAGTGGGATACTCGAAGGAAACACAGAATTCCCTCCAATTCATTTGTTTTTGAGACAACAGAAGGTTTTCCCTATCCCAGCCTGAGAAGGGAAAAAAGCACTACCATATTTTCTTCTACAGCTGCTACTGTAGTTTTCAAATAACTAAATTTGACAAGGTTTGCAGTGATATCAAATTTTGCCCTTATAAGATTAAGGACAATTTGTACGACATTCATGTTCCCTATAAATAGAGACAAGATCAAGATACGAAAAGGTCCCCCACATTTTTCAGGGAAAGCAGCAAGTTGCATCATTTCAAATCTAATGTGACCTGACAAGGGAATGAATTTAAAGTTCAGGCTGCCAGGTATTTGCTCACCCAGATTTAACTCAACTTTCAGGGCCTCTAAGAGAGAATAAATGTCCCTAGTTAAAAATGGGTCTGCTGTGGCTAAAGGTTGCAATCTATGCTGAAGTAGAGGAAAACCAGTTCAGTGCCACCCAAGTCTTTTGCTGGCCAGCAAATTCTAGAAATGCTTCAAAAGCAGCAGACACAGCACCAAGAAAAGAAAACCAAGTGCCTTTCAGGACTGAGCATCTTGTAAGTTTACTGAGAAAGTTATTAGGAAGCCCCCAAACCATTCCCTTTTAGTCCTCTACTGGATAGAAGACTGGTAGCACTAATGAGAAGTCACAAACATGAAATGGGGTAGAATGAATAGGAATTCCAAAAAAAACCCAAAACCGCTGTTCAGGGAGCCAAAAGAAAAGGAGAGAGGCAGACAACAGACGCATCTGTTAAACCCAAAAAGGTTTGTTTACATAAGATTATAAAAGTACATAAAAATTAAAGGCTCAGGTTGTCTTATACTGCATACACAAGTTGGCTCTCTTAAAGCAAAGGTGGATTTCAAAAATAAAGCTTTTGATGATCTTGTACTAGACTAATTTGTAGGGGAAAATATATAACCTTGATCAGATAATAAACTATGCTGGTAATTATTTCCCTTCTGTGTACTTAGGAAGGTCAAGTGTACAGAGTCAGGTATTACTTTGATTTTTTTTTTAATGAGTACATGTTGTTTTAGTCACTCTGAGATTATGTTCTATTCATGTTAAAAGTTAAAAATTAGATTATTTCTATAATAATATTTTGCTTTCTGAACACGACTGCACTGAATACTGTTTTAAAATGCTTAACAAAATTTGGATAATTTAGAAAAAAAGTGCATTTGGGAAATTCAATGTCAAGTTTCAGTCCATACCAAGTTATAAATCCCTGAAAAAGGTATATAATTGAAGATGGAACTGAACCTTATCTTAGTTAATGTGCACTGCTAAAACTCTTTAAACAATCATCCAAAATCTCTGGCAGGAATGTAATAAAACAAAAAATTAAGTCACTTTTTTCCTCCCAGGAAGGCTAGAACATATGAGAATAACTAAGTATTAGTAAGATCAACGGAGGTCAAAACCAAAGAAATGAATGGCAATTTTTACACATTGAAAGAGTTGTTTTCTCACAGAAGTGTAATTTCAGAGAAATTTGCGAGTCAACTGCAATCACGAACATTTTGTCAAGCTATATAATGAATGCTACTGTTTCCATACAGTCCTTGTGAAACCATGAAATTCTATCCATTCAATCAGGCTTTTTATTCAGTGCACTCAAGATTCCTGGTTATTCCCTCCACAGCAATTTTTTAAGAAGAGCAACAACATATAAACTAGAAACAAAATGGTAGCATGTTTCCTGAAATACAAAAAAGCAAGCTTTAGCAACAATACCTATACAAAGCATATTTATGCACTTTATTGCTTCCTAACATTAAGAATAGCAGTATTTAACCCTAAACATGCCACTTCAAAGGATGTTCAGGTGATTTAGTACCAGCTGGTTCAAGTTCTTAAGAAATCTCTGAAACAAAGGTTGATGAGAATGATACATTTGACTGCTGCAAAATAGACTTTGACAATGATTATTCTGAAAAGCATCACATACAAGACAACTGCAGAGTAAATATGAACTTTCTTCGATCCCCATGACTCATCTATAGTGTTTTTTTAAGCCACTGGTGTACTCCCAGCAATGTAATGGCCCTAATACCTAGTACAGGTGGATTGCACCAGAGGAAGCTGCAGCGTTGCCAACTCCTGTGATTTTACTGAAAGACCTGTGAGATTTGATACTGTTCTTAAAACCTCAATACATCAAGTCATAGCATGGCATGAGAAACGGACCTCTTATTTTAAAAAATCTAGAACATTTTCAACCCTCAAAACTGCACAGAGAACTTGAGAACAAAAGACCTGAAGGCACTAAGACCAGAAGGCAAATAAAAAAAACCACCTAATATTTTTAAAGCCCCATGGTTTTTAAACTGCTTAAGATTTTTCAGAACCAGTTCTGGATTTTTGTACACAAGGCTGATAAACTTAAGGTGTGATTTGTTTTGATACAATTTGGGTCTGGGTAAGTTGTTATGTTCTTGCTCTTTAAAGAATTACCATAGGAAGAATAACCAACATAAGACAAAAAGCTTAAATGTCCAGAGAGTCTCAGCAGGAATTTGTGCTACAATGACAAAGAAAAAATGTGGTGAAAAGAGGAAGTAGAGATAGGGAGGGAAAAAAGGTCAGTGCACATCATATAAGATCTGACTATATAATACAGAAGTCTAATGGAGCTAATGCCAACCAATGGTAGGATAGTACTGTACATGCGTGTTAATTTTATATTGCACCTTGCAATCATTTTCAAATAAGCAGCATTATAGTATTATTTCAATAATTAAAACTTAAACAGTACTATGGTGACCACAAAAAACCCAGGCAGTTGCTTCTAATACTTAAAAGCAAAAAGGAGGCTACATGAGGAAGAAGCAATAGAGCTACATTAAGGTCATCAATATTCTGAACTGTTTTATTCTGGACCATATTAATATTAGGAAAATCAAGAAAGATTATATAGTGTGTACATCAAAAGTAATAAAAAGGTAGGGGGGCAATGACTGTTTAGCATATACAATGAATTAGCATAGATATACAGCTAATTAGCAATGTTTAGCATAGATGCTAATTATCACACATTGAAGTAGATTCAATTAATCAATTTTGCTTGAAGTGTGTTCATTAATGCGCTCCAGCATTTCAGTGTCCCCGTGCTTCAAAACGGCAGCAGGGGCACTTGAACTAAAGCTCATCGAACAAGCTTTAGTTTAAGTGCCCCTGCTGCCATTTTGAAGCACAGGATGCTGAATACACGTGGCGCTATGGGTGCTTCAATTAGAGCGGCTCTCCAAGCCACTCTAATTTAAGTGCTCCCCTCCACACTCCAGAGCATGTGTATAGATGCCGCAGGACCACAAAGACTCTCCCTCTACATAATTTCAAACTTTTCAGATTTTTCACAAATGATCTTCTGGGTTAGATTACATATATCTTTAAAACTAAAATATACTAATCAAAGTTAAGAAAGTGAAAGAGACAGTTATACTGGAATCAACCTGACATTAACATTATGGCTGATGTTCTAAGAATGTTTTGTCCCTCCAAGCTTTATCATAAACTGAACGGACAACTTTTCACCAACACAGGAAGTATTTTTCAAATAAAGTATTTGATTCTCAATCAGATATAATGGGTATTCTTAGGGAATTTTGTTTAAAAAAAATTTCAATCACTTGCCCACATTAAAAGTGCTGCAGTTACTTTGTATACCAATGCATTCTTAGTCTTGAAATTAGAACTGTAGCACTACTGAGATTAAAATAAGATCCTCAAAATTACTACTGCAAAACAAACTAGTGGCTGTTTCTTCTTGGTGAAGCTGTAAAATTCATCTTTGTAGTAATATCATGAAAAGAAGCATGTATTAAGATAACCAAAAATTCTTATTCTTGTAACAAGATAAATATAAAAAAATCATACCATTTCTTTTTTTCCAAGTTAAACTGGTTTCTTTGCAGATAAGGGGTGGAAAAGAATACAGATAATCAAAGAATCCCAACATAAATGGTTAGAGTTGGAACATTAAATTGTTGTTATATACTTACCAGATTATAAAAGTGTAGTGACACTTACCTAAAATATTGTGTAATTAAAAAATAAGGATTGCACTAGCATTAGAAAAAAACACCTCATTCATTCTTTTAAAGTACAAAAGAAGTAGAAAGTTTAACGCTGTAGCATAGAATCATTTTCTATGATCTATGATACAATGTTGAACTTTCTTTTTTTTTGTATTCTATAAGAATGAATAAGGTTTTTTTTTAATGTTAGTGCAAACTCCTATTAATGACATGCATATATATTCAGAAAGAAAACTGAACAAAGGAACATTTAAAGAATCTTGAGACCTGTCTAATCTACAGAGCCTCTGCCCTTAGACCAATGGTTCTCAACCTTTCTAAGACTTAAGCCATCCTTCAGAAAACGCTTGAGGTATCCCTCAGTTCTTAGTTTTTACTCATTTTTTACTACAAAAAATACTATAGAAGTTTTTCTGTTGCAAAGAACTCAGAAAGACCACAACAGTGGTTGGGTTCCTATTTGAAATCGCTGGCTAAGTCCAGACAAGCATGACCGTGTGGTATGCGGACACAGCCACATACCGCACATTCAGCTGTTCTCCATGCTGCAAGGGAGCAGCGTTGGGGGGGGAGGGGAGGGGGAAGAAGTGGGGGGTGAACTCTAGATATCCAGGGGTCAAAAAAACCTGCTCAAAAAAAGAAAGTGGAGCAGCACATGTGGGAACAGTGCGTGCCACTCAAAACCAGAGCCTGGCCAGCAGCTGGAGCCACACTCCGGCTGCCAGCCAGGCTCCGAGCAGCTGGACCACCAATGCTGCAGTCCCAGGAGGCACCAAGGCACCCAGTAAGGCTGCTGGGGCCAGCATAGCACAGTGGCAGCACAGAAGCAGCATGGTATCCTGCTGCTAGTTGTCCCTGGGGAACCAAATGTCCGCACTCATGTGGACATGGCCCCTGGGTTTATCTTGTGAATCATATTTGCATGCATAAAGGTACTATATCCTGGGGCACCCTGGAAAGGATCTTAAGGCACACCAAGGTGCCACAACACCCTGGTTGAGCATCACTGCTCCAGATCTATGCCATCATGTCTGTCAGCAGGGTCTATAGTGCAGATGCAGAGTATGCCAACAAAGTTTTCTACTAGTGTAACTACATCACCTCCCAAAGTAGTAAGCAAAGTTGACAAAAACACTTTTCTCTCAGCATAGCTATGTCCATACTTGGAGCTTTACTAACACAGCTACAAAAACTAGGAGTATAAACCTTTTCATATACTTAGTTAACATAGTTATACCACCAAACTCTGTAGTGTAGACAAAGATGTACTGACACTTGAAAGAATATTTTATTTTTATTAGAAACTTGAAATGTGGTTTTCTTTACAGAGGCTTACTATAGTTTGTAATGAAATACAAATTCTAAAATTCATAAAATCCAGATACACTTAAGAATAACAGATACTATATCACAGAGGCATAATTATAAATGTTGGTGCCCAGAGTAAAACTTGGGAGGAGGAGGGTGCTCCTTTGTTGTTTCTGCAGCAGCCCATGAGAAACCCAATGCTGCCCAATCTTAGAAACTGAGCTGAAGCAGCCCATGCTGCCCAGTCTTAGGAGGGTCTTACTTGCCAGAAGAACTCAAAGCCACTCACTTTGTTCCTGTTGTGTCCCTCCATCTGCCTCCTACAGTCAGACAGTGAGGAGCTGCTTCTACTCAGCTTCTAGGCTGGGCAGCACATGGCTCTCCAGACGGGCTCCTGAGAACCAAAGTGCTTCACTTATTTTGAAGAGGTTTTTAATTTGATAGAATAAAAAAAATGACATCTAGTATTCAATATGTGCAGTCCATTGCTTTCATAACATGAAAACCATTGATTTAAGTATTTTTATAATACAGAAAAGTGAGTCTCAAAATTCTCAAATAGTGGATGTTTTTCATGCTGTTCTAAAAATAGCTCTCCTGTCCAAATTCAAATGAATGGTTTTTGGCACTGTTGGAGAGAACCCCATTTCATTGTTGTTCACATAGTGATATGATCACAAAGATTGCAAAATAACTTACTTTCCACTTTTACACTAGAAGGAAAAGGGAAGAAGTATGGCACAACTAGATAGCTTCTACAAAACTTGAAAATTGTACTTGTGGCAGACAATCAACACCATCTGTTTCCTGTCAAGTTTCATCTGTACTGTCATTTGTGAAAGTTAATTAAATAAAATAATAAAGAGGAGGTGGTCTTAATGTATTAAATAGCCAAGGACTATTGCAATTTCACATTGCAGGAGGTATAAAGATCACTCCTTTACAGAGTCTGGAACCTTGAGAATGGACAGTTACTGCTGGCAACTACAATTCCCTTCTTCAGCTGAATGGTTAGAGCTATTTTTTTTTTGTTAAAGATTTGCAGGTAAAATATTGAATGGCATAGAAATACCATTAGTCACTGTTATAATATACAATAGAGCTTTTGTATATTATACTGCTTCTTCAAATTATTTATGTATAATATAATACGCATTTAAAATTAACAATAGATAACTTATACTTCACCCACAGGGAGAAGAGAAGAAACTTCCCCAGTAGCACAAACAGCATAAACCACAGACTACACAGCATAACACTAATGCTGTGCTACAGGAATGACAGATTTCCAGCGACTCTTTTTCCATTTTCTCCCATCTCCCATGAGGATAGAGTTAAGGTTACAATATACAGCTGGGGTTGTGTTTTTAGTAAATTTAGTATTGGTACATGCATGGGGGGAGGTGTACACCATTTCACAGGTTTCTTTTCTAATTTTATTAAATCTTGGGTTGTTTTTAAGAATGCCAGGTGCTGCCTGGACACCTCCAGGAAGATTCTATTCTTTATGAATAGCGGGTCCATTACTTCATTGGAAATTCATTTCCAATGATAATACACAAGGCAATAACTGGAGTGGAATTTACTATCGACAATTTTACAAGGCACTCGCTCCTCCAATCAGCACATTCCAAAATATTACATTTTATAAAATAAGAGTTAAAAAAACTTTAAAATTACATTTTATTATAGACAGACAAACAGATGTGATGGGTATGAAATCTGGCAAGCAACACAAGGTTTATAGCTGAACCTTTACCCTCACAGAGTCGTAATTTCTCTGAAAAGACAGTTATATAAACTGAACCAGCAATCATGTTTTTGTTTTCTCACATACATGGAAACTATATCAAGAGCTTTAAGAAGCAAATGACATTGGCTTCTTGTGCCAAAGGTTAGGATGTTTTCTTCTTTTATTTCCCCCCTTTTCTTTTGAAACACACTTTCCATCATGAATGTGAGCAAGAGCAATGGACAAATTCTAGCAAATGTTTCATCATGCACACAGTATTCAATACACTTACTTTTTGCTATCCACTGAATTTTGTCTAGTGTTAAAGCATATACTGGTAACGTACTGCACATTTTTTATATTTCTTCACAGAGAAAATTGTTTTGCAACTTGGCTAAGAAACTGCCACTCTGTATGGAAGTGATGCAGAATTTATTAAAATAAAACTGCCAGTGAGATTTTGCTTTAATACCCAAGGGAGAAATATGATCACCCAGGCCAATAAGAGAAAGATGTGTGCACTGGGTGCTCTACTAATTACAACTGCTTTGGTGGGCAATATTGTTGGCGAAACAGATGTTAGGGACCTATTAACAAAAGTTTTTCAAACATCTGCTTACAATTTTAAGGCAATTGTAAATACAGCACAGAAGGTCAATTGGGCTCATTAAGGTCTATGTGCAAATCTACTGCTGCAGGTTTCTTTTTAGCTTATACTGACTTTTTTTAACACAGGAAATAGAGTTTAATAGCAACTTGTGTCAATTTTGATTGTGATTTCATACAACAACAAACACTGATCGCACGCCCTGTGCTTCACCAAATAACCCATTTTCCTTCCTCCTCTTCCACCATACCTACAGCACACTGATGAGGTTCTGTAAGATGAAGCACAAGGTGGGGGAAGGAATTATAAAGGGGAGTGCTTATACAAATCTGTTAGATTTTATTTTTTTAAACCAAACACAAATCAGGTTAAATAATCTTTAATCCACTGAACCAGATATGAATATGCCTGTTTATACAATCAAGTATCATGGCGCACACACTGTTCTTAACTGGTTTTAATAACTCTTTTAAGCATAGACTTAGGGGTGGTCATGAAAAGAAAAAACGAAATATGTTAATGTTCTATAACTCCAAACAGATTCTGTTGATTGGGCATGTTTTTTAGATATGAATACACAAACAAGCTACTGTAGCTAAGTTCAGGTGGGAGTTACAGCTCATTACCTACTCTACAAGAACCACCTGGGCATGTCCCCACATGCAGAGGCATGCGTTTCCAAGGGCACAAAAAGCAGTGGCACACATTTGTGCCACTGCTGTCGGCCCTAGGGCACACCCCTGCATGTGCGCTCCGGCATGTGTTAAATTGTCCTGGGTGCAGGAGGGGAAGCTGAGGCCAGCACCTCTGCTGGCCCCAGCAGCCTTACCTGGGGTCCTGGGGGCCTCCCAAAGCAGCACCAGCACCAATCTGCCTAGGCTCCGTTTCTGGCAGCGCATGCTGCTATTGCATGACCTGCACTGCCTTTCGTAAGGTTTTTGTTTGTTTGTTTTTTAATGCTAGGGCATCCTGGTATCAAATTTTGGCACTGTGTTGGAAATTTGCAGCACAGCGCACAGATGAACATTTGCTGTGCACAGATGAACATTTGCTGTGAACATTTGCTGTGCACACACATGCGTGCTTGTCTGGACAACCCCCTCCCTGCGTGCATGCCGTGGAAATGTGAGGTAACTGGTCCCTCTATAAAAGTGGGATAAACTACCTCAGAACTACCACAAGTTAAGAGTGTGCACACAGGCTATTTCTACAGAGGAGCTAACTTAGCAAATCCACATCCTAGTTTATCATAACCTGTTCACGGAGCCAAACACTTAAATGTTTGAGTCTTGTCTTGCCTTTTAAAGTGGTATCTCAAACTAGGAAGAGTGCAGCATCTTCTGCTCAGTCACTAGGAAGGAAAAGAAAACAAGTCAACATGCTCTGAGTCAGTCAAATGAGTTTCCTATCTGCAGTAGTTTTAAGTTGGCCAACATGGTAGGCATAAAGCAGAAAGCCTCAAGGTTCTAGCATAGATGCAGCAATTCCTCAAAGAGAAAACAGTGATGTCAAATTCAGTAAATATTTTAATAATGAAGCTTTGTATGTACAATTGAATGGTAAAAATCTCTTGTAAAACCTTCATTTAGTAAATTGAACATATTCATTAGTTAGTGCCTGACTGCTGTAACTTTTAGAATATGTGCAGTAAATTCTGGCTCAGATCTTTGCTAAGCTAGGGGTGCTGCAAAGGTGGCAAATTTAGTCCTTGGAGAGTGACTTCTGCAATTTAGCACCAATGTAGCGTTCAGAAGTATTGATCGAAACATATTTAATAGATTGTAAAGAGTACAAGATTTGTAAAAGTTCTTTGTATTTGCAACCCTGACGCTGTGCTCACACAGATCTGAACAAGTAACACGAGTCCTCCTTGTCCAAACAACAGCTAAATCTGAAAGCAAACATAAGAGCTCTTAGAAAACATTCCCGTCAATAAAGACTTGTCTTTACTCAGCTTGGCCCAATATCACTTGCTTTAAAAACTTATCACCCCATCCATCTTGCCTCTGACTTACTAGCAAGGATATTTTCAATGTCTTATGAATTTTTTTCCAAACCCTTTTTCCTCTATATAACATTTATAAGGGTCTAAATAAACTGTGGATCTCTTTATTTCTTGTAAAGGAAGTGGGTGGTTTCATTTTTTTTCAAGAGGGAAGGAGCCTGGAGATTACCATTTATGTTATACAAACTAATTTCATTTTTAAACATAAACTGCAAGTGAAATTTAGTAAACACAATATGATTACTTTAAACTGAATTTGGCTAGGGCACCAGCACTAAGCTAACATTGCTGCTATTAAAAAAGTGTTGTGGGATGCTCAATGACTACAGTTATATCTCCTTCAAAATACGGCAAGCCCCTGTTGCTTAGATCGCAAATCTAGAAGCCTGTCTAGATAGTTTTAAAAACTAGAAGAACTTTTCTTCTATTTGAATCCATAGCACAGAGTAGCTTAAAGTGGCCTGAACTACTGCTTTTAGATTTTTGGAGGGGGAAGAATGTTCCACAGTGAAAGCAGGCCTTGGGGTATCTGTCCAGTACAAGTGTGGACAGAAGAGTACTATTCATTCACTAATACAACTTCCAGCATCATCTTAAAAGATTTTCCCACTACAGTGCTTGATCTCGCCTAATTCTGAGACTGTAGTTAGAACTACTAAAAAGAAAAAAAAAATCTCCCCTCGTATCAGATCCCACTTGGCATTGCTTATAAGCATTAACCAAAAAAAAAAAAAAAGGTATACCTTCCAAATCAAATTTCAGAAACTAAAACAAAAGTAGTGAGAGAAATGCATGCTTTCAACTACAAAGAGAAGTAGGTAAAACTGCTGATGAAAGCACTTGCTTTAAAAAGGGATAGGAGGAGGAAGAAGATGAAATTCTATGAAACCATTAAGTATCCACCAGTTCACTGCAAATTATACTAAATATTCTGGCAAAGAAACATTTGGCAGACATTAGCAACTTGCAAGCCAAGTATGTTCCTCACACCAAAGTATAATCTAGCTACAAAAAGAGTTTGTTTTGGAACAATTTCTATAGTATGAAAAATAATCTGGCCTAAACTCCTAGTGAGCCTGGATTTACCAAAGACGAAACAGGAGAGAGCCATAACTACTTATGTGACAGATCCACATATATATGGGGTTAGATACTTAATATCATCCCTGAAACAAGATATTGAAAAATTCAGATATTAACATAGATCCATTTTGAAAAAAATACAGTAGGTCTAAAATAAATAAGTTAAAATAAATAGAAGCACACTAATATTTTAACGAGTTTAGCATACAAATTTAGAATAAATACAAACTACGTTCTCCCTCAACTTCACATATAAAGTATACAAGATTTTACTACTGTCCTGGAATCTATTACCTTTTGCTGGTTTTTAAATATATTTGAAAAAGCAATTTACAACTAAAAATCACAACTAAAGTCCATTGAGGAACCGTTGGTCTTCAAAAAGGATGTGGCGTTTGGGGGCTTGTCTCAAATGCAAAGGGATTTTTCCTTCCCCTTTACTTAAAAAAAGAAAAAAAAAAAAGGTGAGGAAAATTTAAGTTAGGAATTTAAAAAATGGTTAATTTTATTTTAGCCACACTAGTCCTCTCTAGCTTGTTAGCCAGGCTGTATTGTTATCAGCATGGGAATGCAGACTCTCTCCAAACTGTTTTCCAAGGCCAGATGCTCAAATAGGTCCTCAGCAGTAGAACTAGGCTCTGAGACTCCATTAGGATCAAGTTCACAGGTTGACACATCTTCCGAACAAAAGATAGTGAAAGGATTTCGCAGCTGCACTTTAAGATGCTTGAAAACAGTATTCCACTTAGGCATACCATCTGAACCTATTAAGCTATGCAGCTTGAAATGGCCTGTCCACTACCTGGTCAATGCAAATGAATAACACTTATTGCAGTGGTGGCAGCTCCAGCCAGGCCCCAAACCCCAGACAGGAGCTACCACCACCACTGTTGCTACAAGGCCAGGCTGGAACAGCCATGTACCCTTTGTCCAGAGCTGGAGCACAGCTGGATCCATACCAGAGCCAAAGGATGCATCTACACATGAGCTTTGCTGCAGCTGACTAATTAGCTCCAGCATAAAGTGTCACAATCTATATACATGCACCTGTACTAGGACACAGTAAATTAACTAGCTCTGACACTACAATCCTATAGCGGAACTATTATGTGCAGAGCCAGAGGCACAGCAACCATCTGCCCCCACTCTAACTGCCTTGTACTCAAATCCAAGACAAGGGGCTTCTTTTTTATATTAAATGAGGGAAACAATCTTGTTCTGGATTCAAGTCAATATGGTATGTTAGGCATTTATCTAATTAACATAACTGACATTTTCTTTGGTAATATGCTATTTTTCATTCAGCAAACCCATCAAAATAGTTGCTCCCACGTATGGTGATATTCCAAAAACAGGACTACATGAAGCTGATTGGTGTCAAATTGCAAAAGCACCATAATTTCTAATTTTTGTACTCTATACCAGGGTTAACGTCATGGTTGGAAAGTTTGTATCAATAGTTTAAAAAGCCAAACAAGTGTATCAGAACAGATCTTACATACAGAAAAATGAACTATAGTCATTAAGCCATCTAAACAAAGGGTGCATCTACACAAGACGCTACTGCCCAGTGATAGCTGTGTATTTTTTTAGTACTTATATAAGCGAACATCTTTTAAGTGATGCTACTGTGCAGCAGCCTAATAATACTACGCAGTAGTATACTGGCATTGTTGGTGCTGTGACACACTACTGCACAGTCAGCGTCTTGTGCAGACGCACCCATAGTAGAGAATACTTTTTCCTCTGAGGACTTTTTTAAAAACCTCCTGTTAAGAAGTTTCTTCTTCTATAGTTTTGTCATAAGCATCTGACAGAATATATAGTGCTGCTGTAAACACAGTGAATGGCAAATCCCAGGCTACAAGCTAAACTCACTGAAAACTAGGCCTTCTGAAGCACATACAATCGCACTGGAAAACAGGATTCCAAGTGGGGCTAAATCTAAACTTCAGGGACAAAATAAAGGTCTTCCTAATTATGACATTGAGCCACTGATGGCTACTTGTTGAGCTCAATTATCCAACCAGTTTTGCACCCACCTTATACTACTTTAATCTAGTCTGTATTTCCTTAATTTGTTAATGAGAACGTCATAGGACTCAGTGTCAAAAGCCTTGCTGAAGTCAAGGTATATTATAGCCATTGCTCTCTCCCCATTCATAGAACCTGTCACCTTATCACAGAAGGAAACTGAGATAGCCAGGCATAACTTGCTCTTCATGAATCAATGCTGGCTGTTCCTGATCACCTTGTTCACCTCTAGTCAGTTGCCTAACACAATAAGCCTTTCTACCTTTACAGTACAGTACTTATCTATCATTGTGATTGTTTTATAAACATCATAAGTGTATTGTGATGCTTCATTCATATATATAAAATGTTTGTCCCTATTTCGGAATGACTGGAGGGAGAGAGAGGGGGAGAGAGAGAGAGAGAGAGAGAATGAGAATTTCAGAATGGATGTTTTTATATATACTTTTTATCAATCTTTTTATATATTTTATTCATGTGTATGTCATACACACACACACACGAATAAAATATATAAAAAGATTTGTTCCTATTTCAGAATGGATGGATATGATATATACGTGGTGTATGTGTGTGTACTTACACACACATATGTACATATACATACATGCATACAGATATACATATACACACACACATCTATCAAATATCCATCCACTCTGAAATCCTCATTCTCTTTCTCTTTCCCTCCATCCATTCTGAAATAGGGACAAACATTTTTATTCACATCTATTTATTAGATTCCACTTATTCTGCAGTAGAGATGTTATTCAAAAGGATTTTTTTTTAATTCTAAAAAACAAAATACTGTAACAGATGTAGAAGAAAAGGATATTCAAGAAAACCCAAGTTTGACCATCAAATTCCCACATTAAGGAAGGTCAGATTATACTTGCAATTACAGTCTGATTTAAACATTAAGGCTCTATATTTCCCTCAAATGTAAAGTAAATTTCACACAGATAGCAATGGGAAATCTTTAAAAAAACAAAAACAAACAAACAAACAAGGGTGGAATATGCTCCTAATACAGAATTTCAAATACAGGTTCTATTCCTGCATCAAGATGCCCTTGTAAAGACCCTTAAAGACTGCACACAGTCCCAAAGTCAACAAGACTCCATATGAGACCAATGATACATAAAAGTGAATCCTGAAGAAGCACTAAAGTCAACGGTTGCATTCAGCATCTCCCAATGGGAAGATATTATAATAAATATTGCCCATTAACTGTTAGCCCATTTACTAACCTTGTGCACAGCAAGCAGTATTATTGTTGATGTTTATCAAACCAACTGCATAGCTGGGAGAGATTTAGGATACACAAAAGACTTTACAGAGGCAACTGATCAAGAAGCTGAAGCTGAACAGATGAATGAGACAAGGTGAAGCAAAAAGCAATATATAATAGAACAAGGAACAATACTTAAGGAGTTTTCTAAATGGTGATAAGAAACAAACTCTGAAAGGGATAAGTAGTTAGGAGAGGGACACGTCTACATTTGAATGTAGATCTCTATACATTAGTTATGTCGCCCCAGAAAGACTGAAAGTAGCACAGAGAAGTTGAAGAATAAAGAATGGATGCTGGGTTAGTCATAATTTTGTCAGGAATGTAAACCTATTGGATAATCACTGCTATGGGTTACCTGTGGTCCTAGTAGAGAAAATAAAGCAGCAAGGAGTTTTTTGATATTTCATGAAACAAAAATTTTACTGTGAAATTACTAG
Source organism: Alligator mississippiensis (assembly GCF_030867095.1). Taxonomy (NCBI): domain Eukaryota; kingdom Metazoa; phylum Chordata; order Crocodylia; family Alligatoridae; genus Alligator; species Alligator mississippiensis. The sequence continues at coordinate 294,898,429 of NC_081824.1, forward strand.
CAAAAGAAATGCAGACACTATAAATATCACTAAAAATTCTCCAAGTCACAGCCCCCACACAAACAAAACCACATGAAAATATAACCAATTCTAGGAAGACTAAATATGCTGTATAATACAATCCACTGTAGAAATCTATATGTGAACTGTATTCACACCAATAATCACTTAGTTAGGAAAAACCACATCTAGAAATCATATTCCTACTCTTCTTGTAATGAGGTGGACGTGAGCCAGTGCATAAGACGGATAGACATTTAATGTTTTTTGAAACCTGAAAACCAGAACGAAGGACCTCAGATTTACTAAAACACATAAAACTGAAAACACACAAGGCAAATACTTCTGCCTAACAGCTCATACCCTCAATGACTTTAATATCACACTATAAAAATAAGAGACATACAAACACTGAAGTTTATGACAGACTAAAACACACAACTGAAGTTCTTAATTTGTTTAATTTAAAGTGAAGTGCTCAGTCTGTCACTGGGAACTAACATGCACCCTAATTTTACTTTAAATAGTTAAGTAGCTGATTTCTCTGAAGATGCCCACAGAATATCTGTAAAATTCAAGGTTCAAGTTAGGGGTACACCGATAAAAAAAAAATTTTGCTGATATCAATGGCCAATTATTAACCAGCCATATCAGTCAATACAAATCTGATAACCGACATGATGCAGCCCAACAGCCTGGAGAGCAGCATTGGGCTGGTAAGTCTGTGGGGGGGGAAGGGGCATGGTGGGACAGATCAAGGCCCCCATGGTTAGGGAGGGAGTGGGAGTGGGGATGGGGTTGGGGCAGGTGCTGCCCAGCTGGGGCAGTAAATGGGCCTCAGGGGTGGGTCGCGGGGCAGAGCCACAGGCGGCTCATCCAGAAGGAACAGGGGGATGAGGAGAGGGGGGTTCCCCACCAGTACGTACACCCCCAGGGAAGGCATGGGAGGCATGTTCCCCCTGGATTTGTGTGTGGGGCAAGGGCAGGCTGCCTTCTGTGGGCTTGGGGCCAGAAGCTATGCTGGCCTCTTCCCGGTGGTGGGGCTGGGCTGGGGATGCGCTCCTAGCAGGTGGGGGCAGCACTGGGAGGGGAGACTATGAGGAATTCTGGGGTGGCTGTAGCCTACTCCGCACCCTGCTGCTCCCAGTGCTGCTGCCATCCACCGCACATCTGCCTGCCCTGAGTGCAGCCCTGGCCTAGCCCCACTTCTGGGAAGAGGCCAGCACAGCCTCTGGCCCTAACCCCACAGCAGGCAGCCCGCCCTCACCCCACATACAAATTCAGAGGACACATGCCCTTCATGCCTCCCCTGGGGATGTGTGCAGCTGTGGGAACTGCACCTCCCCGCCCCCTGCGCCCCCTGGACAAGCTGCTCGTTGCTCCATCCCATGCCCCATCCCAGGGGCCCATTCACTGTGGGGGCCTTGATCTGACTCCCGATGCCCATTCCCTCCCCCTGCCCCTTTCTCCCCACAGACTTACCAGCCAGATGCTACTTTCCAAGCTGCCTGGCTGCATGCATGCTTCAGCTGCGCCCATATACACAACATTTATCGATTACGTTATCGGCTACACTGGCCAAAAAAATCTGATGGCTGATAATGTTCATTGCCCTTTTATCAGTGCCACTCCGATATGCCACCGATGTACTGGCGCATCCCTAATTCAAGTGACTTTGTCAAGTACAGAACCACATTAGTATGTGAAAATCCAGTTTGTTTACATCAGCTTGTATCATACATGAGACTGCCATTCATAAGCTGACCAGAATCAGGGTACATTCAACAATGCCAGCCTGCAAAGCCACTAGTGTGTCTCTTTATTAAACTTTAAGTTTGAGTAGCTGGAGCAAAGCTTGTCAGAGACTTACTTCCCCTTTGTCCAAACCAATATATATCCATTACATTTCTGTTGTTGGGAATCTTCAGAAACCCCAAATTGTCACGTGCTTTGCATAAAATGCTCATTTGTAATACTTTTACATTATATTTGGAAAATTAAAATTATTTATTGAAGTATTAAAGTTTACTTGTTCCCTGTCTACCTTCTAAAAAATGTGAAATTACAATTGGTTTGTGTTTGTGCATTTACTGCCACTTTACAAACCACTGTCATGTTTCTGGCAGATGTGCGCTGCATATTACTACACCTCACAAACAGTGCACAAGTGAACATATTCATCGATGCTGTGCATGCTACATTCATGGTTAACTTTATTTATTTCTAAGGTGCTCACCATAACATCTGAGATTCTTAATGTTCAAGCAGGGAGCTAAATAAGGTTTGTATTAATGGGAAAAAAATGCTATAAAAGGACTTAATATTAAGGAAGACAAAATGATAGGCATCAATCATTGCCTAGTGCCTTCACTTCAGAGTGAGGAAACACTTAAACAAAAAGGAAAAGTTATATTAAAAAGTATTTGAAAAACCTAAGGTTACCACATTTTATGAGCCATGCCTGAGTTGTACATGGCACATCTGGTATAACAGATGCAATGTACAAGAAGGGGAATATTTGGAATACAGGAAACCCTTGCTATTCGTGGGTTCTGCATTCGTGGTTTCAAATATTTGTGAATGCTGAATCCGCATTTTAAATACACTTTATATACTTACAGGAGCTCCTTGGGAGCTCTGTGCTTGCTCCCACCTCCGCCGCTGCACTCCTGCTGTCAGAGCTGGCTCCCCCCCCCAGTCGCCGGGGGCACTGTGTTCATGAACGCAGTGCCTTATTCGCAGATTTTGCCATTCGCGGGGGATACAAGAACGTATCCCCCGTGAATGGCGAGAGTCGCCTGTAATGTACGTTTCCCAGAGTTAAAATAAACACCTCAGCACTCCAGCCTTTGGTTTGGCATTTTCTCCTCAGTGGGGGAGGCATTTATCTACTCTAACACTTTGCCACACATGAATTATCACTCAATTGCAGATAATGCCAAGCTTGCAGATAACATCAAACTGGCAGGATATAACAGGGTGCTGGAGGGTAGGGCTAGGATTCAGAATGACCTAGACAAATTGGAGGATTGGGCTGAAAGGAATCACATGAGGGTCAATAAAGACAAGTGCAAAGTCCTGTACTTAGGATGAAACAATCCCATGCATCAGTACAGGCTGGGGGCTGACTGTCTGGGAAGCAGCTCTGCAGAAAAGGACCTGGGGGTTGCAGTGGACAATCAGCTGAACATGAGCCAACAGTGTGCCCTTGCTGCCAAGAAGGCTAACAGCATACTGACCTGCATTGGTAGGAGTGTTGCCAGCAGATCAACAGAAGTGATTATTCCCCTCTATTCAGCACTGGTGAGACCACATCTGGAGTACTGTGTTCAGTTTTAAGCCCCCCACTACAGAAAGGATGTGGACAAATTGGAGAGAGTACTGCAGAGGGCAACAAAAATGGTTCAGGAGCTGGGGCACATGACTTCTGAGGAGAGGCTGAGGGAACTGGGCTTATTTAGTCTGCAGAAGAGAAGACGGAGAAGGGATTTAATAGCAGCCTTCAGCTATCTGAAGGAGGGTTTGAAAGAGGATGGAGCTAGACCGTTCTCACCAGTGGTAGATGATAGAACAAGGAGCAATGGCCTCAAGTTGCAGCAAGGGAAGTTTAAGTTAGATATTAGGAAGAATTTTCTTACTAGGAGAGTAATAAAACACTGGAACAGGTTACCCAGAGAGGTTGTGGAATCTCCATACTTGGAGATTTTTAAGACCCAACTAGACAAAGTCTTGGCTGGGATGATCTAGTCAGGGATGGTCCTGCTTTGAGGAGGAGGTTGGACTAGATGACCTCCTGAGGCCCCTTCCAACCCTAATTTTCTATGATTCTATGAATTATTCACAAAGGATAACTGCATTTATTTAATGTAAAGAAAAAAACCCACTAGAAAGTATTTTATCTCACCTTATTCATCATTGCAGTATTTCACTGTCTCAAAGAGCAGAGCAACAAAAAATGTCAAGTGAGTTTTCAGCCATCTGGACCTTGCCTAGTCATACACCAGAATTTAATAAACTAGAATCTATGAAATATCCAATTACTTATTTGTTACAATATAACCTTACTGTCATGGATATTTGTGCATCCTGGGTTTAACTGGCCAGAAAGTATTCAGCTTTTCTTTTTTTGTTTTTCACATGAGAAGGATCAGGCAGAGACTGACCTGTCCAGATTGTTCCCAGAAAGTCAATGGTACCAGAGAGTTCATTAAGCTCCACTATCCATCAAGCACTTGAACTTCCGACAGTTAAGTCAGATGACGACCAGGCCATCGAACAGGTTTAAATTGGCCCAACTATATGCATAATCAGATGCTGCCCACTATCCCACATTCTACCACTTAACAAAAATAAATAAAGACAATTTGGAACTTTAACATTCTATATATATCTATGTGTGTGTATGTGTGTGTGTGTATATATATATATATATAAAAAGGATTTAGTCCATCTGTCTGTGTGTCTGTCCATAATGCTCTTGGGGGGAGTGGCTCCTGGTGGGACGTGGCTCCAGCCAGTGCTGTGTCAAAAATGACAGGCAGGGCGTGGCTCCAGCGGAGCAGGCCAGGCAAATGTGAAGCGTGGATGGGGAGTGGCACGGGGCCAGATACAGAGCAGTGGGGGCGTGGCATGGGGCCAGATGCCGAGAGGTGGGGGGGAGGTGGTGCAGGGCTGGATGCAGAGTGGTGGGGTGGGTAGATGGTGGCAGAGGCCGCCGCGTGCAAGCTTACCCCTCCCCTGCTCCTGGGAGGCAACAGCAACATGGGATGGTGGGTGGTGGCGCTCCATCCCCCCCACCCCTCCCCATCATTCTTGATGGGGAATTCGCTAGTGGGATGAAAAAAACCACAGACTGAATACTGCTCTACCGAACAGTGATATAGAGCCACAGACAATACTTCTTTTTCAGTGACCAATAATGAACAAACATCAGAGAAGTTTACTTATCCCCTTTTCTCAACCTGACATGATGGTACATGAAAGTACCACAAATGAAGATTTTCCAGGTCCTTCTTCCAACTGGCTTCCATAATAACATTCTACAGTATTCTGTTGGCACTAGAGAATGGTCCTGCATATCAGCAAATAGTTCATGTATGTTAACATGAAGTGTAATAAAGTGAATCCACTCTACTCTAGTAGAGATGCCAAATACACTTGTATTTATTATTGTCAGACCTTCTCTAACCCAAGTGTTTGCAGAACTAAGAATGTCTTACAAAATTTCAGTGCAACAGTGACATTGTAGCTGTGGGTCCAGGAAGGAAGAAGAATGTCTGTCATTCAAAAGTTTATACAGCTCTATCTCAGCTATGCAGCTGATTCAATAATAGACATCACCCTTAGAATTCCTTGCTTCTCTTATATTCTTTCAGCCTTCCTTACAGCTGAAGTTTTATATTTTGTTTACAACAATGGAGTTCTTAAGAGTCTATTATTTTATTCCAGCCTTCTACCTCTTTTGCAATCTCTTCTAATTTTTTTCTTAAGAAAAAGGCAGTTGAGGATCTATGCCAGTTTTCATATAGCACTTCACTATTTATTGATATTACAGCTACACTGAGAAGTTTAAAATTAGGCATTCCCTTGTGAAAGGTGCTTTATAATGTAGTGGGAATACAGATTCGTCTTTAAAAATATAAAATTAAAAAAACACCGCCACAGAGGAGAAGGGAATATATGAACGCATGGGTGACAGCCCAGTAATGTGCACAGCTTGCAGGTTTCAAGCCAAATTTTTAGTTCTGCAGAGAACAGAAAATGGGAGATTTTTATATCACTATAATTTTGAATTATTTACCCATTAAAAATGACCAATCCCAAGTTAAAGTTAAAGCTATCGTGGAAATAAAGAATTATCAGCATTCTTTTAAGAAAACCTTGTAGAAAAATCCTGAATATAAAATAGTTCATTCACAACTCTTAACTTCTGATTGCCAGATTAAGTAGCAGGAGACTGTTTCTTCCAATTTTGACATTCATGAACATTGTCAGCAGTATCATACGCACCACTCAGTAATGGCTATTTCATCAAACTGCTTTAAATAAAGTCCTGCAATTTCTGTAGGAGCATCTAGAAAATAAAGTTTAACCACACAACTGAAACAAATGCATACAGTTCTGGTAAGAGGCAAAAGAACACATGTAAAATGCAGTAGGAATGAAATAAACTACAAGCATATAATCAGACCAAAAATATTTCTTCAAAACGTAACATGAATTGAGCTATATGTTTTCAATCACTGTCAACAACTTTAAAGATATTAAGAAACAGCATCAGTTTTCATTGAAAACTTTCTTACATTCTGTATAGCTGAAGATGTATCTACAATACAAACCAAATTGCTAGTTAGTTAAAGAACATTTCATATAGCACTAAACATTTTCTCTTTTGCCTGTTAAGCAAAATTATTACTTCATTTCCTATTCATCAATATGGAGAATATTTTATAGCATGCAGTAGAGTATCTATGACAGTGTTCCATAATCAGTCTCCAGTGGCATCGGTACAGCACAAGATTTTGTGGAATCTGACTTAACCAATCAAACTTGAATCCATAGACCCAAGGTTAATCAAGCCAGATAAACAGATTGCAAAGGTGACATTCTGTCTGAGACACTGTTTTTTTCTTATAAAAGCTTTTTAAAAAAATACAAAAAGCTTTTCATTAAAACAAATTCCTTGTATAAGCATCTTTTCCCTTCTACCCTATACAGGCATCCAAAGATTCTTCTGTAGTTTTCTCCTCTTTGGATTAAATAAAAGGGAGCATATATAAACATTAAAAACTGGAACTAATTAATGTGCGGGCCGGGGGCAAGCCGGGCCCGTCTTTGCACATGCGGGCTGTGGCCAGCAGCCTGGGCACGCGGGGCTGGAGGAGACCGGGGGTGAGCTAGAATTAGTCACGGACGTGTAGTGGTTGATTTAAAGATTATTTACTTACACCCAAGATGGTCGCGGTATAGGCTGGACAGTTTCCAGGTGCAGCTCCGCTTAAATCCTCGTTGGAGGACTAAGACAAATTCGTTCTAGCCCCGGAGTTGTTAAAGCTCCGCGGGTTCGGTAGTTTCTCTCCCACGGAGTTGCCGAAGCTCCGTGGGTTCGGTTCTCTTGCCCCGGAGTTGTTAAAGCTCCGCGGGTTCGTATCTTTAATATGCAGGAAGGGATACGTCTACGAATTTATCGGCGATGGGGAGAGGCTAGAGGCTGTTAGGCCTCTGTTGCCTTTTAAGAAATGCGTTGGGTCCGTAAGGATCCGTAGCACTTAGAGATCTTCACACTCTCCCTCTCGGACTCCAATTGCTCTCTCTCCAACTTGGGTGGAAACCACCCAAGCTCTTTATACGGCTAGCAAGCCAATTGCTAGCCGCCACGTGTGCATGTATTAGAATCGGCCAATAATGTGGCACGAATCTTCATACAAATGGCGGGAACTCCTTGCACCGTGCATTTCTTAGATGCAAAAGAAATGCACCATGCAAAGAAAGCTTCAAATTGGCGGGAAATTCTCCGTTGCACCGGGGTTCTCTTCTGCAGCAGAAAACTCCACCGTGCAAGGAAGCTGCAATTTAGCAGGAAAAATAATTTAGCAGTGCCAAAGCACACACAAACAAAAACTCACAACTTTGGGTTGTGACAATTAATAAAGCATTTCTTATTATATACCTCCTTTTAAAATGGTAAACTTCTTGAGGAACAGATGCTATTCTATACATGTCTTTAAAAGGTGTTCGCTCCATAGTATCTTATGGTGCTTCCTTATATTTTGTTTAGTGTCGAGCACAATAAAGAAAAAATAAACACATCCCAGAACACAACATGATTCTCAAAGCTACTGAGAAAACTACATGTAAACAGTGACTTAGTAGAAAAAGGAAAAGTTAAAATGAAAAGCAGTATTAACAGACATTACATTACTGTAATGTTCTGTTAACCTTCCAAGACCATTATCTTTAGAGCTAGTACTGGACTGAATTAAAAATTCTGAGGATGCTTTTTACTACCACAGGAAAAATCCCACCCATCCAATTGCTTTTTCAAATCCCTTGGCAAAAGGTGATTATTTCATCCCTCATTTTTCAAAACAGATGGATAAATTGTAACGGAAAATTCTAAACATTCCACTGGCATTGATCCTTACTAACCTGATATGGTCTACTAACTTAAAATTATTCCCTATCACATACATTCTATATGACATCAGCTACCACACAAGATTTTAATACGCATTAAGCAGGTGGCCACCAGCAATTTCTTTTTTATCTAACATCTGGTATTGTACTCTGTAAAAGGTAGAAGTCCTTAATTTTTTTAATAAACCAGGAATTTACTTGTAAAATTTCAAGTAAAATATACTTTTAGAACTGCTGCATTTAATTTCCAATCCCAAAATTCTAAGGTTATTGCAAAATAATACTCTACATTTTTCATACATCTGTTCAATGATATTTTAGATTCTTTCCCTTCTTTTTCCAAAGCAACCTGACAGATGACTTACTGAGACTATATGAGCCTTTTATGCAATACTTTATATTTTTCAGTGTTAGTCTTAACTAAATTAGCTCATTAGCCAAACACTAACTGAAAGGGCAGGGGAGAGGTTAAAAATAATTAGGAAAACAACATGTAAATCAAGTTAATTGCCCCTTCATTGTTAGGAGTTGGATGAGGACCCATATTTAAAAAAAGAAGGGGAGTTTTTAGTGCCAAATTGAGTACTTCATCTTCAACATATATTTATATTCAGTGCCAACATTAAGATACACAATAACAGATTCCAGCTCCTGACTAACATCACATATCTACTGCAGGACAGCAACTCCTGATTTACACAAATTTGAGCAGAAGATACTTTCAGCCTATAAAAACCAAGCAGTACCACAACAATATGTTTATTTAAACCAAAAAAGTTTTTTAAAAAAATGAGAGAGAGAGAGAGAGAGATGTTCCCAGGCTAAAATTCCAACATCCAAAGTAAACTTCAGTATAAATGTGGACTTCATACTCCATAAAAATACAAATTCCTCAAGAGGTTTCTGGTTCTATAGCAACAGATTCTGAGTGAGAATATTTTTTATTTACTTTAACATATGTTTCTTTCTCTAGTTTTCAGAGAACTAAAGGAGTGTTTAAATAAACAAATTAATTGTAAAATCCATTAAATATGTTGGATTAAACAGGTGCTAAGTATACAAAAATATAAAATATATAGTTAACGGGTAATTTTTGAACCAAAAAAGCTTACATGACCAAAAGCTTACATGAACATGACCAAAAGCTTACATGAACATTTTAGGGATTAATGAAAGCTTATTTTGAAAAATCGGATCTTGAATCTTAATTTTCTTTTTAAAATAAAATTTTAATAGATTGGGAAGCATTTAAGTCAAGTCAGCTCAATTCTGCAGGTAAATCCACTCAAGCCTTCAGTATTTAATGGTCTCTATTCTATTCAGATTAGCCCAATGCAGTATTTTGCTAAGTTGCATTTTTATGTATAAACAGTTTCAAGTGTAAAACTTAAAGCTGCCTACGTAGTTCTGTCTAGGTATTTACATAATAAATCTGATTGAGAGGAAGAGTTAAAGATGACAAAAGAGGGAAAGATTAAAATGAACAGGCAAAGCAGACAGAAGAGTGCATTAAGATCTTCAGAATCAGCTGTAAGACTTCTGGCAGAGCCAGTAAGTTTATCCATTATTAGCCTCACAAAAGAAAGTTAAGCCCTTCATCTAACTCTCAATCGCCACAAATTTCCAAAGAAATACATTTAAAAATAGAAGCATCATGTGGCTGGGGTGGAGACAAAGGAGTTATTACCAGACTCTGACTACAGGAGAGAGAGAACCCTAGCCACTGAATCCATCTGCCAACACTTGAAATATCCTTCAGTGGACAATTATTCAGATAAATAAGGGGTAGTAGACCTCAAAAGTTTGTGTACAATCATTCTCATGATTTGTAAATTATTTACTCCAAATAATATTTAAATATGCTCTGAATGCCAAGTGTTTATTAGAACTATTCTATCCGTTCTTCTTAAGCTTAAGAGCATAAGAAATGTCATACTGGGTCATACCAATGGTCCATCTAGCGCAGTGTCTTGTCTCCCACAGTGGCATAATTGGATGCTATAGCAGGAGACACTGAACCAGATCTCTAGAGCAGAGGTGTTCAACTTCCAGGCCTGCAGACCAATTGAGGCCTGTGGAGCCATTGCATGTGGCCTATGGGGCCTCCCCATGGGTCCAGAAATTTGGCAGCAGGCTATTAATATGGCCACCCTCCCCCTGACCAAATCCCTAAACCCTAAGCCCCACATGCCCGGTCAGAGCTAGGTTGTGCCCTCTTCCCCGTGAAGGGCCAGGTTAGGTCTATGCCCCCCTATGGGAACAGGCCATGTCTCCTTTTCCCCCATGGGGTCAGGTCAGGGCCAGGTCAAGCCTCCTTCTAACCTATGGGGCCATACTGGGGCAGAGTCATGCCCTTTCACTCCTCCCCCCACTGAGTTACTTCCCTCCCCTCCCTCCTGTGGGGCCAAGTGAAGCCCCCTTTCCACCTGTGGGACCAAGCTGAGGCAGGGCTGCCTCTGACCCTCTTCCACATGGCCAGATGATGATTGCTGAACTGGTCCAGGGAGCTGGCTCAGAACCATCATTTGACCACGGTCAGACCAGGCACTGCCCCTCTGGCCCACTGGAGAGAAAGGTTGAGCACCACTGCTCTGGAGTGATCTATCCCCTGTTCAATACCTTTTCCAGCATCTACCATTGCTGGTATAGAGATGCCAAAGGAAACACCTCCCGTCATTTTGTTCAACAGCTTTTATGTAATATAATATAATATAATATAATATAATATAATATAATATATATGTAACATACATTAATTTGTTGAGTCCCTTTTAGAAACTAGCTGTGCTATGTGTCTCTACCACTTCCTGTGACAATGAATTTGACAAGTTACTTGTTTATGCAATTCCCAGGTACTTCCCTTTTTAGTTTTAAAACTAGCCCATTTGCTAGTGAGATATAAAATACTGGAGCATAAATAAGATTAATTTCTTTCTTCCCTTTCTTTCCTTCTATCCCGGCACATTCTTACTATCTCCATTCCTCCCTTCTCCTTTTACATATTACTTTCCTTTCACTTTCCTCAGGTTCCTCCTTGAAGAAAAGAGCATCTCCTGTCTTTCTAAGTGTTTTCCTAAAGCAAAGTTTTCAAGAAGGGAATGCTCCAGCTATAGAGGAGGTGGACAGAATTCATCCCTTACGACTCCAAACTATCATGCCACATAATTATCTTTTTATATGAAAATATAACTAATAGGTATACAAATATCATATATAATTAAACAATAATCTTTATGCTTTCTGTTATTTCAATATGTTTCTCTTTAACACTGAAATGACAATAAAACAGCAGACTGATTCAATAAAAAAGGATAAATATGGGATGCACTCTGGTCACATTCTCAGTATATTTGATTTTCAAAGGCATGTGTGGCCTAAGGAAGAGAAGATGTTTTAATATGAAAGCCAAATTAAATTCTACTGAAGAAGAATTTAATGTCAATGGATTAATAAAAAGGTAAATTACTTGGAATGAAGTAAAAAAAGTTTTCTGGAAGTTTAAAAACATTTTTAAAGTTTAAAGGCTTCCCCAAAGTTGATGATCAGAATTTCCATAAGGAAGTATCTCAGAAGGTAGAGTAACACCACATTTAAAAAAAACTATGGCCCAGTGCAAGCCTTATATTTTAAAGAGATGGGCAGTTAGATATGTCAGTCTGATGTCAGGCAGAAGGCAGGGAAAATCTGCACCTTACAGACTAACTAAATTAGAGAATCAGTGGGTCAATTTCTCCACTGACTTTCACTCTATGCAACTTCACTACATTATATAGAATATGAAACTGTATCAGAAGCTGCAACATTCATTGGAGACATCATAATCATTACAATCTGGACCTGCAGTGTTGAGATGTCAGGTTCTGCATCACACTGAAATCTGATAAGCAACCAGTGGGCAATCTCAAATTCCTAATGAACACTTGTCTAGAACAGAAAATGCAACAGAAGTGTCAATATTGTTAACTGTCTCAAAAAGATCAAGGACTTAAAAAGCATGAAAACTTCACTACTGCCTCCTCAGCTATAAAAGTAAACTTTTCTTCTTTTACCTTACCTCATCCACTGCATCTACTCTCAATGAGGTTTGATCTTTCTATGCAATTTTTTACAATTCACTTAAGTATATACAAGCTTCCCCCTATATTGTAAAAAGGGAAAAAATAAATACAGTAAGTTGTAATGCAGAATGATGCAAGGTTAAAAAGTCAGCAAGTCAAACGCAATTACAGTTCCACCAAATCTGTTTTGAAAAAAATTCCTGACTAAGGCTAGTTACACAGCTTAACATCCAGCCTTCATGTTTTAAAGTCTGTGCATTAAAACACAGCCATGCTAGCCTTGTTGAAACTGTACCATATGCATTCTCTAACTTTTGTTTTAACTATGCAGCCTCAATGTCACACTAGTATAGCCTGTTGTATTTAATGAGTGAGTGCTCAAGAGACCCCTATTTATTCATAGGGAGAAAAAAAACTGTACTAGAACTAGCAGCAGGGTAACATAATACAGGGAAGGGGCACAATACAAGTTAATTGCTCTGCTCCACAAAAATGGTATCTATTTTTCATGACCCAGGTCCCCTTGGGAACTTCAAACCTCTCCATATAACTAAAAGTGCCCATTTTATTAAATGAAGAAAGCTTACTAACTTTACAAAAGTATAAAAGAAAAGAGGCATATATTTTGCTTCCAATTCCATGAAAAATCAGACACACAAGGTGCATGAAAGCAAAATAGGGACCCAATTGTTTAATACCCACAGGAATTGTTCAAAACAGGTGGAAAGAAAAGCAAGGATAATTGACACAAGGGTATATGCATGTGGAGATGACAAATCTGAATAAAAAAATCTTTCAGCGAGCATGTAATGAAAAACGGTGCTGTACAGTGAAGTCCTGGGAATGACAAAGAACCAAATCAGGGCCAAGAACATCCAAATTCTTGGCTTTCCTACCACATGGAAGGAACTAGCTTGGCTTTGTTACAAATACACTTGTCCAATTCTTAGTTATCAATATGGAAGACAGTCCATTCTCATACTGGATGATACAATGGAGTACAAAACAAGAAGGGTGGGGAGGATATGGGGAAATCAGAGTACAGTACCTTTAGAGCTGCCTTGGCCAACAATGGACAGAAAGACTGCTGTTATGTCTTGTCCAGCACCAGGAGGTACAGTCTAAGGAAAACAGACTTCTGTTCCCTGGCCTAAGTGCTATCACCTTCAGGAGCAAGAACATGGATGCAGTTACCCTGATAAGACTTTAACGAAAGAAAAAACACACAATAACTGAGAAAAAGACCTTGAAAAATAAAAAGAGTTCAGGTAAAATTATAAAATTAAAGCACACGCTAACAATGCAAACAATGCAGAAGGTAACTGGATGTGTACTGTAGGTATAAAAATCTTCAAAAAGCAGCTCAATAAATATGTCATTTTAATATTTTAAATAAAACATTTAGTCATACAGTCCTATTCAACATAAAAACTGAAATATCTGTTCAATATAATATTGTTGAAAACCTGCTACTTTTTAAAAGATGGTATGTACTTTTATCATTGCTTTCCATTTCCATTCCTCCACATCAGGAATGGTAAATTCAAAGAGGGAATCTGTACTTTTTAAATTGTCTCAAAGGAACAACTCCATATGCAAAAAAAATTAACCAAAAGACCCTCTCTCCTCTCACTGATTTTTCCTTCCAGAGACTGCTACCCTATAAACCAGTGGAGAGCCTTAAGATCCTTTCAGGGGTGTTGCAGCATGCTACATAATATTAGCACTTTTAGGTGTGATAACATGATACACAAGATAACCCAGAAATGTTAAATAGGAATCCATAGTGTTAAAAATACTTTGACCTGTTGTGGTCTGAGCTCTTTGCAATGGAAAAAATGGTGTTATTTTTCTGTAGTCAAAAAATGAGTGAAAAGTAAGAGCTAACATTTTCCAAGAGGTGCCTTGAGCTTATCTAGGGATGCCTTGAGTCTAAAATGGTTGAAAACCGTGGCTATGAACTATAACCATTGACCAATGATAACCATGAAATGACCTCTTTCCTTCCCCACCAGCCCTTTCCATTATTTTACATATATCAGATAGGGATATCATTTTTCACTAGTTAAAACTGCACAGAACAAGAGTAAGAAGAATATAAGAATAAATTAGAGGTGTAAAGGTGATATTTCATAATACATACTTTTTGTATAAAGAGAGTGAAAGGCACCCTTCTCAGCCATTACATCATATTTCTACTTACTAATGTGAACACTTAGGGGGGAAACAAGTAAAAATAGAATATGAATTTATGGATGACATTTTATGTAAGGCAAAAAAAGGAGGCCTAAAACCAAAAATCTGAATCCTTTATTGTGGAAAAACATGCAACTGCTAAACCATTATTAAGAGTAGGGAAAAATAATAATAAAGTAACTAGGGGGTAGGTTAGAACTATAATTTTAGAAAAGCTGAACGTTACTCTTAGTATATGCATTGATAATCTAAAATTTGAAATTGTATTCCAGTTAAATTTAAAAACCAGAGTAAGCCAGTCCCTAAGCAAAAACAGTTTTGACAAGGGTTATTTTTTTTGCACAACCAGCCAGTTTAAAAGTGCTCTGCCATCATGCACATGTGTTACATCATGGCTGTAGAGTGCTTTCAGAGGCCTGATTGCGTGAAAAATGTAACTCTTATAAAAGCCCACAGACTGGTTTAAAAATGGAGGAACCAGGTCTAAGCACCTTCCCCCTCATCACCAAAGGGCAAATGTGTGTTCTGTTCACTATATACCTAAAATATGCCACTTACAGAAAACTGCATAAATTAGATTAATTCTGCCTCAGGCTTTTGTATGTCTGTACTAGCCTTAAAGTGCACCATTAGTGTGCCAGGAACATACCAGACAGTCTAAAACCCAAAGCTGATTTCTTGCAGGGTTTAGAAGCTAAGGGCCAAGATCCTTCAGCATCCCTAGGAGGAACGAGAAGGGTAAGAGGTCAGTGACAGTATTTACTGTAGGCCCTGACTTCACAGAAAAAGGTGCTTTTCTCACTCAACTGAGTTTACGCTACAAGGAGACCAACTCATATACTGTTAAAAGTGATAAACTGTGTCAGCAGAAGTATTAAGGAAGATATTCAATCAAGTTAAACTGACTATTGAAAAAAGCACCTTCTTACCTATTGGGATAGGGCTATAGCAGACTCTTCTGCTAATATTTGCAGGATTGTGCCTTATACAGGGAAGGATGCAACAAAAACAGTAACACAATTTTCCATGTGTCATAATTGTTTCAAAGTTTTACCTTTTTAATGTTTTTGGTTATTGACATAGGAAACACAAGAATTTGGAGGCTTTTTAAAGTAAGCAAGCTTTAAGCAAAGACTGAAAAAGTGATGGTTATGATGAATGGAGTGGGACAGGCATACGACTCCAAATACATATTTGGAAGAAAGGAAAGTAGCAAATACATTTAGTTGGAGCCATGCCTGTCTCACTCCATTATACCATAACCATCTTTTTTTAGGCCTTGCTTAAGGGATGCTTACTTTAAAAAAACCTCTTTCTTGTATATCATTAATTCTTAGTATAAATAAATATCAGACAAGGATCCAAAATTCTTGTCAAAGGCACAGAATACCTATATGTACTATTTCTCCATTAAGCTAAAACTATTTGTACTGTTTAACATTAATTCTAAGTTCCTGGGGGACTGGACCCGATGATCTTGTAAGGTCCCTTCCAGCCCCTAACATCTATGAATCTGTGAATCGATGTATAAGGCACACAAGTGTCAGCAATTCCTAAGTGCACATACATTTGCTGCTGCTGACCTTTGAATACACATGCAGAAGTTTTACACTTAATCTCAAATCCCAATCACCACTGTCCAAAACGAGAAGCACAAATGTAGTTCACTTTCACTTCAGAGTGGACTGCAATTTCAAACTATGTGAACCCCAAAAGGTATTAATTAAAAACTCAAAATAGATTTCAGTAATGCAAAGGATTTTCTTTTTCAAAGCATTTAAACCTTTGGACACTGTTTATTTTGAACTGTCATTTTATTTAAATACCCCTATTAATCACTTACAGAAATAATTTACACTCACTTTTTCCCTCTTCTAAATGTTACTCTTCTCTTATGTGAAGAAGCCCATATCATATGTCCCATCACTGCTCACTATGCCACCCTAAGAGTATTGTGCCTATTGTTCCTCTTCCCTATTAGTGAAGAAGATTGAATGGTATTACAATATTTAAACCAATCTTCAGGCATTTCATATTTAACATATGAAATGTATGAAACATATTTAACGTAACATGCTAGCTTTGTATGTAAACCTACTCTAACCAAATACAACTTTACAGTGGCACAGTAGATATGAGTAAGGAATAAAATTAAAATCTCATAGAGTGTATCTAATTGATATTATAACATATCAAACTATTTTAGCCAATAAAAGCATACTAGAAGTATTTCTTTATCAACCTCAAGTCCCTTGGGCCTAATAAGTATGTCTCTACAATGCAATGCTTGTACCACTGCACCAGCTGCAACCTTAAAACTAATGGGCCTATCCTAAATCATACAATGCCAAGCATGCAGAGGGGGTGAGGGGTACTTCTCAAAAGGTTAACCTGTGCAGGTGACTTGGTGATATGTCTATTTGACTGGCAAAACAGAAAGATGCTCTGGGATGTGACTTACAGAAATAGCTCCCTTAAAAAGGAGGGTGGAGAGAGGAAAGGAGGAAGAACAACTCTTGATGTTGCTTTTAAATTTTAATAAATAATAACAACTTTAGAAAGGTATTTTAAAACTACTCTTCTCAAATAATTTAATAAGAGAGATGATTAATATGAAAACCATGAAAACTTTATTTTACAATTGGACTAATCCTTTTTAATTGGACCTACTTATAGATGAATGCACACTTTACGTTTTTACCTTTGCACATGTAAAATGTATGACAATGATAACACAGTGTGTATATTAATATATATAAAACATCAATATAAACCATCTGGCGAGCTAATGAATAATCAAGGGATTCCAAATTAAACTACAGAATTTTCCCTTAGAATCTTTAGGATAACACTGTCAAGTTTAATCTATTCACTTAGTCTCCAGAATCAATTTTTCAAACTTTATGACAGGTCTAATAGTTTCCACCTGTTTCTCTTGCTTGACTTTTGACTGGCACGTTACCAGCCAGGGTGGAAATGTAGACAAAGACCCCTATTAGGCCCCGGCTGTTTCTCTACTGTGAGGTCACTCAGCCATTAAATTAGTTCCAGCCCACTTTTTCCTTCTATGTCTTAATTTTGGGGGGATCTGAAGGTTTGGGGAGTGAGAAGGAAGGAAGGACAAAGATTCTGCATTCAGATTGTGAAAAAGGTATAAAGAAACCTAACAAGCATTTTATAATCTGAAATTTAGTAGCATATTTCTAATCTATAGCATAATAATGATAAATTCAGACCATATTTAATTTTTTATTAAGAGATGTATATATATATAATCTTTTCTGACAGTATACATTAGGTAAATGTAAGAACAGTATTTATAGTTTTAAAATCCCATATATTCTAGATGTAGATACCTTACTAAGCTTTGCGTACAGTTAAAAAAAAAATCAGGCTACTGATATCATTACACTGAATCATAATTATTGAAAGAAAGGAAAGTATCATTATTTATTCATTACATCAATGGCAAAACGAACCAAAAGCCTTCATTGTATAACATTTCTTTAAGAGCCCAGACACAGCATCTGCAGCTACAAAGTTTGCTTGGTAATCATATTGGCAAGAAATATTGTACATTAGTGGAGTTCTTAGCTTTGTGTGGAACCATGGCTATTTATTTTTAGGGCAAGCCTAGAGATCCTTTTCCTGAGACTTCTCTTTTGCCTATGTATCTAATAAAAATTGCTTCCATGAGTTGATTTTCACTTAGGGCTGAAGGCTAAAACAAACTGATGTAGTACATATTCTATCAACTGTCTTACAGCTCATTTGGAACCAGTGCTAAATTAATAGAATAATATTCTACACTTGATTTAATTTATTTTTCCCCTACAGTTAAAGCTACCAAAAAAGGATCTTCATATCAATGTTTACAAACATCTGACTTTCACAAGCCTAAAGGCACTCTATTAAACTGTAAACAGCATACCTATAAGGAATGCATCAGCCATCAAAACAATGCAGTCAAATAATACCAACCACAATCTTCACAACAAATACTTTGGCTAATTAAAACAATAGGCTTCTGGCAGGCAAAATGAATTACCCATGTTAGAATTTGGCCAGGACCTCTCTTTCTAACAGAAGCGATTTAATGGTTAGGACTTCTGTTTTACATCTCATATGAAAGCCAGCAGCTCAAATAGCATAATGCTGAAGAAATATTTGAAGACACTGTCCTGTACACACTTCTGCATTTATGTAGTTTATTCCATTAAGGCTACTCAAGTGGATAAAGCATCTCAAGTACCTAAATGTCTACAGGATCCAGCCCTGAATTTAAAATAAAAGAAAAACTACACATTTACAGAAAAAAAACAACTAATATTGCTTCTTGCAACACCTTGATTCTTACTTGGAGATCTTAAATGTTTACCAGACTGGACCTAACTTAACTAGTAATATCTAAAGAAATTAAAGCCACTGAATTAAGCAATACTAATTAACATTTACAGGTGCAGACCCTGTTACTGATAGTATCATCTGAAATAGATGTTTATGCAAAAGTTTACATCATGACAAATGAAACGTCAAGTCCCAAGTTTCCTCAGACAAAATGATGAGCCTGATATCAACCTAAAAGGTCAAACATTTGTATCAAGTTAAAATACAGAGTTTAACTTGATATCAAGCCAACCCCTCAAAGATGAGAATCACATTCTGAAGATCCAGTAAATGACCTCCTTCTCTCCACGGGTCACCACCAAAGACAATAAGAATACAGGCAGGTGCACAGATCCATGCAGACAAACCTAACTGCAGGACTAGGGCCTAAATCCAAGCAGGTTAGGGGAGAATTCAGTTTTTATATCTAACATCATTTTAGTTAGTGAACAACAGAAACAGAAATAAAAATGTTTCTTGTATAGCATTTTATTGCCCACTTATTCATAAGAAGTGAATCAGTTTTGTCTATCTTCAAATGGAATAATCTAATTAACATAATTTATACTGGATAGAAATGCAGTTTTAACATTTGATTTCAAGTTTTCCTAGCATGTATAATCGACATATCTTTTGTAAATTCTCTTGATGAATCAGATTAAAATATAAAAGATCTTCCAACAGGTAAAATGTATTCAATCTATGTATTTACCTCTCTGTCCCCCCTTTCCCTCAGCTACTAACATTCTAGTATTTAATGAACAATATAAACTAGTTGTTTTATACTATTTCATATCTATCAGTATATATTTATACTATTTCAGTTTAAGCCTTACTCTCATCAAATAAAACTATTTTTAAAAACCATATCTAACTATCCCTTTACAAGGAGGTATATTTCAAGGTCAATTTATATAGGACCTAATCTATAACTGAGGAGAAACAGTTCTTGCTCACTAACTATGACTACAGCCAAAGCGATTTTGATGATGTTAGCCTTTATTTTTTCACCTTCATCAACAAAAGACCAGGTTAAATTTATCTTGAAACAGTACAATTCATATGCAGGCCAGAATTACCATATATGATTGACCCTTCTTTCAAGAGCTTTCTTTATCCAACGTTACAACTACAAGTAGGAACGCACAATATATCTGGAGAACAGTGCAACAGTATCCCATAAGAAAACACTCCATCCATCTGATTAGTTTACTGTGTCAAATATTCTAATATAATAAAAGCCTTAATCTGTCTGTCTGTCCATAATGCTTTGTCAGACAATCAGAGCGTGAATAAACAGCCAACCTGCGTGCAAAGACGTGTTCAGACAGGAAACAGCGCTCCGCCATGATGGTGGGGACACAGGGAATGGAGTGGGGGGAAGGGGGAGGGGCGGAAGGCTTGTTCCGGTTGCCTTGGCGCCCCCCCGCCCAGAAGCAGCAGCAACGGAGGTGACAGCAGCAGCGGGGGGGAGCGGGGCCAAATGGCTAGTTGCAATCATAATCCCTTTAAAAGGTACCCTAGATAGGGTGACTATAAATTCTATCATTATTCTGGTAACTCCATAATTCTGTTTTATATCTTAAATGAACTATTTTTCTCAAAAGCACCCTAAAGAGATTTAAGAAAGGCTATTTACACGCTGTCTGAAAATATTTCATCTCTAATCAACATTTGAAAAAAAAAATGTTGGTGAATAATTCTTCATACGAGGACATTAGGCTGAATTTTAAAACCTTCATAAAATTACAAAGAAAGCAGTGGCTTTTTATTTTTTTTCATATTAAGTGCCATCCTCCTAGGTCTGCTTATCTAAAGCAACTTTTAAAATATTCAAATTAAATTTAACATTTAAAACAGAAAAAAAAAGTAAATCTTATTACCAGGAAAAGAGCTGTCGCACCAATTTTCCATCTAAATTGACAGCTAAATATCTATAAATTCCTAATAACCATAGTATTACCACCTACCAACTACTATTTTAGAACAAATGTCAGTATTTCTCCTTACATCACAGTCTATATGACAAATGTTATATGTATGAGAGGCGGGGAAGGAGGGCATACTGAGAGTAAATGTAGCAAAGAGAGAAGTTTTCAACTTAGTTCTCAACACTGTGAGATTAGTTTATTCCTTTATATATGCATCACTGCTCAAAATGCTTGTCTAAGGCGGTCTACACCATTATCTTACCCATCAAGAAGATTCATTGTTGTTGATGTTACTTCAGCAAACAGAACAATCTTTCCAAGCTTCTTTGTTTGCAGATTATGTCGATATGTCTCCACACTGAAGTGCTCAGATGAGAAGTCCCCCAGCTCAGTGATGACTGGCATTCGAC
Source organism: Alligator mississippiensis (assembly GCF_030867095.1). Classification (NCBI taxonomy): domain Eukaryota; kingdom Metazoa; phylum Chordata; order Crocodylia; family Alligatoridae; genus Alligator; species Alligator mississippiensis. The sequence continues at coordinate 294,919,546 of NC_081824.1, forward strand.
ATGGTGTTATCTCCATTTCAGGCTTGTAAAATGGCATAAATTTAAGAGACATCTTGCTGGATTTTATTAATCCTTCAGCATCTACATTTTGGTGTAGCCACTTCAAAAAAGAAGCATGGATTTCCTGTATGTGGGGAAAATGAAGTAAATGAGATAGAAATACACATAACTGCATACTAGTGCATACAGACTTTCTTATGAGAATATCTAAATCAACATGGAAAACTAGCCTGTTATTATTTTGTTTCACCGCCTCAGATGTATTTCCATTACTTGATCTGCCTCTGGTCTGATTGCTTGCTTATCATACCCTAAATCTGTGACTCAATTCCCTTTGTAGCTTCTCAGCCCCAAGCCAAAACCTTTCCTACAAGGCTGTTGGTGACCATACTCAGGCATGAAGCCAAAGTAAAGCACATGAATACTTCCACACTGAATGGGTTCTTTGGTACACTGGTTACTTATGTTCCTCTGGTACAGGTCCTAGAACCCAGAATCATGTCAGGCTTTGCTGAGAATACAGCAACCATTAAGCATAATTCATTTTCATCACAATGAACACCCATTTCTCAGCTGAGTGCTGGCAAAGCAAGTCACAAGTGAAAATAACTGGAACTCACCGTTACTATGTCATATCATGAAAAGACCTTACTGAAACTGCTCAGAGATAATCAGCTAGCTAAGAGGATGCACTCCCAAACATATGTGAGTAATTAAGACGACTCAATTCTCAGTGTTCAGAAGGCACTTGCCATTGTGCTCTACTACCAGTTAATAACGCTGTTTGTATAGATGTGTTTGTTAAAGCTTTCATATAGGAAATAAAATGTATAAAGGTGCATTCATCTTCGTAGCTTCCTTGCTGATTAGCTTTTGCCCCTTTTTGGAATTTAAGAAAAGTGAAACTACATTTACTGGAAGCAAAATTAAAGGGATAGATGACTGAGTCCATTTCACAGGGTCTGGTGAGATGCCCTGAAACATCAGGTAGATATTAGTAAGCTTTTCTTTGAGACATAGGCAATTCTTTATTAAAAGGTTTTGTTATCCCTTTCATATACTTGAGACTGCCAAACAACCAAAGAAAAAATAAACAAGGAAACTTTTCTAAAGCTAGGCCAAGTAAAAACTACAGAAACACTGATTAAAAGAAACTGGTAACATTCATCGTAGATTTGAATTCTAGGGAAAAAGCATGCCATTCTTTGTAATCTGGGCGTGAGTAGTGGTCACAAAGTATGGTTGGGACTGGTGAGAGGGTTTGCTTGTCTGGGAAGTCTGGAAAAGGAGGCAGCGACTGGAAACAGAGGGGGAGTTGGAGTTCTCAGGTTTTAGGATATCTTGTCTGTGGGTTGTTTATTATAAGCTGCTCTAACCCTTCTGGATAGAGCACAATTATAAATCTAATAAAGAAATAAATAAATATTTAAGACAGAGGTGGCCAACCTGTGGCATACAAAGCACAAGTGGCTTGGGCAGCCTCTCTGTGTGGCATGCAGCAGACTGGAGAGGGGAAGGCAGCACAATGGCACGGCAGGAAGCAAAATGCAGAGCAATAGATCAGGAAGGGGGCACAGGACAGGGAGTAAAAGGCAGATTGGGAAGCAGAAGGCAATTAAAGCAGCACTCAAGGACAGTGCAGGGCTACTTTGTTGCACACCTGTCAAAAAAGGCTGCCTGCCCTCCCTCTGGTTGTTTTAATGTGAACCCACAGCGAAAAGAGCTAAGGACCCTGGAGAAAGGAAGAAAGGAGCTAAGGGCCCTGAAATTTTTGGACAAATGGATCCCCCAGGTATTAAAAGATTAATACAATAATGCAATTTACTTCAAATAACCAAATTCTAGATACATCTCACTTGTCCAGTCCCAGTACACTGTCATACAATCCAATTTAAGACGGAAGGTATTCACACCCATAAAACCCACATACTATTTACTACTAAATGCTATTATTCATTGGTTATTCTAAGCTTTTCTAAAAGGGAAACTTTTTACCTAATATGGTCAATCTGTTCTTCTTGGCTACAAAGTATTACACAGTTGGGAATAACCATTAGTATAAGGTCATCACCAGTTTCTCTCTGATTAGGTAAATGTGATCCCAATTACTACAATATCTCAAGTTAACAGATACTCAAGCTGGCTCTGGCAGAAGGAATATAACCACATTAATATCATGTTCAGGGGTACTGTACCAGTGAGGTTATACTGGTTCTGGACCCCACACAAGAACCTCTGCATAGCACTGCACTACATTGTGTAGACACATAAGCTTATCCAGAGCTAGCCTTGTAGTGTGCTGCACTGCACTGCACCACACAGACATATCCTTAGTACCTCAAGTACTTATAAAGTTATCTTCAATTATTTTCTGAGGTACAATTAAACCTATAATCTCCTGTGATGAGAAGGCAATGAGTGCACTTTTGGTGCTAACACCTGCTTGCTTTCCACTAATTCTTCTCTCACCAAAGAATTATTCCAAAATTGCAAATACCATCACCTAAAAATATATATTTTTAAGAAAAAATACTGAACCAGTTCAAATCTTCCCATTATGAAATTTTCCATCCAAAAAAACGCCTCCAATTTCAGGGCAGGTAACATTACTTCCTGGAAGTGACAGCTTTTTCTGTATACTGAAAACAATGGCTTTCAAAGTCATTACCTTGCAGTCTCACGGTACTAAAAAACCTAATTTATCCCATGTAGAAAGGGAAATTCTATTTCTAAACACAAGCTTCTAGCCCCAAAAGGACCTAACATAGTATTTTAAAAGTTAACTTTTTAGTTTAAAAAAACCTTATTTTTAGAATTTTTAATAGTTTCTATGAACTCTTCCCACTGGGCTTCCAGACAACAGAGCACCTGACTTCATAGACAAAAGGCTACAAAAATAATACCAATATCTATCTATATAAATTAAATATCTTACTCCGGATGCCAGATCCGGAGGCCAGATCATGGGAGTTGGTAGCTCACCCATGTAAAAACTTTCAATTACGGTCTAGAAGAGAAGAAAGATGGAAACAATGGTCTGAAAGCTTTTCAAGTTGGAACAGGCAATGATGCATAAACTATAAAGTGAAGATGATGATGATTATGACAAAAGGTTATAAAAAATAAAAAATCAAATTATTTTTCTGCAGCGAAGCCAGGTTCAACTAGTTTTTTTCTTAAAACTCAAGACCCCCCTCCAAAAAAAAAATTATTTTTGCACATTCAAAATGATAAAAGGTTTTATTATCCCTCATTTCAACTGATCTTCAAAAACTACTTGTAGTTTTAGTCAGAATACTGTAAGTGCCAAACTCTTTCAGATAAAAATCTTAATGTGTGATTAATTATCCCATGTTTTTACATTTATAGTAACCTGTTGCTATTCATTAGGAAAGTATAATTTAGATCTTATACAAAGGATTCTATGATGTTCTGTTTAGCAAGAAGATGCCATTTCACACTGATTTTCAAATACCTCAAGGATAAGGTTCACCTCAGTATAACAGCTACATCTGCAAACACCTACTCATCAAAAGACACTCTTTTGAGAGCATGGATTTATGGAATAAGACGCTTTTTTAATTAGCATGATATCTGCAAAGAAAGTGCTATAAGTATTTGATGTCAGTTACCATAAGTCCTTGAGTACTTTACAATGTCATCTCAACCTTTACAGAAAACTATGCCAAACATTTGGACAGATGCAATACTGTATTACTGCAGATATTTCATTATATTTGTAATATGCATTTCCCAAATTGAAGGTGTTTTCATAGAATCACAGGGTTGGAAAAGACCTCAAGAGCCATCTAGTCCAGTAGTTGGGAATGTTTTTAGTTGCAGGCCAAAATAACCCAGGTCAGGTCCCAGATGGGCTGGTGGTTCCAAAGCCCCCTGCTACTGAAATGCCACTGAAAACTGAGAGCTCCACAAGTCAGATCCCACGGGCCACAGGTTGCAAACCCTGATCTAGTGCAACCCTTTGCATGAAATACAGTATGTACTATTAGGGCACTTGTCCATGTAATCGGCATTTGCCCGCTAAAAATGTTCCTGGTTTAATTTTCCTTTCTTAGTTTATGATGACTAATTCAGTAATGTGGACATGATTTACCATGTAATGGCTTATTATGCTGTAACTAGTAAAATGCGCTAGGAGGCATGTCAGAACAATTTTACCCTCCTGCCCTTTCAGTACTACTTTAATGCCAGGTGGAATTTTAGGACAAGATTTGATATTTTGGTTGGTTTATTTTCTTCGGGTCATGCAGGGTTGCTTTTTTGCAGGGAATTGTTGGCAGCTTTGCTTGAGAGCCACGGGGTTTGTTTGTCGGTTGGGGGGGGGAGGGGGTTGAGTTCAATAAGCAGTGGTGCCTGCCTCCCTCGCAAAGCTTTCCACTTTTTTCTGGGTGCTTGTTGCTTGTTGTATGGGATGCTGCTGGTTGGGGCGGGAAATCTTTTAATTCAAAGGTCTGCAAGAGTGAACCTGCCTGCCACCCCCTCACCAGTCTGGATTGGCATTCGGGGTCTATACCACAAGCCTCCCAAAGGGGCTGCCCCCCTGCTCAAGCCTGGTCCCAAAGCAGTTCTGCCCCCCACTTTTTCTGCACGCTTGTTGCACCAGGTGCTGGGTATGCGGTACACTTAGGGTTACACAAGGGAACACAAAGGGTCTGGCTGCTCCCCCCCACCCCACCTCCCTGTGTGTTGGCATCTGGGTATCACGTACCCAGGCTACCCAAGCTAAAGCCTAAATGGAAACATTACTACAGGAATTTTTATGTAAAACAGAAAGAATCCTGGGTCTCCTGTTGTTTGTATCCTCGTGTCAAAAAGCAGGACTTTTTCCAAAGCTGAGAACCAGCGTGCGGGTGGCCTGAGGTTCTTATCGAGGTTGATTAAGATTCCTTGGGCACCAAGGATCCCCGTGCCCAGGACAGCTTCCCCCAAAGTGGGGTTGGGGGGGGCTGTGATCAGCCTACTCCAACTCCCCCTCCCGCTCCGATCACCACACAGTGACCAGCATGAGCTAACACCCCTAGCTCCCGCACACCAGCTGCATGGTGTGGGTTGAGGTGAAGAAAGAAACAGTCCAGGCTCAATGAGAGGAATTTTCTTATCACCAGGGATCCGGGTTGTCTGTTTCCCACCGAAAAATGGCAAAAACCACGGATTTCCCATTTTAATTGGAGAAAACATGGATTTTTCCTTTTAGCAGGGAAACCCACAGATTTCCCCCTTTTGCAAAGAGCTCTGCAGGCTGGCTGAGTTCAGCCTGCAAGTGCTGTTTGTAAAAGAAGTGGGAAAGCCCCAGCCCTGCCTGGAGGGGGAAGAAGAGGGGAAAAGTGCAATCACTTACTGGAGGCTGCCCGAGGAGGAGGATCAGTCTTTTTTGTTCCTAGAGGTAAGTGGGGCTTGGGGGTTGCGAGGCAGGGCTGGAGGGGAAGCTGGCTGGGAGCTGAGGGAGCCAGGATGCATTTGGGGAAGACATGGAGTGCCTGCCACCAGGCAGGTAGGCACTCCTGATAGGGCTGTCCCCCAACACTTCCCCTCCCTCAGCCTGGGCAGGCAGGTGGGCAGGCGGGGAAGGTGGGGGGAATGGGGTGCAGTGGCAGAGGGGTGAGGGGCACTGCCGGCCCCCCCACCTCAGCTCACTCTGTGCCTGCTCCCAGGAGCAGGGCCGGGGGTGCGCGGGCAGCAGTGCCCCTCTGTGGGCTACACGTGTGCTCCCCAGTCGGGGGAAAGGGGGAGCTCGCACGTGACAGCCACCACCGCACCTCACACTGCTCACCTGCGGCTGGTGGCAGGAAAGCCTCACGGGACATGGGGTGCGCTGGTGGCCGCTACATGCAAACCCCCAATCCTTGGCCAAGCAGGCATGTGAGGCCCGCAGGGGGGCACTGTTGCCCTCACCCCTGCTCTGGGCAAGTGGCACAGGGCACAGCGGCAGTGGTGCTGGCAGCCACCACCACGTAAGCAAAGGTGTGGTGTGGAGACAGCTGCCGGCAATGGTGTGGTGGCGGCTGCCAGCAGCAGCAGGGTGGTGGTCACCGCGTGCCAGCACCACTGCACTTCTGCCACCGTGCCCCATGCCACTTGCCCAGAGCAGGGCTAGGGGAGCAAGGGAAGTGGTGCCCCTCTGTGAGCTGCACATGCCTGCCCAGCTGGGAGGAAGCAGGGGCTCGTATGCAGTGGCCACCACCACACCCCGCATCCTGTGCGGATTTCCCACTGCCAGCCGCAAACAGTGCGAAGTGCACTGGTGGCAGTGCAGTGGCAGCAGTGGCTGCCACGTGCAAGGTCCCCCAGCTGGGCAGCAGTGTGTGGCCCACAGAGGGGCGCTGCTGCCCTCACCCCTCTGGCCCTGCTCCTGGGAGCGGGCACAGAGTGAGCTGAGGTGGGGGGCTGACAGTGCCCCTCACCCCTCTGCCACTGTGCCCTGGAGCGCACTCTGTTCCCCCCCCTCTCCCCACCTGCACACCCATGTGCCTAGGCTGAGGGGAAAGCGTTGCGGAAAGCCCCACTGGGAGTGCTTGCTGGCTCGCAGGCACTCCATGTCTTCCCACAACACATCCTCGCTTCCTCAGCCCCCCGCCAGCTTCACCCCCTCCCCAGCCAGGCAGCATGTGGCCCACAGAGGGGCACTGCTGCCCTCCCCTCCCTGGGAGCAGGTGCAGAGATGCACTCCTCCCCCATTCTCAATCTGCACCCCCAACCCCTTCCTTTTCCCTGTCCCCCTGCACACACCTACCTGCTGGGGTGTGTCTGTGTCTGCGTGTGTGGGGCTGGGGGGCTGCTGTGGGGGGAGTAAGGGGCACTAGCAGGACTGGGGAGGCTGTGGGGGGGATGAGGGGCACTAGCAGGGCTGGGGTCAGGCTTGTGGGGGGCCTTTAATGTTTATCACAGATTTTGGATTTTTTATCAGAGAATTTGTAATTTTTTTTATCAGAGAAAGCCAGGATCCCTGCTTATCAGTTAGTCTACTTGCATATCAATCTTTTAACTGCTGCATTGGCAGATCATCATCGCCTGCAGTCATATCCCCACAGCCTACAACCAGATTCCTTCAATACTTGTTCCTGCTCCTGTCAAGCTTGTCCCTCTTCTCTGGTACTCCTGTTCCTTCTAAACCTATTTTTGTCCCCCGCAGCATGTTCTTGTCCCCCTTTGGCCACCTTTGGTTGCCATTGCTCTGCCTGACAGTCATACTGCTGCCTCTTTCTGGGAGTGCAGGGGACTGTGGGTCAGGAGTGAGGGGCACCAGTTGGGCTGGGGAACTGCAGGTTAGCTAGGAATGACACACACTGGCAGGGCTGGTAGGGCGGGGGGTTTCAGGTTGGGAGTGAGGGACACAGGCAGGGCTGGGGGGGGGGCAGTGGTTTGGCTGTAAAGCATGATCATGTTCTCTGTGTGATGGTTGTATATTGTGCCTCCTGTAGAACTGGAGAGGACCATTACCTTAAGATTCCTCAGCAGAACCTGTAAAACCAGTCAAGTGACTGTGGCCGAATCCTGGAGTGGTGAAATCTGACAGTGCATTGTCCTATCAGCCCACCATGCACACTGTAATAAGTATATGGGCTTGAATAAGGAATTTCTTTTGGGCTGGGATTAGAGATTGAAATCCTTCTTAGCTCTACCCCATCATGACTGTGCCACTGGGGGATTCTCGCCCAGACATCTCTGACTAGAGTCTTGCCTGCCCCAAAGTGCTGTTTGTTCATGCCAGGCTGCCAACTCGCAGCCCCCCATGCACACTAAATTAAGTATATGGGCTTGAATACGAAACTGTTTTTTGGGCTGGGATGATGTCTAGAAATCCTTTCTGGGCCAGCCCACATGGTCACGAGTGTTCAGAAGAGTCCCCAGTGCTAGTGGTATGGTGTGGGGTGGCCCTAGCTCTGGGGTGTAACAGCCACATATAACAGTGCATGGGGAGGGCAGAGATGCACCCAGCTCTAGGATGTAATGGCTACATAGAACAGTGTATGGGAAGGGCTGAGATACACCCCAGAGCTGGGTGCAATGGCCACATATAACATTTCATCACAGCCCTCACCATACACTGTTATACACAGGTGTTACACTCCAGAGCTGGGCCACCCCACACCATGTCTCTGTGGCACTGAAGGACTCTCCTGGACATCTCCTACCAGAGACGTGCCTGACCCAAAGCCCAATTTGTTCATGTGAGGCTGCCAACTGACAGCCTCCCCATGCCCACTGTACTAAGTATATGGGCTCTCCTGGACATCCCCAACTAGTCTTGCCTGGCCCAAAACACAATATGGCTGTGCCAGACTGCCAACTGACAGCACCCCAGCCATGGTGCTAAGTATATGGACCCAAATAAGAAACTGGATTTGGGGCTGGGAGTATGGCTAGAAATCAGTCTTGGGCCACCCCATGGCTTACCTCTGTGGTACCGGGGGACTCTCCTGGACATCTCTGGCCAGAGTCTTGCCTAGCCCAAAGTGCAATTTGTGCATGCCAGGCTGCCAACTGACAGTCCTCCCCATGCCCACTGTACTAAGTATATGGGCTCAAATAAGGAATTTCTTTTGGGCTGGAATTAGAGATGGAAATCCTTCTTGGGCCACCCCACACCATGCCTCTGTAGTTTTCTTGTTGTATGGTTTTCCTAAAATTGGGCTGTTTTTTGGGCTGGGATTACAGCTGGAAATTCTCCCTGGTCCAGCCCATATGGTCAGGGTGTCCAAGAGAGTCCCCCAGTGCCACAGAGGCATGGCATGGGGTAACCCTAGCTCTGGGGTGTAATAGCCACATATAACAACAGTGCACCTTCCCACACATGTGCATGGGAATGGCAGATATGCGCCCAGCTCTGGGGTGTAACAGCTGCATCTAACAGTGAATGGGGAGGGCTGAGACACAGTTTAGCACAGCCCTGACCATATACTGCCAGGGCCCTTTGCTCCTGATCCGCAGCCCCCTACCCTCCCAGAAGTGGCGTGCAGTGGGTCCCGGAGGGACTAAAGCAGGCAGCTCGAGTTCTTTCTAACCCTGCTCCGGCATGAAGCTGGGCAGCTCAGTTTGCAGATGGCATATGAAGGATCTCAGAGGTACTAGAGCCTGGAGCTGCAAGCAGCAGCCCAAGGCACTGATAGCTCAGTAGTACAGCTTTCGTCTGCCATGCAGAAGATCTGGCTTTGATTCCTGGCCAGGGTACCAGAGGGTTGAGTTACCTGCAAAAGGGAATCCCCACTGGAGAGGGGGTTTCCCCTCACCTATTTTATCACACCCCCACTAGGGTACCTGCACCTCAAATTCCATGGGATCTGAGCTTCATACTTGGAGAAACCCTGCATTTTATATTTTGTGAACCCTGTGCCTCAAGTCTGTTGTTGATTTGTCTCTGTTACATGTGTATGTTGACCTAAAATCCCTTTGACTCCACTCTGCTCCCCTGGTTCTCCCCTCCCTCCCCCAAACCTTGAACTAAATCACCAGTCAAAATTTGCAAGATTAGCCCCTGGAGTCTTGCTGCAGTATTGCAATAAAAATTCAGTGGACCCCAAGCAGCACCTGGTGGTGAAATTGTTGCAAAGCAGGGAAAATCCCATTTCCTAGGTACAAGTCAGATCTACGTTAGAAAATTTAAAACAATAAGAAAAACTCTCATGGAAGAAATACAGGAGCTGATGTCAGAGGTGTTTTAAATTACCACAAAAAACCCCCTAAAATGATAAAAATCAGCTGATAACGTGGATACACAGGTGTGATTTAGCTAGCTTAATAGCAATTTCTGTTGCGTGGACATAGGAAAAGTATAACGTGGAAACAGGAGAGCTGTAATGTGGACAAGCGCCCTTACTGGCTATCCTAACCAAACACTTATCCAGGCTTTTCTTGAAAAGTTCCAGCAAAGGAAATTCCGTAACTTCCTTGGGCAGTTTGATCTCATGTTCTACTGTTTTCCATAACATCTAGGTTTGGGGGTCAGATGCAGGGGATTTTTTCTTAACCAGACTTTTAGCTACATATAGGAAACCTAAAGCCAGAATCTTTCATTTTTTTCCCTGTCATGCATACATTTTTTTCTTGTTGTATTACTGTTGTCCTAGATTAGAATTAAATTGCTGCTATATTATTCAACATTTTAAAATGAAGCAGCATCAAAACATTTGTTTTCAACACAAAACAAAAAATTTGCAGGGATTTTTTTTTTTAAGAGAAGAAACAGATTTTAGCAACATTTTAGCCTACCTGACCCTAATAAAGAAAACCATAAACCCCCATCCACATGCACACTATCAAAATTAATTATTTGTTTTTCATAAATTGTTTAAAACAGCTAAGCAACATAACAACAGATGGTAAATAAACATACTTTGTTCCCATGGTTATAAAAGCCCACAGAATATTAGAAATGTACATTTTTATAACTTAAATATACACAAAGTCTGTCCTACCCTGTATCTCAATCCCATAACATATCAAGTTAGTACCATAACTCAGGACTGCTACAAATCTAACTTTGAATTCATCACTGGGAACCAACTGCAGTGTATGGGTTGCAGTCATGTGCCATGCCAATGCACCCCAAGGTGCATACGCCATTCTTTAGTAACCTCTGTTGGCCATTTAAATATAAGGTGTTGGTTTTAAATATTGGCATTTTGACTTTACATTCTTCTGAGGCTGGACTGAGTGTTTTATAGAAGGCACAGAAATTTTCAATGAGATAAAGTACTGTTTTATAATTCCTGATACTCCCTACTGTTATTTGAGGTTCACTATAGGAAGGACCCTGAATATATACTTACAGATTCTCTTAAACAAGCACATATCCAACAAGCAGCAGTTACTTATATTCAGTTTTTTATGCAAGCATCTAAGGCTACTTGCATGCATGAAAAGACCAAAACAAATGCTTCTTAATTTGGCAGGAGACTCTCAAAGATTAAGGCATATAATTAAAGTTTCAGCTTACATTGATACAATACACTGTTAAGACGATAGAAAATTTGCCAATACGTTCTAAATTTGACAGCAAGAATTAAATTTATAGCAATATTAAATTTGGTTCCTCCAAGAATTTTTATTTTAATTTCAAAACACAGTTGCTATCTACAATCCAAAATGGAGTTTTCTTTCCTAGTTCATTATTAATGAAAAATGTTTATGGGAGGAGAAAAATAAAAGATTGACAACTTAATTGTATGAGTTTATAACAAGAAGCAAACCAGTCTTGAGAGGGTTAGGGACAGAAGTTACACATAAACTGGTTTAAGTGACTGGAAACTGGTTTAAACCTGTAACAGAACAAAAATTCAGTGCACATAAGCCGCTTTCAAAATGGCGGAAACTAGTTTAAAATAAGCCTGGCTGGATGTAGTATCAGACTTAACTGATTTAGGTTAAACCAACTTATGCAACTTCTGTGCCAGACCCCTTCCCGATTCAAGTTAACTCAAGAGTCCCCCAGCATCCCAAGATGCTTGGGAACCCAAGGCTGTGCTGTCTACTCCAACAGAGCAAGGCTGGCCCCACCCCCAGCTGTCACAAAACTGAGGCACTAAAGCCTCAGCTCCTCAGCCTGCTTCCTGCCTGGGCCTGTCAGCCCAGCAACATGGGGAGCAGGGGAACAGATGCCCAGGCCCCCTTAGCTCCTGTACAACAGGAGAAGAAAAAGCCCCTGTGGTAGGGGCTTTTTGTTCCCCATCCCCTTTGCAGCCCAGCGAGCTGTGCAGTGATTGGCTCAACCCCAACCTCTCCCCAGCCTCCACCTTCTAGATGGGGAAATGTACCCCTCACCACTCCCAATGAGGTCTGGCCAGTGTGGGAAGGTAAAAAACACCAACTGGGGGGGGGGGGCTTTTCACCCCCCCACACATATCGAGCCTGGCTAGGATCCCCCAGCCACACCCCTTCCCTTCCCTAGCTATCACGTTCTGGTGGAGGCAGGGGGAAGTAAAACGCTGCCCCACCACCCCCACACAAGCCCCACCAACCAAGGTCTGCCTAGCACAAAGAGGAAAGCACTCACCCGGTGGCTTTTTGTCTCCCTGCAGCTCAAAGCCAGGCTGGGATCATCATCTCACCCCACCCTCTCCTCAGCCATTTGTCAGCTGGGGAAGGAGTAGGGCTGAGATGATCCCAGCCTGGCTCCAAGCTGCTGGGAGATGAAAAGCTCCCAGATGGGTGCTTTCCCCCCAGGCCAGGCAGACCCCAGCCAGCTGGGCCAGTGCCAGGCTAAGGGGGAAGGGTGCTCCCACCCCCTGCTCCCCCATCCCTTTCAGACGTTATGGCTGAAGAGGGGGTGGGGCTGGGCCAATCCCAAATTAGCTTAAACTGCAAAGGAGTTGGGGGGGCACAAAAAGGCCCCAGGTGGGTGCTTTCCCCTCTGTGCTGGGCAGATCTCAGCTGGGGGAAATAGTGCAGCCCCACCCCCTGCCCCCCCAGAGGCAAAAGCTAGGGAAGGGGCAGGGGGTCAGAAGGATCCCAGCTAGGCTCCAGCTGTGAGTGGGGGAGGGTGAACCCTGCCCCCCCCAGTTGTGGGCTTTCCTCTCCGCTCTGGGCAGAGGTCAGCTGTGAGAGGCTGCGGGGGGGGGGGTCCCTACCCCGACCCCCCCAACCCTTCTCAGAGGCAGAGGGCTGAGGCAACTCCAGCCTGACTCAAGCTGCAGGCTAGGTGAAACTCCCCCACCCTGAGTGCTTTATCTCCACATGGAACAGACCCCAGCTGGGGGGGGCAGTGTGGGTAAGGGGTCAGTGTGTTCCCCCCCTTGCACCCTATCCCGGAGACCGATGGCTGCAAAAGGGGTAGGGCTGGGAACTAGAAGTGGGGGAGATCCATGGTTTCCCCCCACCATCCCCACAGACCCCAGCTGCCAATCAGGCCCAGGCTGTTGGTTCAGGAGCCTTAGGCAGCCTGGTCATGAGGGGTGGTGCAGGATCAGTGCAGGATTCTGCCTGTCTTGGCCACCCAAACACTGAACATTAATTCAGTTTGTTACCAGTTTGATCTAGGCAGCTTAGAAAAAACAGTGAAGATTGAACTTGTTTTGCCTCAAGTTTTCTGAATTTCTATATTTAGCTTAGAAATGATTGGAAACCAGCTGATATCTGTAACACAACAGAAGTTCAGTGCATATAAACTGCTTTCAAAATGACTGAAACCAGTTTAAGATAAACCTGAATGGATGTAGTATCAGACTTAACTGATTTGTTAAATCTGTTTATTGAACTTCTGTTCCAGATCCCCTCCACATTCAGGTTAACACTCAATCCCCCAGAATCCCAGGTTACTCTGCAGCTCCTCCACAACCTCCTCTTCCCCCCTGGCCGTCGCAGGGTGGGTTGGCTAGCTTTGGCCCAAGCTGTCTGCTCCAGCTGAACAGGGAGGCATCCTCTAGTGCCTCCATCTTCTGGCCTGAGCCATGGCAGGCATGTGGCTGCATTTCCAAAATCAAAAGTGAACTGAATGTCTGTTCACTTGCTTATCAATTTAATCTATGCAGCTTAGACTAACCTGCAAAAATTGGATCAATTCAGCCTTGGGCTTTCTGACAGCCTGCACTTAGCCTGGAAGGGCAATCAACTACAGAGTTGAACTCTGCATAATAATACACTTTTAACTTCTGAATTAATAAAATATTTTTAACATACTATACAAAGTAGCTATTAAAATTAGGATGGTAATAAACCATTAAACAAGCTGTTTTTTCTTGATAACTAATGACAATTTAAAATATTAATTGTAGAATGTCAGTTACAAGATGCAGTAACCCAGAATGGTTCAACTACCCAAAATGATACCACAAGATTTGATATGACTAAATCAGAAGACAGAAGCTCAGAAATAAAAATCTATTGTTACATAAGTTAAAAACGTCTTTTTTTTTTTTTTTTTAAGATAACATGGCAGGAACTCAGAAAAGCACAGAAATGACTACCACCATGAGGAACAGCATATCCTCAACTCCTCCACCCATAAGCATAAATTTTACCTTCAGGATTATGTACAGAAGAAGAAAATGTACAGAAGAAGAAAAGTGATGGAAAGGCTAGCATCCTTTTCCATCTGAAAGGCTGGAGGGAGGTGATTTGAGTGCTGTGACATTTAAAGAAGATAAGTACCTTAAAGAGGGGTAAAAGCTACCTTTTAGTGGTTCAACTTTTTATCACTATAGGTTATTTGAGTTTGTTAGATGAATTTTATACAAAGCAAATTTAATACGCCCAAACCCCTCTGCTGTCAAACAATTAATTTTCCCATTTTTATATTGGGGGAGGGGGGTCAGGGCATGGAACTGAATCAAAAGAGGAAATGAACAGATGCAGGAAACATAAATAAAGATGGATCTGAATGTTTTTCTTTTATTGAGCAAAAAAGGCACCAGTCACAGGGCTCAAGTGCCTATATACTAATGCAAGGAGCATAGGGAACAAGCAGGATGAACTAGCACTCCTGCTTGCAGAAAACACCTACGACTTAGTAGGGCTAACTGAAACCTGGTGGGATTCTTCCCACGACTGGGCGGTACATATTGAGGGGTATAGGCTGTACAGAAAGGACAGGGTGGGGAAGAAAGGGGGAGGGGCTGCGCTCTATGTCAATGAGCAATATACTTCGACCCTTATCAAGACGGAATCAAAGGAGGAGGAAGTAGAAGGATTGCGGGTTAAGTTACATGGGGGGCAAGGAGAAAGGGATTTGGTGGTAGGGGTCTTCTGCAGACCCCCACACCAAGAGGAAGAACTAGATTCGGGGCTCCTGAGGCAGCTCTCAGAGACCATAAAAACTAAGGAGGCGGTAGTCATGGGGGACCTAAACTACCCAGACATCTGCTGGGAGACACAGACAGCAAAGTCCCACCGTTCACGCATGTTCCTATGCTGCATACAGGACCTCCACCTGACGCAGGAGGTACATGGTCCCACTAGGGGGAATGCCTTACTGGACCTGGTATTGGCAACAGGGGATGATATGGTAGGGGACCTACAGATTGGTAGTCACCTGGGGGACAGTGATCACCAAATAATAGAATTCACCACAAGACATCGAATGGGTAAGGTAACTAGTAGGGTGAAAGTGCTAGACTTTAGGAAAGCTGATTTCAATGAGCTCAGGCGATTAGTCAAGGACGCACTGCAGAGTAGGAGTTTTGAAGAGATGGGAGCACAGGAAGGGTGGCTGTGCCTTAAGGAAATAATCCTTCGGGCACAGAGGGAGACGGTCCCAATGTGAGAAAAAAGAGGGAAAGGGGCCAGGAGGCTTCCTTGGCTGACCAGAGAAATCCAGGGCAGCCTGAGGACTAAAAAGGGAGCATATAAAAAGTGGAAACGGGGAGAGATTACCAAAGAGAAGTATACCTCCTCTGCTCGCATATGTAAGGAGGCAGTTAGACGGGCCAAAGCTACCATGGAGCTGAGGATGGCATCCCAAGTAAAGGATAACAAAAAATTGTTTTTTTAGATATATAGGGAGGAAAAGGAAGGCCCAGGGTGGAATAGGACCCCTACTAAACAGGCAGAAGCAATTGGTGACGGACAGGGGGGACAAGGCTGAATTCCTTAACAAATTCTTTGCCTCTGTGTTCCTAAGTGAGGGGCAGGACAAGGCTCTCACTGGGATTGTAGAGAGGCAGCAGCAGGATGCCAGACTACCAAGCGTAGACCCTGAGATGGTGCAGGGTCACTTGAAGGAACTGGATGCCTTTAAGTTGGCAGGTCCGGATGAGCTCCATCCGAGGGTACTGAAGGCACTGGCTGACGTCATTGCGCAACCACTGGCGGTAATATTTGAGCAGTCGTGGCGCACGGGCCAGGTCCCGGAGGACTGGAAAAGGGCCAATGTGGTCCCCATTTTCAAGAAGGGGAGGAAGGAGGACCCAGGCAACTATAGGCCACTCAGTCTCACCTCCATCCTAGGCAAAGTCTTTGAAAAAATCATCAAGGCTCACATTTGCGAGAGCCCGGCAGGACAAATTATGCTGAGGGGAAACCAGCACGGGTTTGTAACAAGTAGATCATGCCTGACTAATCTAGTCTCTTTTTATGACCAGGTTACAAAATGCATGGACACAGGAGTAGGGAATGATGTCGTATACTTAGACTTCAGGAAGGCCTTCAATATGGTATCCCACACCATACAGGTAAACAAGTTAAGAGGCTGTGACTTGGATGACTACACAGTCCAGTGGGTGGCGAATTGGCTAGAGGGTCGTACCCAGAGAGTTGTAGTGGATGGGTCGGTATCGACCTGGAAGGGTGTGGGCAGTGGGGTCCCGCAGGGCTCGGTCCTTGGACCGATACTCTTCAATATCTTCATCAGCGACTTGGTCGAGGGAGTGAAGTGTACTCTGTCCAAGTTTGCAGATGACACTAAACTGTGGGGAGAAGTGGACATGCCAGAGGGCAGGGAACAACTACAAGCAGACCTGGACAGGTTGGACATATGGGCAGAAAACAACAGAATGCAATTCAACAAGGAGAAATGCAAAGTCCTCCTTCCATAGGGAGGAAAAATGTCCAGCATACCTACTGCCTAGGAAATGACCTGCTTGGTGGCACGGAAGCAGAAAGGGATCTCGGAGTCCTAGTGGACTCCAAGATGAACATGAGTCGGCAGTGTGACGAAGCCATCAGAAAAGCTAATGGCACTTTATCGTGCATCAGCAGATGCATGACGAACAGATCCAAGGAGGTGATACTCCCCCTCTATCGGGCACTGGTCAGACCGCAGTTGGAATACTGAGTGCAGTTTTGGGCGCCGCACTTCAAGAGGGATGTGGATAACCTGGAGAAGGTCCAGAGAAGGGCCATTCGTATGGTTAAGGGCTTGCAGGCCAAGCCCTACGAGGAGAGACTAGAGAAACTGGACCTTTTCAGCCTCCGCAAGAGAAGGTTGAGAGGCGACCTTGTGGCTGCCTATAAGTTCATCACGGGGGCACAGAAGGGAATTGGTGAGGTTTTATTCACCAAGGCGCCCCCAGGGGTTACAAGAAATAATGGCCACAAGCTAGCAGAAAGCAGATTTAGACTGGACATTAGGAAGAACTTCTTCACAGTTAGAGTGGCCAAGGTCTGGAATAGGCTCCCAAGGGAGGTGGTGCTCTCCCCTACCCTGGGGGTCTTCAAGAGGAGGTTAGATAAGCATCTAGCTGGGGTCATCTGAACCCAGCACTCTTTCCTGCTTATGCAGAGGGTCGGACTCGATGATCTATTGAGGTCCCTTCCGACCCTAGCATCTATGAATCTATATACTAAAAATGACAGAAAATAGTAACTCTTGATGGAAAAGATTTTATGTTCACCCGAGCCATACCAACCAATGACATTTGTGTACACAGCATGAACTTTCAGTTATAATGGATTATAATGATTCTAAAGTCAAGAATTTCTTTTTAAAAATATCCACTCTATGAAATATAGCAGGGAGTCTCTCTTTCTACCAAACTGTGTAAAGGTATATATGAAAAATTTTCTATCAATACAATGGAGGGTTGGAAGAGATGTTAGACAAACTTTCAGGTACAAAGTATCTTTCTTCACGTTGGCCTTGAAAGCTTGTCTAACACTTCTCCCAATTATACTGCTGGTCTAATAAACGGTATCACCAAGAAAACTTGCTTCTTGCATATTCCCTAGACTATCACAGTTACTCAAACCCTACTGATGCAACTTAGGACTATCAAGGAAAAAGTTTCAAAAAGAAAGGATTCCTAAATGCAAAAAAGGATTAGAAATATGAAAATAAACTATATAAAATCTACATTAGTACCCAAACAAATTATACATTAACTGGCATCAACTTTTAAAGGAAAAAACAAAAAGAATTTATGCCCCATTTGAAGTCCATGTTAAAACAACAACCTAACTACTGATGCTAAGCCAACAGCCTCAATAATATAAATAATAAACCACTATTACTTTTTGAGTAAA
This sequence comes from Alligator mississippiensis, assembly GCF_030867095.1. Lineage (NCBI taxonomy): Eukaryota > Metazoa > Chordata > Crocodylia > Alligatoridae > Alligator > Alligator mississippiensis. Next base: position 294,937,456 of record NC_081824.1, read on the forward strand.
TGAATCCAGGTATTCCCTTTGCCTTGACCTAAAGATATATTCATAAAGTGATAAGTTTATGTTTCTTTCTTTTTTTTTTTTCATTTCCAGAAAGCATATCTGCTTCCAAATTGCTTTTTGCTTCATTATGTTTTCAGCTGGGTCTCCATCTCATGTTTAGAAGCTCATGTCTCAGGAAACTTAGGTAATGATCTTAAATGGAACACATTTCTGAAACCGGTTTATTTCATATCTCAGACATATACTTGCCTCATTGTAAAAAAATAAAATTAGCTGTACTACAGTCAAAACAATACCGTTGCAAGTAGATACAGGTGAGTGAGAAAATTAAGATGAAACTTGATTAGTCTGTAGATAATTTGCATACACAGATTACAGACTATATAAAACAACCCAAAATATATTTATATTGTTTTGCAGCATGAGAAATACTAGATTTACCTGTTCCCTTAGAAGTTTTGGGTTTTAAACTAAACTACAATCTCACTTCTGAAGGACAAATATTCAAAACTGAAAAACCACTTATGAGAGTAACAATGAAAATGGTGCCAATAGTAATTGCCAGATATACAACACAACACCTCTAGAAAACTAACAAATAAGTCTCATTTGTAGGTGACCCTTCTTTAACTGAATTCAGCTGCAACCCTTAAAGAAATGTGTACAATCAGAATCAGTTTACTCAGTATGCACCAACAGATGTCAACTACAATGCAGCTTACTAAGGTTATTTTTACTCCATGTTGGTGCACTTGAAATAGCGTAAGACTGATCTAGTTTGGGCACAAGAGTAACAATGGTAGCTTCAAAACCTAAGGAGCCTATAAACATTCAAACAGTTAGTTCATACATACTGTACTCTGTATTGTCACAGCTACAATACCCAAGCAACCCATTTAAAGGTAATTCAGGTTTGTCTACAGAAGCTTGAAGTCACAGCACCCCAGAGCTGCTCCTGACCTATTCCTGCTCCACATTGTAGGGAACAGTTGAGTGGGGAACCTGGCTCAGCCAGAGACAGTGGCAGCAGCATGCAAATTCCTCCGTCCAGCACCTCCTCCCAACCAAAGGGGGCACATGGGAGCATAAGGGGGGTGGTGAAGCAGAGGGGCCAGGAAGGAGCAGGGGCTTGGAGGAGGAAAGTGTGAGCCACCACCACTGTCTCTGGCTGAGCCTGGCTCCCTGAACAGCTCCTTATAGCCCCCAGCCAGAGTAGGACAAAAGTGACTCTGACTCCCTGCCCAAAGGTCAGCAGGAGATGGTGGTGGCAGTGGCAGCCAGGGGCTCAGTCCCTAGCTTTCATGCCTGGCTCCCCTGTGACCTCTGCTGACCAGGCAGCTTCAGCTATGCCTCATCTCCATCCCACCTCCTCCCCGCCATGTTTGAGGTTCAGTTTGCTCTACCTCCCTTTAGTAAATCCTGGACTGACCTATGCCCAGAAGTAAGGCCTTGTCTATGTTGCTAAAAAGATTTGTACTTTATTTTCTCAGACAGACACCCAAATGCTAGCCCAGGGTAAAAATAAAGGAAGACAAGGCACTTTATTTTAAAGTGTGGTAAAAGAACTCTGTCAATACTGTCTTTTTACCTAAGGATAGTTCAAGAAGGCCTTCTGCCCCAAGGTTAAAAAAAATCATTCTTTTCAGCTACTAAGACAAGGCCTAAGACTACTAAGCAGAGACAAAGATTACTTGCATCATCCCACTCCTGAATACTATTCCATGCAATTGAAAGTCATAAGCACAACTGTTGTACTGTAACTTTAATCAACTTTACCTCAAATACATTTTTTTTTAAAGTAATTTATTGTGCGGCTCAAATTTGTCACTTTTTTTCCCAGTTCCATGGTTTCAATGACAATACTAAAGTTATATCTTCAAGACATAATGCAGTCTGCCATATACTACCTTAGGTACCAAAAATAATAAAGACACGTTACTACAACACTCCAGGCTAACATATCTAGCTTTTCAGTTCAAAGCTATTCAGACATCTTCACACAGCATTGCATTGTGCCATACAGTAAACATCTAACTATTTTACAACTTACAGAAAAGTACATAAAGAGGAAACATATTATGAAGTCTATACTTCCAAGGGGTGGGTCACACCTGGACCAACTGAGGGCATGGAAGGTATATAAATTAACATGACACGGGGAAGCTGAAGGGTGACATGTTTTGTTTCATTTACTTGAAAGGGTGTGGGAGGGAGAAGGGGACAGCTCAACTTTCAAAAGCTTGGGAAATGGTGAACTAGGGTAACAGTTGAAATTCTACAGCTCCTATATAAATATTTCATTCTTTCCTTTTTAATTCAATAGTTTCCCACTGGATTCCAGGAATGACACTTCAGTGGCTAATTTAACACCTTTAAGTTTGCATGGACATTAAGTGAAGTCTGTTGCCTTATGGATAAAATATGTGCCTTTATATTTGAGAAGTACTGATTGAACTTACCGTAAATTGTATCAGACTGTACATTTCTTAACATTTTTGTTAACTGCCAAGTGGTGAAGACTACACAGGGATAAAATAGCAACAGTTTGGAAGAGGGCATGAATAACCCATTTTTAGCAAAGCTGTTTTTATAGATATCACACCTTCATATCGCTAAACTGTTCTTTTTTTAACTTAGCTGTTTTCACATGAAGTATTTGATTCAGGTATCACTTTTTTATTTTTCACTTTAGAAAATGAGTAAGAATTCATCTATAATAGCATTGATGGAAAAGACTTGACAAATATTTTAATAAAAAACTACAGCCTTCTGGATTTGAGCTCAATAACTTTAAAACATAAAAAGTGCACACATACTTTATCCACTATATTACGCAGCCTGTGCTTAACAGCCGAACAAATTTAAAGGTGTTAAATTAGCCACCGGAGGCCTCCCATATATTTCCCTGAATCCAAAAGAAACAAACTGATGTCCAGTATGGCAGCAACAGGAGGTTAGCACCAGCCAAGAAAAAACAGTGGCAACACAGGAAGCCAGAAGCAGACCAAGTCCGTTACTAGTGCAAGAGGGCAAGGATTTTCTGGTTATCTCTAGCCAGAGAGATACATAAAATATTCATCCAATACTGAACACCTTTTAAACTTCCTTTAATCAGGGGAGATGAATAGGATGACACCATTTTGAAAAAAAATCTTAAATCTGATGGTTTAAAAGCACACTCATAGCAAACTAGAAAAAGGAAACCTTGATAATCCTTTTCTGAAAACCAAAATGATACCAAACTCTTGCTATTCATACACAGGGGATACAGAAAGAAAATTAAATTCTACCATCTTCATCTCCTTTGTACATCATCAACTTCAGGTGAATGAAGCAGCTCCCACTGAAGTTTTGCAAACTATTTATATAACATTAATTTAACATCACAACCATTTCTGTTTTTCAGTAGAACTATCTAGGCAAATAGGGGAAAGCTCTCCTATATTCCTGACCCTCGCTTCATTAAAGAGCAGCCAGAGATAATAGAAACTTCCTGGTGACAGCAAGGAATGCTGATTGGATGAGGAAAGGAAATGAAGAACTAGAAACACACTTCAGTGAATGAGATCAAGGTCATGAACATTCAGTCTTTAAGAACCGAGAGGAAAAGCAGGTTGCAGTGACTGTAGCCTCTCTGCACCATAGAAAGCCCTGCAGAATGGAGGAGGGGAAAGTCACTCTTTCTTCCAAGGAGAAACACATGGGAAGTACTGACAGGTAAAGTGAGGGCAGCAACCTTCTACTTGCCCAGTATGACCCAGGAAGGCCATGCCAAAATCGTGTATAGATCCCAGATCTCTTGCCTTACAACTTCCCTCTCTCTAACCAAACAATCAATCTCACATTAAAAAGATGACTGATTATAAGAGGATAATTAATTATTTTAATGCTGCTAAGATTTAATGTATTTTTATTTCTTGCATATTAATTGTGTTAGTGATTAAAATCCTTGTTATGCATTATTTTCAATCTAAATAAATACAAGTTTTTAAATGGTTACTTGCAACAGCAAGGAAAAGTTGAAACAAAAGTGAAAAAAATTCAAACTTCCAAGATACTGAAAATCTAACATCAAATCAATCCACAAACAGCTTATAAAATTTAATTCCTTTTCAAGGATTGTGTACAAAAATACTTAATATTTGGCTACTACCTGTGATGTATTTCAAAATTCAGGTTTGGTCTACTGGAAGAGGTCAGATGGAACAAGGCTCAAGGTGTATTTCCCAAGAGTCTGACTGACCAACCCTAACCTAGACTAGCTCAACTCAAATCATTTTCACCAGGGGTTTCTAAGAGAAGAGACACATTTTAATGGAGCTTGCTAATCTAGCCTGAGAAATCAGTGGAAAAATTACTTAGCCTAATTTCTAACAGGCAAAATACTACTACTTCCATTACTTTGTATTTCAACTCATATTGAAATCATCATCTAGTTTTAGAAGGGTAAATTTCCCTAAAAAATCAGATGGATCTTTTGTTGCAGCATAAGTGAAGCCTATTTTCATTTCATGTTCCAGTGAACTGATGTAAATTTTTAGCTGAATTTTGTTATGGCTTTATAAAGGCACTGAAGCATTAAAAACCCATCTATAATTGGATAGACAAACTTTTAAAGACTTTGTGTTACATATTTCTCACAGAAATTAGGAGGCTCAGTTTAGAAACATTTGTTCAACTCCCGAAAGATTCAAACATATCTGTGAGGGGAGATAAAAAAAAGGCTTGCCTAACTCAGAACTTACTGCCAGCCTGATTTCTAGTGGCCTCTACTGGCATGTACATTTAAGTGCTCTTTTTAACCAATAACAGATACACGAGTTTTATTTGAAGAAAAAAACAGGACTAGCAAAGTTTTTCAAAATAAAGAAAGCAGATAGCAACCCTCACGTACTTTAAAAAAAAAATACATTAAGTATTTTACAGCACGTCATCTCTATAGTTTGGTTTGTGGGAATACCTGATGTATACAAGTAAGATCACTTTGTTGAATGATCTGTGGAGCTCTCAGGTATAAACCCATCAGGGTTTTTCAGGACATCAATGTTTTATTACTTTATTTTTTATTTATTTTTTTACTTTGAGCAAAGTTTTAAGTGGCTCTGATTTTCTACCTTGATTTTATTTCTTCAAACAGAAAATGTCCTAGCCTTGAACCAGACTCAGTCTGTCCTTGGTGTATGCTTATAGCTGCAAGCTTAACTTCAAATCCACAGTTAATCTCAACCTTAAAATTCAACGGACACTGACAGAAATTTAATCTATAAAATCAGGGTGTTTGCAGCAGTCACATCATTCTGATATCAGCCTTCAGTGGAAGGTGAGACTAGTTAAAAATATGCATCAGGGAGGTTTGATCTTACATGGTATGCTGAATAGAGCTCTCAGTAAAATTAAAAACAAAGCTAAAAAGAAAACAACCATTAATTAAATGGAAGTTTCCTTTGATTCAGTGTACATCAGGGACCACAAGTTTCAGTGAAGAAAGTTCCCTTGACTAACAGCATAATAAATGGATAAAAATTGTCACTGTCTGAACCTAATAGGAAATGTTTCAGCCTCCTACAATACACAAAAGTTCACTGGAGAGTCATGATAAAACACACAGATTTCCTTGACAGGTACCATTCCGTTATTCTCCTAAGTGTCCTTGTGAGTATTATATTGCTAGAATCTTAGTAAGTTACAACCTTATGTGTATATGCAAAATGGACAATAATATTATTTATTGTCCGAGCATTATTATGGCAACCCAACAACTTCATCAGCTTCTGGCACCACCGTAAACTTAAATCCACATAAAATACATTTACCGTCACTGTACACTAAACAAATACAAGAAGATTAATATCCAAACCCTGCTTTTCTAATATACAAAAACAAAATACCCCCCATCAGAAAAAACAAACAAGAGAACATGAAGAATTCATTATTAGTAAATGGACGGAATGAATACATACACTGCACATTAAGCAGAAGAGGTTGTTAACATTTAGACAGAAAAATCTAAAGAGGAATTCTAGTACTTATCAGTGCTAGATTTTGAAGCTGGAGAACCCTGCTGTTTTTATAATATGTGGACCACTATCAGTATTTTTCAACAGATTTACGCCACTGTCCTTAAAATGGAGGCACAGAAGAGATAGCACAGCAACGCCCAGTCTTGTAAGGTGTATTCTGACTTTCTTTTCTCTCTCAGCTGCAATGCAACAGTCTGGAAGCAATCTTCCTGGCAGCTGCTCTCATCAACAAACTGTTTATTGTAAGAAAGTGGCTAGGTCAAAAGGCTAAACATCATCCTGAACTGAAAGCATACCTTAAAAAAATTAATGCCGTCCGTGCATAAGTAAACAGCACATTATATATGAGAGAGCCATATTCGATTCTGAAAGGCCAAGAGACAAGGACTCCTGTATTTGAAGGAGTAACATTTTATAATGTTATTATAATGACTAATTTGCTCATGAGCTGATTTTAAGAACTATCAAACAGGTACTTTTATCAAAAATGTTAGTATTATAAAAGGAACATATAATCCATGTTTTACAACCAAAAAGACAACAGATTTTTATTTCTATATTTTAATTGTATTTAGTTGCTACTGAATGAGAAGTCAAGTTAACTTTTAATTTACACCGAAAGAGGGTAGGATGCAGAGCAGTTGGACAAGAAGCCAAAATTAATTTTGTTATTTATGTAATTCCAAAAGGAGGTTTAAGTTCAGCATAACATGAATAGGAAAACACAGATCTTAATGATGCACAAATAGCTGGATAAGTGCCATAAACTGAAAATATATATTAAATCTTTTGTCAAGCAATTTCATTTATAAATCTTGTTCAAGAAATTTCAATTGCAGCAGTATACATGCAGCTGTCAGCAAACACTCTTCTCTTAGTATTGACTTTTTTTCATAAAAATTCATGATAGGCTTGAACTTTAGCATGCAAGTTTTTAGACCAAACACAATTTTTTTTAAGACAAAATTACAATATTTAATTAAATGTAATTACATTAATATAAAAGAAAGGAATGAGGTAAATTTGTGCATCCAGGTATTGCTATTATTTAGCATGGCACACAATCCCTAAGATTCACATTTAACATCATAGTGCTAAAATAATGTCAAACACAAAGTAATAAACTACATTAAATCCACAGCAATACAGTTAAAAATATGATTTAAGTAATGCACAGGATCAATTACTACAACTATGGTTTACCTTGGAAAAAACACAACTACTTGGCACCTAATAATGTAAAATAAGGGCTTCTAGTGAAAATGATGACCTGTAGCCACAAAGGGACAAGCAGACATTGCTCCAAAGAAACTTCATTACTACAATATTTTTTTACATACCGTATCCCTTAGAAAATATGCACTTTGTTTTTGAAAGACAGACTTGAAAGGGGGAAGGAGGGGTGGGGAGGAGCCAAGCCTACTCATTGTTCTGCTTTCCATGAATTGCTGCAGATTTTACTTTTGGTTCACCCAGTAAGTGGTAGAACCTGCTGTTACCTTATTTCTTACATATAATATGAACTCTGAATTTCAGCAGCTGGCTTTTGAGGGGAAAAATGCATGCTGTATGGAAGAATTTTTTTTTTTTTTTTTTTTTTTTTTTTTTTTTTTTTTTTTTAGTATAAACTAACTCTTCAGCATCTATTTAGTAATTAGAATGAAACCTGGTATCTTTCTTGGGGGGAAAGGAGGGGAGGGAGAGTAACTGTACTATACACCTAGTATATTTTCATGCACATACCATAATTAAAAATAGATAAAGATGGATCTAGGAAATAAAAGAAAATGCATATAAACATTTCAACCTAATATACCAGACATCTAAAATATACCAGACTGCAGTTCATGAAAGCCCTTAGCATCCTAGTTATTATGAAAACAAAAAGGAATTCTTTTGAGTCTCATTTTAAAAGGAAAATTGTATTAAAATAAAAATCTACCTCTTTAAATACATCAGAACGATAAGTAATCAGAACTCTTGGAGAGGTAATATCTTTTATTAGACCAACTAGATAGTTGCAAAAATAATTCTTTATTTGCAAGCTTTCGGGCACATGCACCCTTCCTCAGGCATAGGACAGTGCAAAGATTGTAAAATTTTTCCAAGCTGGAAATAAAAAGTTGTATTTCACAGGAGAGCTGAAAGATGGTATAAGATCTCCTGGTTGGAAAAGTTCATTTTACGCAAAATAGGCTCAGATAAAAGTTAGACTGATAACTCACTTTTTATTGTATTACATCAAAAATGCAGAGTAAGAATTTTGTTCCTTAGCTAATATAGGCCAACACAACAGATGTGATATAATCAGCTGGTAAAACTGGTCGTTAAATAAGTTTACAGTATTACAGTATTTTTATTTACTATAAGAGTGTCAATAAGGTTTCTTACTAAGGATAAAGACTGTTTAAGGTTTTGGAAAAAGCAGTAAGATTAGTAAAGTAAACAAAAGCTATGAACATATTTTTGTTAGCAATGACATTATATATTTCTTAGTTTAAGGTTTTTCATCAGGTTTGTTTGGCTTTCAAAAGGGCTTTTTAAATATAATTTAAGTGAATTTAGCATTCATGAATATGAAATAATAACGTAGAACTGGTGAGAGCCAAATGTTCTCCCCACAGCACTGCCAACCGACATCAATCCTGAACTACAGAACTCCTACTGTGCCAAGTTATGGCCTCTCCTGAGTAGAGACTCCCAATCCTGTCAAAATGTGCAGGGATTTTGTGATCTAGACAAATGTCTATGAAGGATTAGGCTGAGACCACAACACATTTTCACATGCACCACAACTCAGAGACTGAAATTAGGTCCCCAGAGGTGCACAGCTAATGTTCCACATGTATCATATGTTTTGTAATTCTTTTTAAAACATATTCATCTGACTGAAACAGTTTATAAATAAGAAAAATGATGTTAAAACATTCATTCAACATAGCAACAGATTTTTGTTTAGGGGTTTTGGGGGTGTGGAGATTTGTTTTTTAGGAATACATAACATAATGAACAGACTGCTCTGAATATTTTATGTAAAAAATATGTATTACCAAGAAACAACCTGTTGCAACCAACTCTTTTAATACAATCACTTTTTGTGCTAATAAAATCTTATTACTAATCATGCCTTCTCTAAAATATAGTAACATGAGAATACTTCATTATTTAAAGAGTGATCAATGTTCTATAAAGAATCCAGACTATACAGAAATTAGGTTTGATGTCTCGCAAGAAATGTCTCATGAGCTGAACTACAAAACAGAAAGTTTAAATCTCAGACCAAGAGCTCTGAAGACAACCTAAAAGTTTATTTGGTATACCAAAAAAATTACACAATTTTCCTGCCAGAGCCATGGAAAAATGCAGCCCTCGTACATTACAGATATAATTAAAACATGAATGTTGCTCCTTAAAAACAAAAACTGGAAATAATCCAAATTGCAGGTTTTCAAACATGTCTTGTGTCCTCCCCTTTCTTATTTTTTTCAGGACTTTTTGCAGCTTTAAAATTTACTTGCTTCCTCTGAGAACTGCAACACTGAGAACTTACACCATCAACCAAACCTGGCCTAAATTCAGAATTGAATGGGCAGATTTTCAGATCGCTATTCCCTTGTTTCCGTCTCTCTCCCTACTGTCTTCCCCCTTTTTTTACAGATACTTATGGTGTTCTCATTAAGCTCCAAGTTTACTGCTAAGACTTGCAACTTCAGAAGTCACCTTGAATCAGCACCTCAGAGTTAAGTATTGCCTTCTTGCTTGAAAGAATTTTTAAGTGATTGCAAGTAATACCATAAGTTTCCCGAGTCACTTAAAAAAAAAGCTGAATATACACTACATGAGATTCAGCCATCCCAGGGAGAAGGTAGGGCAGGGTGGCAACTTAGAAACTAAGTTGTTCCAAGAGGAATGAGCTTTCATAGATAATAGCCTACTTGGTCAGATGCTAGGAATGGAGCTCTTCTTAGGGATGAAACAAACTATAATTTGGAGCCCACCAATTTAATTTTAAGAGGACACATGTACTTGACTAAGACTGAGTTAGTTTTAGCAAAGTCTAACACCAAAACACAGTAAACCAAAGTGAAAGCTCTCCAGCTCAGTTATTTGCCTTTATGCATCATTCTTTCTTATGCTGTGGACAAATTTCTAACTACAGTTAGAAATAAGAATATTTGTGCAGATAACCAAGTCTTTTCATCACTGGCTTCTTGGAACTGAAACTGGATAATGATCATCTTAAAACTTTTACAAAAATGATTTTAGGAATGAGAGATCAGTGATGAGGAAAACAGGAAAAAGGAGCCCAGAAAAGCCAAGCCATAGCTTCTTAAGGCAGGGGATATAAACCCCTTTCTCTTCATTCTTTTCAGTAGCAAGATTGCCTACTCCACTCAATCTCCAGGCTATATGTCTGCTCTTCACCCCATTTCCCCACATGTCTATATGGCTCATTCTCACCACATGTCTATGGCAAACACCCCTTCCTCCCCCTCTCAAAGGAATTAAACTGGTTTATCAGACCAGTGTTTTTTACCTACAACAGTGGCCAGTACCAATGGCTTCAGACAAAGAAACCCTGCACAGGTAGCTGCAGGATAACCTCAATCCCATCAGCTTCATCCAGGAAGAGCCCTATATGCAGCAGTCTACTTTACCCCAAATTCACTGGCAGACCTATTCCACACTGGTGCTGCCCAAGAGTAAAAGGCAGCAGCAAAAGCCCAGAGCTGCCCAGAGAGCAGTGAATAATGTAAAAAGGAAAGCTATGATTTGGGATAATTTGCCTTATCCAAACCTGCAAACCCTTCCCTGCAGAGCAGGCTGAAGGCAGAGGGCTTGGAGAGCATTTGTTAATCCTGTTATCTGGCACATCTTTTGATAGCAAAAATAGTTTATGCTTGACACTCATTCACCTCCAGGTCTAAACACAATAGTTAGAAAAAAGAACACCAACCAGCACAGTAGACAAAATTCACAAACTGAGAGCAGCAGAAATTGTATCCAATACCCATGTACCCCTAAATGGTTCAAAAAAGTTTCATTTGTAATTCATTTAACATTCTTGATACACCTCAAAAATCTTTTAAACTAACAGAAACTCAGAGAAAAAAAAGACAAGTAACACAGTGTTATGTAGCATATTTTTATGCAAGTCACATGGCATATGGTGTGTTTCTTAAAGCCCCAGATCCCTTATACAAGTACCTACATGAGACTCAGTTTTCATTTTTTAAACATTTCTCCACATCCAAGAGAGTTAGAAAAAAAACTTTCAAATGAGACCTAAGAGCATCCTAACGATTCAAAAAACAAACCAAAACAAAACACCGCTGTGGAGGCACAAAAAGAGCCCTGATTTTTTTTTTTTTGTGTCTATGATTATAACAAAGCCACCTATGATTTGGGGTAAAAAGGAGCTTTTATCACGATTTCTGAGCACTTGAAGCTGATAATGACAAAAGTAAAACTTAAATTTACTTTAAGGTCTCAACTGTAACAGGCCTTGGTGGCAGAATTTTCCTATTATTGCTGGCGTTAAAAGAATAAAGAAATGCTAAAACACATAATGCCAGTGATGAGTTGGAGCTCTGTTTCAAGCCATGTACTCCTATAAAGAGCAGACCTATGTAAAATAATAATGATAGCCATGATAGTGGCCTTACACTAGCACTTTCACAGGGAGTAAGTAGCACTACAGCAGAACAGGCTGAAAGAAACGGTAGAAAGAAAAAAGGAGTAGGAAAACAAAAAAATGCTTGGGTAAACAACACCTTGTAGAATTTTTTTTAAAGTGTATTAAATAAACACTATTCTGGGTTAATTCATTTATAATGTCACCACTAATGTTTTTAGCAGTTCAATAAGTTTCAATTTTATTCATTTTTCTTAACATAAATACTGAAAACAAAAATTAAAAAAGGCATTTAAAAAATCAACTTTTTATGAAAACTACAGGAAGCTTATTATACATTTTCTCTAGGTTAACAGCTGCTCATTAAAAAGTTATTCATTGCAAGCCCTGCAACATGTCAGCAAGAGAACTATCATACCGCATTCACAATGCACTTGGAATATCAGGATTTCCTTAATTTGTAGTAAAGGCCAAATTATTTCATAAATTAACATTAAAGTTATAAATTCTGGACCAATTTCTTCCCAAGAATTACTGCTTGAAATCTTAAAATATTACTAACGTTTTCCAGAGTTATGCAAGTTTTTCATTAACCTGGACCATGGTGTTCCAAAAATATGTTAAACATCAGAAAACTGCTTTAAGTTGTAGATAAATTCCTACCATCGTATAAACATATATCTTTTATAAAAGTTAAATGATGATAGTGTGGAGAATCAACTGCAAGAGAACTTGTAGGAGTCACAAAAAATACAATCAGCAAGTCCATAATGTCAAATATATTATTTAAAATACAGATCATGCCTACTTTAGATCTCTTTTTGGGAGCAATGCATTTTGAGTGTACTGGTACTACAGATTCAGAGTTTCTGTAATTTTTTTTACTCCTTTCTTTAAATAAACTGCATATAATCTTCCTTCATTCAAAGTTTATACAAAAGTTTTACAAGTTAACAGCATGATATAAGCACAGATTTATATATGTAGAAAACTGTCACAATGATCTTTCATTATGGGACTGTATCTTCATTTCTGACCAGTGCGATAGCATCTCAAGACTCCAGCTGATTCCCACCCTGTTCTTATTTTTCCAGTCTCATTCATTTAAGTTAGCTACAGGCCTCAAAGAAAGCCAGAGAATCTTAAGCTTTGTAAGTTTGGAAAGATTCCAGTTTTGCCAGATCTTAACCAATGATGTCATAGTTAAAGAACCATTGCCAAATTGCTATGAAATCTCCAGAGCGTTCTTTACAAGTCATGGAGCCTAGCTATATAAAACAACCCATCTGCTCGAGAGCAATACCCTGAAACTCTGACTCAAAAGGATTTGTCAGTTATGACTTCTGAATATTGAAACAAAACCCAAAAATAGTCACTTTAATTACTCTTTTCACATTACATGTATTAGACAAACATATAACCTATACAAATCAGATCAATTTGCCACTGCAAGCTCTAGCTTCTATTATTTAAATTCCCACTACAACCTCAACAAAAATAAGTGGAAGGGGGTTGCTAAAGGGGCTGATGCACAATACATTTATTACAGTGTAAACTGACTTAAACTGACAGTAAAAGTAAAATGGAGCAGACACACAGCTTTACACGACTGTAAATCACTCCACTCTGAAAGGGAGGAGTAACTATACACGCCTAAGCTATACTAGTGTACCAGTTAGAGGTCTAGTCATCTTACCAATTTCATCATGGGGCAATTTCATCCTTAGCCCACAACAACTTGCTCCACAGCACATTGTTTTGAGATCTTAGCTTAGGAGTAGAGAACAAATCCTCCATGAACTAGAAATATATTATGAAGTGAAAGACAATCAGGAAATGTGAGGGTCATGCTCAAGTTTCTCCTTTTTATCACACCTTTAGAGCTAACACTGAAGCTATATTAAAAATGTTCTGACCTCTTAAGGGTACTGAAGAAGAATGCCGCATGTTGCAAAACAGCTTGCACACTGAAGCTGGAGCAAACCTTCAAACGCAGTAAAATTAAAATAATGACTTACATTTTGATCAGGTGAGCTTACAGTAATATAACACAGCTAAATCTGAGGCTTGGTGCTAACACATTAATATTTTTTTATATAGTGTTAGCTCTAATTGTACCATAAAGAGAATTTTTAGAAACCGTCATATACATACAACAGGGATTTGTGCCAAATCAGCACTCCTTGCTTTTTCCAATCGTTAAATTGTTTGCCGAAGTCATCTTTCCAAGAAGTCTCATATACTTTTAAAACTACTGTCCAATACAACATAGTCAAATGGTCCTTAATACTACATTAATACATATGAAGTCTCTCTTACTTGTTCATTATATGCTGCATGTTCATTACATCCATTTAAAAAGAAAATCCTTTTCTTGTTTTCCTAATTAAAAAGCAGCAGTTAGTAGGTTCTCCCAGATTCTCACTTTTAATCATCATGGATTTTAAGTGTCTATTCAACAGACCAACAACAATTATCTTAATAATGGAAATCTTTTGGTGAATAATTCAGTTCAACATTTAAGATGGGCTCAAGACAGACAGCTGCTTTCTAACAGCGCTCATATGCAGACTTTTCTATATATTGATGTTATATATTTTTAGAATTTGAGAAAGTCAAATACGACTAAGTATTTCAGATATAGTGAGGATATTATAAAATACTGCAAAAACTTGGGCAAAATGTGCTTTGTGATTAATCTTTTTGCCCTGTGTATTGCTGTACTTTTTGCTAGTTCTATAAATATAGCTCAGAAGTGACACCTTGTGGTAAGATACCTTTGGTTGCTAAAGGCTTTGAAGAAAAGGGAAAGAAAGGTAGTTAGCCTTGTTAATTCACAAATTAGGCAGAAGTCAAGGCAGATTTGCACCTTACTAAATCAGAAATGGTACAGCATAAGCTTTCATAAGTACAGGGCTTACTTCATCAGAGGCTGTGAAGAGATTGTAGAAAGCAGAGCTTCTAAATTGAAAGCAGTGATTAGAATACAAAGGGTAGGAAAAAGAAGGGGGCAAGGTGGATATGAGAGAAAAAACAAAGCAGTTAAGCCATTGAGGTACACAGGGGTTATAAAAACGAATCCAAGTAATGACATAAGAACCCACAGTCTTGATTCAGACCACACTTAACACAACCCAGCTTGTGAATGATTCTTGTTCTTCAATTTCCCATTTGAGTTCCTGTTTAAAAATGTTATTGTCCAAGAACAGCCACTCTGAGGTCAGCGACAAATATCCAGGGACGTTAAAGTGTTCTGCCACAGGCCTGCATGTCTTTTTGGAATTGGTATCAGCGTGACGATCATTCATTCTTATGCATGGGGATCCCTTGATGGATCCACCTTGCCTTTCAGCAGCGTCCCCTTTTCTCCTCCTCCTTTTTTTTTTTCTCCTCTTTTTTTTTTCTTCTTTTCTCCCTTTGTATTCTAATCACTGTTTTCTGTTTAGTTCTGCTTCCTGTTATCCCTTCACAGCATCTAATGAAGTAAGCCTTGTGCTTAAGAAAGTTTACGCTATATATCTGATTTAGCAGTCTGTAAGGGGAAAATTTACCCTGCCTTCTATTTGAATAAAAGGATCAACCTACTTTCAGTTCTTCAGAGTATCAGGTACTCCTAATTATTTTAATGCAATGCCTAGATTATGAAAAGTTGTACTCCAGTATTGCTCAGAAACTGTTCAAGATGCACTTTATCCTGAAGTGTTTGCTAAAATAATTTGTTACATTCTAGACGCTTCCGATAAATTATTAACCTGATCCAGATGAAAGCATGAATTACAGTAGGATAAAACAGATAACTGGGGAAGAATTTGGTCCTAAAAAACCCTAAAACCTACAATATTGTTCTTACAGAAGCACTTTTCACTGTTGAACTTCAATTTAAATATGAATCTGCATAGAATATGCAGGCCCGTTGAACAGAAGACTGTATTTTGATACCAGCCAACATATACAGAATACTCTCCCTATTCACATTTAGCTATACTGTTCTGTACAGACCAAGTTTACAAGATGCCCAATCTCTAAAATGCTCTGAGAAAGTGAAGTGTTTCACTTTGCTGCCCACATGTAAAAATACAAGAAATGAGTTCAGGAGGGTCTCATTATACCTGCACCCTCAACCTTGATGTTTTAAACAACTGTTATAATACCAATGCAATTTAATACACTATTTTTTCTAAAGTTTTTCATGTCTATGGGTGTGAAAGTTAAAGCAATTTTTATTTTAGCTCAGCCTGGGGCCTCATCTACATTTTCTGCTTTTTTCCTGCTGCAGAAAGCAGCTGGTACCTATAATACTCTTGCGTTTTTTGTCATCAATCATGGACAAGCTAATGCTAAGAGCAACCTAGACAGATAAATCTGCTGTTGACCTGGAGAACCATAGAAAGACTGGGAAACAACAAGAATAGAAAACCAGGCACAAAGAACACCCTTCCAGCCCTCCCCATCCCCCCTAAA
Organism: Alligator mississippiensis; assembly: GCF_030867095.1. Classification (NCBI taxonomy): domain Eukaryota; kingdom Metazoa; phylum Chordata; order Crocodylia; family Alligatoridae; genus Alligator; species Alligator mississippiensis. The sequence goes on from NC_081824.1 coordinate 294,953,572, forward strand.
TAATATAAACTTAGGGAGAGGAAAGGGAGGGGGAAAGGCTTGCAACTTTCCAATAAAAAGACAACAGAAAGTTAGTGTCCTAGGAAAGTGCATCAGCTGCAATCTCATAATATTTGTGCAACAATATACTGTTAGCATTATTTTGTACTAGACTTGTTAAGTGGTCTTCAAGAAAGAAGATACTCAAGGCATCACTCTTACCAGGCTATTTCTTGTTTCATAATTACTTCAACACTTTCTGCCTAAAAAATTCTGAAAATATTTTTTTGTAAATGGTTAAGACATGTTTCATTCAACAAACTGAGCAATATATCACAACGACATTTTACTCTTTTAATCTAGTAGACAGCAGGACTTTGTTCCAGATGATGTATGGATTTTTAGTCAAAATCATACTAAATCCATTCAACCTATCCAAGGAGCTAAGGGAAACAGGCCATCAAAAGAAAGGATTTAAACATCTGTTTTACTTGCTAGTCAAGGAACTTCTAGCAAAGAAGTCAAGAAAAGCAGATTTAACAGAAGTAAAGAATTATTAATGCCCAACTTGTCCTCAAATATTTATTTGTTTCAGAAAGTGAACACACTGTACAGTTCTCTAACTTGTAAATTAATTCTCCCCAAGTAAAAGTTTCTAGCATCTCCACCAGGTTCCAAAGTTATTCAGTTTTAAATTTTATGAAATCTAGCTAGCATTTGATCAGATGGTCACAAAAAGGATTTCTACACCTTTCCATTGGTCTTTTTTCTCCCTTCACTATTGCACTACAAGATAAATGGGCAATTGTGACAGGAGTGCCTGCCATCTCTTCTCTCCATCCTTTTCTGTTTCACTGGCTGCAGGCCTTTTCAGCAACAGGCTTAACATGTATTAACGTCAAAACTTTCATAATGCACAGTGGACCTCAAGAGCTCTCATTCTATGTGAATGCTGCTACCAGGGTAGTGAAACAATCTCAACTGAATCAGGAGCTACTTGATCAGTCAGTGATAACGGAAGAGCTGCATTAACGCAGGTGAGTTGCAACAAACACCCTCCAACAGAAACAACTACAATAGGTGTGCCATGATTAATAGTGATACATAGTGCATGTATAGCATCACTTATGATTTCAGAAAAAACATGTCCAAAGCATTCAGCACGCATGCACGCACACACACTTTCTGCAAAAAGCTGCAGGTGATAAGTTGACAAGCCACTTGTGGTAGAAGAGTCACTGTCTCAATATCATTGTTATGGAATGAAAGTCTCAATGAGTAGCCAGAGAGTACCATACCATGTTACAGCTCAACCACTGAATTGTTGATCTATAAAAACTGCACTGAAAAATGTTAAAGGAACATTAAGGTTGTAAAGTCAAGCATTCAAGTTAGGAACCTTTACAGAAATAAGGTTGCCTATGCAGCTGACTTACATGATCACATAGTAACTTCCTGGCCCTGCCTAAGTCCTATTCAACACAGAGAATGAACAGTGCTACTAAATGGGTAACTATTAGGACTGTGTGAAGTTTTGGTCACCGATTTGATTCGGTGGAGATTCGGCCCGATTGGGTGGCCAAATCTCTGAATCCAAATCGAAACAGGAGACCCTTTAATCGCTTTGAATCTAATCAGAACCCTCCAGATCAATTTGGAAAGATTCAACGATTTGGAGATAGACGCAGCTTTAAATGTTTTTTCTACATACCTCAAGGTACCAGGTGGTTCACGAACACCGAGATGGTGGGGTAGATGGAGCGTCCCACAGGTGTGCAGGGGGGTTTCCAGCATGCTCGGCAGCAGACCGGGAAGTGGACCAGAAGCACTTCTGGTTCACTTCCGGGTCTACCAGGGAACACGCTGGGGAACACCCCCGTGCCCCCTCCCCCGGCTCAGTGTCTGGTGCCTCCTGGGTCTGGGGGGGCACCCAGGGTCCCGCTGAGGCCAACTGCAGGGTCAGGAGGAAGGGGGTTCGCCAAGTTCACTGCTGAGCACATGCCCCTCCCCTCCCATTCCTGTGGGACGCTTCATCCACCCCACCATGTCCGCGTTCATGAGCCATGCCAGGTACCTCAAGGTATATAGAAAAAACATTTAAAGCTGTGTCTATGGCCAAATCACTGATTTTATTTGGATTCAGCCAAATCAAATCAGGACAGTAATCTGAATCAATGAATTGAATCACTGTCCCTGATTCTGGCCAAATCCGAATCGAATACGACCCATTTCGCACACCCCTAGTAACTATTCAACTCCTTTTTAAACTCCTCATTCAGTGTCTAACCCAAGACAGTATATCATACCTACCAGTCAAATGACATAGTAAATACAAAATTTATAATTTCCTTATAGCCTCCCAGTAACATATGTCACTACTTCAGACTGTCAGAAATGTACATTCACAATGTCCTTGAAAAATCAGGGAGTATCATTATTCCCATTTTACTCAAAGAAACTGAGGCACAGACCTTAAGGTCAAATTTGTCAAGAGTGTCTAGTAAATAGATGTCCAACTGAAGATACAGCAGGTCTGATTTACTTAGCATTTTATGTATCACAAGCACTCACGTTGGGTGCACAGGAAATGAGGAATTCAGTGCCACTTGTGAAAAGTCTGTTTTAAGTAACTTCTTCATTATCACATATGAACTCTGTGGAAGAGGCACGGAAAGAATCCAGTATTTTGCACCTTAACCATGAGACCAGCCTCTCTCTGACCACAGTTCCCTGCTTCATTCACCAAGTAACTTCCAACTCTTGCAACAAAGGGACAGGGGTCCTCCTATAGACAACAGCCCCATTCACTGTACAGCTGTAATTCATTATCAGAACACCATCCCTTCTGTATACTGAATAAAGAAGAGAGTCTATAGAAACAACAGTATGAATTCCTGTATGTAAATGATCATCATTACCAGGGTTCCTAGTTTTCTGTTTAAAAATTGTAGAATCACAGAAAATTAGGGCTGGAAGGAACCTCAGGAGGTCATCTGGTCCAACCCCTTGCTTAAAGTAGGACCATCCCCAGTTAGATCATCCCATCCAAAGCTTTGTCTAGTTGGGTTTTAAAAACCTCCAAGGATGGAAAGTCCACAACCTCTCTAGGTAACCTGTTCCAGGGTTTTACTACCCTCCTTGTGAGAAAGTTCGTCCTAATATCTAACCTAAACTTCCCTTGCTGTAACTTGAGACCCTTACTCCGTGTTCTGCCATCTGCCACCACTGAGAACAGTGTAGCTCCATCCTGTTTTGAACCACCCTTCAGGTAGTTGAAATCTGCTATCAAATCCCCTTAGTCTTTGCTTCTGCAGACTAAATAAGCCCAGTTCCCTCAGCCTCAACTCAGAAGTCATGTGCCCCAGCCCTAGAACCATCTTTGTTGCTGGACTCTCTCCAATTTGTCCACATCCTTTCTGTAATGGAGGGCCCACAACTGAACACAGTACTCCAGATAGGGGCTCACCAGTGCTGAATAGAGAGGAATAATCACTTCCCTTGACCTACTGGCAACACACCTACCAATGCAGCCCAGTATGCCATTAGCCTTCTTTGCAACAAGGGCACACTGTTGGCTCATGTTCAGCTGATTGTCCACTGTAACCCCCATGTCCTTTTTTGCAGAGCTGCTGCCCAGTCAGTCAGTCCCCAGCCTGTACTGGTGCTCCATCCTAAGAGCAGGACTTTGCACTTGTCCTCATTGAACATCAGGAGATTTATTTTGGGACAATCCTCCAATTTGTCTAGGTCACTGAATCCCAGCCCTACTCTCCAGTATATCTACTACTCCTTCCCAGCTTGGTGTCATCTGCAAACTGGCTGCAGGTGCACTCTATTCCATTTTTCAGGTCATTTGTGAAGATATTGAACAAAACTGGCCCTAGGACCGACCCCTGGGGCACTATACTTGACACCAGCTGCTAACTAGGCATCAAGCCATTGATTACAACCCTCTGAGCCCAATGCTCCAACCAGTTTTCTATCTACCTTATAGTCCATTCATCCAGCCTGTACTTACCTGGCTTACCCGCAAGAACATTGTGGGAGACCATACGAAAAACTTTCATAAAATTGCAGATTCTCTGATGAAAATTGGACTCTCTAATTAAAAACCTGCAAATCCACATTTTTCTGCAATAAAAATGAAATGCCAGTATATATGTAAGCATCAGTTGAACACAATATTTTATTGATATATTTACAATTTTAAAGCAATTTGGAAGCCTACTCATGCCTTAATCACTATAATAATATACATTCTAAATACCTAGAAATTTTGGTATTTGCTTTTGGGTTTTTATCATAAAAAATGACAACTCCCCTTGCCCCCTTCGCTTAACAGGACGCAAGTCCAGCTGCAGCTGTCACCCCCCCCCCTCTGCAGGACACAGTACAGCAGGGCAGACTGGGGCGGGGAAGCTCACTGCCACCTCTGGGAGTCCTGTGCCATCATGGCAAGATACTCCCTGCCTGCCCAGCAGCAGTGGTGGGGCACAACACTGCACCGCCACTCCCATTGCTGCTGGGCAGGCAGGGAGCGCCTCGCCATGGCAGTGCAGGGCTCCCAGCATTAGCAATGAGTTTCCTCACTCCGCTCTGCCCTGCCACACTGGGTCCCCCCCACTGGGCCATGGGCACCCTGGGGGGGGGCAGCAGGGTAGGGAGCCCAAGCCCACAGCAGTCAACCCGCATCTACCCCCACCCCATGCACAAATCTGGGGGCACATGCCCCCCATAGACACCCCTAGGAGTGTGTGCAGTGTTGGAGAGCCTGCCCCGCTGCAGATGAGCCGCCCAGCTGGACAGTTCCCCAGCCCCAGTCCTGCCCAACTTCCTCCTTCACTATGGGGGCCTCAATCCCCCCACCCAGACTTACCTGCAGGGAGCTGAGGGAGCTGCTCTCATGCTACCTGGCTGCCATGTGCATGTGTGCGCGTGGACATGCATGTGGCAGCCCCTGCCCAACTGCCCTTCTCCCACTCCCTCCCAGCCCCTTGCAGGCTGGAACTCTGCCAGCCTGCAAAGGGAAATCTGCTGTTTCCTGCATTTTTCTCCTTTAAAAGAGAAAATCTGCATCCTTCTCCTTAAAACCCCCAAATGTGCTTTTTTCTCCTTAAAATGATAAAATCTGTCGTTTTCTGCATTTCTGTGTGGTGAATCAAAAACTCAAATCCCTGATTATCATTCATATACACAACAGTACCAAAATAAGATTTGATAAGCAACTTGAGCCCGTCATTATCTTACCTAGGTATAGCATTTTGCTACATGGGTGAAAAGATTGTTTCCTAATTTTAAAAAAATGGAAAGATATTTTGAGGTAGAATCATACTGATCTTAAGTTGGTTCTGTGTTCAAGATTAGCTCCACAGCACAGACACCTGCCATTTGGCCTAGCTTGACGGTCACAGCAAGAGGCCATTATCTTCTATGTAGACTAAATACTAAAAGGTACATGGCACGCCAATGGTTATCATGGCTAACTGGTGAAACTGGCAGAGATTCAAGACTTGAGATGTCAAATATCACTGAAGAAAGTGTGCTTCAGTATTTATAGACCCAGTGTCTATTCCATAGTTGTTAGGGTCTGGAAAGGACCTTACAGATCATCAGGTCCAGCTCTGCTGCACTTGGGCAGGATAGACAGCTGGGATAAAATGACCTCAGCAAGACAGGCGTCAAGATGCTTTTTGAAGATCACCAGGGTGGATGACTATACCACATTTGGGAGAAGCCTGTTCCAAACCCTCAGCACTCGACTTGTAAAGAAGTTTTCCCTTGTTCAGTCAATGTTTCTTCTCCTCTACTGTTAGCCATCTCACTCTGCCCTCCCCTATGCTCTCAATTCTGTGACCCCCTTCTGCAACTTGTTCATCTGTAGGTATTCAAATCTAGAAGTATTCAAGTCTAGAAGTTTCATTCTTCTCCTGGGGCCTCCAAGGGAAAATCAAGAACAAAGTTTTCCTGCTGTCAGTTCCCATATCCAGCACTACAGTGGCCTTAACTCCCAGGAGAAGCCCCTGCAGCCTTGGTATGGAGCACTTACAAACAATCTGCAAAGAATTTAGCTGTGAAACTTCCAACAAGTGTCTTTTGAGTATGTGTGAACTAAGGCATTTCAGATGTACAATTTTGTGAAATTAGTTGCATTTTCAAAAGGATGGCAAACAGCCAATAACATTTTGCAGAAACCTGTCAAATAGTACTCTGAACTACCAAGAATGAGATCCCAAGTCTACGTGCATACAGCATCACTCCACCTGCACTCTGTCCGTAAAAAAGCAGTATCAGAAAAGAACGGAACTGCTCTCTGTCTGATGCCTAACAACAAAGCCCTCCAGACAGGCACAAAATGAACAGGACTGGGAGTCAGAAAGTCCAACACTGAAGGTAAATGGTAATAGGGGATATCATCAGAATTTTTATAAGGTTATAAAGTAACCCAGTCAGGAGAATAACAGTAAGGAATACAGGGCCTAACAAACATTACTACAGGCTGCAAACCAAAGATAATGAACTATTTAAAGAGGACCTCTGTACCTACAGCAACAACTGAAAAAATTCAGCAGAAAAATCTTTAAAATGGACAAGTATCTTTTGTGTGTTGAGAAGAATTAACTTCTTTTTAGGGGAAATTATAAACCAAGAAACAGTTCAGCCTTTCTTTAAGACAGAAATTTAGAAAAGCATATACAGGAACGGTATTACAAAGATTTCTTCAGTGAGGGTACTTAGCTTTTCTGACACTGTAGATTTGTCTACATTTAAAATGGTTTGCTGATAGAGCAAAGCAGCTGGTGGAAAGCACATTTACCTACCTAGTGGAGAATCACCTTTTACCAGCAAGAGTTCTTTCACTGGTATAATTTAAACCAGTTTTCTGCTATACCTGCAAAAGGGTCTTTTTTGCTACTAAAATTCCATCTCAAGGTTTTCTTTGTTGAGTGGAGTGTAATTTTTCGCGCTCTTGATTAATATAATTATGTTGATAAGAATTGCAAATGCACATTAAGCCTATAACAATATCACACTCACTTGAAACAAAGTTTAATGCGCTAGGAAACACATGTAAAATTGTAAGATACTGCAGCAGTTTGTTAAAGGTCAATAGACCACCCCCTCCTGGACAAAACCATGCAAGAAATTAAATTAATGCAAAGACTTCAAGACTATCAAGCATTCCATACACTCCAGAAATGGTTTGCAGGTAGTAGGAACAGAAGTAGGGCTAGACAGTAGAAGTCAGGAAAGAATTAGACTCTACTGGCTGCTGCTCTCCCACAACCTGTTTAGACTTTTATTCTGTTACTACTACTGCAGCTTCTACTCTTGGCCCTACTTCTCATCTATCATTCTTACTCATTTATTAGGCTCCCAGCCATTACTGAATCCCACGCACACATAATATTCCCTTCCGAGAGCAGACTCTTCTAAAGAGTTTTTGCTCTCTGTCCTACTGCCTGGGGTGATTGGGGGAGGGAGGGGGGAGATAGGGGGAGGCAATGCAGAAAAGGCAAGAGTGAATGAGTTCAGAGTAATGGAAGAAAAATTGTATTTTTGCTACTCAAATACACTGTGATTAACATGTATTTGGCCGATTTTAAAAATCTGAAAAAATGTACGGATAGTACTAAAACCAGTGACTTTTAGATGTTGTGGGTAAAAATATTATCATCCAGGTTTAGAAGATGGTAATGCTGAAGGCCTTGGGCAAAGCAAGCATTAACATGTGCTACAGAAAACCCTAATGTATGGAGAAAAAGGAAAATTCTGGAAGTTCCTTTACAGGAAGCAAAACACCTATGGATTTCATATCAGACAAAATTTTTAGAAGTACTACTGGTTTACTGATAAGGGCACAACTTTTTTTTAAGATGATGTAATATTTTTTACAATATATTCTCACTATGAACATGTTTAGCTTGCTATTCATAAGATATGCATGGAAATATAAAATACAGTCCTCTGTTCTGTAAAATGCAACATGGAATCAGAACATTTATCATGTTCTTTAGTACAGCTATCAGTCACTTAAAAATCTTGAAACTAAAATCATTTCTAAACACTGCAAGTTAACAGTCAAGAAGAAGCCTTAATCATGAGTCCTATAAGGTAAGTGTTTTTTTCCCTATGGATATTAATATCAGAGGCAATTCTTTCAAAAATCTATACAGAAAGCTATACTCATTACACTGCTTGCTGGGACTACACACTTTCTTTCCTGTAAAAGTCAGATTTGCTTATGGTAAGTAACCTCATACTCTGTTTGCTGACATACTAGGCTTGGAATCTGAAACAGCTGATGGCATCACAAGAATCAAAACATTTGTAACTTTGTGTCAGGACAAGAGCTCAAAACTGCATAGCTCAATTTTGATTGAGCTATATGGAATGTGAGTTGTTTAAATCATAGGAAGACATACTTGGTGTACTACCCTATTGAGCTGGATACTATAGACCTCCAAACATAATATCCCTGAACTATGCCTGAATTTTAAAGACATTTTCAAACCACACTATTTAAATGGCATGCAAAAGAGAACTTCAAACTCTTACCCATTCTTTTGCTGCAAGTGCTAGTTATTTTGGGGGAATCCACTGGCCAGGCTGGGTTGAAAGTTGGGTCAGAGTCCTGAAAACTCATCAAATCTCATCACTGACTACGATCCATGTAGGGTGTACAGCAAAACTGACTCAGATTCAGATTCATACGGCTTCAAGTAAAGGGCATTTTAAGAAGTTAAGGAAAGGCAAATGTGTGGGAATATTACGATAGACAATCATCACTGTAACTAAAATCTTTCACTTTAAGAAGAGGATTCTTGTTAATTGTTGGTAAAACCTAGAAAATGTTATGCTATGGAACTCATAGTGAAGAAATATAATCCCAGCCTTTATGCCTGAAAAATTATCTTTCAGGATGTCAAATGTGAAGGAGATAGACATTTCTAAGTCTCCTGAGGCAAAGCTGCAGAAAAAATCAGATCTATATGCTTGAAGCTGCCATTGAACATATGGGTGCCAGATTCAACAGGCTATAGCAATCATCACTGTTCAATTCAATTTTTTGACTCAATGCAGCAGGCTAATGATAAAGAATTTGCTCATTATGGCAAAGTACAAATAGACAGTTTGCCAGACTGCTTTACACAATTTTTTCAGGAAGAGGAAAAAGAGCGCTCTGTTTCAATGGTTGTCTCTAAACTGACATTTAAAACCACCAGATCAATAACAAACGACAGCACACATGCACATTTAACAAAGCTTTTAACTATCAAGTAACCTGCCTTTCATGATATATTGCTCTGGGTTCAAATACTGTTCCCATTGTTCTATAGCAATGAAGTGATAAAGCATGGATTTTCCACAGTAAGCTTAAATAAAAAGGACTATTTCCATAAGTATATATACGAAGCAAGGCATATTTCAGTCTTAATCCAAAGTCTTGTGAAGTGAGTGGCCCCAAGTGCTTATTTTTACCAACACTGTTACCTTATTCTCTAGTGACAAGAGAAGATCAAGAATAAATTGAATTTATATACATCGTCACAGCAATCACTCAGCAGAAGCAAAAGGCAACACTAGTAAAGAATTAGACTACCATCATTCTGTATGATAAAATCTAGATTTCTAACCAGATGGACGTTATCCATTATTCAGGTATTAGAAATCTTATTTGAATTTGAAATCAATTACAACATTGTTTCCCTTCTGACTTATGGGCCCAGACTGGTAGCACTAGCAGTGTTTTAATTCACAAAAGAAATAGCAACACTAACCATCTTCTGAGAACAAGAAGAAACTGAAAATTCCTGGAGTATATTAATACCAAAGAGAAACAGAATGGACAGAAATTCTAGATAATCACCACAACAGAGGGTTTTTTCCATTTGTAGTTACCCAAAACAAAATCTTAACATGAGAAACAAAACAACTGTATTGCAGTGTCATAGGCATCTCATCAATTGACCAAAAATGTTGTCTCAAACTTTTAGTAATAAGATCTAATGTCCAGTATGTATAATATTGTGGTCTACTATTAGGAATAAATTAAATTTATTGCATATTTTGGAAAGCCTCTAATTCAACTAATTCCCAGTTTGGATTCAGAACATCTGGAATCCTCTGCTTCTGTTTTGGAAGAACATCACGTGCAGAAGTCGAGACTGGCTGAACCAATTGATAATCCGTATTGTGATAAATAATGGAGCCACCCTGAGTTTTGGCAGTTTGGTCATCCCATGCTTAATGTGTTTTCCTGGACTGATACAATCAATTGTATACCTTTCAACATATGCATCTTTAAATATTTAAGATATTTCGGTAAGGGTAGGGTAGAAAAATTGAAGATTTGGGAAAGGCATTTTTCCCATACACCTGTGTTTGAATTCCACTCAATTTAAGGGAATAATGCTCAATTCAAAATTAAGTAGAGTACTTAAAGTATGTATATGTTCCTCCCACATCCACTCAAAGATTTGTTGGTCTTCATTTTGGCATGTCAAGTTTAAAGCTAAACCAAATTGGTTTATACATGTAGAAGCCTAATCGTTTAATCAAATACTAAATTAAAATCTAGTAACTTGCATTAAAAAGGTCCTTTATCTAATCCTGATTTTCAGAAGAAAAATGCCAATTTTTCTAATAATTGGTATTTTTCCTGAAGCCCTTTTGAAGCAATTGGGATTTTGTTTAAAATTGAATATGAATATGAGAAAAGGTTCAAACTTGAAATAAAAAATATTATTTTGAGGCTTGACTCATCAATTTTAAATATTTCAGGTTGTTAATAATGTCAGGCCAGGGAAAATGAACTCTTGAATTTCTAAGCCAATATACATGCTGTGTTCACCTTCAGCAAGCCAATCAACTATTCCTCAGTTTATGTATTTGCCAGATATTATTTCCTAGTTCTCTTTATAGTCTCTAGAAAAACCTCAAATGAAACAGTCTACATTACTGAAAGTTACACTATATATAGATAAATTAATAATTATGACATACAAAAAACTAGAACTCTTGGTTCCAGAATGATACCTTTTATTAGACCAACTGGGAAATCGCAAGAAAACTGTCCTTTTCTACAAGCTTTCAGGGTCAAAGTCCCTTCTATAACTAATTAGCCCATAAGTAATTATGAGCATTCGAACAAGTTATGTACTCATAATTTACTGTAGTGACTTAATATGACATTACTTCTGGGGTTGGTGGCTTTTTGAGATTTGCAAATTCCCTTCAGGAATTGAAACTGAATAACCTGACATTATGTATTTAATGTTACAAAATATTTGTACATGGAAAAAAATTATGGCATTTCAATAACCATTGTAAAAACTTATCAACGCAGAAAAAAAAAACCCTATTTGGACTATACATTTGGTAAAATCTTATTAAATTGCCCAGTATGTTTCAAAAGGATATATTTAATGGAATTGCAAATATAGAATAAACCACTAGATGGCAAGCTTTGACTGTAATTAATTGTTATTACTTTTGGGCTTAGGGTAAGATAATTTGGTGTGAATGCTGGAATTGGCTGAAGAAAGAAATACAAATTATTATGAAAGAAAATTCCAACACTATCCTTTCTACATAGTTCAATGAGGAGAACATTTTGGATTAATAATTACACTTAGTATTAAACCCAGCAACAAAATAAAAGCTTTAATTTGTTTGCTTTTGAACAAAGGGCCTATTAGTTTTAACTCCGTTTCTTCAGTTTATCTTTAGTCACTTCATCTTGCTGTCACATTCCAGTTTTATTAAAAACTACAATAAATAAAACGGAAAAATATTAAAATCATGAAGAACAACATTATGTAAAAAATGTAGTTCCGCTAGTCAATATGTTAGTCTAGGTAAATTAAAGATACTGCTTCAACCAAACACAACACAAAAATTGAAATTAAAATTAGGGATATAAAAAGTTAAACATTCATTATACTTAAACTGTTTAACATTTATCATTTACCTCCCAGCTCAGTGCTGCCCACTCTTGGGGGAATGGCTGGGGGCCAGCACAAATTTGGGCGGCAGCATCGCATGGCACTGTGGCTGGGAGGTAACTAGCAGTTACCTGGGATAGTGGAGCCAGGCAAATTTGTATGGCGGAACTGGAAAGGGTTAAATAGGAGCAGGAGCAGCAGTGGGGCTGCCATCAAGGCCCTCCCCACAGGGGCTCCCACTTGCTGGGACAGCTGCACCATGCTGTGTCCAGGAGGTGCCTGCAGCCTGCAGGCACCTGGAGCTCTGAATGGCACCTGCCTACACCTTGGGCTCTGGCAACTGCCGCTCGGCAAGAACCGGAGGTGGCTCTCCCAACCTAGGGGCATGTGGCAGACAGAAGTGCCAGCTGGCAGTGGGCAGCCCCGCATATCACTCCTGGCCCTGGCAACACACATCACTCTGCCCCTCTGCCAAAAGGAGGTTAAACAGGTAATTTTTTTAATGATATTTACATCCCCAGTCAAAAAAGTTTTTGGGTTATTTTATTAGTCACACTGTTATCTGACTTGTTTTCAATCTGCAGAAATTAAAAGTTTTAACTGGAAAACTAGTCAACTAAAGAACTAGGGTTACTGACATTGTAGTTTGCTTTTCTTTTAAATCTCAGATGTATTTTAGTAGGCTGACAAAAGTACTTCTGCACTATTCGATGATCATTATTAGGTTAGGAGGCATTAGTGATGAAAATCCATATTTTCACCACGTATACTTCTAACATGTGGGAGAACACAGTCAACAATTGTTTAGCATCATTGCTGCACCTGCAAAGAAAGGTATTTGGTAGATGCACAGAATCTACATATTTACATTTGAAACTCAAAGATGGAAGAAGGTAAAACATTAAGTAATAGACGGTGTCAATTATGGATTGGTCACTGATTTGCTACATAACTTTATGAAGTCACTTGACTTCTCAGGTTCTTCACCTGTAAAATAAGGTAACATTTAGCAACGGAAAGTAGGAATGCTACCGGGATTAATAAGCATGTACAGTGCTTGGAATGTGCCCATGTACTAGATAAGTATCCAGTACCGTGTAGTATACAACTGTTAAAGACAAGATGGAATTTGATCCATGATCCCAAAAACTGCACCTCCTGTTCTGCTTCACATGCCTGGCAAGAGGCACGATCGTGGGAGTGAGGATCAGATCATCCCCTATTGCCAGTGCAGGGATAGCCCAAGATCATGTTCCCAGGCTCCCCCTGCCCCAACAAATAGCAAACTGGATGCCTGGTGCTTGCTATCTGGCGCACACAGCCTTGGGGGAGCACTGAAGTTAAGGACTCCAATGTACTTCCAGGGCTGGTAGTGCCTATCATCTGACTAGCACTCACAGCTTCAAGATCCAGCATTGCCAAACCAATTTTGTTTTTGTTTTTTTATGTTTTTGGGTTTTTTACTGACAAATCTGCAAGCTTTTTACTGACACCAAATGTTCTTATTCACATTTTTTTACTGATATATGTTTACATGTAACATAAATGTAACTCTTCTGCCATGACTCAGTTGAAGATCTGGGTTCAAATTTAGAAGTTTAACGTCCACCATAGTAAAAAAATTTAAAAAGTTTAGTAACAAACTATAAAGTTAAAAAATGGTCTGGGTTGTTAAGAAACTGCTTGACTGCAGTGATGGTTTTCCAGTGTGCTGCTCCCTTCCCCATTCCAGGGCCTCCTACTCACCCACCATCCTAATGCTCCCAAACTGCCTCCTTGTGCCCCCCCCAGCCTTACCCCGGCCAGTCCCGCTTTCCCCAGCACAAACCCTCAAAGAAGCCCACAATGACCAGCAGTATTACAAACAGCCTGAGATGCAAGACACTGCTGAGACAATGCTCATGGCAAGTTGCTGGGCTCCTGCTTCAACAGCAGGTGGTGCTGCTGTGCTCTGTCTGTCAACGCTCCAAACAAGACGCTTAAAAAATGCTACAAATGCTTACTGTTTTTAATGATAGTTACATTTTTTAACAACTATATTGACAGCCATTTTAGCCTGATATTTAACTGACAGTTGGTAACCCTGTTGGGAGTCCATTAGAGTGAAGGGCTGGAAGCAATGATGAGCTGATCAGCCTGGCTGCACGTTCAATTTAAGGAGCAATGGGAACCAGCCACAAAGTTATTACACGTATTTTGTGTAGCAACTTATTCCCTGATTTATTGCACCATTAATTCATGAACATGTTGCCAGGTTGCTATTTATGACGTGATTAACTATTTAATTGTGTCTTAACTGTACCATATAACAGGAGCCTAAGTATCATCTTGTCTTTGTGATAGTTTTCTAATATACCTATAGATTTGGTGTTTAACCTGGATGATACTGAGACAGAAATATGACATTCTCTGTTTTTGGGATTTTTTTCACAAATTCTTCAGAATCAGACACATTCATAATAAAGCTCTCAATTACCATATTTTCGCGCATATACCCCACCCACGGGTATAAGCCGCACCCACATATAACCCATTGAAAATTGTATTTTTGTAAATAAGTCCCTGTACACGCCGCACCCATGTATTCCCCATGGCGGCGTATACACGGGGAGGCGGCGCAGCCCGGCCCAGCTTGGCCCCCATGGCAGCAGCAGCACAGCCTGGCCTGCCCAGGCCCAGCAGGGAGGCGGTGCAGCCCGGCCTGGCCCCTGCGGCAGCAGCAGTGGCGGCGCAGCCTGCTCCGGTCCCGGCCCCAGCCTCGGCCCTGGCCACAGCGCAGCCTGGCTTGCCTAGGCCCAGCGGGGAGGCGGCACAGCCCGCCCCAGCCCCCGCAGCAGTGGTAGCCGTGGCGCAGCCGGCCCCGGCTGCGGCACAGCCTGGCCTGCCCGGGCCCAGCAGGGAGGCGGCGCAGCCCGCCCTGGCCCCAACCCCGGCCCCCACAGCAGCAGCGGCACAACCAGGCCTGCCCAGGCCTAGCGGGGAGGTGGCGCAGCCCGCCCCAGCCCCCACAGCAGTGGCGGCGCAGCTGGCCCCGACAGCAGCACAGCCCGGCCTGCCTAGGCCCAGCGGGGAGGTGGTGCAGCCTGCCCCAGCCCCCGTGGAAAAAAAGTCTGCCAATAGCCCGCACCCAACCATTTTTTTTTTGTAAAATCGCGTATACCCTGCGGCATATATGTGCGAAAATACAGTACACACCACCAGGAAGATAGAGGGACTATGTTCACTGTAAAAGCAATTCATCTTCTAGCACCCTCACAGGTTTCCTAGTTAATTCCCAATGTAAATATTAAAAGAATTGTCAAGCATGAAGTCATTATTTCGCATTTTGACAACATACTCTTCAAATGACCTCCTCAATGCACTCTGGTCCTTTACTACTTGCCTTCCCACTCAGCTATGCATACATTAGGATAAGTTTATAACTTGTGTTATGCATACATATGGAACTCTACCTTTTCTCACTAGAGATAGTGGGATTAGAGTGGTCTTACAGCTGAGATGGTCCAGGAAATGTAAGAGAGGTAAGGGTTTTTGGTGATGTCTTTTATTGGAACAACTGTATAATTGGAAGAAAGGTTTGATTCATAGATTCATAAATTGTATAGCTAGAAGAGACCTCAGAAGAGCATCGGGTCCAGACCCTGGCACCAAGCAGGAAAGACAACTGGGGTCAAGTGACCCCAGCAAGGTGACCATCCAGTCTCCTCTTAAAGATTTCCAGAGAAGGTGATTGCACCACCTCTGGACGGAGCTTATTCCACAGTCTGGACACCCTAACTGCAAAGAAGTTTTTCCTAATGTTCAGTCTGAGATGGTCTTCCAGGAGTTTGCAGCCATTACTCCTAGTTTTCCCCAAGGGTGCCCTGGTGAACAGCTGCTTACCAAGCCTTTGATGTACTCCCCTAGTGTAGTGGTAAGCTGCTACCAAGTCCCCTTTCAGCCTTCTCTTTTTCAGGCTGAAGAGTCCCAGGTCCCTCAGCTTTTCCTCGTATGGCTTGCCATGCAAGTCTCTGATTATACAGGTGGCTCTTCTCTGGACTCTCTCAAGCTTGTCTATATCCTTGTTAAAGTGTGCCGCCCAGAACTGGATGCAGTACTCCAGCTGTGGTCTCACCAGTGCTGAGTAGAGTGGAAGAATCACTTCCTTGGTTTTGCTGGAGATGCATCGATTGATGCATGGCAGAGTATTATTTGCCCTACTGGCTACAGCATTGCACTGCTGGCTCATATTCATACTGTGGTCTATTACCCTCAGGTCCCTTTCATTTGTGCTGCTGGTCAGTTTGGTGCCGCCAAGCCTGTAGGTGTGCAGGAGGTTGTTCGTCCCCAGGTGGAGCCCTTTACATTTTTTGATGCTGAACTTCATCTGGTTCCGATCCGCCCAACTTCCAGCCTGTCTAAGTCTGCCTGTATCTGTAGCCTATCTTCAAGCATAACCACACTCCCCTATAACTTGGTGTTGTCCACAAACTTGGCCAGTGAGCTCTTCACCCCCAACATCCAAATCATTGATAAAGATGTCGAAAATTACTAGCCCAAGCACCGACCCCTGTGGGATACTGCCAGTCACTCCTCGCCAGGATGACACAGATCCGTTCATTAGGACTCTCCTGGTCCTACCCTGCAGCCAGTTTCCTACCCACCTGACTGTCTTGGAGTTAAGCCCACAATTCTGCAATTTCTTCATGAGGACATTATGGGATACCAGATCAAAAGGTTTTTTGGAAGTCAAGGCATACAATGTCAACCTCCTCTCTCTTGTCCAGGTGGTGAGTTATGTGGTCATAAAAGGAGATGAGGATGGTAAGGCAAGACCTGCCTGTGATGAAGCCATGCTGGCTGCCATTCAGAATCCTACCTCCTGCAAGCTTATCACAGGTAGATTCCTTGGTGAACTTTTCCAGGATTTTCCCTGAGACAGAAATTAGGCTAATTGGCCTATAGGTACCCAGGTCCTCCCTTCTCTCCTTCTTGTGGATGGGCACAACACTGGCCCACTTCCAGTCCTCAGATACCTCTCCAGAGCGCCATGAGTTGTGGAAGTTTTGCCAGGGGTTCCGCAATGTCTTTGGCCAGCTCCTTCAGCACTCTCAGATGAAGTTCATCCGGTCTTGCTGACTTGATTTATGACATTCCAGCAGCAATAAGCCAAAAAACCTAATGACTCCAAGGAGTTTAATTGTCACAGTTTGCCTATTGTGAAACTCAAAACTTAATTCAGCGCCTGAAAAATCATAACTGAGCAGGAATTGATTATTTTATTCTTTTCTAACAGAAATTTAAAAAAAAACATGCAACAATATATGGCAAAGTAAAAGCACTGAACTTGCCACTTAAACCATAGATATTCATAACATTAGTCCAAGTTAAAGACTCACCTTCTCATGAGAGAACAGATAAATAGGAGTTAATGAAGGAACTTCACTTAATTCACAACTCAGGCCAAGTAATGTCAGAATCTCCTTAAGAACTTCATATCTCTTGGCATTACTCATTTTCAGTGAATTAAAATCCTGTTGAGTTTGCAAGGCCACAGAACTGATATCTACCTCCAAGTGTACCTGGAGGTCAAAAGGCAAGGGAGAAAGAAGAAAAAAAAGACAGAAATGAACCACCACTATATAGCATATAAACAAAACTGTGGCTGAGACTAACAGGCACAGGAACTCTAAAAATTGTTTCACTACATAAAGACCAATTAGCACAAACAGATACAAGTGTTACAAACTGTTCAGGACAACATGTTTAACTAGCACGTTTTCACACAATTAATTTACAAGACATTTTAGTGAGCTGAGTTTTAACATCTTAAAAGCCTAATAAAGCTAGGGTGAGAAAATATTAAAACAGTCCAGTAAATTCATAACTTCTGAGGAGATAGCAGTCATATGTAAACTAGAGTCTTTTCCTGGAAAGTGTGTAAAAATGTCTTCTTGTAAGCCCACTTGATGCTCAGGTAATGATGAGCATTGGTAATAACGTATTACTCTATATCAGGGTGATCAACTAGAGACCTTTGGACCATGTGCAGCCCACAAAGGATTAATCTGAAGCCTCCAATCTCCCACCCGGCTACTGCTCACTCTCTGTTGCTTTGGCAGCAGTAGCAGCAACCACACACTCAGGGGCTCTGGGCTTCCCCCGCTCCTCCGGCTTTTGCTTCCTGTTCCTACTCCAGGGGCTAAAATGGGGTGGCATAGCTCATAGTGCCAAAGGAACCCATGACCTGGGACACCCATATGGCACCACATAACAAGGGGAAAGGTGGGGGGTGGACAGGCTTGCACTGGTGTCTTCATGGTGTGTGGCCCCCACTAGCGAGCCTGTAGGCATGCAGCCCCAAAGCATTTAGAAGTTGGATAGCCTGGTTTTCCCAAAAGGCCATAGCCTTTATGAACTCGACTAGTACTGGGAAGTGTATAAGGCTTTAAAAAGCAACATCCTAATACAGGAAAGTGGACAATGAAATTAATCACTGCATCCCTAAAACTTCAAGCATTGTTTCATTAACTCCCATAATGTTCTCTTTCACACATTCTGGGGGAGAAGTTTCAACATGTGCAAGTAAATGAATGATACAAAGTTAATCCTTCAAGAGTTAATTTTAAGGCTTATTATAATCAAAAAGCACTATAATAAGGAAGAGAAACACAAGAGCCTTTGAGAAGAGAAACTTAAGAGAAAATGATCATCTAGTGAGGTAGCTTAATATTTCCTAAATTGAGTAACAGCAATGTAACTTGTATAACCAAAAGAATAAGTATGTATATGGAAATACCTTGGAGCCTTAAAAATCTACTTCCTGTAATTAAAATCAGTATAGAAGTTGCTATTTTGCAAAATTTGTTCTCCCCCACATTTCTATTCTATCAGATTTGCATTTCTGTGTTGATAAATTATATCCTGCCTTCCTTTTCTCAGCTATAGTGCTGACTCTGAACAAGATCATCAAGTGAAAAGTCATCTAATTTGGACCACCCATGCTAACGCATATTAAAGAACAGAAACAGCCCAGTACCTCAGTAGGAAACTGACAGAAACAATAACTGTGATTGTCTGTTGTATCAGTAGGGTTAATCTAACTTATGACGCTTTCTGAAGCGGCACAGGCTGAAGTGTCATGAGTTAGACTGGGGAGCAGCATGTCTGTCAGCTTTCATACTTTTAGTGCTTTCATACTTTTACTGCTCCTGAACCAGAAGCAGTAGGACCCAGGGAAAGCCCGGTGGGCTCCCACAACAGCAGGACCCACCCAACCGCCCCCCCCCCCCAAAGCTGGAAGCCCCAGCAGAGGCTTCTGGTCTGGGACCATGTGGCTGCACCAGCACCAGAACCTCAGGTAAGGGGGGGAGAAGGGCTGGGGAGGACCATGGAAAGGGAAGGAGCATGGGGAAAAGAGGCCCCTTCCCCTGCCCCGTGGCTGGTGCTCCCTGCTGCAGCCCATGCGGGGCTGTCCTGAGCAGGAAGAAGCAACTCCATGTGGGCTGTGAGCGGATGCAGCACTTTTCCCCCTGCTCCACTCCGCACCAGCTTGTGCAGTCAGCAGCAGCAAATGCTGCCCAGTGCAGCAAGTGCAGCAAGTGGAGGGCCCGCAACTGCTGCCGCTGCAGAGCAGCCCTAATGGGCAAGCCCAGAGCCGACGCAGGGCCCAAGCTGGCAGCGGGGTTGGGTTATAAGCTGAGCACGGGGTGGGGGAAAGCAGCACCTCGCCTGCCCCGTGGCCAGCGCCCTGCGCTGCAGCCACTCGCAGCCCACATGGGTCTGCCTGTGCCTGCTCAGGACAGCCCCGTGCAGGCTGCAAGTGGCTGCAGTGCGGGGTGCTGGCCACGGGGTGGGGAGGGGCCACTTTTCCCATGCTCAGCACCAGCTCGTTCCCTGCCAGCGAGCAGGGGGTCAGGGCTGTGCACTGCCCTCCACCTGTACCGCGGGGCTGGGGGGCACTGGGAGTGAGCGGAACTGGTATCCGGGGCCAGCACCAGCAGGGTCCAGAGCAGGGCGACAGGGGTACAGGGTTCCAGCTGGCAGGGGCTCTATAGAGCCGGCCCAGCTCCGCACTCTCCCTGCTGGTGCAGCCCAGCCCAGCTCCACAGACCCCTGCCAGCCTGTGCCCCGCTCTGGGCCCCACCAGTGCTGGTCCTGGGACATTGGTCCCAAGACATTGGGACATTGGTCCCAAGATGGTGACCAGGGGGCAAAGCACCTGTCAAGGGGCAGGGCTACCCATGCAGCCCTCGACAGCTTGCCAAAACTGGGTAAGCGGCCCTCCGCCCAAAATAATTGCCTGCCCCTGGTATAGACAGTATACCTATTGCACTTTAAGCATGTAGAAAGCACTCTAAAGCTGTAACTGAACAAACATTCAAGGCTCTTAGAATGCTTTAAAGATGGCAGATCGCACCTTAAGTTAACACTCGATGGATGTGTACTAATGTAAAGCACTTTATGTTAGAGCACTTTATCCAATATGCATGCCAGATCTCATCGAGCTTAGAGTGAGATCTCCATCATCCCAGGCAATGTTGCGCAGGGCTGCACTCTAGCCACAGGCTGAGCTCGCTGCACTGTCCAAGCTCCAAGCTGGCCCCACCCCCTTGGCTGTCACTCACCCGAGTCACTGACAGCCTGATCCCAGCCCCACCTTCTCCCTCCAGCCAGCTGTGAGTCCGGGGGAGAAGCTGTCTGGGGTCTGTGCTCCCCAGGAACACCCCCAGTGGCCAGTGCAGGCAGACTCCAAGACCCCTCAGCAAACAGTATATGTCTGTTCAGCGAGCTCCTGCTTTAACAAATTGCACTTAAGTAAGGTGTGATAAGTTAGAGCACTTCTGCAAGGGGCTTTTTGAACATCTGTCCTTAGCCAAAGGGACCAGGAATTAGAAAGCAGCATATGCAGAGGTGGATTAAGATTCACTGGGGCCTCGGGCCAAGATTCATTGGGGCCTTTGCCACACACAAAACTGAACAAAACAACTGCCTTAGGCAAATTACTCAGATGCATGGGATCACCATAAACATATAACAACACAAAAGCATTCCCCAGTGCTTCAAAATGGTGGCAGGGTGCTTGAACTAAAGTTTGTTGAATGAACTTTAGTTCAAGTGGTGCCACCACCATTTTTAAGCACAGGAACACTGACACATGAGAGACCATGGCACTTTAATTAGAGTTCTCAGAGCCACTGTAATTAAAGTGCCATCCCCCCACCCCAGAGCACATTTAAAAGTGCCAGAGGCAGCTGCCTAAGCCTGTCCAGCAGGGCTGAGGCTGAGGGGGAAGGTTCCTGGCTGCCCAGGGCTAGATGGTCTCTGGGCCAGGCTCTCAGCCACCCGCACCAATGTTGCATGACCTGTGACCTGACCCATTTGCATGTCTGCGTCTGTGTGTCTGTATGTCTCTGTGTCTGCCGCTCACTCCCAAACCACAGCCCCCCTCCCCCCACCCTAACGTTACCCCTCACTCCCAACCCACAGTACCCATCATCCTGACAGGATGTGTGGGGATCACCCCCTCCCCAGGCTCCAAGCTCTACACACACACCCACAGACCCCCAACACCTTCACAAATAACACTCTACCCACACACACACAGTTCAAAAATAGCCTCTCATGAATTACATACAAAAACTCTTGATTTTTAACAGTTTGTCTCATGATTTTTGACAGGGTGGGGTCAGCAATACTGCACTGATTTTATTCCCCACCCCCAACCTGGCCGACACCTACTATTGTTCCCTGGGACTCTCCTAAATGCTCATTTCTGCAGAACAGGTTTCTAAAAACTGGCTTTTTCATACCCGAGGGATTTCTGACCATCTTTCATATCTCTCACCATTTTTAATTTCTTTTTTTTTTCCCTGAGAGAGGATGTGGGTGTCCAAAAGCTTATAAATAACAATTTTTTAAAAATTATTTCATTGGTCTAATAAAATATATCACATCTACTCAAAGACTCCAGCTACAGGTCAGCATTGAGCCCCCTCTACCCCTACCTGTTCCTCACCCATTGTCTTGTGGCATTTTCATTGACTGGCATTCTAGCATACTGGCGTCAGGGATAACCCATCCTGAAAGAAGACTCAAACTGGCCAGAAGCCATGCTCCGTTTCTCGTATCTTAGGACATAACAAATGCAGTCAGACTGGTATAACCACCACTATAAGCTATCTTTTATTAGACCAATTAAAATAGGTGGAAAATTCTTTTTGAAAACTTTCAGGTACAAACACCCTTGTTCAGGCAGAGAGCATCTGGAGGTATTTTGTGCTCTTCCTAGATGATCCAAGACGATGGAGGGAGGGGAATGTTGACCTGTATCTGGATTCTTTGGGTAGATGCAATACCTTTTATTAGACCAACTAAACAACTGCCAAAAAGTTGTTATTTGCAAGCTTTTTGACACCCACATCCTCTCCTAGGCAAAAAAGAAAGAAAGAAAGAAAGAAATTAAAAATGACAATATTGCTAACCCCACCGTGTCAAAAATCATGACAAACTGTTAAAAATCAAGAGATTTGGTATGTAGTTCATGAGAGGCTATTTTTGAATTGTGTGTGTAGGGGGGTGTTATTTGTGAAAGTGTGGGGGGCTGTAGGTGTGTGAAACTGCGCAAAGTAATGTGCCTGCTGCTGCCAGGCTGCGCCCCATCCCCTGCCTGCCCAGCGGCAGCAGGCACATGGCATCACGCAGCTCCCAAGGCAGCAGCAGCCGGGCACAGAGCCCGCAGCAGCCCACCTCCATCTTGCGCACAAATCCAGGGGTGTGCCTCCCCCTGGGTACACACAGTGGCAAAAGCCCCCTGCACTCCTGGATGAGCTGCCTAGGCTCCAACCATCCCACAACCTGCCCCGGGACCTCATTCACCGCAGCCCCAGCCCCACTCCCTCCCGCACTGTGGGAGCCTCTATCTGCCCCCCACCACACCTCTTCCCTCTCCTCCCAATCCTTCCCCTCCACAGACTTATCTGCTGGGTGGTCTGTGTGTCTGTGTCCATATGTGTACTCAGCCACACACCCCCCTCCAATAATATGTTCTCCCTCCACCTATGGCGATGGCAGAGATGAAGCCAGAGGGACAATAGAAGCAGAGGAGAGTGGGAGACAGAACAGGAGCAGCTGAAGAAGGATCGTTGGGAGTGCAATGAAAGGTTGGCCCACTGGGAGTAGCATGGCAGAAAGATACAGAAGAGACCACATGATGCTGGTCAAGAGTGGAGACTATGGATAAGGGCAATGTTAACCAGTGACAGGGTGCAAAAGGAATCTATGATGAAGAGATACAATTCTGTGAAGGTACTGTTCAAGATATTGGTTGTACAGATGGAACATCTCACCAGCATGATTGCTTTCTCCAACTGAAAGACATGCAACTAACTTACTGGAACAAAGAAGGATATGACATATTTTGTGAGAAATATGCAGAGAAAGGGGGGAGGGAGGAATTAAAAGGGTTAAAGTTTGTAGCCGCAGAAAAGCCAAGGGAAAGAGTGATTATTGGCTGAATGTATGTGGATACATCAAAGGAAGCAGACATAGAGAGACGTCTGGAAAAATATGTGCAATGAGTTCTGTGGATAAAGAAAATGAGGGACAACTATGGTATTTGGACAAGTCTTGGAGGACTCAAGCAGCATTAAAACCAAATGACTGGACCCCAGGTGGGGTGCAGCAGGAAACTGGAAGCCTTCCTAGCTGCAAAAGCAAGCAGGCAGCTAACAAGAGAAACAGGCATGGGGGGGGAGAGGGGCCAGAGCTGACCATGACAAGCAGCGGCACAGATGATTCGCAAAGAGACAGGCGCACTCAGTTTAACACAAGTGCAACTGCACTGATTATAGCTTCAGTTAAATGTCAGGAATGTCTTAACAAGGAAGAGATGGGAACAGGTCAAACCAATGTGAAATCAAGTAAAGGCAGACATAATCTACCTATAAGAATGTGGTATACTGGGGGAGAGGGATTATAAATGTTTTGAGAAGAGGCAGAAGTAGAGACCATCTTGATGGCCAGGGACAATTGACAACAGCAGCTGGAGGGGCAATGCTATTCAAGAACCCAAAGGTGGAAGCACAGAAGGTAGAAGACATCAGTTGTAGACTGAAGCGAATGATAACATCACCCAGGGGAGCAGAATTAGAAGTTTTCAATGTATATGCATCACTAGAGTGAGGGGAGGAAGGCTCTGCTTAGAAAGCAGTTTATGTGGTCAGAGGGAGACCACTGATAATAGTGGGGGACTTCAACTGCGTAACAGAAGGAGGTGACAAAACAAGGAAAGGAGGAGGCAGAACTTTAGACAGTTCATCCAGATTGTTACAAGTATAATTAATTAAAGAGTCATTAAGAGATGTGTGGGCAAGGGAGAAAGTTTTCATTAGAACTGACTCCTGTGGAAAGGAACAATCAAGAACTGACTTTGTGTTTGTATCAAAAGAAATAGAGATAAGGAAGAAAGAAAGAAACCATATGTGCAGCATTTACTAATCACCAGATGCTGAACACAGAACTGAGTCTTGGTAAAAGCCCCATAAGGAAAAGGGGTGTGAGGAATTTAAATGTGCAACTCTTACAAGATAAGGAGGTATGTCAAAGGTACACAAGACAGCATAAGGGATGGAGAACACTAAAGAAATATTTTTAAGAGTATCAGAGAATGGTGGATGATGAAGAGGAGGATGGGATAATTCTTCAGGAAGGAAGGAAGGCCAAAAACGGAAAAGAACGAAAGATCTGAGTGAGCTACAAAAAAGATGCAGGAGCTCCTAAAAGGAGCTGAAGGAAGACAGGTACAACAAGAACTAGAAGAAACAAAGCAAGAGATAGAAAGCTGGTTTAAAAGAAAGATGAGAGAAACATGTTTTTAGCACAAACACCCTCGGTGGTAGAAAATGAAGAGTGATCCTTACACTTTTTGGCTACAGTGAAGACAGCAAAAGGAAAATTAAAAGCAGTGCGGGAAGGTGGTACCAGGTGGAAAAGCAGGAGGAGGTGTTAGAGGCAATGTGAAGAGTTTATGAAGAGCTGTATCAGAAGCAGGAGATAGACAGGAATAAGATGAAGGATTTGCTGGAAGAGACTGAAGAGAAAGTAGAGGAGGAAGAAGTAAAGATGGAAGAAAAGATAAGCTTAAAGAAAGTCAAGGAGTGTTTAAAAAGCTTTAAGAGGGAGATCACCAGGAGCAGACCTATGAAATTTTATTAGAAGTTTTAAGGATAAATAGAGAGGGATAGAATGGATGTTTTTGAGGAAAAAGCGGAAACAGGGGAGGCAGGAAAAGATTTTACAATAGGCATTGTGAACTTACTCTTCCAGAAAGGAGCAAAGGAACTCTTGAAAAACTGGAGACTGATTATACTCCTTAATATGGACTATAAGTTAACAGCCAAGACACTGGCTTTCAGAATGAGGAAAAACCTCCGGAAGATAATACATGAAGACCAAGTATGCACAGTACCAGGTAAAAGGATCTCCAAAATTATCAGAGAGATCAGATGCACTGTCCCACATCCAAGACAGAAAAACAAACACAGTTATAGCAAACCTAGAGTTAGAAAAAGTATGACAGAGTGGATCATGATTCATGATGATTACATATTTGAAGTGCTAGGAAAATGGGGCTCCCAGAGAAAGTTGTGTGTTGAATAAAGCTATTGTATAGAAAGGCAGAGTCAAGTCCAAATTAATGATCATCTAAGTAGGACCTTAAAAATCCATACAGAAGTGAGGCAAGGGTGCCCCATCACCACTATCTGTGTGTGGCATTGAACCATTAGCACAAAGAAAAGACAAGGTCATAAGGAGAGTAAAGATACTGGTAGGGGGTGAGGTAAAATGCATATTATACATGGATAATATGAAAGTACTAGTTAGAGATAGACCTTCTATGGAAAGGGTGCTAAAGCATACAGAGTATGGAAAAGCAATGGGAACTAAAATAATAGATTGAAAGGAGTGCAGAACTGGAGGGAGTTGGAGAAGTTGGGCCTTCAAATAAGAGAGAGAGAAATTAAAAGTGCTAGGGGAGATCCTAGGATGGATGCTGAGAGGAAAGGTGATACAGCATGGAAAAAGGTGATGGCAAGGATACACCAAATACTTTGGTTATGGTCCGGAAGGATGCTGTTCTTTGTTGGAAAAGTGGTGGCAGTTAACGCTGGGTTACTGCCAATTATTCTATACATGTGGCAACAGATAGCAAAAGTACAGAGGAAAATGTGTGTTCTTACGGAATGCCAAAAGAGAAAGGTTGGCTAGCGCGGAACTGTACAAAGCAAGAGAAACTGGGGGATGTGGGTTGCCAGACTTGGGATTGTTCATCTATGCCAACTATGTAAACACAGTATGCATGGCGGTATCAGAGGGAAAGAGGAAAGCAATATTTATCACTGGATTTCATGCAGCTGCAATTTTGAGGAAATGAGGAATATATCAAACCTCTTTGAGAGTCTATGGGTGTGGTAAGCATGGATTCATTGCACCAGGATGGAAGGTTTCATGCAGAAATAGGGAAGGTAGGGCTGGCAGTCCAGAAAGTCTGTAAGAAATTCATGAAAGCAGTAAGAGAAAGAGACAGGATGGCACTGGAGGGAAACTTCACAGAAGGACAAGTAAAGAAGGTGTGGGGAGCAGTGGTGGGTAAATAACTAAAAGGAGAACATGCTGACCTATCATAGATGGTTGTAAAAAATATCCTGCCAGAGAGAGAGATGCAACACAGATAAAGCTTGATGAGTTCATCAAGATGCCCAACGGAGAAGTGCAGGGAAGAAGAAACCATGGGACATGTGTTTTGGGAATGTACGTATAACAAAGGGGTGTGGGAAAGAATCTGCCACTTTCTGAGTGTCACCAAAATAAACCGATAGCACAGGAGATGGTACTATATGGACTCATACCAAAGAGACTGGAGGAAATGCTATTAAGGACTTTATTAGCATGTGTTAAAACTAGTTTATGGAAAGTAAGAAACCTCTGAGTTTTTAAAGAGTCAACTTTCACTGAAAGAATGGATCTGAAGCTGGGGCTGCATGAACTAAAATACTACATCAAACGGGACTAGGAAGAGATCAGAGAAGAAGTGGAGAAGTGAAGAAAAAAAAGGATAGGACATACTGTACTTGTTTCACTCAACCAACAGAGAGGACTGATTGGAGGAGTGGAGAGTTTCAGGTGGTTACTGAGGTAACTGTTTTTCATGGGATTCTATATGAAGGAAAAGAGTTCTGTATGAGTTTTTTTGAGGAAGCTGATGTATGTTGTTTAAGAGTTTAATATAAGTAGCTGTATGTTTTTGGATATGTAGTGTTTGCAATATGAAATGCTGTTAAAACAAAAATGCTCAATATGTGAAGCTTTGCAAGTGCAGGGTGAAGTGTGTTTTAAATAAAATTTGTAAATAAAAATAATAATAATAAAAAAGTTCCCATCTGTATGTTTACCTCATGGGGGGGGGGGGGGGGGGGTCATGCGTTATATAGTCATGTTCAGTGTTGCCTGCATTGAATCCATTTAGTTGGTTTCTATTACTAAGCACATGCTGCTTGGCAGCAGTTTAATGATAGACAATGTATTTAATAGGAGTGTACCGATAGAGATTTTTTGGGCTGATACCGATGGCCGATTTTTAATAAGCCATGTTGGCTGATACCGATCCAATTGCCAATATGCAGCCCAGCAGCACAGAGAGCAGCATCTGGCTGGTAAGTCTGTTGGGGGAGAAGGGGCGAGGGAGGAAGGAAGGGGTATGGGGAGCGGGGCCGGCTGAGGCCCAAGCAGTGAGGGAGGGAATGGGCTGGGGCTGCACAGCTGGGGCAGAGTGCAGGACAGAGCTGTGGGGAAGGGGGGTGGCTCCCACCACTGCGCGCACCCCGGGAGGGTATGTGCCCCCAGATCTGCACGTGGGGCAAGGGCAGCTTGGGGCCGGGGCAATGCCAAGCTCTTCCTGATGACGGGGCTGGGCTGCACTTGGGGTGGGTGGCAGCGGTGCTGGGAGTGAGGGTCGGGGGGGGGGGCTCTCACCCCTCCGCCCCTCCCCGCAATCCCCCTCCTAGCACTGCTGCTGCCCTCCTCAAGCAAAGCCAGGCCCAGCCCCCCCCTGCCAGGAAGAACCTGTCACTACCCACAGTTCCAGCCTGCAGCGGCAGCCCACCATCGCCCCATGCACCAATCCAGGCACACACATCACCCATGCCCTCCCAGGGTGTGCCTAGTCCCACCCCGCCACATCCCCTGGATGAGCCACTCGCAGCTCTGTCCGGCCCCTGATGTGCAGCATCTGCCTAAACCCCAGCCCCACTGTCTCCCTCACCGCAGGAGTCTCGATCTGCCGGACCCCTCGCACACCCCTTCCCTCACAGGTCTTACCAACCTGACCTGGCTACTCTCCACACTGCCGGGCTGCGCTCCTGGCCGCTTGCATGCTGTGCTGCAGCTGCATGCATGCACATGGCATTTATCACTGACATCATCGGCCACATCAGCCAAAAAAAGGGGACTGCCAATACTGTCAATTTTCCTTATATTGGTGCCAACTGAATATGGGACCAATGTATCAGTGCACCTGTAGTATTTAATGATTTTATTTGTATGCAACTGTAAGACAAGAAGGTTTTTGCCCCATGCTGATTTGGGCAGGGGGGAAAATCTCATCTTGTATTTGAGCAAATACAGAAGGGTGCTTTGCCTTTGTTTGTAGATTACAGAGGCCAAAAAAATAGCTTTCAATGGAAAAATCTATTGAAATTCAGCACTGCAACTCTTTTATGTTACGGCAAAAAGGTAAGTTAGGTCTTAATACACTTCATACCTGACAAAGAATGGCTTCTCCTCTAACGTCTCCATAAGTCAGGTGAATAATAACTATATCTTTATCTGGATTATTTAAGCGACTCAGTGGCCTTGCTTTCTTGATATCTTCCTGAACATCCTCCTCAAAAACACTGCCACTAGTCAAAAGGTTTAATTTAACTTCAGTGTTGTCTGCTTTAAAGACCACCAGTTCATGGATGGTCTTATTCAGTTCATTTTTGCTCTTCACTTTTATACTGCCAAAAGTAAAAGAGGTAGAAAGTCCTAAAATCTTTCCACCTTTTGCCAAGAAGGTCAGAAATTGTTTATGATTGTCCTCAGAAATGGGTTCCTCTGTGGCAATGACCAACAACAAAGAGTTATCAAGCCATGGAACTTTCAGAATTTGCTTCTCCAGCAATGGGTAGATTACATAATTGTCTGGATCAATGCATTCCTTGAGGATTGAGTCTATCTGCTCAAATTTTGTTTTCATATAGTCAGAACCCACGTAAACCAAAATATTAGGAGGCTTCCCACTAAGATTTATTCTTTTTATGTCTCTTGCCAGAAAGTCATCAGTAACTTCTTCCAAGCTGCCACTGCAATCATCAGGAAGTTCTGGAATGTTTTCTGCAGAAGCAAATCTTACTGACTCAATGGTACTGCTTTCAAGTTGCAAGCACTCATGACAGATTGAAAGATGAAGATGGTGGTGTTCTCCAGAACCTGTTTCTTTATCAGGAAGGTTATTAGATTCATCCTGAGACTCATGTCCTCTTTCTAGCTTGGATCTCTCTGCTTGCATCCCTTCACCACCTCCTCCTGGAGGATCAGCTACATCTGATTCATATTCAGCAGTAGACTCTAAAGATATAGCAGGGGTCAGTTCTTCCAGTTCTGTGCCATTAGCACTTTTCTTCTCTTCCACAGCTGAGGCCACCTGTTCTAACTTCTTAAGAGCAGATTCCTGTAAATGAACAGCTGAGAGAGAAAAATGATATAAAATATATAAAAATAGTAATGTTGAGTATCAACAGCCTTGATATTCAAGGTGATTTTCAATTAATTTCAGAACAACTCATTATACTACTAGAAGTTCTCTCATTTTAGAAACTAAGAACTACCCACTCCCTGAAACGCAGTGAACTCAGCCCGTTTACCTGAGGTGCTGGGAATTTATATAGAATTCAGGCTGGCAGCCAAATGTTCTGTTCTTAACTCTGCCAGTGATTCATTATGTAACCTCTAATTTCAATTGTCTTTGATTCTGAAAGGCTAACTTGAGACATTTAGAGGGAATGAACAACCATTTTTTACACTGAAGTCAATGTTGACTGTGGATGCATGGTTCAAATGTGCAAGGCAGAAGGTAGAGTAGATATGTACCTTAAAGTAACTAAATAAGATATGCTTTCATTAACTCAAGCTCCAGATGCTGTGAAAGGACAAGCACAGAGCAGTCTCTATCTATCTAGACCTGACTTCTCTGCCTGGACAAAGGTTCATAATTTGGAAATAGCTGAAGCAGGACATCCCTTATGCCTTTCCTGCGAGGTGCTTCCAGCAGATGAAGCATATTTTAGTTCACTCAGTGTAGTTCACTCAATTTGGCCTGCTCCACTCTGATTGAAGAAAAGCAAAAAAAGTGATGGATGAAGCCATAAAAAATACTGGTCCAGACTGAGGAACAGAATGGAGACTTTGTTCACTGCTGTTCCAAAACAAGCTGTATAAATTTGGATGATAATGAACATGGTAGAAGCACTGAGCCATAAGTTTTTTTTGTACTTTTGGGGGGCAAAAGTTATGAAGATATGGAAAAGTATGAATTATCTTTGCTCTGCAGTAAAAAAAGGATAGCTCTAAGCTCTTGGACCACAACAGATAATGACCCAGAAAAGCAGAAAGTAAAAAACTAATCAGAACTGGTTTAAAGTTAACAATGGAAATACAAAAATAGGAAAAAAATATTTCTGATCCAACAGAAGGGACACTGCAGAAAAGTGTCACCATAAAATTTACAGAACAATGAGGAAATGGAAAGAAAATTACTTTTTTTGCATGGTCATGCAATTTTTTTTCATTCCTACAGTTAAACAAACAAGAAAAATGTTTCAAACTCCAAACATTTTAATTAGTTTCACTTTTCTTGACAACAAAAAGCAGAACAGGGCATCGTAGTGAATTAAACATTTCTTTTCTGGGCACGCCTAAGAAAATCAAAGAAAACTAAGGCTAAATTAACAGGAAGAAGAAAAGTGGTGATGTCCTCCCCTTTATGCAATAGCCCAGTAAACTGTGAGCATTCACCCAGTACATGGGAGATGTAGGTATAGTCTTCTGCCTCAAGGTACCTGAGCCCACATATTCCCCCTCTCAAGACAATATACCAGCCACCATGCTGAAATATATTCTGGGACTGGATGCCCTAAATCTCTTCTGTTCACAATATCCTAAACTGCCTGATAAGGGCAGACATTTAATCTAGGGTAGGGGCTGGCAACCTCGCCTGTATCACTGCTGCTTAAACTGCTGCCAGAGCTGTAACTGCAGTCATCACTCCCACCCCTCCCCCCCAAGTGCTGCTACTGCCATTTCTCCCCACCACATGGGTGAAAGACCCTTCTCCCCCTCCCCCCCAACACCACAAAAGCCCCAACTGCTGAAATGCTGGCTCCTGGTTCTGCAGGCCAGATAAAATGGCTCTGTAGGCCAGATCCAGCCTGTGAGCCATAGGTTGCTGGTAGGGCTATGCAAAGCTTCGGTCCCCGATTTGATTCAGAGGACATTCGGCCCGATTTGGTGGCCAAATCTCCGAATCTAATCAGGAAACCCTTTAATCTCTCTGAATCAAATCAGAACCCTCCATATTGATTCAGAGGTATTCGGAAAGTTTCAGAGATTTGGACATAGACACAGCTTTAAATGTTTTTTCTACATACCTCAAGGTACCAGGTGGCTTGTGAATGCTGAGATACTGGGGCGGATGGAGTGTCCCACGGGAGCGCGGAGGGCTCCCCAGCGCACTCGGCAGCAGACCCAGAAGTGGACCAGAAGCACTTCCGGTTCACTTCCAGGTCCAATGGGGAGCGTGCATGAGGGCCCCACACACTGGTAACTGGTGCCTCCTTGGTCGGGGGGGCACCCAGTGTCCCCTTGTGGCCGATCACCAAGCCAGGGACTGTGGAGGGGACCCCCCAGCAGACCCCGAAGTGGACCAGAAGTACTTCTGGTCCACTTCCAGGTTCACCGCGAAGCACGCGGGGGGGGGGCCTCCCATGCACCTACGGGACACTCCATCAACCCCAGCATCGCAGCATTTATGAGCCACGCCTCGAGGTATGTAGAAAAAACATTTAAAGATGTGTCTATGGCTAAATCGCTGATTCTCTGAATCAGCATCGAATCTTCAGATTTGGATTCAGATTAATCAAATTGGGGACAGTGATCTGAATCAACGAATCGAATCACTGTCCCCTGAATCAGGCCATTTCTGACTCCAAACTGAATACGGCCTGCTTTGCACACCCCTAGTTGCTGGCTCCTTCTAAGGGATCCCACCTTTTAGAGGAATGTCCTAGGCAACATGTTGCAAGATAAGATGGGTAACCCTCAATTATGCCTGCTGGAGCTTTACTACCAAGATATGAATATTCAGTAATCCAAACAGCAACAGTGAAAACTATCTTCACAGTTAGGGCGACTAGGATCTGGAACCAACTTCCAAGGGAAGCGGTGCTGGCTCATACTCTGGGGGTCTTCAAGAAGTGGCTCGATGCCTACATGGCTGGGGTCACTTGAGCCCAGTTTCTCTCCTACCCAGCCAGGGGGTCAGACTCGAAGATCTACAAGGTTCCTTCTGACCCTACTTCTATGATTCTATGATCTTGTAATCAGGACCTAGGTTGCAAGTCCCTATTCCAATGAATGGAGTTTCAACCACTAAAGGGAGTCATGAAACGCATAGATATTCAATTACTCCAGATGAGCTCAAGCCTGAAGTGGCGTCATGGGAGGATTCAAGCTTCCTGGAAATTGGTTTATGGCTCAGAGACTGTATAAACAATTAAACCAGCAGAACAGCAAAAATAGTTTAGATCGAATATTCTGGGAGGGGATACTCTCAATTGCACAGATCAGATAGAGCACTTAAGATGTTATGGTATAAAAGTAGAATTGCCATTTTCTTTTCCAGTTTTGATAGCATAGTCCTGAAATCTTTCCAGATCAAGCTATTCAGACAATTAGGCTGAAATTTGTTAACCAGAGCAACATTTCAGTAAATAAATTATATGCCAAAATTATTTAGTCAGCTTGATCTTTGCAACTGTTACATTAACTTTTCTAAAAAATTGTGCTACAGCATCTCATGTCCTCAGGGACATTGTCATACATCTAAATTTTTGCTGACAGTAATTTTGGCTTTTGTATGACACAGTAATGACCTGGGCATTTAAATATAAATGGATAAATATAGTATTATTTTGAAGATTTCTTGAACAATTAATTTTCTGGATAGCATTTCTAATATGAATTTGTAATAGACTTCATAAAATCTCAAGTCAGGCAAACTTGAACAACATATTTCAATTTTCTCTATGTGTTAGGTGTTAAGTGGAAGAAACTTAAAATGTTCTCTTTGAAATGAGCAACTTACTGTCCTTCTGGACAACATCTACTAATATGACAAAAGTATTTTTATTTGTATATATGTATTGAACTTATAAGTGTAAAACTAGTATGCTGCACTAGATAAAAAGATTTATGAGGATACTTACAAACAATCTTGTTTGGCACCATTCCATTATCCATTTGAAGTCTGTCTTCCATGAACGCTATTCCAAGGTTACTGAAATTATCCACACTTGCTTTGGCAATTAATTTATATGTTTCTCCAGATTTATAGGCCAAAGGTGAACAATAGTCTGACCACTTCACAACCTAAGAATATATATTAAGAAAAAAAAATCTAGTTGTAATTTCGAGATCTAGAGAGAGGAACTTAACCAATATTTACAATATTACATACACAGGCATTTCTAGGACAGAAAAAGGGGCATGTGCACATGTATGTGTGTATATGTTACACATATATATAGAATGTCCTTATATACAAGGGAAAAAAGTATATATTATATAAAGGGAGAGGATATATATACATAAAGGTGATTCCATATATAAAGTTGACATTGCTATCCTGGAAATGTACAATCTTAAAAAAAAACAATAAGTGAAGCCAACATGGGAACATCAACATAAACATAATAGCAAGGTCAGCATAAACAGAACACAGCACATCCTCAGAATCTCTTTTAAAAAAACTTTTCCCTAAAACCACCGTGTCTTTAAAGCAATGACCACTGCGATTAACTTCACCTTTGAATCCGAGATAGAGAAGCTGTTTCCAACATTCAGTTCTACACACAAGTGCATCCCCCATGACTGAGAATTGTGAGTACATAAGCCCAAGAACAGACAAAACAATCCCAAAGAAACCTTATCAAAGGAGGGTCATGTATCAACTGATACCTGGTACAGGACTTGATTTCTATTCAGTCCTGACAGATGTAAACAAAGGCTGAACTGAGTTTTGAGAGGAACAGGTGAGCGCAAGTACTTCTTTCTCAGAGATCAAAGTTTTGAAATCTCTGCAGAACACAAACAAAAAGATTTACTATAGTAAGTAGCATGGAAAGAACTGTGTTCTGCAGCTAAATCTCTTCACTTCCCTTTTTAATTCAGAGCAGCAGCATGTCTTTCAGCTCAAATATGTTAAGAAGAATGCAGAGACAAGCAGCAGAAGCAGACCGTGGATTAAGTTAATCAGAGTGTTACTTTTATAAAGCCTTCAAAATCATAAATGGAACACAGCAAACTTCTACAGCAACTTCAATAACCATGATCACTGGGAAGTTGGTAATAGAAGCACTATAAAAGTGATGCTCTTAGACTTCTACCTGAAGAGTGTATCAGTTTGCTCCAAGCTGTTATTCTAGCAGCCAGGAGAACATACTATGGGAATAACTAAAACGTTTAGAGATAAGGTTTTTAAAAGCAACAAAAAATAGATCATCAACATTTAATTGTGAAGCCTGATGAAAAATCTGTATCTTCTCAAGAAGACCAGGACAGGAACACAAATATAAATTCAGCCATACAGATAGATAAAAAAATATTTTAACGTAAGTCTATATCTATGTATGTTAAGAATTTCAAATATACAGACTACTTGTGAGATTAAGTTAAACTTCACAGCAGAGCCTTTTTAAATACTGGCAGACAAATGAACTCCCTACGGAATACTACAAATATTTTGAAACTATTGTCACCAGAGTGTTTTCGTACAGTTTTCTCTTTTTCCACTAAACACAACAGACAATTAAAATGCCTTTTTAACACCATATTTAATAAACTGAAAAGTAATTAATTCTTGGAAAAATGTCTATTTTAATTGCTACTACCTCAGCAAATACTCAAACAAAAATTTAGTATTATTATTTCTTAATTTATTGTATTACTTTAATGTAATCCACTTCTGAAGGACGACAGTGTCAGGTTTATTTGTAGTTCCCAAGTAGATGAAGTCTAATGTTGTGCTGGAGCTCCATTTCCCAACTTTTTCCGCTCCACGGCACACTTACCCGGCCTTCTCTGCCCCTCAGCACACCAGCCGAATGCAGGGGGCAGGGTGGCAAACAGCCAAATGCCAAGCCAAGGCGGGGGGGCTGAACACTGAAGGGGGGCGCTTGGCAAGCGGCCAAACAGAGAGCAGGGAAAGGGGGGTATTGGCACAGGGCTGGCTGGGGCGCAGTGACAGTACGGGGCGGCAGTGGCATTACTGCTTGTAGTCACACATCCCCGGAAGCTCCCCCCGCCCCCCCCAAGATTCCGTGGCACACCTGGACGTGGCTGACAGCACACCAGTTGGAAAACGCTGTGCTAGAGTTTAGATATGCATGACAAACTTGGAGGGCTCAGATTTTAACTGCCTTGGTAAGAAAACAGCCCCAAAATTGGTGAAGAGACTCAACCAGGCAGTTGAACTAAGACTACTCACTTATAATTACTATATTTTAAAACGAGGTCTTAAACATAGCTAAAATATTGGATAACTTCACTCTAATCTTCAGTCAGTCAAAATATATATAATAGAATTAGAGATAGGGGTATCTGGGTAAAGTTCAAGTGCTTATTTTATGAAAAAGGTTGAACTAAATGATTAAATGGTCCTTTTGAGCACTGAAATGTTAACTTATGAGCTGTAAGTAAATTAGTGAAATTAGGAAACAATTTTCAGCTATTTGATTTATGTGGGTGTGCGCAGACATGCGCATTCATGTGCATGTGTGCGCATGTACATATATATATAAAATCATAAATACATATTTCTACCTTATCTGAACGAGAAGAGTTTATAAAAGCAAATATCCAGAAGAGAGAGGCTGAAATTGTACTAGATTCATATGAAACTGTGATAAAATTTGGATAACTATTGTTTATGCATATATAGCTTAGAGGTTTTATGCAACCAATAATTCAAATGTTAGAAGAGTCTCATTCAGCCAATGTTTTTGCGAATACAGCATGCATCGACCATAATAATAAAGAAGGCATTTGTTTTATATAGAGGTGCACCAATACATTGGTCTATATCAGATCAGCACCGATAAAAGGAAAATTGACATTATTGGCAATCAGCTTTTTTGGCTGATGTGGCTGATAGTGCTGCCAATAAATGGTGTGTGACTGTGCACAGCTGCAGCAGTCATGCAGTCAGCCCAGGAGCTTGGAGAGCAGAATCCAGCTGGTAAGTCTGTTGAGGTGAAAGAGCATAGGGGAGGGAAGGTGGGGGGGCAGATCAAGGGACTCCACTGTGAGGGAGGGAGTGGGGCTGGGACAGGGGAAGGGGCAGGCACTGCTCAGCTGGGGCAGGGCGCAGGATAGAGCTGCGGGGAGGGGGTGGGGGCAGCTCCTGCCAGTGCATGCACCCCTGGGGCAGACACAGGGGGAATTAGCCCCCCAGATCTGTGCACAGAGCAAGGACGGGCAGACTGGAGCCGGGGGCTGTACTGGGCTGTTCCCGGTGGGATTGGTGGGCTGGGCGTGTGCTCAGGGCAGGTAACAGCAGTGCTGGGAGGGGATGTCTACAGGGGAACCCACCTCACAGGCCTAGTCCCGGCACCACTGCCACCCGCCACAAGTGCAGCCCAGCCCAACCCCCACACCAGGAAGAGCCCAGTGCAGCCCTTGGTCCCAGCCTGCAGTGGCAGCTTGCCCTTGCCCCACACACAGATCTGGGGGCACATGACCCCTATGCCTGCCCTGGGGGTGCACACAGCAGCAGGAGCCGCCACCCCCCTCCTTCCCCATGCCCCCTGGACAAGCTGCTTGCAGCTCTGTCCCACAAGCACCTGCCCCAGCCATACACCCTCACTCACCATGGGGGCCTCAATCTGCCCCCCCCTCCACGTCCCTTCACCTCAACAGATTTACCAGCTGGATGCTGCTCTGCAAGCTGCTGGGCTGCATATCAGCAATCGGATCAGTATCAGCCAATATGGCTCATTAATAATTGGACATTGGTATTGGCCCAAAAAATCTTCAGTTGTATACCCCTAGTTTTATATTTGCCTCCTACTTAAAATTGCCTATTGTAATACAACAGATCTGTTATGAAGATTGTGTCATTGCTATATATTCCAGTTTTTAATCCATGAAGAACCTCAAGAACATTTTCAAATATTGAAAATTTAGTTTTAACACCCTTTGTGAGATAGATAAATTGAAGTCTGATGCTCGTTTTACAGGAAGATGAACCTGATTTAGACCTCACTTCAGTACTAATTTTAATAAGCCTATTCAGACACTCAGAAGTTAAACACCTTGCTGAATCGGCATCTTTAAGAAATGCCAAACCCTAGAGTTTGTTTACTTCAGCTACTCTTGCAGTTGTTTAGTACATTTGAAAAAAAAGTAGGCCCTGAAAATGATTTACTCAAGATCATATTAAAAGGCAGGAAATAATAAAATCTCAAAATCTTCTCATTCCTAACCCTGTGAGTTGACCACAAAATCATCCTTCTTTACTAACCAAACTTGTCAAAGATGCACACAGAAAGGCAAACAGGTTCTACCCAGAATATACCAAAAATGAAGACCACTGATAACAGAAGATAGGACTGCTCATTTAGTACGGCAGAAAAGAGTCTTCTCCAGGAATAATGAAGTATAACCTTCCCAAGTTTAACAGGCTAATATAATCAATGTCCAGCCTATTTCTCTTCCTATTTCACAAAACCAATTTTCCCTTCACACACGCAGTAAGAGAACATTGTATTATGCTTCAGGATGCAATTATTGTTCAAGAAGTAGATACAGTAGGAGGTTACAATCTTGATTGAACTTACATCATCTATGTTCCTTATCTCCATTATACAGATATCTACTTTATTAATCATTAATTTTAATTTCAAAATGTCTTGGACAGTTAATATCAATACATGAAATTTGTCAAAACTACATTCTTTTAAAGACATTAACAGTCACTTACTTTTTTTGAAGAGCTAGATATACTCTGTAAATTATCTGTCTGAGCAGAAACACTTTCTGTCACAAATGCAATCTGTTCTGCTTCAACTATTTTGTCAGCATAAATAAAGGGAGTTATAAGAAGTAGACTCCATTTGTTTAAGTCATCCAGGGACTGAAACAAACAAGAAAATCATCATCATCTTTTGAGGAAAAAGGTGTCAAAATGCACATTTTAATCATTTATATTTAAATTATCCCCAAGCTATCTTGGGTGTTCATCAAACAGTCTTATACAAATAGTCCCAATTACTTCACAATTTCTATGAAGAGGAAAAAGTGAAGGTCTAAATAATTAAGCAATATTATGCTGACAGTTAATATAACAATGACAATTAAGCCAAAAAGCAGTCTTTCCATTAGTGCAGATTCAAAATTTATCGGATATTCCTCTACTTAACTTTCCATTTTGCAAACCTTACTCAAATATCACATAAAGTTGTATTTTAATGCATCTGCATAACTCACAACCTAATTTTATCTTACATATAAAAAAATGAAGGTACAATCCTCAAATTAAAGTAAAATGCTCATGTTTAATCTGAATACATTGTAGAAATAGCTAACAAAGTTATAATTAGACAAATACTACCAAGTTAAAATGCATGTTAATTTCAAGAAGCAGATGTCAAGCAATACATTCCTTCTGTGACATTCTACCTTCTTTTATATTTAAAAAAGCATTAAAGTTTAAAAAAAATGGAAACAAAATGCATGTCACTATATGATGTGCTATAAGACTAAGTTGGAATGTCGTGATTTTCATGCATTTTAGTTTTCAAAGCATTACAACATTTTCACTGCATGTAATGGGGAAAATAAGTCAAATGTTATATAAAAGAGATTCTATTTAGTGTACCACCTCACACAAAAAAACCCCAGTATTTGCTTAACAAGAAGTCTTTAATATGTCTATACAGGGAAGGAAAAGACAATCCTGTTTATTATTAAGACGATTTATTAAAATTTCACATTTAGAAATATTCCTACAGGCTAATGGATGTAGGTTGTAGCTGTGTTGGTCTAAGGACAAAGGCAGACAAGATTCTTTGGGTAAATCTGATATCTTTTATTAGACCAACTCAAATATTTGGAAAAATTCTGCTTAGCAAGCTTTTGGACACAAATACCCACCGTCAAGCTGAAGAAGCAGCTGCAGATGGTCTGTGCTCTACCTGGATGGAATGGTAAAACAGCCAGACACCAGTAGGTATGCAAACTAATTTAAGCTAATGCAGGCTAATGTAAAAGTTACTTATTGATTATACATAATATATGATGTTTATAATCATACTGCCTAGTAAACACACTATTCATATCAACTAAAATATGGAAGACTTTTGAAATTCCAATGGTAAGGCAGATTCTTTTAGCTCTTATCAAACCAAGCCCTGATTAATCTTGTATTACAATGCCAACTGTGCAATAGATATTGCCCTATTTAACAATGGAAAATATTGAAAATTATTTGAAACAGTGTTTATTGAAAAAGAAATAACTCTCTCAGTATCACCAACTGAAGTAATTTTCCAGCTTTAAAAACCTAACCATCTAATGCCTTGGCTAACTATTTTGATATCACAGCATTTTTACATAATTAACCATATTTTCTTCAGGTACCTAGTTGTTTTTTTTTACCTAAACACGGCAAACAACTTACAAAAAAAACAAAAACCAAACCAAACAAAAAAAAAACCCCTTAAAATTGTACAATTTGTTAAGCATGCTAGAGTATTAAATGCTGTCATTAGAACATAATATGACAGAGGATTTTGTGGTAGTTTTGGAGGACTGTCATGACAGTCCTGAAAAGATACAACAAAAGTATTTTGTGGGCAATGACTTTTATTGGACCAACTGTATATTTGGGAGAGATTTAAACAAGCTTTCAAGCATAAGATACCCTTCCTCAGGTCTCACTTGAAGAAGGGTGCTCTGCAGCTAGTCTAAATCTCTACAAGCTATGCAGCTGGTCCAATAAAAGGTATCACTCAGTAAGGATTCTGTTATTCTACCCACAAACTATTTTTAAACTGATTTTTTCTGCTGTTTTAAATTAATGTAAAAGATTTAAAACTATACTAAATATATTTTTGGCACTAAACCATATTGGGGCAAACTAAATTAGTGAAGCAATTATGAATCTTTATTAATTTCCTATAAGAGCATATACATTTCTCAAAAAAAAAACAAAACAAAAAACGAGCATATACATCAATATACATTTAAATGGCAATAACACAACAAAGTCTTGATTTACATAAAAAGCAAGCTTAACTAACATTGGATACTGGTTATGGAATATATTGCAAAAATCTTAGAATCATAGGAAAAAAGGACAGGAAAAGAATGAAAGGTCATCTGGTGCAATCCCCCGCTCAAGGCAAGATCATCTTTATTTGAACAATTCCAGGCAAGTGTCTATCTAACCTGGTCCTGAAAACTTTCAAGAAAGGCAACTCCATAAATGCTTAACCACCCTCATAGTGAAAAAAAATCCTACTAATACTGCATCCAACCTAAATGTCCCTAGTTACAAGACAGTTACTTCTTGTACTGTTCCTTGTGGCCAGAGACAACAATCTACTATAGGGGTGGGCAAAATGCGGCCCGCAGGCCGAATATGGCCTGCCAGGCCATTCTATCCGGCTCGTGGGGCCCCTGAAAATTTAGAAAATTAATATTTATCTGCCCTGACTGCCTGTCATGAGGCCCTCAATGACTTGGCAAAACTCAGTAAGCGGCCCTCTGCCCAAAATAACTGCCCACCCCTGATCTACTACAATCCATCCACTTTATAACTACCCTTCTTAAAGCATCTGAAGACTGTTATCAAATCCACCAAGCTTCTGTACTACAGACTAAATAAATCCCATTCTTTGAACATCTTTCCATAAGTCACATTTCCAAGACCTCTTATCATTGTTATCAGTCTCTGCTGATCTCTTTCTAATTTTCCCATGTCTATGTTTAAGTGCGGGTGAGACTTCACCACTGCTAAACCTTTCACTTGATTTGCATGTGAAATTAACTCCTATTAATACAACCCACTACAATACTGGGTTCTCCACCCCAATAAGAGCACACTGTTTACTCATACTCAGCCTGTGGTCCACTCAAATCCTCAGGTTCCTT
Source organism: Alligator mississippiensis (assembly GCF_030867095.1). Taxonomy (NCBI): domain Eukaryota; kingdom Metazoa; phylum Chordata; order Crocodylia; family Alligatoridae; genus Alligator; species Alligator mississippiensis. Next base: position 294,995,001 of record NC_081824.1, read on the forward strand.
TCTACAATACTGCAGCCTAAACTATCATATTTGTGTGTGATTGTTCTGTCCCAAGTACAGGAGTTTGCACTTGTCTTTACTTCATTCATCATTTGATTAATTCTTGAGCATTTCTCCAGTTTATCAAAATCATGTTGAATCCTAATCCTAGTCTCCAAAGTGTCTGTAATGCCACATAGCTATATGGACTCCAACAGGTAAGATAGCACTCAAGAGAACTGGTGGGCAGGACTCCAAGGGCAAGATGTCTGAGGGGAAAAGCAGTCCAGAAAAACTGGTTGTGCTTTAAGGAGACTATATCAAGGGTAGAAAAGCAAACTATCCCAAGGTGAAAGGAGGATAGGAAGTGCAGCAAGAGGCTAGTCTAGCAAAATGGCAAATATTTCAATGAGCTAAAACTCAAAAATGAATTTTACAGAAAGTGGAAACTTGACCACGTTACTAGGAATGAGTATAAGTCTATTGCACAGGTATGAAGGGAAAAAATCAGGAAGTTCAAGGCATGAATTGAGATGCAGCTCAACTACAGGAGGGTTGGCTGCTAGACCAGAATCCAGAAGTGACTGGCATATTGTGGACAGGCAGCCAAATGCTGCAGACCTGGGCTCCACATCCTGCTGCCCTCCCTTAAGGGCCTCCACAGCCCAGCAGGCAGGACCTGCCACAGCAAGGCAGAATGGGGCTAGATGGGGAAGCTTGTGAAACTCTTGGGAGCTCTGCAGCAGCGAAGTGCACCGCCACCTCTGCCGAACAGGCAGGGGGCACTTCGCCATGGTGGCATGGGGCTCCCAGCAGCAAGAAGCTTCTCCATTTGGCCCTGCTCTGCCCTGCCGCACCAAGTCCTACACACTGGGCCATGGAGGCCCCAGAAGGAGGGCAGCAGGGTAGAGAGCCCAAGCTTGCAGCAGGCAGCCTGCGCCTGCCCCATGCACGAACCTGGAGGATACATACTCCTCCTTTCCCTTCCAGGAGTGTGCACAGCAGCAGGGAGCCAGCCCCCCCCTCCCCCCCGATAGAGACATAGTCCTTTTTCTAAGGCACTTACAATCTAGTTGATAAGCATACTTGCCCTGCGCACGCATCTGGGGGGGAAATTCTTCAGACTCAAAAATAACTGAAAACTTTTAAATACATAGGTATAGAAACATCCTTCTCCTGGGGGCCTTAAACTGTGTGCCAAGTTTCAGTCAAGAAGGCAGCTCTCTGATATATCAAACTTATAAACAGAAAAAAAGTTAAAAACAGGAAAAACAATTATCAAAAAACCCCTTATGACTTACCCTATGTGAACACTATAAACAGAAAAATGGTCCTATTGTTTGTTTACAAATAGAAGAGCATATATATTTCCAAACACCAGGCCAAAAGACAGGAAAAGAATAACATCATTAAAGTCTTTAAAGGGTCTTTAAAAGGAGGTGGACGAACATCTGGCCAGGGTCATTTGACCCCAGTATTCTTTCCTGCCACGGCAGGGGGGTCGGACTAGATGATCTCCTCAGGTCCCTTCCAACCCTACCAACTATGAAACTATAAAATTAAACCAAACTGATGTACAATCCAGAGAAATTTCACACGGGACTCCTCTGAATATGCAAGTGCAATTCCAATCACCATTAGCTAAATAGAGAATGTAATTTATTAGAATCGGAACCAATTTTCCTTAAACTCTGTTGCTATAGTTCTTAAACAGAAACAGCCAATCATTAAGGCATCTGTCTATAACCAAGAAAGCCGAAACACTTTAGCTATGCCAGAGCTCCTCTTTAATAAAGACTGTCCTCGATTGTTTTGGGTTGGACTCTCAATTAAATTTCTGTTATACAAATTCACTGGATATTAAAAGTGATTCCTAACCTAACATATAGTACAGTAATCACAACATCACAATATCACATCATGCACTTATTAGGTAACTACAAAGATACCAAATTTCATATCCTCCAGTCCACCGGATGTATTTTTATACCTGCAGAGCAAAGGTTGGCAACTCATGGCCCACAAACCAGATCTGTCAAGTGACTGAATCAGGCCTGCAGAGCTGGGACAATCATCAGCAATTCTGCGGTAAGGAGAGTGGCAGTCACATCCCTGTACCCCTGAACACTTTTTCTGCAGTACTGCCTGCTGTCACCCTACCCCTCCCTACTCTCTTTCACACCCCTTTCCTGTAGCTGTCTTCTCTCATCACCAAATCTGTTGCTGGTGGCAGCTGGTGCCAGTAGTCAAGGGGTGGCACCAGCAGAATGCAAGAGCAAGGGAGCAGCTCTTGGCACAGAGCAAGGGCAACAGGGACCTGCTTTTAGAGCCAGGTACCTTATTTCAGCTCAATGCTCCTTAAAGGTTTCTGACTCCTGTTGCACAGCATGGACAGATTCCACCAATGCCAAGCTTTCATTAAAAAATAAGAAGCGTCTTAGCTGTCAGAATAAAAAAAATAACCTACCAAATTTGAACCGTGCTAAAACCAAGGCAGTGGTCTCTTTTGGAGTTGGCAAGTAGCCTAAACCAATAGCTCAAAAGTGTGATCTCACCCGATTCCCATGAGCATTCCCTGAATGCTCAGTGAACTCTTAAGCCATTTAAGCATCAGGATTCTTTCCTTCCTGCTCATTTTAGAAAATGGAATGGCTCAAGAATGAAATTAACATGGGAGATTACTAGAATCTGTCACAACCCAAAGTTGTGAGTTTTTCTGTGTGCGCGCTTCGGCAATGCTAAATTATGTTCCCACTAAATTGCAGCTTCCTTGCACGGTGGAGTTCTCTGCCGCGGAAGAGAACTCCGGTGCAATGGGGAATTTCCTGCCAAATTTGTAGCTTCTTTGCATGGTGCATTTCTTTTGCATCTCAGAGATGCACAGTGCAAAGCAGTTCCCGCCATTTGTATAAGAGTTCGTGCCACATTATTGGCCAACTCTAATATATTCGTACGTGGCGGCTGGCGACTGGCTTGCTGGCCGTATAAAGTGCTTGTGTGGTTTCTGCCCAAGTTGGAGGACTCCATGAGTATTAGGAGAGAAATCACTTAAAGAGTGTGAAGATCTCTAAGCGCTGCAGATCCTCACGGACCCAACGCATTTCTTAAGCAGGCAACAGAGGTCTAAACAGCCTCTGGCCTCTCCCCGTCGCTGAGCACAATCCTAGACGTATCCCTTTCCTATATACTCGATTTTCGAACCCATGGAGCCTTAACAACTCCGGGGCCTGAGAACCGAACAGAGCCCACGGAGCTTCGACAACTCCGTGGGGAAGAATTGCCGAACCCGCGGAGCCTTAACAACTCCAGGGCCAAAGAACCGAATTTGTCGTAGTCCTCCAACGAGGATTTAAGCGGAGCTGCACCTAGAAACTGTCCAGCCTACACCGCGACCATCTTGGGTGTAAGTAAATAATCTTTCAATCAACCATTACGCCTCTGTGACTAATTCTAGCCTGTGTGTGCCTTGCCGCTGCGCGGTCTCCTCTGGCCCCGTGTGCCCGGGCTGCTGGCCACAGCCTGCGTGCACAAAGACGGGCCCGGCTCGCCCCTGGCCCGCACAGAATCAACTGAAGACAAGCACAGAAGATGAGAGAATACAAAATGGCCCCAAGGATGCTAAAAGAAACAAAAGGGGAGAAATAATGCTGACTGTTAGAGGAAGAACACTTTATACAGGGTGATGCTGATTATGACAAAAGCACTGAAAAAGTAAATGCAACATTTCTACCCTTGACTTTTGTAAAAACCTCCCATTCATGTGTTTCAGCTACAGTTTGAATTGAAAGCAGCATAAAGCCAATAGAGTGCAACTAAAAATGAAATTCAGACCTCTCCACACAACCAATCTGGCTCATTATGGGTGAACCAATAGAGATTTTGGGGGCCAATACCAATAGCTGATTTTAAGGAGGCGTATCAGCCGATACCGATTTGATTTCTGATACAGCTGCATGCAGCTGGTAAGTCTGTTGGGATGGAAGGGGAGGGCAGGGAGGGCAAATCAACACCCCCCACAGTGAGGGAGAGAGTGGGGCTGGGGAAGGTGCTGTCCAGCTGGGGGCAGGGTGCAGGATGGAGCCGCAGTTAGTCCACAGGACACAGGGCAGGAAGGGCAGTTCCCACCATTGCATGCAACCCGGGGGGGGGGGGGGTGTCGTGCCCCCGATCTGTGCAGGGGGGGCAGTATACTGCTATGAGCTGGGGCTGTGCTAGGCGCTTTGTGGCGCGTGGGGGCTCCAGGGCCATGCTTGGTGCTGCACTTGTGGCATGTGGGGGCTGCACTTGGGGCAGGTGGCAGTGGCGCTGGGAGGGGGGCTTATGGGAGGGGCTGCAGGCCCTCCAATCCCCTTCCCAGCACTGCCACTGCCCGGCCCAAGCACAGCCTTGAGTGCAGCCCCCATACACTGGGAAGAGCCTGGCACAGCCCTGGCCCCAGCCTGCAGTGCCATCCCATCCCACCCCCCCAGTGCAGATCAGGGGGCACAGCACTGCCCCCGTGCACTCCCGGGGTGTACGCAAGGGTGGGAGCCATCCCCCTCCCCACGCCCCTCGGACAAGCCCCAGCTCCATCCCGCAGCCCAGCCCCGCCCTGCCTTCCCTGGCTGAGCAGCAGTGGCCCCAGCCCCATTCCCTCCCTCACTGCAGGGGGCATTGATCTGTGCTCCCCCCATGCTTCTTCCCTCCTCCTCTCCTTCCACCAAAACAGGCTTACCAGCTGCACATAGCTCTCCAAGCTGCCGGGCTGAGTTCCTCACTGCCTGCCTATGCATAAGCAGCTGGCGTTGGGGGTGGGTTTAATTAGAGTGGTTCCTGGACAGCCGCTCTAATTAAAACGGCTCACCATCACATGTATTAAGCCCCCACGCATTTAAAAAAAAGGCAGTGGGAGGTTTTATATAAATCTCTAAACCTTTATTTAAGCCTTTATTTAGATAAAGCACCCCCAAAGCCATTATAAAACATGTGGGGGCTTAATACATGTGACAGTGAGGTGATGTTAAAGCATAACAAACAAGGCAAAACACAGCCATTGTTACAGTTAAACAAGTCTCTCATTAGGGTTCATAAAATAAAAGTTAGTCTCTTGATCTTAAGCATCTTGACTGCCACTCTAAAACTTTGCTGCCCGTCATTTCCACACCTGGGTTAAGATTTTAAGCTAGAGCTAAAAAACAGCCTGCAAGGGTGGGAAATAGAAAAGAGACATTCCGGGCATGGCTAGCAGACTGTAACATTGCAGAGGCAAGGAAAGTTTAAAGAGCGGGACTTCAGACCATTAAGAGAGGGTCATTAACTTCTGTGGTGTGCAGAGGCAGGAGCAGGAATCAGGGAGACGATGATGAGCCATGAAGTCATAGAATCCCAGAAGTCGGGCTGGAAGGGACCTCCAGAGGTCATCTAGTCCAACCCTTTGCCTGAGGCAGGATCAGCCCTATCCAAACCATCCCATACAACCATGATCTAAACCAGAGACGGGCAAAGTCCAGCCCACAGTGGACTTCATTTCCCAGCAACCCCCGCCCTTGTTTCTGTAGCCAGTTTCCATGGGGACCCCAGCAGCAGAGGAGCTCTGACAGTGCAGTCAAGGTTTCCATAGAGGTCAGCTCCAGCAGCACTGGTGAAGCATGCGGCTGGGCAGGAAACTGCTCTGGGGCTGGGATCTTGTGGCAGTGACAGTATGGTCTAGAACCAAGGCAGAGCCGTGATCCACTGCCTGCACAGCCCAGGCAGGGCTGTGCATGCAACAGATCATGGCTCTGCCTCAGATCTGGACCATGCTGTCACCACTGCAAGATCCCAACCCTGGATGTGGAGCCTCTCCACACCCAGCCGCATGCCCTGCCAACACTGCCGGAGCCAGTCTCCTTGGAAACCCTGGCGCCACTGCTGGGGCCTTCATAGAAACCAGTGATGTGGGCAGGGCAACTAGGAAATGGAGTCCGGCTGCCAACCAAATCTACCATTTTGCCCACCCCAACCTAAACACTACATAAGACTACTGTCAACCCTGACACAACACAGACCTAACACCCTAACCTGCCACAGGTAAAGCAGGGGAACCACAGCAGCCAATGCCCTGCTTTTATGAAATGTTGTCTATAAATACTCAAGAGATCCTGGGCCGAGGGCTACAAAGGAAGACAAAACCCTGCCACAGTCCCAAACCTGGCAATCGGTCTAACCCTGAGCAGAGGGTCAAGACCCCTTAGCCAGGAACCTCAATTGATGCACCAAATGCAAAACCCAAGTCACTCTCAGGGAGTCTTTAGTTCTTTATTAATATATTTTGTATTACATGTCAAATCAGTCAAATCGGGTCCAAATCGTATTGACTGATTGATCAATATTTAATCATTCCAAAAACTATCGATTGAGCAGGCAGAACTGTCATTCTAAATGCCATGTGTGGTGCTACAACCAGCAAGCATCCTCCATCCCAGCCTTTCATCCTGGGACTTCAGATACTCCCAGATCCATTGGCAGGCATCCTACATACAGGCCAAACAGGGAGGTCTTGGGATTCGGATGCCCCCACTTGATCTGAGCCAAAAGGCCACCACCTACTTGATCATGGTATTTCCCCAAAAAGTCTTAACTGACTTTCTGGTTTGCTGCCAGCACTTTCTTAGGACAGCTTGCCTCGAAATAAAAGAAATGCTTCAACTTTGATGACCCATTTCTCAGTGCTGACTTACAGCAAGCAATATAAAGGAAATAAGATCCCTGGAACATGGAAGATACCATATTTTAGCCAATTTTAGAATTATAAACCTCACTGCCAAACAAGAAAGAAAGATGTCTACACTTCCCTGCCTTTCTGCCATCTGACACCACTGGGGAAGAAAAACTGCCTCATCTGCACATCAAAGAACATCTCACTCAGAGGGACTCTCGTGGACCCAGAGGAACAGACATCCACCTTCAGCTTCGTCTGTACACAGTGATGTTTATTTTCTACCTATGGAGACTTTTACAATCTTGGATTTCCCCTCAGCCTGAAGAAGGGCAGGCGTGCCCAAAAGCTTGCAAAGAAAGATAATTTTTTTGCTACTTTCTAGTTGGTCTAATAAAAGGTATCACCTCTGAACCAAAAGGTTTAGTTTTGTATTCCTACAAAGCAGCGGTTCCCAATCAGTGGCATACACAGCACCAGTGATACGCAGACAACCTGTCAGTGACACACATTAACAGATTTATTATAATTATATTATCACTATATTATAATAAGTTATTAATTATATAATATATAAATTATAATTATTACTTTTTATGACAAAAACTTGCCAGTGGTACTTAAGGTTGAACTGAAACATTTGCTGGTAGTACTTAAGGAGTATTGTTTTAAATGGGTGGTGTGCAACCTGCCAGAGACTGGGAACCACTGTAAATAAGGATTACTGGCATGCTTATTTACATATTTTGATTCCGTGGACGACACTTTTTCAGCAAATACCAGCAATCTGAGCTTCCAATGCCATAATTTCATGTTCAAGACCTAGCATCTAGCTTTAAACACTGGATGGAGAAGGCGGAGGGGATGCAACTGCACCCCCTAGACCCCGCTACAGGACACCCCTGGGGGGTGCCGGGCAGGTGAGAGAACGGTTGGGGGGAGGGGTGGAACCCTGGGGCCCGCCGCGCGCGGAGGAGGGGCAGGGGCGCAGCACGGGCGGGTACCTGGGCCTCGCCAGTGAAGAAGACCTTGGTGCCGATGCGCAGGCAGACCCGCTCCTCGGCCGGCCCCTGCCTGCGCTGCCGCCGGGGCCTGGCCGGGGGGGAGACGGCGCCGCCGCAGCCGCAGAAGGTGAAGGAGCAGCGGGTGCGGTAGAGGCGGCGCACAGTGCGGCGGATCAGCCCGGCCGGCCGGGCCCCCCAGCGCGCCCACAGATAGAGGTAGCACAGTGTGATCAGCATTGCGCATGCGCCACGGCTCCCTCACCGCCGCTTAGCCCGGCCGGCGGCCCGGGCCAACTGAGGGGGCGGGGCCTCGCCGGGCCAGGCCACGCCCCCGCCCGCTCAATCGTTCCAGTAGCAAAGAGAAAGAAGGCTGCTGATTGGTCGGGCTCCCTGCCGCTCTGATTGGCTGCGCAGAGGGGAGCGGTTCCGGACTCAGTACTGCTCCTCCTGCCCGTGGAACGTCGATTCCTGGAGATGGGCTCTTCCTTCAGAGGCGGATTGGCAGAGGCGGGAGGAAATTTGCATACCCCTCCCCCACAATGCCCTTGGGGTTCTAAGCGCGGGAAGCGGCCTAGGGACTGCCCCGTACACGGAGCGCTGCGGAGCAGCTGAGCTCCAAGCACAGGGGCTGTGTGTGAGCAGGCCGTCCTGCCCATATTGCACCCCACTGCCCCGAGGAACCTGTCCCAGGGCAGAGGGGATGCTGTGTTTGCCCGGCCTGCACTAAAGGAATAGAAGAAACCCCAAAAAGCAGAGAGGAAAAGGCCGAGTAGTCCTCTTCAGGCATGTAACTGCCACTTTCGGTGCAGAGATGCTGGGGAGTGGGGGTGCGACTGTCAGTCTTGGCACCCGTCCTCTCTAAAAAAGTGCTGAGGCAGCCAGTGCCCAAATTGCTCTGCCCTAGTTATGCTGCTCACCCCATGACTCATCATCACTCTCCTCCTGCTAAACCACGCAGCATTCATGCTACGTGATACTGAACACTGCATACCCAGCTCCAGTGATATCTGATGCTGACATAAGGTTTTGTCCTTGTCCAGAAAATGCAAAATCATATTTATGGGTAGCTCTGGAGGAAATGAGAGTACACAAAGGAGAGAGGAAGAGAAGGGAATCTGTTGCTACAGTACAAATGACTGGAGTGTGAAGCACCATAACAAAGTGGTATGCCTCTCTGCAGACTTCGGTGGCAAAAAACTGATTTGGCATTTTCTAACACAGCAGCCACATCTACACAAGACACTGACTGCACTATTGTTACTGCGCAGTCATTTAGTACTTGCTTATACAACACATACAAGTACTAAAGAATGGCAGCAGTGATGACGTATAGGGAGTGCATGGGGGTGCACGTGCACCCACTGAGAGCACTGGTCCCAATCCTGACAGTGAGTGCTCCCCGCTTAGGTGACAGGCAGGCAGGAATGCCAGTGCCCCCCGCCCCCCGCCTCCCACAAGCACCAGCCCAGGAGTGAGGGCGCCAGGAGAAGTGCTGCTGGCACTTCCGGGTGCCCCACTTGTGCTTCCGGGTTGGAAGGTTTGGCCACAGGGGGGTCATGCGCCCCCCTCGACTCAGGAGGCACCAGTTGCCTCTTGAGGTGCAGGTGTGCAGTAACAGGAGTTACTGCGGAGTAGTGTCACCAAATACCTTTTAAGTGATGCTGACTATGCAGTAGTGTCACGTCACACTTTGGGCCACGCTTTATGTTATGCTTTGTGCCACTCGACACTACTACGCAGTAGTAACAAGCTACTGCACAGTGTCAACACGGCCACAGATTTTCAACCAGAGTTCTGGGCCACCCTGGGTGCCAGAGAGTGCCATAAACTGTGAAGAGATAAGTCAGGTCTTAGGAGATAAGCGGCTAAGCTAAGCTAAGCAGATAAGTGCAGGCTAAGGCTTGTCCTCTCCTGGATGATACCCCATCCATACTGCCGGGCCCCTCTGCAAGGAGGAAAGCACTGTAATTTCTCAATTAGTTTTTAGATTTTTTGTTTTTTTTAATCAGGAGCTAATCAATTCACAACAATTATAGAATCGGGGCTTGAGCCCAGGGAGGGATGCCTCATGTCCAAAATGTTGAGAGCCACTGTTCTAACAGTTTTTTGTTGGAAATTGCCAGTTAGTCAAACCAGCATTTTTTTTGCTGAAATATATTGGTTTCAACAAACTTCCAATAAAACATAGGCAGAATTTCTCATTTCTAATTAGGATTTTGTTTTTTTAACCAGGGGGGCAGGGGAAGGGGGGGGTTAACCGTTTTTTTCCTGACTACCAACCTGCTCCTTTCACACCAACTAAACATACTGGACATATTTTTATTACTTTGTCTCAGTTACCTTGCCATTATACCCCTGGAGATGAAAGAAGGTACTATCAAATAACAACTAGATCATTTCAGTTACTGGGAGAGCAGCATGACTTAAAAATGATATTTTAAGTTTCTCATAAATAGCGAATCATATTTTATAAAGCATTGCTTCTCATCTTCTCTTTTCTTTTAACTTCTGCCTTCAGTAAATGTGCTGTCAGTATTCTGATTAAACATATTTTTTCTTAACATGGGCAACTGAGTTGCTCAAGACACCGGCAGCAGATTACATGCTCTCGTCTTTGGATCACTGCGTCACAAATGCAGAGAGATATGAGTCATCAGGAATACACACATGTATAACATGGTGACTATAACTCAATTTTCTGGCTTAAAAATCTGCTTTCTATCACACTACCAACAAGTCTATTTGCTGTATTAGTTAGCAAGTTGTACGCTCTATAAATAAGCACAACAGTAGTAGGTTCTAAATATTATAACTGAATTGCTTACCCCATACGTGATTCACGTGGTGTTCAGAAGTTATTCCTGTCTTTCACAAAATGAACACCAGTTTGTCAGTTGACCCTATCCCAGAATGCATTTACTCATTAAAGGAGCAGCACCAGTAACAATCATAGAGGGGATTGTTAATTTATCTATGAGAATTCAAACTTTTTTAGGTTAGCCACTAGAGGGCAAAACAATTACAATTACAAACAGCAAAAGGTTGCAATATGCACACATCAATTTGTTGTACTGAAAAAAAAGTTTATAGAGGCTGTTGAAGGGGGAGAGGCTTATTCATTCAGGGACTGGAATCGAGTATGGGACACAGAAGGAGAAAAAAGCATGGGTGACTCCAAGTCTCTATACACCTATGGTATAAATATGCTCCCATCACTGCTGGAGCAGCAGGTATCATCAAAGTTTGCCTCGCTCCTACAGCTGCATGTATGTTATTTATCACAAAAGTAGCTCCCAAGTATAGGAATTCATTTCCAAGCAGCAGTTTTCTGCCAAGGCTTCTCTGTGATTAAAGCATTCAGCTCAGTCATAAGAGCATACACACCAGGTAGAAACATGTGTAACCAGCTTACATCCAGTAATCTCTGAGTGAGTGGTGAAGGGAGAGTGAGAAGCAAAAAAGCAGAAACACAGAAAAAGAGAAGGGGGGTAGGGGAGACAGAGAAACAAACTGCTGTAGCCAGGCCAAAGCAGCATCTAAAAAAGACATGGAAAAATGACTAACCGTCCTAAAATATCTCCTCAAGCAGTTTGGCACTGATGAGTCAATGTCAAATAGGCTGGTTTGCACTACGCCCTTGGCAGTCAGATATCCAAATCAATAAATAAATAAAACCCACCAGCAAAACTGACACCTTGACCTTTATTTTATTTATAGCCATAAAGACCCCTCTCAAACATGAGTTGCCTTTGATTTACCTTTTAACTTCTACAAAAAAAACAATTGTTGATAGCTTTAGAAGACCCATGTCATACCAATTAAAATAATCTCTCGCCTCAGGCTACTGGTGAGGAATATTTTGACTTGTACTGCCACAGTCCTTCCTCTTCCTTCTCTTCAGGCTAGAGGATTTAAGTGGTGTCAACATAGCATCATTCATAGATCCTGTGCTCATAATGTGCAATGTTACCTTCTGCAGAAAGTGCAAACAAAGTGACACATCAAAGGAAAGGAAAGCAAACAAACAGCCTTTAACCTTGATTCACTTCCTCCACAGAAATTCAATAGAGTACTCTGTTGGTTGGAAGTGCATTGTAAAGCTTCTGTTTATATAGTCTTTCCCTGATGGGGAAGTACTTTTATTTAACCTTGAGCTAATCTTCCAATGACACTGAATGTGATCTTTATTTTGACACTGTTTTTAAGTAAGTTTTTAAGTCACTTTTTTTTTACTTGGGAGAATAGAACATGTTTTTATAAATCAAATTCTAGCTAGTTTCAAGTCAAACAGAACGCAGGGTAGATACAACCTTATAGACCAACAGTTTTCAAACTTCTTTCATTTGCAGGCTCCTAAAAAATTTCCAGTGGAGGTGGAGACCCCTTTGGAAATTTCAAATGGAGGTGTGGACCCCTTTGAATTGTAAATGTGGGTATTCATATACTTTGGATTGATCATAATCATCATTCACAGGCCCCTTAAACAGAGTCTGCAGACCCCCAGGGATCTATGGACCACAAGTTGAAAACCACTGTTATAGACTAGATAATATACATATAATGATATGTACCTCATAAGCGTTCATAAATTGAAGCTCCCTTCATCAGATGCTGTGAAAGGACGAACATAGCACACAGAGTCCTGTGTAAAGTGGAGTGAGTGATTTGAATACAAAATGTGGGAAGGGAGGACAGGGAGGAAGGAGGGAGGAGAGTAGTACTGGGAGAGGGACACAAGCAAAGAACCCATAGGAACAAAGGGGAAATCACAAAAACAAATCCAGGTAAAGGAATAAGAATTTGTAGTCTCTGTTTAAACCATACTTCACACAATCCAATCCTATTCAAACTGGGTTTTTTAATTTTTCTTCCTGAAGACAGCAATCCTGAGGTCAGCAAGGAAATATCCATGGAAATTAAAGTGTTCTGCCATGGGCCTTTGTTTTTTTCTGCAACTGATATCAGATCAGTGTTTGTGCTTGTCTGACTTCATGGAGCCTCTCCCGTGTGGTCCTGGAGCGCGCACTAGGGGTCTGCCGTGGAGATGACTCCTGCTGTCGTGACACATGGTCACGTTTTCCCCAGAGGATACCCCAATACTTGCCTCCCACATCTTGGATATTCTGTTCAGTAGTGGGATTCCCTTCCGCACTGGGCATCATCACTAGTAGGCATTCCTGGGGCTCCATTTCCCCTACACTCCAGCCATGCGCCAGCCTACTGGGACTGCTGAATGATGGACAGTTTGACTCCACTCTGATATAGTGTCCCACTCCCTCTCTGCCTTTTGTGGCCCTTGGTGGTTACAACAGCCTTCCTCCATGCCTCACAGATGTGCTTGGGATGGTGAGATGGCGTCGATGATGGATCTAGCCTCTCTGTGTTGGGATCTTCTGAGCAGCCCATCCTGCTCAGTCCTCAGTGTCTGTCCTTTGGCCTTTTCTTTGACCCCGGAGCTTCAAGGTAAACTGAAAGATAAATAAAGAACCAAAACTCCAAGGAGGGGCCTCCACCCATACACCACTCATGTGTCCTGCGTTTGCCACCCCTCGCCGTCCAGGGTGACATGGTCCTTTAAATCAAGCCCTGGACCCTTCTGCTGGGTCCCTCACTGACCCCTCCTTGTAAGCATTGGGAGGCCTCCATTCAGCCCAGGGGACAGTCCTCCAGCCACCTCCCTGCTGTGTCCCTCCAGCTGATTTCTCGCTACCGGCTTTTATCCCCACCAGGTGACGTTCCTTGATGACATCATTGGGCCATGCCAACCCCAGCTGCACAGAAAAGCAGCTGATGAATTGATTGGTTTCTCTGCTCCTCTGTGGCTCGTCCAGCCCGTCTGTCCCTGGGGAAGGTGAGTTTGCTTTGCTCTCGGGGCTTTTCTTCTTGTCGTGGCAGTTTGTCCCCGCTGGAGGGGTCTCCCAACCCTTTCTTATCATCCCCCTGGGACAGTGTTCATTCATTCTTATATGTAGAGATTACCCTATCTGCCCAATGTAAACAGCAGAGGGGCATTGTAAGCAGATGACAGTGTATATGACATTGGTAGAGTTGCAAATGAATAAACCTTAGATATTATATTCTTAAGATATATTCTTAAGGTCAAGATGTGCCTGTGTTTGTCCTGGAACAGAAATATCTTGGGATTAGTGTGTACACACATTGTCATTCTAATCAAGGTTGTATGAATGGCTGAACACACTGCCAATTCAATGATACAGTTCCAAGATAACCATTTAGACAGATATTGTAATGTCCTGGGATAAACCGTTAGTACTTTTAATCCCATGAAACTTTTAAAGATTTATCCCAGGACAAAAGACATGGACATCTGAAGGACTGCACTTTTCCCAGAATAAAATGATTTATCCTGGGACAAATGCAAAGTCTGTAGCCTCAGTTGCAATAGAATAGACTGATCCCTAACAGATATAAAACACCCCAAAATTCCAAGGAAATCAGAGTCAGGCCTGTTTATGACAACTGAATCAAAACAAAGACAACAGTATGGAAAACACACTCTGAACTCACAGAATAGCATATGGGCTGATAAATACTAACAGCTGTCACACAAAGTTCTTCTCATATGGAGTAGTTAAAATACTGCTCCTCGCATAAATATAATGACATCACAAAAAGCCATACATTTTTTTAATTGGAAAACTGCCAATGGGCTTAATACTGACTTTTTAAAAAAAGTACTTCTCAAGCACTTTTACTACTAATTTACTTAACCCCCTTCCCCCAAAAGACAACCCTATTTTCCTCCATTCACAAATCTCAGTCTCACAAATTACATCCTACCTCTGGTAGGAATTAAAGAAAGACAACAGTAATAAAATAGCCAAGTTAGAGTACATTATTTAAAAATGTGGGAACATAAAACAGGTAAATAAAGGTATAGGAAATTATGGTTTCTTTGTGTCTTTAGAATTGTTCATGCAACAGTATTCAAATTGTGTGATGTATGAGTTTCAAGCAGTGTTTTTCTGGGTAAGGAAGAAACCCTTCGGGTTAATGTCATTCCTGTTTATTTTTCTAGGTAACAGGTGGTAGACGTATATCAACAAAACCAAATATTCCTGATATAACATTTTAGTTTCCCAATTAATAATGCAGTATTTCAAATTCCAGATTTTGCTGATTTTGGTTGGTGTATTTCAGTGATCTAGCCACTTGCGGAACTGTTTTTTGTCTGTTAGAATAAAACTTTCTAAAACTGTTAAGCTGACTTCACTGAAACAGTTCTAGTGTCCTCCCACAATTGTGCCATGTCCCATAAATTTAAGCATCTGCCCCCATGGATCTGACTGCATTATTACAGCTAGTCATCCACTGCGTAATGCTTACTTCTTTTTCAACCAGTAGCATAGATTTCCCTCACAGACATTTGACTACATAGCTAATTTAGACTTAACTTCATTTAAGTAAATTAAATTACTCATGTGCTTAAGACCCTAATCCAGCACTACATAACTGCTGTTGTAGGCTGTCTAGATACATGGAAAGATTTTTTGCTTGGACACCATGCTTTGTACTTAATGTATAGTCTGTTTTTCGAGTACTATTCACTTAATTTTTCATACAAATATTTTCTAATTTCCCTTTATTTAGTATACAATAAGTACAGAAAGGATAAGATGCTATATCTGTTTTTTAATCTGCAATTAAAGTATAAGGCATTACATTATTTTAGAAATAATTATATTCATGTAGTTAAACTGTTATTCTGTATACAAACAACAGGACAAACCTAATTATGCATCCTCAGCCATTCCCAGAGAAGCATAATAATTACTTACATCTCTAAAATTAAAGTATATATATTGACCACAGGCAACCCATGGATGTGTTGTTATAATAAGAATGGCACCTACTTGTGCAGATTTAATTCCTGTCTATATTTTCAGACATCTCCTGTAATAACAGAATTTTTTTTAATCTATTAATTAATCTAATTTATCAAATAACAAATTTAACATGTAAAGATGCATCTAATCCTCTAAGGTACATAGAATACAAATATCTGTATTTATAGCCACTGTGCTCCTTTACCAATCCAATGTCCATAGCGGAGTCTTGCATTCTCTTCTTTTCTTTTTAGTCTGTCTGTAGATTCCTAGATTTCATAATCAACGTAAAACTTTCTGTGTTTCTTCCTCTCCCAGAACCAAGGCAATTAACACTGTTACTGCTGTCAGACTTTGTGCTTAAAAAGCTTGTCTAACTTTTCTCCTAACTAGAGGTACACTGATATATTGGTTGCATATTGGATCAACACTGATAAAAGGAAAATTAGCATTATCGGCTCTTGGCGTTTTTTGGTTGGTGTAACCAATAATGTCACCGATAAATATAATGAGCCTTCTGGCTAGGGTCCCCAGACACTACCTGCATGTGTACAGCTGCCATGCATATGGCCAGGAATGTAGCCGGGCAGCGTGGAGAGCAGTGCTCTGCAGGTAAGTCTGTGGAGAGGAAGGGGCTTGGCAGGGTGGCAGATCAAGGCCCCCATGGTGAAGGACAGAGTGGGGCAGGGGCTGGGTTTCGTGGCACTACCCAGCCAGAGAAGTGAATGGGACCCCAGGTCCAGGGCAGGAAGCGGGTGGCTCTCCCAGGGGATGTGTGGAGGGAGGGTGGCTCCCTGCCACTGCATGCACCCCCAGAGAGGCATGGGGGAGCACTTGCCCCCCTGGATTTGTGCATGCCCCTTGTGGGCTTGTGTGCCCCTTGTGGGCTTGGAGCCAGGGGCGGCACCAGCCTCTTCCTGGTGTGGGGGCCAATCAGGGGCTGGGCTCAGAGTGAGTGTGAGTGGGGCAGGCTCAGCTGCATGGGGCAGGCAACGGTGGTGCTAGAAAGGATGGCTACAGGAGGGGGCTAAGGAAAATTTTGAGCTGGCTATAGTCCCCCAAATCCCCCCCTAGCACTGCCCCTGCTCAGGGCATTCCACTCTGCTACCTTTCCCTTGGAAGCCCCATCCTGGCTGCACCTCTCCTCTGCCTGCCCCACAGCAGGGGCCTCCCAAGGAAAAGGCAGCAGATCAATGTGTCCTGAGCAGGCGCAGTGCTGGGAGTGGCTTGAGGGGGCTATAGCCACCCCAAAATTTAAGTTAGCCCCCCATACCCACTCCTCCCAGTGCTGCTGCTGCTCGCTCTGCAAAGCTGAGCCTGCCTCACACCCACCATCTCTGAACCCAGCCCCACCCCACTGGGAGGAGGCTGGTGCTGCCCCTGGCCCACAAAGGGCAGCCTGCCTCTGCTCCTTGCACAAATCTGGTGGGGGCACATGCCTCCCCTGGGGGTGCATGCAGTGGCGGAGAGTCACCCACTCTCCCCACACCCCATGATGAGCCACTCGTGGCTCTGTCCCGCTCCCTGCCCTGGCCCCTGGGTCCCATGCACTGCCTTGGCTGGGCAGCATCCCCAGCCCCTGCCCCAATCCCTCACCATGGGGGCCTCAATCTGACCCCCACACTTCTTCCCTCCCCCACACTCCTTCCCCTCCACAAACTTGCCTGCAGGGTGCTGCTCTCCACACTGCCCAACTGCATTTCTGCAAATCGGTTATCAGATCAGTATCAGCTGATATGGCTGGATAATAATTGGCTATTGGTATCGGCCAAGAAACTCTTTATCAATGCACCACTACTCCTAAGTATACAGTTGATCTAATAAAATGTATCACCAAAAACCCCTTCCTTCTCACATGCTTTCAGGAGGAAGGTATTTTCTCGAAGGTCCACGTAGCTCTTATGCAGGCATTGAGTCCCTCTCTTGGTGATTAAATACAAGCTACTGAGATACAAAACTACTGCCACTAGGGTGACAAAAGCTAATGAAGGGAAAATGTTGCAACCAATAGAGACCATGCTGGTTGACTGTTTGAAGTTTACCACCCTCAACCCAATGAGCAAGGAGGGATCCAAGTCATGTGTATATAAGGATCAGTAGACCAGTTGAACCAACTGCAGAAAATCTGTTTTGTTTAATGTTGGAGCTCAAAACTGCTCCCTTTGAAGTCAACAGGTAAACAGCCTTAGTCAGGTGGACCCAGCCTTTGGTTCATGCAAGCCTTTTGTAATTCAGAATTAGGTTTCCACTCAGAGAAAACTTGGTAACAGCAGCAAATTAACCATAGCAATGAAAAAAATAAATAATGCCACTGTAGCAGGGCACTAAGATGTGCCTGGTCATTTAAGGCTGAAGCAGCCTGGCCACAGAGTTCTGCAGGTGAAGCAGAGCTCCACAGCTGCAGGTTGCCGAGGCATCACTGCAAGGGAGTAATTGGGCAGCACTTTCAGGCATCATGTGACCAGGAGGGAGGGTTTTGGGGAATATAAGCCCGGGCTGGAGCTAGTAGGGACACTCTGTGTCCGGCAACTGATAGGGAAGGAGCTCCTGTATGAGGGAACTACCTGAGACCTGGTGCTGCCGGCTTTACTATCCAAGCGCAGCAACACTCCAGAAGCCTCCCACGTACCTAGGCTAGGGGCACATTGCCCTAAGGGTGGAAGTTTGTCCCCCTAAAGGGACATAGTACTGTTGTCATTGCTAGTGTTTAAGTTATAGCCTAAGGGCTTATGCTTGTGTTACTGTTTGCACCGGAGGACCAGGATGAGGCTATAAGGGGAAGTTTGGAGCCCTCATTAGTGCCTGGAGAAAGGGGCACACAATTCAGGTAGAGCCCAGTGACAGGTGCAGAGAGAGAGAGAGAGAGGTGCCAGGGAGAGGGGCGCAGAGACACAGGGGCACAGAAAGCCCTAGCGCTGGAGGGGTCTAGCTACAGGGGCACAGAGGCCAGTGCCAGAGGGGTGCAGAAGTGACAGATAGTAGTATAACATCTGCAAGGCTTGGAATACGGTAAAGGGGAGGTTGGAGCCGTGTATTATGCTTTTGGCATTAGGCATAAAAAGGGCAGCCTCCCACCTAGAAGCAACTTATTAATTATATCAAAAGATGTGGTGGGTGAGACAGGGGGGCGGGCCAATGTATTGATCGGCCTCGGGACTACCCTCTGTCACAGCTACCAATCAGGCAATAAATCAGTTCTTGTAAGATAAAATAGGTGGTTTGAAATGAGCAACCTAAAGAGAGACCATGGGAAGGAAAAGTTGTAATGGGTGAATTTCTATCTAACCCTATTAGTTAAAGGCATGCATTATATAGTTTGAAACAACAAGATCCACAGACCACTGATATTCATTACCATCTTGCTTTGTTGGATGATGTATTCTTTCTTGACGCTAGCTTTCACTTTCACACACCAAAGAGATCAACCTAAAAAGTAACATTTCCCATTTTAGGGCAGTCATTGGGTCAACATTTTAAATGATCTCATCTCCCTTTACTCTGGTATTTTTTTTCTTCTTTTGAAATGAGAAGTTAGAACAAATTGTTTTATAATTTGAAAGCAGAGATCTTCTTAAATGTCAAGTTGTGCTATGTTTCCAGATTCCACTTTTGATTGATACTTTTCCATTTTGTTTTGTCAAAGATGTGCTTTTTAAACACAAACAAAATTCATATTTACACAGACTTTCTTGGAAACAAGAGATCCCCATTTCTCCTAAACTACTGTAATTGTTATCCTTTCAAAAGAACAGTGACAGCACCAGATCTTTGAAAAACTTAGGGTAGACAAAGGAAAACTCATTAAGGCCATCTTTCTCCTTTTTACCTGAAGTCTTGTTTGTTTTAGATAAGTACTCTTTGGGAGTGAAGATAAAGGAGGAGCTGAAATGCCAGGACAAGCAGCTAGTTAGACACTGGAACACAAGACTGCAGACAGGTAAGGACTATGGAGAATGCAGCTTCTGACCATTCACTTCAAGCAAGAGTCACTCACATCTGTCACTATTCCAGAGATATGCAGATGAAGTTGCTCCATCTAAGAGAGCAATCAGAGAGGTAAGATGCAGAGAAAAGGATGGTGTCTTCCTCACCTTCTTGTCTGTTTTAAATCTCTAATTGAAATACTATTCAGCTAAAATGAGCTAAGGTGCCACTTGCAGAAAGGCAGGCATGTAGTCATTAGAGAAGAAATATATCCATAGAGAGATCAACGAATAACACTCTTTGGAACAATACCAGCTGCTAAATTATACTCTTTTGGAGACAGTAAATTCTAACTCTTAAAAACAAAGTTGCTTAGACGTCATATGCACTTTGCATACAATGTTGGTGCCCTCAAATATGTTTTGGAAACTTACTGTACCTTAAAAATCCTATTTCTGAAAAGGCTTTATATAAAGCACTGGAGACAGTTAAACTTTGGGTGATGGTGGTTTCTGGAATGGAAGGTTGCAACACAGTTTGGAAAATATTCTTACTTTTCTAATAAAAAATAAATAAAGCTAGAACTTTTTAATTCAGCTATAAGCACAGGCAGTAATAGAGTAACTGATTCCCTGCCCATTGCCAGTTTATTTAGTCTATCTGTTAGCATTTGTTGTACTGTCAGGTTCCCTGTTGCATTTGCTTGTGAATACAGCAAGAATGAAGCGGAAAAATGTTTAAAAAGTAAATGTGGTCATAGAACAGTAAAGTATAATTAGATGGCCAAACAAAGTGCAGTACCTGAACACACTTAAGCGTTATTCATCTAACTAGATTTAAAACTGGCAATGTCATTGTAATGCAACCCTATGAACAAACTGTAAGGAAAGAAAAATCTACCATGTAGATCATGTTTACCAACTTAATTTAATTCTGGTCTTGGCACATGTATTTCAAAGTTAGAGATAGCATGTATTTAAAATTACTGTCATTGCATTGAAATACGGCTGTTAGTACAGAGTGATATGGGAGTGCTTTTCATTAACCTTTCAGCAGCCTTACATTGTGGAGACCTTGGATTTCGACAGCAAGAGATGTTCAACTGACAAGAAGTCAAGGAATGGTAAGGTTAAGTCTGGAAAAAATAATCATTGAAGGAACTCAGGTGTAAAAAGCAAAACTAATAGAATTTAAGAGGCTTTTTAAAAAAAAGAGCTCAGTGCTATGGCAACAACATGAGAAGCTTCCATTTTTATAGCATGATTTGATTTACTTTTGGTGGGGGGTTGTTAAATTACTTCTCAGGATTAAGGTTTAATGTTTAATTTGATTGAGAATGGCACATGTTTGAAGAGAAAGTTTAAGCAATTGTAGTGCTTGTGCAGTCTATACCATCTTTGGAAAATTAAGGCTCTATTTTCCTTCATACAATGCAAAGTAACATTCATGTTTTGCTACAATCTGGAAGGTATGTGTACCATTTTCTCATGTTTTATACTCATATTCTGAAAGTAATTCAAATTAAAGCAAGACACATTTACAACACAGAAGATTAATACTGGAATTTTTTTGGCATATATGGGTAGGTAAATTTATAGCCAGCTGGCTACCTGCCTGAATTGCTTCTAAGAAACGATATAGTGTTTGCTGGAAAGAAATAACACACAGTAAATTATTAGTACTTCAAACAGAAGATTGTATATAACATAGACCAGTAAGATACACAAGGCCATTTTAACATTGAGAATAAAGTAGGATAAAGAAAAATGTTACAAGATGCTACATGTTATACAATATTTAACATATATATTATGATAATACCTACAGATCAGGGCCCCACTGTGCTAGGTATTTTGCAAAAGCATAATAAGTTAATCATCTCTTCTGTATATTTACATGAGGAAAGAAGGTGTGGGAAGGGAGGAAGAGCACATAGGGTAACAAATAGAATACTTTAAACCAGTGTTGTCAATTTGTGGTTCACAGACCCCTGGTGGGCTGCAGACAAGGCCACAAGAGGCCTTGTGGCTAAGAGGGCCACAAAAGACGGGGTATGGTCAATCAAAAGTATTTGAAACCCCATACTTACAATTCAAAGGAGACTGAGTGAGATTTTTTCCCATACGTAAAGATAGCATAAGAAACAATGCAAAAACTCTTATGGGAGAAGCAGAGACAGACAGCTAACCCAGGCACTGTAGACAGTAAGAAGTCTAACTCACCAAAATACACATATCTCAGGAGGTGCAGAAATCGCATATTGTGTTGTTTGAAATAAAGTCAATGATTACATATCTTCCAGATCATGTTGTAACTCATACAAAAAGGATGAAATAAGGATGCATCTGCAACTGTACATTTTATATTCTCTGACGTGAGTTTTCAATTATGTAACCTTTACATTCTGTAATGGAGATTTGGTATAAAATTAGTTTTTTGCAGAATCTGCTTGAAGCCTTTTATAATCCAGAACAGTTCTCTAATCAAATCCTATGGATTACTATTTACTAATAACACCTGTTTGTAAGGGCTTAGTCAGAAAACAGCTATTCCCTGGAAATGCTAGTATGGCAACATGAAGTTATTGAAGTTAAATCTGACATATCTCCCCATTATATGTACAGTTGAGTCTTCAGTTCAGGTTGCCCCAGTTATTATAGGTGCTTGCTTCCAGGAATAATAAATGTTTTCTTGTCTTCCCTCCCTCCCACAAAATTACATGGCAGGACAGCCTAGCATTCTTTGTACAAATAAATTATAGTAGAAGTTTGAATTTTTTTAGTATATGACTTGTTTTTTTTCCAGTTTCAAGATGGCACCCCCCTTCTAAAAGGAGCACTTCCTGGACAAAGAGAGGGACTGCCGGTGGCAAAGGCTGAGGGTTAGTGGGTGGGGCTTCCAGTCCCCAAATGGCAACCAAAGGGCAGGGCACCCATCAAGGGGCAGGGCTACCCTTGTGGCCCTTGACAGCTCACCAAAATTCGTTAAGTGGTCCTCCAGCTGAAATAATCGCCCATCCCTGCTCTAAACCCTGCTTGGGATGAGGAATTCCAGAACACAACAGGGGTAAAGCAGCCACTGGCAGCATAGCTGTTGACCTTACTGGAACCAGGACTGTGGAGACAGCTTGAGAGCTGTGCTGGAAAATCTCTCTACACCTGCCACAGAGTCACAGAATTAGACCCCAAATAACCAACGCTCCTAGTTTCTTTTAATTTCTGAGTCCACTTCCCTTAGTTTACAACCAATATAGATGGACCAAAGAATGCTTGGACTTATGGCTATGTTCAAAATTGCTTGGTTACTGATTATATATAGCTCTTAAGATTTTTGTTGGTTGCATATCCACATGACTCATGTAAATTTAGCTAACTTTTTCAAATACATTGCATATATCTAGGCAGACAAGGTTCTTTGGGTGAATCTGATATCTTTTATTAGACCAACTTATTCACCCAAAGAAACTTGTCTGCCTATGTCCTTAGACCAACACGGCTACAACCTACACCCCTGTTGCATATATCTATATATTTAAGCTGGAAAAAATATGTAGCACTGTTGAAAGGGGCTGGCTGGAAAATGAACTTGTCTGTAAAGTGACAAGACAAACTTAATATCATTGTCCTGCCAACATGGCTCAGCCTTGATCTGTGGTGGGAACACTTTGGTCTCCATGTGCCATGTACTGCTCCTCTTGTTGTAGTAAGATAAGTTAATGTCAAACAGCTTGTCAAGTCTCCAGTAAGGATAAGAGGCCTTTATCAGCACTAGGGGTTGAGAACTGTACAGAAGTAATAACAATAAAAGAGATATGTAATTTACTTGCTCCTAGACTAGTGTACCTCTCTCTAGACTAAAGAATCTTATTGGCAAAGAGGGAATCTCTTGCTCTCTCTTTCTCTGATATTGTACTTTTCAAAAGTTTGTTATGAACTGCTACTAACCTTCACTTTTAAACAGATAAATGTTTTATGTGATTTATTCTTTGCTTTGTGAAGAAACTGTTTTTCAAGTTACTAATCTCGGTCAGGTTTCTCACTTTCAACTATATGTTTTGAAATATACGGTGTCTTCTTTTGCTGACACTAGAAAACATTCATAGTTTTTCAGTCAGCTTATAAATATTATTTCTATGACTGAAGATACTTACGTTTTATAAATCTCTAAATCATAACCATGGCATTTTATCAGAAAAGGGTACCTACAAATTCAAAAATAGCTTTCTAGGAAAGTATAACACAAATGTAAACTTAAAAAATAATGAATTACTTATTCTCTGTGTAATATTGTGGTCCTTGGTCAGCCCACTTGTGGGATTTAGTGGACACCACTAGAGACAGTTTATGCTGATTTCTAAGGGGGATGGATATTAACTTGTGTGACCCTGACCTAAATCAGGTGAGCGGGACCAGCGTATGAAATTTAATTATTTCTTTGCAACATTATAAAGGAGAAAAAGTCCATGTTAAAAGATTACTTACAATATGGCATGACAAAATGATGAGATGTTTCAAAAGTTATTTTGTGTGTTTTAATTGCTACTGATGAACCTGGCATTATTTACACCCGAAAGTTTATGTTTTTAAACTTATTTTTTCTGTAATCATGTTGGCTAGACTCTTCCCTTTGTCAATTAAAGCCTGATCTGATGCTCTGCTTTCTGCTTCTTGCCCTATCAGCCACTGTGCTGCTTGTTCCCTCCTCAATATGCCACATGCCACAGACAGAGGCTGCCCACAGGACTAGATTATCTAATACATTTTTCATACTGAACTTTTATGGTGTCATTGTTTTCTAAATTATTTGTGTGTGTCTTTACAGCCTGGTGATCAGAGAAATTTTAGATCAAAAGGAGCTTTGGGTTTTCAGCATCCAGTGAGGTGAGATTAATCGTAATGATTGATACCAAAAAGTTAAATTTGCTTTTTTTCTATTCTTCTACAACAAATTCCCTCTATGACAATGTCAAGCCATGTAATTTAACTGAGAAGATGCACAAAATAAGCAGTATCAGAAGTAACATGCTAATCACAAAAAGTAGACAGTTATCTGAAAAATATTACCTTGGCAGATTTTATTTACCACTTAATTTAATTGATGCAAAAATACAAAGTGAATTAAAGCTGCATGCTGAACATGCCTAATACAAAATTACAAAAGTGGGGACATAAACAGTTAAAATAGCTAACTGTACATACCTTGTCCTGCTCCTCCACCCAAAATAGTCACCAAGTCAGTAAAACCAGCTCTGTCCAGCAGACAACACACAATGACCTTAACTCTGCACCAGTAAAGGATGCCAAACTTCCTGTATCACTTGGACAAAGTACTCAACATCAGAAACCAGCATCCCTCAGATTCTCATCTATCTATGCATTCCACACAGTTCTAGAAAAATCACACTTGCTCAACTTTCTTCAGTAGCAGTATTTTGTCAAATAGAGACCTCTGCCTGACCCAATATTCGACAGACTCCAAAGACAGGTAAATGTAAATAAGTATTAACTTTTAGCATCAAAAGTATCTGCTAGCTGTTGGTGATTTGTGACTTTTAGGGAGAAACCTTTAAGAATGCAGAGGACTCACTCTTTCAAAAAGAAAAGGAAAATAATTAGCTTTTAATATGTAAGCTTGTCAGTTAGATTGGAAAGATTCACATATTTTTGTCATGTTTTTTAATTTGCATTATATTTTTTAGCAGACTCTACTTGCCCAAATCAAAATCCAAAAAGTATCTACACAACATTGGAGAGACGGTTCTGTCAAGTTTTCCAGTTCAAGCCACAATTCACTTCTACAATGATGATACTGATTCTGAAGACGAGGAGGACAAGGAAAGAATTGAACTTTATCATTAACCTTACTTGCTTCTGAAACCTATATGAATCAAAATGCAAAAATTACCTCTGAAATGTTTATCAGCATATACCATACAAACTATCAAAAGCTCATGTGATGTTTTTGTGATGCCTTGTCCAAAAAAAAATGAGTTGAGTCAATCGGCCATAATCAGAGATGGTTCTGTTTCCTTTTGGGATATTCAAGAGAACAAAACTCTAAAAGCATTTTAGTGCTTTAAATATTGGAGCTCTGTGTGATAGTCAACAAACTGATTCTGGTTGGAGTGACAGCTGGAATAAGATTGTTACCACTGTGCTATGCGTAGCACAAAGACTCCTAAATATTGTATTTCTGTGAAGATGAAAATACATGACTGGCTAGGAGACAAAAAAAAACTAAATGCACCAATCCAGACTACCTGAGGACTTATTTTCACAGGAAAATTAAGGTAGGATGTGAATTTAAATGAGAAAGGCTGTTTCTGATTAACAGTGTGCGTGGATGCTCTTTTTCTGAATGAGCTCAAACCACTTTCAAACAGCTATTTCAGAATAGCTCCCAAATTAGACAAGCACAAAGCTAGAACTTTGATGGGTGATGAGAAGTGAGAAACTCATACCTAGTGTCTAATCATAGTATCTGGAATCCTGCCTGTTAGATGTCACTAGTTT
The DNA here is from genome assembly GCF_030867095.1 of Alligator mississippiensis. NCBI lineage: Eukaryota > Metazoa > Chordata > Crocodylia > Alligatoridae > Alligator > Alligator mississippiensis. Next base: position 295,020,943 of record NC_081824.1, read on the forward strand.
TCATAGATTCATAGATTCATAGATGTTAGGGTCGGAAGGGATCTCAATAGATCATCAAGTCCGACCCCCTGCATAAGCAGGAAAGAGTGCTGGGTCTAGATGACCCCAGCTAGATACTCATCTAACCTCCTCTTGAAGACCCCCAGGGTAGGGGAGAGCACCACCTCCCTTGGGAGCCCGTTCCAGACCTTGGCCACTCGAACTGTGAAGAAGTTCTTCCTAATGTCCAATCTAAATCTGCTCTCTGCTAGCTTGTGGCCATTGTTTCTTGTAACCCCCGGGGGCACCTTGGTGAATAAATACTCACCAATTCCCTTCTGTGCCCCCATGATGAACTTAAAGGCAGCCACAAGGTCGCCTCTCAACCTTCTCTTGCGGAGGCTGAAAAGGTCCAGTTTCTCTAGTCTCTCCTCATAGGGCTTGGTCTGCAGGCCCTTGACCATACGAGTTGCCCTTCTCTGGACCCTCTCCAGGTTATCCGCATCCTTCTTGAAGTGTGGCGCCCAGAATTGCACGCAGTACTCCAACTGCGGTCTGACCAGCGCCCTATAGAGGGGAAGTATCACCTCCCTGGACCTATTCGTCATGCATCTGCTGATGCACCATAAAGTGCCATTGGCTTTTCTGATGGCTTCGTCACACTGCCGGCTCATGTTCATCTTGGAGTCCACTAGGACTCCAAGATCCCTTTCCAACTCTGTGCCACCCAGCAGGTCATTCCCTAGGCTGTAGGTGTGCTGGACATTTTTCCTCCCTAGGTGCAGCACTTTGCATTTCTCCTTGTTGAACTGCATCCTGTTGTTTTCTGCCCACTTGTCCAACCTATCCAGGTCTGCCTGCAGCTGTTCCCTGCCCTCCAGCGTGTCCACTTCTCCCCATAGCTTTGTGTCATCTGCAAACTTGGACAGAGTACATTTCACTCCCTCGTCCAAGTCACTGATGAAGACATTAAAGAGTATCGGTCCAAGGACCGAGCCCTGCGGGACCCCACTGCCCACACCCTTCCAGGTCGAGACCGACCCATCCACCACGACTCTCTGGGTGCGGCCCTCTAGCCAATTCGCCACCCACCGGACTGTGTAGTCATCCAAGTCTCAGCCTCTTAACTTGTTCACCAGTATGGGGTGGGATACCGTATCGAAGGCCTTCCTGAAGTCTAAGTATACGACATCCACCCCTCCTCCTGTGTCCAGGCGTTTCGTAACCTGGTCATAGAAGGAGACTAGATTGGTCAGGCACGATCTGCCTGCCACAAACCTGTGCTGGTTTCCCCTCAGCATAATTTGCCCTGCCGGGCTCTCTCAAATGTGAGCCTTGATAATTTTTTCAAAGACTTTACCAAGGATGGAGGTGAGACTGACTGGCCTATAGTTGCCCGGGTCCTCCTTCCTCCCCTTCTTGAAAATGGGGACCACGGTAGCCCTTTTCCAATTCTCTAGGACTTGGCCCGTGCGCCACGAGCGTTCGAATATTTCCGCCAGTGGCTCTGCAATGATGTCGGCCAGTGCCTTCAGCACCCTCGGATGGAGCTCATCCGGGCCTGCCGACTTAAAGGCATCCAGTTCTTCCAAGTGACTCTGCACCACCTTGCTGCTGCCTCTCTACAACCTCAGTGAGAGACTTGTTGTGCCCCTCACTTAGGAACACTGAGGCAAAGAACTTGTTGAGGAGTTCAGCCTTGTCCCCCCTGTCTGTCACCAATTGTTTCTGCCCATTTAGCAGAGGTCCTATTCCTCCCTGGGCCTTCCTTTTACTCCCAATATATCTAAAAAACAATTTCTTGTTGTCTTTTACTTGGGTTGCCATCCTCAGCTCCATGGTAGCTTTGGCCCGCCTAACTGCCTCCCTACAAGCACGAGCAGAGGAGGTATATTCATCTTTAGTGATCTCACCCTGTTTCCACTTTTTATGTGCTCCCCTTTTGGCCCTTAGGCTGCCCTGGATTTCTCTGGTCAGCCATGGAAGCCTCCTGGCCCCTTTCCCTCTTTTGCCTCGCTCGGGGATCGTCTTGCTTTGTGCCCAAAGGATCGTTTCCTTAAGGCACAACCACCCTTCTTGGGCTCCCATCCCTTCAAAACTCCTACTCTGCAGTGCGTCCTTGACTAATCACCTGAGTGCATTGAGATCAGCTTTCCTAAAGTCTAGCACTTTCACCCTACCAGTTACCTTACCCACTCGACGTCTTATGTTGAATTCTATTATTAGGTGGTCACTGTCTCCCAAATGGCTACCGATCTGGAGGTCCCCTATCATGTCATCCCCTGTTGCCAATACCAGATCCAGTATGGCATTCCCCCTAGTGGGACCATGCACCTCCTGTGTCAGGTGGAGGTCCTGTACACAGGTTAGAAACCTGCGTGAGTGATGGGACCTTGCTGTCTGCGTCTCCCAGCAGATGTCCGGGTAGTTTAGGTCCCCCATGACTACCGCCTCTTTAGCTTTTATGGTCTCCGAGAGTTGCCTCAGGAGCCCCGCATCTATTTCTTCCCCTTGGTGTGGGGGTCTGTAGCAGACCCCTACCACCAAATCCCTTTCTCCTTGCCCCCCATGTAGCCTAACCCACAATCCTTCTACTTCCTCAACCTTGGATTCTGTCTTGGTGAGGGTTGATGTATATTGCTCACTGACATAAAGTGCAACCCCCCCCCCTTTCTTCCCCAACCTGTCCTTTCTGTACAATCTATAGCCCTCAATATGTACCGCCCAGTCATGGGATGAATCCCACCAGGTCTCTGTTAGCCCCACTAAGTCATAAGTGTTTAGTGCAAGCAGGAGCGCTAGTTCATCCTGCTTGTTCCCCATGCTCCTAGCATTAGTATATAGGCACTTGAGCCCTGCAACTGGTGCCTTTGCTGCCCCCCCGCTCCGAGTCCCAAGTGGCCCATTGTTTCTTACCTTCTTGTTTCTTACCTGTTCTGTAGTGCTGGTCTCCCCATGGCTTTCAGGTTTCCAATGTTCTCCTTCTTCAGGTTGGGCTGTCCTTATGGGTGCCACATGGTTTGGTGGTCCACAGCTTCCCCTGCCCTCGTACTCCCCTCCCCCCCGACGAGCCTAGTTTAAAGCCCGCCAACCTAGTAGAAAACACACGCTTACCTTTGGGGGACAGGTGAAGCCCATCCCAGCTGAGCATGTCCCTCGTCGTGATGTGCGGGTCATTGTCCAGGAAGCCAAAGCCTGCCTCGAGACACCACTGCCGAAGCCGCCAGTTGGTTTCTCGGATGCAGTTCTCCTGCCGTCTTCCTCGTCCGGTCACTGGTAGGATGGAAGAGAAAACCACCCGTGCACCGAACTCCTTCAGCACGCCACCCAGAGTACTGTAGTCCGCCATCAGGTGATCGGGGGTTCTCCTGGCCGCATCATTAGTACCCACATGGACTAGGACCATGGGGTAGTAATCGGTGGGCTTGATCCTGGCCTGGATTACCTCCGTCACATCCCGAATCTTTGCTCCAGGGAGGCAGCATACCTCTCGTGCCGATCTCCCCATCTAATAAGAAAAATGTTCTGCCATCAATCAGGAAAGGATCACGGAGTCTGAATAATCAAATGTAATTTAACTACTAATCAGAGTGCGTAAGTGTGCCTTATCTATGCCTGAATGTCAAAACAGGCATAGATTGGGATCCAGCTCTAGAAGAGCAATACATTTATGAACTAACTGAGAAGGGGGGAGGTATTAAAGAAGATTTTAACAACAGCAAAATTCAGATCTTATTTCACACTTCTCTATGGTTTGGTGGATCTGAATAGCTCCTTACAACTCTGTTCTTCAAAAAGCATGGGCATGCATCTTTCTCTGCAATTGAAAACAGTATTGAAAAGACAATCCACATATGGACCTAGGGGATGTCCCCCCCAGGCTATGCTGGTGCCACTCACTCCCAACCTGCATCTCCCTTGTCCCTGCTAATGCCCTGCATTCCTGACTCACAGTCCCTTGCCCTCCTGGTGCCCCTCATTTCCAAACCACAGTGGCCCTCCCCCCCCTCCGGTGGTGCCCCTCACTCCCAACTTGCAGCCCTCTGTTCCCCCAGTCTGGCTGGAGGAGGCCTCCAGCTGCCCCTCCCCACATCCCATTTCACATGATCTGGCCCCTGAAAGCACACTATAGCCAGGACCTAACACATGTGCATAGATGCAGAGCACTTCTAAAATGGCCGATTGTGCAAAAAATCATCTAATCGGGTAACAGATTAGGGTGCTCTGCTTCAGAGTGTCTTAAGGAACAGGTATTTTCTCTAGGGTTAATTTTTCACACAGGGGTGGGGCTGGGCTGGGGCAAGCTCCCCAGCTCCCCCCAGTACCCCAGCTGCGGTAACTGGCAGGGGCCACAAGGTGAGGGGCTCCATACCAGTTCAGGCCAAGCATAGCAGCCCAGCATCTGTTGCTGCTTTCTTCCCTCCCTCTCCACTGATGCCCTGGGGGTAGGGCAAGGCTGGTGCAAGCACCACCCCTGTGTGAAAAATTAGCACTTATGGAACATAGGGTGTCTTTACATGTGCTCTGGGGTAGCAGGGAGCACTTTAATTAGAGTTCACATTGGAGCTGGCATCAGACATATGTATAGGTGCTCACAAGTTCCCTAACGTTCTTTAAAGCAGAGCACTATAATCTGTTACCTGATTAGATGAGAGTTAATTTTCTGCACAATCAGCTGTTTTACAAATGCTCTGCAGCCATGCATATATGTTAAGTCATGGCTGTAGAGCACTTTCAGGGGTCAGATCATGCAAAAACGTCACTTCTGTTTGCACCCTAAGTGTGAGGCAACTACTTCGTACATAAGATTCACATTCACGTTTTTTATTATTAAATAAAACGTAAATAAAAATGTACATTAAAGACAGTAATACTCATCACATTTGCAACTTAGATAAAATGCCTTTTCCATTGTAATTTTTTTTTTTGGTGTTTTAGTAATCTTAGGCTGAAACTTTATATACGAAATATGAGACAGGATACAAACAGTATCCAGAAAAGTAGTTATTATTTCAGCTGTTACGCACATACTTTAATTATGTTAGGTTTGTGTTAAAGTATGACCTGTAAAAGCAAGAAAATTAAAGTTAGTTAAAAACTGAGTGTGCCCGCCTGGCCTCGAACATTTTGTTTCGTGCCTCTCTGGTTCGGGTGCCTACCAGAATCCACCCTGCCATTGCAGGTGATCTCTTCAGGAGGTATTTACCTGCGTCGCAGTCCACCCCTTCTCACCTGCCACGACTTTGAGTTTTCCTTGGGGGGGGGGGGGTGGAGTTAGTACTGCGTGATCTTCCTCGCTGACCCCTTGTTCCTCCGGCGGTCTTCTGCGAGGCTCCGCCTCCCCTCTACCTCGCCCTATACCCAGCCTGGTGGGCCACTGTTGGTCCTGCAGCCAATCTTGTGCACCACTGGTGCCTTTCAATCCACAACCGCTCCGCTACTCTCTATCTCAACCCCTCTAGACACAGGGTAACAGAAAATATTCTACCGCAAAAGAAAACGCAAGAAAATCGCCACCACCAACACCGTGCGCTCCAAGTGTACGGAAGGAACAACCCCGTGCTCCTATCTGGTTACTAGGGCCCCTTCCTGCTTGCCCAGCCTCTGGCTTGGCCCCTTCAGCCCTGAATACCATTGCCCTCTCTCAGGATCCTCACACTGGTGTGACCCTCTCTCTGGGTTTTCACACTGAAGTGGCCCTCTCTCTGGGCCTTCACACTGGTGTGACCCTCTCTCTGGGTTTTCACACTGGAGTGGCCCTCTCTCTGGGCCTTCACACTGGCGTCGCCTCTCTTTGCGTCTTCACACTGGTATGACCCTCTCTCTGAGGATTCTCAAAATGCTACCCCCTTCCCTGGGGCTTCTCCATAATACTGCCCTCTTTCTGGGGCTTCTCATTAATGCTGCCTTCTTTCTGGGCTCTTCAATATAATCGTTGCCCTAGGGATATATCCTCGGGTCCCCAGGGTCCCTCCATGGATGCACCTGTTTGAATGTTGTAGGGAGGGCTGGTGCCTCTCTCCTCCCTGCGGAGTCTCCTAGGCTCGGGATTCCTCCAGCCTTGATCTGTCCCTGCCTTTTCCCGCACCAGGGCTCCTGCCTCGAGTGCGGCTTTACCTTCACTGCCATTCGTGGCTTCACCTTCGCTGCATGAGGTGTTGGATCCGCCTCTGCTGGGGATCGCTGTCTCTCGCTCCTCCCCGAGCTTCAGGCAGACCCTGCTGATGGGGAATCCCTTCGGCCTCTCTCCCCCTGCCTCTTTGTGGGCCATCCTTTTTAACCCTGCTGGCCAGTAATTGCTGTTGACGTCACCGACTGGCCGCAGCCGTATGAAAGCACAGCTAAATGATCACGCGGGTTCTTGCCAGTGTTCCTGTTTTGCTGCCGGTCTTGCTGCAAGTAAGTATTCTTTTTTTACTTTAACTTTTCCTGTATTTCCCTCGTTTTCTGGTCCCGGGGTTCCCCTTTTAGGTTTTAGGGTCCCCCCCCCCGTTTGTCTCTCCCTGTCACACTGAGATTTATATCCCAACTTCATTCATACCATTGTGAATGGAGAGCCTAGTTACCTTACAACAACAAAACTCCAGTGGATGTAAAGATTTGGGGAAGAACCTTTAATGATACGGCGTTGTACCTTAATACAAATCTGACTAAAATGCAGGACAGGACACATACATTTGAAAACACACTAACATGAATTCAACATATGTTCATCAAGGTTCACACTAATATTTAGTTTTTAATATGACTGTGCTTGATTTTTGTATCTTTTGAAATAAACTGTTGTGATATGTCAAGATATAAGAATGCACTGTCATCAATAGTGATCAAGACAACTGAAAAATAGGCATTTACTAGCTGAGAGAACACACCCAGCAGATACCACTTATAAAATGGATCACTTAATGCTTCAGCTAATTTGCTCTGTCACATTGAAAGGGTTACCAGTAGAAAGGTATGCACAGAAAAGATTTCTTCTAAAGGGCAACTCGGCACAAATGAGAGTTAGCAAGAAGAAGAGGCTGCAAAAGCCTTTTTGGCAGGCGATATCCAGTATGGATCCTGCCAGTGGTAGGTTTTTTGGGGGTTTTTTTGTTTTTTTTTTGGGGGGGGGGGGTGTTCTGCGATTTGACTAGTTTTCAGGAGTGTAGGACAGACTCTTAAATTAAGAACAGGAATTTCAAGTAGACCAAGCAGGGGGCTGGACTCGATGATCTCCCAAGGTCCCTTCCAGCCCTAATGTCTATGAAATCTATGAACTACTAGAACAAAAATAGGCACGTAGCCATGTTGGCTACATGCCAAGTATAACCAGACTCTCTATACTGCATTTGGGCAATCAGAATTAACACAATATATATTTTTATAAAGAAGATAAAACAGCTTAAAGATGAGATGGAAGGAATCAGAACGACCAAGGAAATTAAATGTAATGGTTTTCAAGGGATATTAGTTGCACCTTTAGTAACTATAACATAACGAGAAATATTCTGCACTGGTACGGTCCTGCAGGGAGCAAACCAGGAAAGCCAAGGCTGCAACTGAACTCCAACTAGCTTCGAGTATCAAGGACAATAAAAGGTCCTTTTTCAGATATGTGGGGAGCTGGAGGAAAAGCAAAGGCAACATTGGACTCCTGCTAAACCAGATGGGACAAGTGACACCCAGGAAAAAGCCAACCTATTAAATGGGTACTTTGCGTTGGTCTTTCATCAGTCCCATGGGATGCCCATGCCTGCTACAGGACAGGAAGGTCCAGGTGAGGGAGATCCCCTGCCCTCCATCAATGCCAACCTCGTGAAGGAACACCTTGAGAGGCTGGATACCTTCAAGTCACCTGGCCCTGACAATCTACACCCCAGGGTACTCAAGGAGCTGGCGAGCATCATAACTCAGCCCCCGGCACGGATCTTCAAGAAATCTTGGCACTCTGGTGAAGTGTCTGAAGATTGGAAAAAGGCCAATGTGGTGCTTATCTTCAAGAAAGGGAGGAAAGTGGATCTGGCAAACTACAGGCCCATCAGCCTGACCTCTATCCTGGGGAAGGTCTTAGAAAAGTTTATTAAAGAGGCCATCCTTAATGGACTGGCCGACACCAACATCCTGAGGGATAACCAACACGCGTTTGTTGTGCGTAGGTCTTGCTTGACCAATCTCATTTCCTTTTATGACCAGGTGACCTATCACCTGGACAAGGCAGAAGAGATTGATGTCATATATCTTGACTTCAAAAAAGCCTTCAATCTGGTATTCCATTTCACCTCTTGGCGAAACTGGCCAATTGTGGCCTTGGGTCCACCACAATCCGCTGGCTGGGAAATTGGCTCTGTGGTCAGACTCAGAGGGTGGTAATTGATGGAAGTCAATCGTCATGGTGCCCTGTGACCAATGGGGTCCCCCAAGGCTCTGTCCTTGGACCCATCTTGTTCAATATCTTCATTAATGATGTGGACACTGGAGTCAGAAGCAGACTGGCCAAGGTTGCTGATGACACCAAACTTTGGGGCAAAGCATCCACACCCGAAGACAGGAGGGCAATCCAGGCTGACCTGGACAGGCTCAGCAAATGGGCGGACGAGAACCTGATAGTGTTTAACACTAAAAAATGCAAGGTTCTCCACCTTGGGAGGAAAAACCTGCAGCATCCTTATAGGCTCGGCAGTGCTACGCTGACTAGCACTACAGAAGAAAGAGACTTGGGGGGTCATCATTGACCGCAAGATGAACATGAGTCTTCAATGTGATGCTGCAGCTAGTAAAGCGACCAAAACGCTGGCTTGCATCCATAGATGCTTCTCAGGCAAATCCCGGGATGTCATTCTCCCCTTGTACTCAGCCTTGGTGAGGCCACAGCTGGAGTACTGCGTCCAGTTTTGGGCTCCACAATTCAAAAAGGATGTGGAGAAGCTTGAGAGAGTCCAGAGAAGAGCCATGCGCATGATCAGAGGTCAGGAAAACAGACCTTACGACGACAGGCTGAGAGCTATGGGGCTCTTTAGCCTGGAAAAGTGCAGGCTCAGGGGTGATCTGATGGCCACCTATAAGTTTATCAGGGGTGACCATCAGTATCTGAGGGAACGTTTGTTCACCAGACTGCCCCAAGGGATGACGAGGTCAAATGGTTATAAACTACTGCAAGACTGTTTCAGACTGGACATAAGGAAGAATTTCTTTGCTGTCTGAGCCCCCCAGGTCTGGAATAGCCTGCCATCAGAGGTAGTTCAAGCACCTACATTGAACACCTTCAAGAGAAAATTGGATGCTCATCTTGCTGGGATCCTATGACCACAGCTGACTTCCTGCCCTTCAGGCAGGGGGCTGGACTTGATCTTCCGAGGTCCCTTCCAGCCCTAATGTCTATGAAATCTATGAAACATTATAAAAGTAACCTGCAACATTAACTGCCACTTTAGAAACTCAGGAAACTGGCTTCTGTTTATTACATTGTAAAACATCTTTCCTATAACAGGAAGATAGTTTTTTTCTAATGTTTAGCAGAACCTATTTATATATGGCTTGATCACAATAAATCAGATTCAGTTTGTGGCAATGCTCCAACTGCTCTAAAAGCTGCTAAAGAACCATAATGAAGTGATCTATTACCAACCTGTTAAAAATAAAAAGGAGTACAAATGGAAAAACAGTATAGAATTTCTTTTATTTCACCTCACCTTTAGCTTTCAGGTTTAGTTTGTTAATTCATCTGGGTTCTGACCTGGGCATTTTGGATGACCTTTGAATCATCCATCATTTGTAGGAAGAAGGTCACAAAGTATCCCTATGTCTGCAATGAGTTAATCAATAGGTTAGTACCTTGAAGACAAGACTTAATAATTTTGTTTTTAAATTCTATTTAAGATCCATTACATTTTAGCTCCAATTCAGTGATTCACATAATTTCAATAGTAATTGAACAATTGATTGTATTTTTTTCTACCGAGTATCACATTACAATTTATCTAAGGGGAAAGATGAATGACAATCCTTTAATAAATTTCTCTAAATTGTTCACTGAACAAAAGTAATTGTAGAAGTTTGGAGTATTTTGCTGGTGGCAGTAGAACATTAGAAAGGCAAGTTGGTCAGCGCCTTTTCCATTTTTATGAATCATCTAACATTTTAGTTATGAAGAATCAGACATAAAGTTGGTTCAGAAAGTGTTTTTGAAAATCTGTTTCTTTGTTTTGTATGGACTAAGGCCTTTTAAGTTTGCACAGCTGGAACAGATATCTCCAGAGGGAGTGTGTCCATGCCAAGATACTAAGTGTTGTTAAGGCTATTCTTGCTTAACTTTCCAATCTGAATTCAATTAAAAACTAAGAACAGTAACGTTTGTTTTCTTGTAGTTTAGACCTGATATTCTGAAATACGGAAAGAGAGATTTGCTGGAACTAGCAACAGACAGGGAGAAAGTATTTCTTTAATCTTCACTCTGGCAACATTAATTCTAAATTTTTAACCATTAAATACTGCAAGGCTGTCCGAATGGTTAACTAGTAACCAGTGAAATTACATATTAGACATACAGAGTAAATGCTCTGATACATAAAATGGCATTGCACCAAACTATCATTGCATACTTTGGCAACTTTCATTAAGTACACTGCCAGAACAAGACTAAGCAAATCCAGTTTTTTGCTTATTATACAGCACAACTAATAAAAAAACAGAAGGGAAAGTGTGGAGGTTTATTCTGGTTACTGTTGGCCAAAATCATAACATTACAAAAAAAAAACTAGACTCTGCCTTTGGTCAGAGTAGTTAAATGATCTAAGTGTCGGTAAAAAATGCACATTGTTCAACAAAGGCCAGATAGTGATATATTTAGAGAGGAATTATTTGTCATGACAGCGGGCCAAAAATATCCTTTACCCCAGAGAACTCAGTTTTGTTAGTTTTCACTTCATTTGTCTTAACTAGTCAGGAAAATAATCAAGTCCACAGTGTATATTGTGGGCATCAGCCTGATTTCCTGATGCAGGCAAAATTTCAGTTCACCAGTTTTGCCCAAGTAAGGAGGAAACAGACTCATCAGTTTTCCGATTCGTGTCAATGCATTCTGTGATGTAGTTGCTGGTATTGTCAGTGCCTGACCTACCAAACTAAGTCTAGAGCTGAGACACTCACTTTTTAAGGTTCTAAAACTGCCTGTTTAAATAACTAACTAAATGAAATGTGGAAGTTTCCTTCAAAGTTACTTTTAATAACTGTTTTGTCCTTCGCAGGGGCAGAGGAGGAGGGAGGCTAAGAAAGCAAAAAGCTCAATGTGATGTTTACTGCTCAGTAGCCTAATAACATGGCACAGTAGTGTATTAGCATGGTTTTTGATCAGCACACTACTGCGCTGTGTTATTAGGCTACTGCGCAGTAAGTGTCTCTTGTAGATGCTGAATGTTGGAAACAGCATAGCACTTACATGAAGGAGAGCTCATTCTGCCTTGCCCTCTTAAAAGCAAATTAAGAAACCCCACTGCAGAAACCCCACTGAGAGATGGGAAGCTTACCTGACAAGCTTTCTCATCCTGTTCCATCCTTTCTAGTTGGTCTCTGTCTCTTTCCTCAGCCCCACACGGGCCCACTACCCTCTCTCATATACTCTCAGCTGCCCCTTTAATTCAGCCACATGCTTTTCATAAGTCTGAAGCTGGACTTTCAAGTCTGAAATCCTTCTCTCATATATATCATGGCATGCAAGTGTTTCCTGTGTAACAACAGCAGCACACTCTGACAACTCCTCTATATGCTGCTTTGCAACATGCAGAATGCAGTTTCCAAATCTTTCCCACCTTGTCTCCAATGCTCTTTTGTGTCTGCCTCTAATCTAATCTCCTTTTTAGTCACCTCTAAAGCTTCCTTAAGCTCTATGATTTCCAGTTGGTGGGTTTTTGGTTGTAGCCATTGGTCTGACGTAGGCAGACAAGGTTCTTTGAGTAGATGTGATATCTTTTATTAAACCAACTGAGTAGTTGGAAAAAGTTATTGGCAAGCTTTCAGGCGCACTCAGCCTTTTTCAGGCATAGGGAGTCTCTGCTGTTCCGAGACTCCAAGAAATGAGAGAAGCTAAAAAGTGTGGCAGGAAGTCAGTGAGAATGTAAAGAGGCAGAAATACGTAGAATTTTGCAGGACAGTATGCCAAGCTGTTTTCACATGTCTTTTGATAGAGTTTCAAAACAATACATAATATATATCAACATATGTAAAAAGTGTAGATGCTATAAAAAAGATACTGTATTTAGTAGAATCCAAGATGAGGCTTCTCCCCCCCCCCAATTCAACCTGGGGGAAAAAAATCCCTTCACCTTGGATTTGAGTACAAATTGGGGGAGGGAAAGAGGCCAGACAGGCAACTGTGGTGGCTCTGACTCCATGCCCCTTCACTGCCCTCAGGTTTTAAGCTGAAGCTGCTGCCTTCCATATCCACCTGCCTTCCCTCTGCTTCTGCTTCTCCTCTGTCAAAGCTGCAGCCTCACTCTAGCTGAGGGCATGAAACACATGGTTGCTCTGGCTCTCACCCAGCTGCGCAACGTATATGGCAGTGGTGGCAGCTTCAGCTCCAATCTGAGGCTGGGCTTGTGCCAGGGCTGGTGCTAGAGCAGGGGCAGGCAATTATTTTGGGCAGAAGGCTGCTTACTGAGTTTTGGCAAGCCATCAAGGCCCGCATGACAGGCAGCCCAGGGCAGATTAATAGTAATTTTCTGGTTTTTAGGGGCCTCACGGGCCGGATAGAATGTCTTGGCGGGCTGCATCAGGCCCGCGGGCCGCATTTTGCCCACTCTTGTGCTAGAGCTACCACCATCAAAACTGTTGCTGCCTAGCCAGGCAGGACTGGAAGCACCATGTGCTCTGTAAGCCCCTGGCCAAAGTCGGGGCCAAAGAATCAGAGCTTCAATGGACGGTAAGAAGGGACTAGGGGACAAGCAGCAAGGGGAGGAGGCAGTAGGCACATCTGGGGATAGGCACTTCAGGGGGTGGGGAAATCAAGCAGGAGAGGGGGAAGTGATAGGGGTGCAGGTGCCATGGAGTACAGGTACTGTGGGGAAGGAAGGTAAAAGATGGCAAAGTACAGAGGTGGGGATACAGGCACCACAGGGAGGGGCAAGCAGTGGAGGGGCAGGTGGCAGGGGGTGTAGGCACTGGAGAAAGAGCAGGTAGCATGGGGGAGCAGGTGGCAGTGGGAACTTTGACTCCCCCACTGCCTGCCCCCCTGCTGCTACTTGTCTTGCTGCAGCAGTGGGGGTAGGGAAGTGGAAGGAAGGGAGAGGTAAAAAAGTAAGCTGATTTTCCAATAATTAGATTCTATACATGGAAAATTATAACCAACGTATACATTTGCCAACTATATAATCTAATTATCAGGGAGAGGAGTCGTATTAAATTTGAACTCACCTCAGATTCAGGTAAAGATGGTATATAAAAAAGCAGAGGTTATGGGCATAAATTCATTAAAGGCTAGTCCCTTTGTCTACTTCAGCAAGAAAGATGCAAAGTTAGTTCTGTGGGCTGAATACTACTAATCTTGTTGGTGACAAGACACCACAAATAAGACCAGGCTAAAAGGTGAAAATGAGGTCATATTTAGGATTTAGCTTCAATAAAGCCAATCTCTTGAGGGACTGGGTATCTGATTACATCATTTATTCCAGATCTTTGAATAAGACTTCTGACTAGTATGTTTTGTATGGAAAGGAGTTAAAAACCATCAGCATACTTCAGTCTGATCAGGTTTTGTTTTGGAAGCATGTGTCCACTGAGCTAACAGCAGCATACAGCCTTCTAAATGTATTAACAACTAAAAAGGATGTTGTATCTTTAGGGATAAGGAACTGTTTAAAACAAACTGATTAAATCTAAAGCTCCACAGTGCCCTATCAACCTATATTAGCTGCACTCCAGTAACAATATATAATACAAAAGAAAAAACACAGTGCTAAGATCATAAAATATAGTAATCATGAAAACAACCTTCAAAATGTCAGTAATTATTCTCATTTTGAAATAAAGGTCAGCACAGTACCCTTGTAGCACTGCCACTCAGTAGGAGTTGGAAAGTAAAGATTGAGTTTCATGTCTGCAAGTTAACTTAAATAACAAATGGCCCCAGTTTGTCTGTTCGTTTAGGCTCTTGTTAGTTTTCCCATAATTGTGAGATCAGTAGTCAAATAGAACAGAAGATTCATCACTGATAGAATCTTTGTCCAAGATTTACAGTCCTTTAATTTGTGTGCTTTGAGGTCTTGGGGGCATTTTTCAGTAGCTTTTCTTTATCCTGTAGGGATTTGTGTATCTTTAACCAAGGACTATGTTAATCCTTACATTAAATGATAATAGAAAGGTAGCCTTCACTAGTTGTCAAATTAGAATTAAAAACTAAATTGCTTCCTAAAAGCAGAGAAAGATCAGAGAAACGTAAAAAAAATAATACTGGAAACTGCATGAGATGAGAGATAGCTCTGGAATGAATTAAAAACTAATTCTTTCTAGAAAAATTAATGCTTGATTATTATTTTGGTGCATCTCAAAAATGACAATTCACAAAAAAAGTAAATACATGCATACCCAGGACAGCATATAATCTTTAACTGACAAACTATATGAGAATGTTATAAACAAGGATCCGGGTTTTCCATTTCGCATGGAAAAATGGAGGAAAATGTGGATTTCCCCCATTACCTGAGGAAAATGTGGATTTCTCATTTTAAATGGAGAAACCTGTGAATTATGCAGTTTTGCAAAGAGCGCTCTGCAGGCTGGCAGAGCTCCAGCCTGTAAGGGGCTGGGGGGGGGAGTGGGAGGAGGATGGTCAGGCGGGGGGGAGCCATGTGCATGCTACAATGTATGGCAGCGGGGCCCCAGTGGGCAGCAGGATTCAGGGAACAGGTGGCACTGCTGGCAGGCAGGGGGGACCCATGCCCCCCAGATCTGTGTGCAGGGTGGGCACAGGCTGCCCACTGTGGGCTTGAGGTCCTGCTCTGTTGCCCTCCTCCAGGACCTCCGCAACCCAGCAGGTGCAACTCAGCACTGCAGGACACAGTGGAGTCACACAGGGAAACTGCTTGTTGCTGTGAGCTCTGCGCTGCCCTGGCAAGGTGTCCCTTGCCTGTGTGGTAGCAGTGTATGGCAGGGCACGGTGTGTGCCTGCCACTTTAAGGGCCTGGAGCTGGCAGCCACCAGGTGCCTGATGAGGGCAGCCATTTTGAGACAGGGGCTGTCTATATAAACAGGGCAGTTCGGCTGCTGGACACTAGGCAACAACATTGTCTGGCTGGAGAACTGCTGAGATCATCTGGAGGTGAGGGAGGAGCTGTAGGGGATGGTCAGGAGGCTCCTGGTCCTGGGCATGACCTAAAACTGCACCCTGCCAGGAGTGGGTGGCCTGGTGGGGCTCTCAGTGGCGCAGGAGCCCCCAGGAAATGCCAGGCCAGTTACCACCCCAGTGAAAGGTGGGTCAGGGTGCCTTAACCCCTAGCCCCCACCACCGTGTGGGTAATCCAGTTTGTGTGAAGGGCCTGGAGGGCAGACCCCAGGAGAAAGAGAAGGGCTAGGGTCTCAACCTGATCAAGAGAGTACCCTCAACTGGCCCATGCTGGGGCCAGGACCAGGATGGTCAAAAGGGCCAGGGGCCCACTGCAAGGGATGCCCAAGAGCTGGGGTCCTGACTGGCCTGGAGGTAGGCCAGGGCTGGTAGCCAGAGGTCCTGGGGGGACCACACCTGAGAGGGGAAAACAGTTTCAGGGAGCTAGGTAGCCTGAATGAAGGTGGGGTAGGCTGCCTGAATGGAGGGATCGTGGAGGGGTCCTGTTAGGAGGATTCTGGGGGCCCAGTGTGGGGTCTGGTGATAATGAGAACACCTAGATGCCATCTGTGAGGCTTGGGCTGCGGTGTAGGGGAGGAAAGGAGCTGCAGAGAATGCCCCCTGGCATTGAGGCAGCAACATGGGCAGCCTCCTGCTTAATTGATGTTAATTGATTAATTAATAGATGTCAAGGCATGGTGGGCGAGAAGGTAGGTGGTTGGCCCAAGAACAGGTGGGTGGGCCACGGAGATTGGCCCCATTACACAGTGAGAGGCACAACCCCTTGCCGCCACCCCTGCTGCTGTCATGCAGGCAGGGGATGCCTTGCCAAGGCAGTGCAGAGCTCACAGCAACAAGCAGCTTCCCCACATGGCTCCTCTGTGCCCTGAAGCTCTGGGTTACACCTGCTGGGCTGTGGAGGCCCTGGGAGAGGGCAGCAGGGTGGGAACTTGAGCCCGCAGCGGGCAGTCTGTGCCCACACCTGCCCTACACACAGATCTGGGGGGCACGGATCCCCCCTGCCTCCCCAGGAGTGCAAGCGGCAGTGGGGAGCTGGCCCCACCCCCAGCCTGAGTCTACAGTAGGCAGGCAGGCAGCTAGGGGTGGAGCCATGCTCTGCTCTGCTGCAGCAGCTGCTACATCCTTCTGGGGGCAGGAGGCTGTAGACCAAGGTCCCTGGCCCTGTAGCCCTGGCAGCTGGGGGCCACCTCTGGCAGGCTTGGGGGGCAGAGGGCTCTGGTGGGGGGGCAAGGGGCACAAGCAGGGCTGGGGGTGACTAGGGAGGGGGGAGTGAGAGGCATGAACCCAGAGGGCTAAGGGGGAGTGAGGGGCACCAGCAGGGCTGGGGGAGAGTGAGGGGCCTTTCATTTTAATCACACATCTTGGGAGTTTTCACTTAAGAATTTGCAATTTTTTATCGGGGGGGGGGGGGGAACCAGGGTCCGTGGCTATAAACAAGGGAGAAAGGTGGGGGAACCTATAGAGGAGGAAGTAGTAAACCTCTGTCCCAAATCAAAAGTGCCATTCAAACCAGTGCAACCACTTGGTTCCAGACATCAAGGTTTTATTCCAAAATATTTTCTTTCTTACAGGTTTTAATCAGCAAATACATACTTGACATGGAAAATTGCTAGGGCTTTAGCATTAGTACTATGAGATGAGCTATTATGAAGCCAAAAGGCATGAACAAGGACATGTATGCCTGCACTGTATGAGGGTCAGTCAGAAAATAATGCTGCCTAACTTTGTCCATGGACATGGAGGGTGTTCTTATTGACTTTGTTCCTAAGTGCTCTACAGAAAACTGAGATTAGGGGTTTCTGTATTGGGACCAGCTCTTTGCATACAAGGTTTCAGTTTCTTTAGGATCTTAAAGTGCTGTTTCTGTGTGATTAATATTCACCTATGTACCAGCTTGTGTGCCAAAGAGACAATCTCATTGTTTGAATACACTGTGCAGCCCCATCCTCTGTACAGACTGAAAAATTAAAGTCGGATTATAAGGGTGACGGCAATGATGAAGGCTCTGTGATAGTGGCTGCACAACAACAGCAGGACTTTCACAATGTCGGGGTACATACCCATGCTCACAAACAGTAAGAGGTCACTGATGAAGAGACTATACTGAAAAAATTGCTGCATGCAGTGATTTATGTACACACTTCCTGTACAAGTTTAATATTTGTTTAAATGTTGTTTGGATGAGAAAAGAAATATGCTAGTTTCTGAAAGAATCTCTCTCCTAATACAGACCAGTTACAAATGTTTTAAAAAATTAATTGTGGTTATAACTTATTTAAAAAAAAAAAAATACATCTTGGCTTAATTAGTTACTTCCATCTCCAAGGAAAAACATTCTGTTTACTTCGCTGATGGGAATATCCCTCAGTGCAGGAATTGCTTCTTCTTGATATTTCTTCTGTTGCTGATTTTTTGCATAGTTATCTGCAGGAAAATTAAAAAGATACTTCCCTATTAACACAGATGCTATGTAATCTTTTACTTTGTGTGTTTTACATGCTGTAAGTGTTACTAGAAATTCTAACCCTTTATCAAAAAAGCATGCTGAGCTAATACTTCTGTACATCCAAATCATAATGCAGGACTTCACAACACTTAATAAATGAAGTAAGAATCTGAATTATTTGTAATTTATGTCCTTCTAGTTCAATAAAATGAACATTTTTCTGGGCAACAATATTTTGGCTAAAGGAGGAATTAACTTTCTGGTTGTCATAGATTTCATAGACATTAGGGCTGGAAGGGACCTTGGAAGATCATTGAGTCCAGCCCCCTGCCCAAGGGCAAGAAGTCAGCTGGGGTCATAGGATCCCAGCAAGATAATAGACTTCATAAGTTTATAGACTTGATTCAAGACTTGGAGTTAAAATGGGCCAGCAGTACCAATCCATAGGCAGAATTTATTTTCTTTAGGTCTCTGCAAGCGATCAAGCTACTATTCTAGTCATCATCTTTAATGTAAAGCCTAAACCTCTCTATTTCCACTGCACTGTACTCTGAGCTCAAGTCACATCAGTAAAATATTCCTTAAATAATACTCTTCCAGGTCTGTATTGGGAGCCAATGAATGGGAGCCAAATATTACTGGGACACCTTAGATTGTAATTCCATGCTAAAGCAAATAATTGTGGTCTTGCCCAAAAACAGGTTCTGTTAACAAACAGAAGTACTGGCATCCTGAGAGAGAATGGGAAAGTCTAAAGGCAGGCCTATATTTTTCAAGTGACCAAACCGGACAGTTGAACAGTACAGTACACAGAAAAGAGAACAGCAAATGCTTGAGCAAGACATCCGTTTTCAAGATAACAAACTTAGAGAAGAACAAAAAGAAGTTACACAGTACTTCACTTGCTACATATTTTATATATAGATATATAGTTTAATCATTACATATTTTATAAGAAGCATTTTTAAAAGCAAATTTTATGCACCAAAAATTATACTTCAGGGAAATTAAAGACTGAATTTCTTTATTTTAGGTGTACCAACAAACATGCTTACAGTTTGGGGGTTTGTTTTTTTTTAATGTTTTGGTAAGAGACAGGAAATTATTACCTGTAATGGTATGTGTTGAGTTGAGTGGAGCAGTGCTCATCATGTTAATACCAAAAAGTAGAATGTAAGCAAGTCCTATAGTAACGAGGAGGTATACCGGTAAAGCAACAGCCCAATACCTGCAGAATAAGATGCATTTCAAAGCTATAAATCAGAAAAAAAAAAAGTTGGATAAAAAAAAACCCCAAAAACTTTCGGGGGGGGCGGGGAAAAAAAAAAAAATCAATCAAGCAAAAGTGTAACAAGAAGAGCTTTCAGAACTTAAGTGAGAACTTTAAGTATACCAAAAGGATCACATGCGCTCATTTACTTACTACCCACTGGTGGCCAATTACAACTGCAATAATCATGATTTAAACTGCAAGATTACTTCAATAAAACACAGTGAAATAGCTATGTATTCACTTTAGCTCAGTGATAATTTTTCAGGGCAAATTATTATTTGTGGAGGGTAGTTTTTGCAAAAATACTCCAGTTGTCTGTCAGAGGAACAATAGTAAGTCTTCTTTTTCAAACTGGATGAAATGCAAGACCTATTATGCTACATAAATAGCACTGGTACATTTCTAGTTTTGTTATTTGAAAAAAAAAGGTTCAAAGACTATCAAGTATTTTTACAAGGATAGTTTTATAAACTAAATGATTTGAACCTACTTTTGAGGCCAGTATGTTAGTCCCAATGAGAATAACCAGGATTCAGGAACATATGCCCACACAAGGTATAGCACTGTACAGAAGAAGTGAAGTTAGTATTTTGATCACAATGGTAAAATAAACATTATTTCAGAATTAAAAAACCCCCCAGTTCTAAGCACTTACAGTAGTGTCATTAGAAATCATTCAAATAATGAATGACAACTTGCTCTACAGCAGTAGTTCCCATAAGGCCTTACTAGACCATAAATGCCATATTGGGTTAGTCCAATGACTCGTATCTTGCCTCTGATGGATAAAGGAGTGGATGCTTTAGAGGGATAAATCTAAAGGCTGGAACAGGTATGTCTAAAGCAGAGGTGGGCAAAATGGTGGATCTAGCCGGTGGCTGGATTCTATTTTCCAGCATGCTGTGGCCCATTTCCGTGGAGATCCCAGCAGCTGTGGGCCTATGACAGTGTGTGACCAGGGTTTCCATGGAGACTGGCCCCAGTAGTGCTGGCAGGGTGTGTGGCAGGATGGGAGCTGCTCTAGGGCCAGGATCCTGTGGCGGCAACAGTATGGTCTAGAGGTGGGCAGAGTTGTGATCCACTTGATGTTCAACGTTTTGACCAGCCTGGTCTGGCGTGATAGACATCCTATCCCTGGCATCTACCATCATTGGTTTAGAGATGCCAGAGGATACACCTCCAATTGCTCTAATAACAGTTAACAGTTTCATCACCCACAAATTTGACTACTCCTTTTGAGCTTCGCTAGCCTCTAACCAGCATGTCCAAAATATCAGGGAGAAGGACAACCCCACAAACAGCATCATGCACACAACTCTTTGTAGAAGGCAGGGCAGCGCCTCAGAAACTAACCTGGGCTTTCAAGGGCAACAGTTTATTTTGGCAGATGCTATGAAGTAGCCTAGCAGTTCTCAACCTTTTTTAGACTTGAGGCACCCTCCCCTGCATCCATTTAGACTCAAGGCACCCCTTGGAAAATGTCAACGCTGAGCTTTTACTCCTTTCTTAATTACAGAAAGACAACTGAGCAAGTCTTCTCCTGCAGAGAGCTCAGAAAGCCCACAACAGGGGCAGAATGATTTTAAATGCATTGGATTACTGTCTGAAGTCACTGGGTTTATCTTGGTAATCATGTGCATGCACCTAAGAGTGCTACCTTTGCATGACACTCCAGCAGCATTCCTAAAGGGGTCACAGTAGCCCATGGTTGAGAACTACTTGAGTAACATCTCATAGGTCTCCAAATTAGTCTTTAAAGCTAAAAAAAGAGACAAGGGTTGATTCATAGAATCATAGAAAATTAGGGCTGGAAGGGACCACAGATCATCTAGTTCAACCCCCCTGCTCACAGCAGGACCACCCTCAAATAGATCATCCCAGCCAAAGCTTCGTCTAGCCGGGTCTTATAAACCTCCAAGGATGGAGCTTCCACCGCCTCTCTGGGTAACCTGTTCCAAAGTTTTACTGCCCTCCTACTGAGAGAGTTTTTCCTAATATCTAACCTAAACTTCCCTTGCTGAACCTTGAGACTGGTGCTCCTTGTTCTGTCATCTGTCACCACTGAGAACAGTCAAGCTCTATCCTCTTTCAAACCTCTTTTCAGGTAGCTGAAGGCTGCTATCAAGTTTCCCTCAGTCTTCTCTTCTCCAGACTAAATAAGCCTAATTCCCTCAGCTTCTCCTCACAAGTCCTGTGCTCCAACCTCTGACCCATTTTTGTTGCCCTCTGCTGGACTCTCTCCAACTTGTCCATCTACTTTCTGCAGCAGGGGCCCAAAACTGGATGCAGGACTTCAGATGTGGCTTCCCCAATCTTGACCCAGCTTTGCCTGATCTATCCAACAGCAAACCCCAGCAGCAGAGGAACAAGGTCCTGGTCATGCATAAAGTGTAGAGGCAGGTCCAAGGCACCACTCTTCACCGGGGCACCTGAGGCTGGCTTAAGGCAGGCAGTCTGGCAGGGCAAGGGGCGATTTCAGCAACAGAGACCCTCCTCCCTCTGAGCGGGAGGACCATGGAGGGAGAGGTGGCTGAAACAGGGGCCACAGACTAGACCCAGCTGGGCTTGCACCTGGGCCCGCCTGGCCAAGCAAAGCTTGGGGTTGTCCTGGACAGCATTGCCAGGTCCTAAATAGTAAATTATCATATTTGCTGAAAAACTATTGTACAGTGACAAATATGCAAATAAGCCTTCTTCTTTACTTCATATTGCTCACTGTAAGTCGCCAATAAGTCAAAAGTTGAAGCATTTCTTTATTGTAAGGCGAGCGCTGACAGTGAACCCAAACATCACTTACAATTCCCCGACAGTGACATGGGTTTTGCATCTGCTGCATCCATCCGCTACCTCAAAAACGATCGGACATTTTGAATACGCTTATTACCATTACTGAGTGCTCATCGTACAAGGGTTCCAATTATCGGAGAAACCGAATAATTATCGTGCACCCGGCAACGCCGGCCCTGCGGGGCCAGCTCCGGCCGCGTCTGCCCGGCCGGGCCCCGCCCTCGCCTCCCCGCGGCACCTACTGAAGCCGAACTGAGCGGCGAGAAAGAGCACGAAGCCGTAGAGCGCGCGCTCGGGCAGCGGCGACGGCGAGTTCTCTACCATGGCGGCCCGGTCCCGCCTCCGCGCGGGGGACTGACGTCACCACCTCGGGTCGAAGCCAGCTGACGAAGGAGAAAGGGTGGGGAGGCCGCTGCGCAGGCGCCGTCCCGCGTCCAATCGGCTGGTAACATCGGCTACGTCACCCCAGCCCGTTATGCCCTGCCTATAAGCGTCCTGCCGCTGCCTCTGTTCACCGCCTTACAGAAGTGTCGTCACCACCCGCGCATGCGCGAGAGAACCGAACCCTCCCCCGCCTTTTTTTTCCCCCCTCCTCTCGCGCGAACAACCGCGGTTGGCCCTTTGCGTAGGCGAGTGAAACCTAACACAATTCCACCCCGCCCCCCTTAGCCCGGGGGCGCTGCGAAGATCGATGCTTTACGTTCCTGACGTCAGAAGTCGGGCAGCCAATAGGGTGGCGGGAAGGGGTCCGTGCGCCTGGGGCGGAGTTGTTGTGCTGCGCCGCGGGAGCCCCACCCGTCCCTTACGGCGGCGCGGGCGGGAAGCGGCGGTGCAGCGGCTGCTGGGAGTCTCAGCCTTGAGCCGGTGAGTAGGGGTCCCGCGGGCGGCGGTTTGTCATTTCCTGTCTCTCTTCCCCCCCCCTCACGTTGTGTTGGCTTCGCGCAGGGCTGGGGCCCGGGCCGAGGCTGAGGTGGGATCTGGCTACAGCCCCCACGCCCCGTGGCTGTGGGGGAGCCCATTTGCCACGTGGAGGAAGGCAGGCAGGGGCTGCTCGGGTCAGGCGGAGGCTCCGAGGTCCTGTGGTCTCGGGTGCTTCCGCAAGCCTTGGCGTGAAAGATGGTTGGAAGCTACTTCTAGTCACTAGGCCTCTACAAACCCGGTTTGGGGAGCCGGGCTGATGTTTTTAGGGTGCGATGGGTGGCTTCGCCTGTGTGGCCGGTCTGGATTGCACAATTCCCCCGGGATTTGCGTGAGGGGGTGTACCGTGCTGGTTAAAGGGCAGTTGGTGGTGGGGGTGATTGCAGGCTACAGCTGTTTGTGGTTAGCAGAGGCAGCTGCTGAAGGGGCAGGGCATCCTTCCCCCTCTCCCCCTCCCCCCCATACGATTCAGCATCTTGCAAAACGGTGAGGGCCAAAGTTTCTTTGTGTAGATGTGATTATCTTTTATTAGATCGACTAAATACCCTGCAAAACTGTTCTTTGCAAGCTGTCGGGCACAAGCAGCCTTCTTCAGGCATGGGGAGAGTCTGTTGGTGTTTGTGTGCTGTCCTGGGTAGAAGAGAAGCCAGTGTGCAGATAGCAGGTCTGTGCAAATGCAAATGCCTGGCAGGGAGGATCAGAGAGAATGGGAGACAATAGGTGTGAATGACAATGGGAGACAGGAGGGTGGTTGGGGGAGGGGGAATGTTGACCTGGTGATAATTGTAGCTGGTAAAATGGTGTTTACCTGATGAAGGGTTTAAACCTAAAAGCTTGCTAAGAAAAGTTTTTCCAACTATTTAAGTTGATCTAATAAAAGACATCAGATTGAGCCAAAGATCGAGCCTTGTCTAGCTGGTTAAATGCAGTTTTTCCAGCTATCTAGTTGGTCAAATAAAAGAGATCACATCTACCCAAAGAACCTTGTCTGCCTGTGTTCTTAGACCAATACGGCTACAGCCAACAACCTTAGTGCCAGGATGGGTTTAAGTGAGAAATACCTTCTCCCTTGCTGTTTTTATTTTAATGCCTCTTGCTAGATTTTGATGAGCAAAGTAGATTATGCTGCTTTTTGAGAAGCTGTCTTGAGCCACTCTGGCTTTTTGCATTGGTTATGGGTTCCTGAAAAGGATTCTGTAACCCAGATCAGCTTTTTGTTAAACAGGAAGTGTTATAGCCTGCTGATCCAGGCCAAACTGAGAAAAATGTAGGCAGAGAGGGAGGCCAGCCACTCGGGGGAGGGGGGAAGTGAGCACAGAGGAGGGGCCTGAGGGGGAGAAAATGTTCACATCTTTTCTGAACCAGAACAGCATGTTGTTCAAGTAGCTTTGTCTGCTGTTGGTTTGCAAGCCCCTCACATGAATGAGTTTGGAATTTTTTGAATTGTTGTGGCTTTATCATCTTTATCACCTCATGCTCTCTTGTGAGTAGGTAGCAGAGTTGATTTCACCTTCTCTCAGGGTGATTTTACTGCCAGTGTTAGCAACAGAACTCCTTGGCTGTATCTCATGGGTTTCTGTTTTTCTTGAGCTGAGAACTTGGTGTTTATGAAGAAACAGCTGTTGACCTCTTTTTAAATTCTCATTCAAAAATTGCTATGGAACATCCAGGAAAAAAAAAAGCCAGTAGGGTGACCAGCTGTTCCTGTGTCATGGCCTGTAAACCATGGAGTTTAACTTATCCTTCCTGTGATGACCTTTTTACTCTTATCAGTGGACACAGGAAACATCTTTTTCTGCCTCAGAGAAAAGTACATCTCTAACAAGTGCTCTGTCTGCTGCTTGAGAGACACGAGGTTTGTGATGCACACTCCTTGGAGTAGTTCGTGAAGGTCATATTTAGTCTGGTACAGGAAGCAGTGTCCACAGTTCTTGCTTGGAGGATATCTTTAAAAAGTGCTCTGGCAAGCAGGCATTATACCTGATCTTAGAAAGGAGAAAATTAAACAAAAAAAACCCTCAATACTTTTGGCTCTGATACTAGGGTCTGCAGTTCTGACTAGAGTAACATTGGTACAGGCAATATTGATGCTGACCCCGGGAAAGGAATCCTGTGCTGTTGGCCTTAGGTGCTAGGTGATATACCTGTACCAAGTCTGAGGTGCATCTTGGAGCATATGACATGTTCATCCATAAGGTGAACTCAAGCCAAGAAAAATCTTTTAAGTGTCGCAATGTTAAGCGATGAGAGCAAGGGTACTGGTAATGCAGAGAAGGGGCAAGAGCAACCCAGAAGCTGTCACACCAGTGCCAACACCAGTTCTGAAATCTACACTGAGACTGAGACACCTTTAAAGAGGCACTTCTTTCCATATGATTGGCACTCGAATGAGCTAGAACCTCATTCAGTGGTATACCATACTTTTTGCTATCTCTAGGCCACTACTTTTCCCACACGCGGAACTGGAAGCGCGCTCTCGTGCGCGCGCGCGCTCTATAAAGGGAACTATCCCAAAGAAGCATTGTTCAAACAATGGATATCAAACAACAAGGATGCACTTTTTGTAGAAAACAATGATTAAATTGAGGCTTCCTGTCCTGTGATTTCAGCCATGATTTAAATTGATACGATTTAAATCAAATCCACTGTGGTGTTGTGTAAACAGTTATGGTACTTATAGTTTAAGGGATAGTTATGCAGGGATGGGTAGAGGGGGTCTCCTGGGTATATACAACCCCAGATAAATTTATCTAATGCTTTTACAGGTTGGTTTTTTATTCCTAATGTTTACTTGCATCCTGTTGTCAGTCATTGAGGGCATCTTTACATGCGCTGGGGTGGGGGGGCACTTTAATTAAGTGACTCCTGAGAGCCGCTCTCATTAAAACACCCACATCATGTTATATATTCAGCATGGCTCCTGCCACCATTTTGAAGTATGGGAACTCTGAATACATGTGACAACCTAATAGACACACTCCAGCAGACTCAATTAATCCAGCTCCATTAATTGAGCCTTAATTAGCACACACTGACTAGCTCCAGCTCTAATTAGCATGCTCCAGCAGACTCCATACTAAATGCAAGTGAACTTATTCAGGGCACCTACACAGGTGTCTGACCCATGTTCCGACACATGCTAATTAGCCTGTGTCAGAGTAGGTGGGCTCCTGTAGGTGCCCTGAATGAGTATACTTGTATTTAGTTTTCATTAGGTTCAGGAACAGCCTGTATTTCTCATTAAGTATTTTACTAACTGGAATTTTTGTTGCATTGCGTGTAGGGTTATAAAAGGTACTGACAGACACAGACCGTTTAAAATGTGGTTTGAACTGCAAGCATCTGGACATACAAGCCAGTTTAGAACAGCTTAACCTTCCTAAAATGTTTCAAAAGTATATTGAGATAAGCAGGTATTATTTTGAACTGTTGCTCTGTGAACTAGTTCAGTGTTATGTGGACAGCTTTCCACGATATTTTGTTAAATTTTTCCTCTGGGGATCTTGCACTCATCCTTTCCCTGCAATCCCTCAGCCCAGTATTTTTCCCGAAGGTCGTCTTGTCGCTGGCAATGGACCTCACTCCACAGTATTGCAGACTGATTTGGGATGGGGGGTGGATGGGTGAGCAGGTAGAAATTTTATGTCAAACCACAGAATAACTTGTAGCATAGATTCTTCATGATTAAAGCTGTTCTCTTTCAATGTGTGAAAATCCCTTTACTCACTCTATTTCTTTTCCGGATTAAAATTTCTAGGAAATGCTAGAGGCAAGGATTTCTTAGGATGATATCTTTTATTAGACCAGCTATGTAGTTGGGATAAATTTAGACAAGCTTTTGAGTGCAAGACATTCTCTCCCAGGTCTGATCACAGGGAGCCAGGCCTTATGATCAGACCTGAGAGAGAATGTCTTAAATTCAAAAGCTTGTCTAACTTTACCCAACTACATAGTTGGTCCAATAAAAGATATCACCCTAAGAAATCTTTGCCTCTTGTATAATTTCTGAACTACCATGGCTACAACATCATTCTTACACTATTAGATAATGCCAGGCATTTCACTGTTACTAGCTATAATCATAG
This sequence comes from Alligator mississippiensis, assembly GCF_030867095.1. Classification (NCBI taxonomy): domain Eukaryota; kingdom Metazoa; phylum Chordata; order Crocodylia; family Alligatoridae; genus Alligator; species Alligator mississippiensis. The sequence goes on from NC_081824.1 coordinate 295,047,744, forward strand.
CATGTTTACACCCTAATCACAGACCAAAATTCTGTAAGATTGTTACTGTGGACTGGTACTTATTGTCTGATACTTTTTTAACTTTCATACAAAATGTTCAGATACTTTGGTTACTTTGCTATTAATTGGAACATCCCCCCCTGGTTTTTATGGCTTTCAAATGATAGGTATGGTGTGGGAACACGTTATGAAACGTGCTATAACTTAATCTTGCAGCCATTCTAAACCCTGTCAAAGGGGCATAACAGGTGATTTTTTTTCATATATTTTGGCTTTGCTTTCTAGGATCATGAACCATGGAAAAATCTCTACCTGACTCAGAGTTTGCTGGCATTGCTTTTTATGGTGGCTGCATTAAACCTTGTTGTCAGTTGGTAAGTAGCTGTATGAATAGGTAAAGTGCAGGCTGAGTATCTGATGGCAATTCTTACTTTGTTCTGGTCTACAAACAAGGGTGTAAGTTTTTTTTTTTTAACTGAAATATTTAATCTTGTGTAATTCATGGTGTGGGCACAACTCAACTGGTATCAGAATACCACAGTTTATTCCTTTTTCCATATTGGAATAAACTAGATCGGGGGTATCAGAAATAGTCCATGGTGCCATATCAACTGACCTCAGTACTGCTTGTCTCTAGTATGGGCTGCATGCACAGGGCTGATCTGGGGTGCACACTGTATGTGATGTCTATACCAGACCACTTGTCCGCACTGAATCCAGAGCTGGTAGCATGTAGTGCTTATCCACAACTGACCTGTGCAGGCTGTGTGTGGTTCATGGGGCTAGAGCCAGTGTCCTTACTGCAGAGGCAGAACACACACCCAATCCAGGGTGCACACTGCATGAGGCACCAGCCAGGGATCGAACATGGGCTGGTCTGTGGGCCTGGTTTAACCTGTAGACTGGCTCCATACTCCTGGGCTAGAGGAATAGAAGCATCTTTGTACCAAGGGTTTGGACTTCATCTCTATTGATACAGTTAAAGCAGTAAAACTTTCTTTTATGTAGGCAGTCATTGTTTGAATAAAGAATATTTCAATAGTGTGTGTAGGTGCAACTAACTTACACATCTTTTATTAAAGCATCCTACATGTCCTTCCCAGCATTCCTTTGTAACAAGGAGTGTTGAAAAGATTTTTCTGTCCGTGCTAATTGGACTTAAGTTTTCAGCTCTGCTTTAGCAAGGTGCTGTTGTATCTGGTGTGTCAAGCTGATATCAGATGTGGTTGTTTCTGTAATATAGGCAAATCCATGTTATATAATGCCTCAGACCTAGCTAATCAGTCTCTTAGAGTGGACTGGTTCGGACATCATTATACTTTTCCTCAGCGAACACACAGTAAGATTATATACAATAATATGATAGGCTACTTCAATTTTGTAGGCTTCCAAAGAGAGTTTTGAGAGCAAGAATAAGGCCTAGTCTATGCACATTTGACTTAATGAAGGTGCCACTTTTATACTGATGCAGCTTTGTGTGTGAACATTCATTTTGCCTTAAATTTGGCTAAATTAATATAAGCCAAATAATATGCATGTCCACACAGGAATTTGCTGCAGTTTCTAAACTGCTTTTAAGTTATGGGGATCTCACTTCAGCATGTATGTAAATCCAAAGTGTAGTAAGATTTCCATCCATTTAGCATCCAGTCCCCTTTAGTATACTGACACATGAAAGCATAGATAGCTGTAAAAGTATTCAGCTTTAAGGACCTGCTGTTGCTTATACATTACATAGTTGGCTTCCTGACTCTCCTTTCTTTCCTGCCCCCCATAAGAAAATCTCTCTCTCTCTTTGAAATAATGGTAAAACTATGTAAAAGTCCTAAGTTTTATTAAAACTCTGGATATGCTTTGGAGGACACCTGATTTGTGTGATATAACAAAAATTTCTTGTTACTTCTTGGTCTAAAACTGTTTTTCATTGCTGGTGTATTGTGAAACTTTTAAATCCATTACTATGATATTGAGAGAGTACAGTGCTACATGGGAAATAAAAGTAAATAAATAGACACTCCTAAACTTTTCCTGCTTGGTTAAAAGTGTATATAGTACTGTTCAGTCCTATATTATTTTCTGTAACAATAAATTCATAAATTTTGTTTTTGGTTTTGTTTTTTTTCTTCTCTGCATCTTCTCGTAGCTTTTCCAGTAGTTGGGTCTAAGTGCATTCAATTAATAAAGAAAACTTACAGTACTTTATTTCTGAATATAGTGTTCAATGTTTATTAGCTATTTACTAAGTTTAATGGCTGAAAATATTTTTTTTTTGAAGTAGCATGTCTTAAACACATTTGTTCACATACCAGGTGATAATTTTATATAACTAAACCAGGGGTGGACAATTATTAAGTGTCCCTCCAGCTGAAATGAGTTTTGGTGAGCTGTTGGGGGCTGCACACAAAACTTTTGGAAGACTTCATTTTAACAAATTATAGATTTTTAAAAAAATCATATAGTTAGAATCAGACGTCTGCTATAACATTTTAATTTTATTTAAAAAAAAATTTTGTCCTGATTTTATGTTGGGTTTTTTTTAGTAGTGTATAGAGAGGTGATTGCATAATAGCTCAAAATAAAGTCTTGCTCTTGTATATTGTGTGTTTGGCGGGGGGGGGAATGCCTGTGGACTAGGTCCTGGGAGCTGGTGGGGTGGGGAGAGGAAGTGGGGGTCACAGGGTGCATGCAACAGAACTGGCCTGGGTGTTCCAGGTGCGGTCCAGCTTCCCCCCCCCCCCCCCCATTACACCCAGCCCACAGCTGCCCCACTGTGGTGCTTCTCATGGAGCTAAGCCCCATTCGCTCCTGCCTGGAGTAGCACACACTGTGCTCCTGCCTGCACCCGCCCCATGCCTGCCAGACAGCACTGCCCCAGCCAGTGTGTGCACCTTCCTGGCGGGGCTGCTGCCTTAGCCACCCAGGTACTGCTTTCTTGTCCTTGCCTCCAGTGGCTGCTCCTCCTGCCCCTGCTATGCCACCTTGGGCAGCTGATAACAAGTGGAAGCCATGGGGAGATGTGCTGAGCACCGCACACCCAGCCAGCTGGAGCAGGGCTCCAGCTCCCTGCCACCTTCCACCAACTCTGCCTACCTGGCACGATCAGGTGGGAGGCTGAGGTGGCTGAATGGATGGTAGGCGGCCTGGAGCCGGAGCCCATTCACTGGGGCTGGAGCTGCCTAGCTGCAATTTCCGCCCCACTGCCTGGTTGTGTAAGTGGTGCCCTGACCCAGAGCTGCTGTTCGTATCCTGTGCTACTTGTGAGCCAGAGTGGCACAGCAGAGGCAGGAGGAAGAGCCAAGCAGGGCAAGAGTTGGCAGGGTTTGGCCCCATGTGGAGTGCTGTGGCGGTACTGCGGGCTGAGTACAGTCTATTGACAGGCGGCTGCTTGTGGGCTGGATCCGGTCTGTGGGATATATTTTGCCCAATCCTAGGCTAAACTGTATAATACAGACTGTTTGACTGTTCACAATAATTATAAAAGAGATTAGACCCACAAGGGCTTTCTGTTTGGGTGATGCAGCATATGATAATAAAAGAGTTTTTTTAGTCTGATTATCTGTTTTTGAGGCATGAAAGGATTCAGAACTGTGGAGGCCTGTAGGCAACTCAGGACTACTGTTGTTTTTTGTGGGAGGCACATTCATCCACCTTTGATTGAGGCCTAGAAAAGGTATCTTAAAAGTTGAGGATATAAAATTGAATAAAAGGCCTTTATTCATAGTGCAACTATAGGCAGGACATTTGGGGATGTGTCCAGAGTTCTTTCATCTTGCTTCCTTTCATTTTGATAACTTGATAGCAAAGTTGTCTGCCACTTTCCTGGATGTTCTGGAATGGCCACAACTAAAAGAAGGCGGGGTGACACTTACCCATTTTAATTATAAACTGGTGTCAATTTAATAGTCTGCTGCTTAAAGGAATTGTATTGCTGGTGGCTTATACAATATGATTGCATGATGTAAAACAACAAAAACTAAAATAAGCATTGCTTTACTTTCAGGCTCGTGATAAATTTAGAAAGCGTTCTTCAAATAAACTTAAACTTAAAACAGGTAGGTAAATAGAAGTTTTGTTTGTTTGTTTTTTAAACCTTACTTGGGAATTTGGTTTTACTCTTTTTTCTTCTTCCAAGGATGAAAGTTCATTTCTGTAAGGGACTGGATTGTAGGCAATCTGGCCTAGTGGCTGGCCACTGAGGGGAGGCAGGAGCCAGGGGCAGAGTTTAAAACCCATGCTGGTTCAGGGTTATGGAGGCTGAGATCAAGTTACCAGATCCACAGAGCAAAGTCCTAATCACAGGCAGGATCAGGGTCTGGGAACTGGATGCTAAGTTACCAGATGCATGGGAAAATCCACAAGCTGGAATCCAAAAAAAAGAGTCAAGCAGAGTAGGGAACCGGGAAAGCCAGAGAGCACAGAGGCTTATCAAAGCAGACCTTAACTTGGGCATGGGCAGTTATTTGGGCTGGAGGGCCACTTAAGTAGTTTTGGTGAGCTGTTCTGGGCTGGATCAGAACCCCCAGTTTACAGGGCTGTGTGGTGAGCAGATCATGGGTCTGCCTTGGGCCCTGGCCCCAAGTTGTCACTGCCTCACAATCCTGCCCCCACCTGCCGACCTGTTCTGCTCTCGGATGCCATTCCCTGCCCACCCACAGCTCCATCGCATCTGCTTGGCCAAGCACATCCTGCCCTCAGGGCTCCTGGGCCAGTCCCCATGGAGACCCTATCTGGTGCCCCTGGCAGTAGGCAGATGATGGATAGGGCCAGGGTGCCTAGGAGCAGGACCAGGGTCAAGTCAGGCAGTGGTGGTGAAATTGACAGTAGCAGCTGGAAGGAGCTGCCCCCAGCACTGCCAGGAAGCTAGTATTTATGACCTGATCCAGATTCAGCTATAGTATAAAGAGCTTTAGAAGTCAGATGCTGTTTGTGCAGCAGGCAAAGAAGTCTACTTTAATTATGGGGCTTTTTGTATATTCTAATCAGCTGAACTGTTCTGTAATGATATAGCTAATGAATGCAATTTGTGTGTTACTCATTGTCAGCAGCCGTCAGTTATTTTTGGTCAATATTGCTTAATCCAGATAGAATCGGCCTTCTTTTTTTCGGTGAAGCTGGATCTGGTTGGAGAAGGAAGCAGTGCATTCTTGAATTTCATCCTGGGGTGTTTGCTGAAATATTAGGTGATGTACAGGCCAGTAGTCCGTGGATTGAATCTATTTTTGTCCTCTTAACAGACAAGTCGACAAAAAGTCATTAGGACTGTTGCTAGGGGTGATGGTCACAATTCATGGGGGAGATTTTTTTTTTTAAGTAGTTATCATCGCCCCATTTTGTTTTCCCCAAAGAAAAACAACCCCTAAATCCTTAACATTTGCAGTTTCTAATAATCCCAGCTGAAATGGCCTATTTTTCCAGCTATTTTGGGTGGAATTTTATTTGGGTTGTTATAGAACAAGAACTCCAGCTGTATTTGCATTTTTCATGTCTCCTTGTTTCCAGGTAGCTTGTTAGACATATATAATATAGAAACATTTAATTTATTTCTTTAATTAAACTTTGATTAATCAAGTTGTCTGAATTTTGTAATCTAGTTTTTATATCTTTTTTTTTTTTTTCTTGTATTAAGGTGTTGATCCCTGTACTGTGTGGTGCAGTAAGCCAGTAGAGGTACTGAGAGAATATTGCGATGTAGTTAAAAAATACATCTTTTGGCCGCTTCTGTTCAGAATTGATCATATGTTAAGTGATTGGTTTGTGGCAGATAATCACTTAGAGTACAGGTAAGCAAGGATGTTTTCATGCTCATTAATCTCTCAGTTGTATTTGTTTCATTTTTTATTTAACTGCTTGCTTTTGTTAATGTGTAGGGAAAGTATAGTTTGGATATAGGAGTATTAAAGATGCCTGTATTAATGCCCCAGGCTGTCCACGAGCAATACGAGATATAAATGAAGAAGCTTTATTTCTAAACACCAGGGACAAATTTATCAGAAAAAAACTGTCTGAAGACTGTCTCTAAAATCTGTATTTTGATGCTTAAATCAGCAGTCTGATTTTTGGAAACTGCTGAACACACAGCAGTTTCTGTTAATTTACCCATGTTTAAGAGCTTGTCCTAAGGTTTTAACCACTGTCTTGTTTTAAATATAATGCAAGTACTGTATTAGAAGCTAAAGCCATGGAATAGGGGCTGGTGTCATATGTGGTGTCATGTTTATGACCTTTCTAATGCAAAAAATGTTTTCATTTAAGTGGTTCCCATCTGTGTGAACTAACTTTGAAAAGACTCTGGCACATCGAGGTTCTGGAAGACATTGTTGATTTAGCTAAGAAAGTTGTGGTAAGTAGTGTGTGTTAACTTGTATGTACTTCTGCATGTGATAAACTGCTTAATTAGTACCTTGCTGTAACACAAATTTTCAGTATACATTAGATGAGCAGAAGAGAATTGTTTTTGTCAGGTTGAATAGATAGTACAGCCTGGCAGACTGTCAACCTATGATAGTTTTATGTAAGGGAAGTACAGCAGTTTCCTGATATATGCAAGAAAACTGGCTCCAGGGACTGAATTAGAGCAGGGATGATGGTTCTCATTACAAAACTTTTTTGCACACCACATGGCCTGAACAAGATAAACACTTTGCTTTTGAAAGGCGGGATGGAAAAATAAAAGCTCTTTTCTTGATAATACTGGTGTGCGTGGTATTTCCCCAGGGAAAAAACAGGGAGCTACTGGTGGGGCAGGGTGCAGAACATTGTGGCCCCTCTGTTAACCCCCTAGCTGGAGGCTGCCAGAGGTGCTGTTGTCTGAGCCAAGCTTCCTGAGTTGAGCTTGGTGGGCAGATAGCAGCACTTGTCAAGTCAGCTGAGGGCCAGCCCAACTGGAGCCTCTGCTCTAGCACCCAAAGCTTGGCTCTGCTTTAGAAATGCAGTGGAGCTGAGTCCTGGGTGCTGAGGCAGAGGCTTTTACTGAATTAGTAGCAGTCTCTGCAGCACAAGCCCCTGCCATAGGAAGGGGAAAGCATTGCTGCACATGGACAGCGCATTGTGAAGAGAAGCTCTCTATCCCCAAATTAGGGCAAAGGGGACTTGTTTTGCCAAATGGGGCCCTAAAATGAAGATTGAGTATGTCTGTCTCTTCTCAAGGCAATTACTGTATTGGAAAACTAAACAAGTTGAACTAGCATTTAGATCAGGCAGTGGAAATGCAAAAACATACTTGTACCTGGGAGGGTAAGGTATAGGCCAGACCACAGGATCTTTGAGCTCTTGTTAGTTGTTCAGGTCCCCCAGCAACTGAGGCCCATTATTCCCCAAACTCTGCAGGTTTACAACCACAGATATACAAGCACTAATGATTTGCATTTAATCTTATATATTTATATTTCTGTTTCACTAAAACTTTTGGAGCTGGATATAACCAGTTCTGCTGTGGACATGGAAAGTGTCAATTAGTTGACATTTTCCATGGGGAGATAAATCTCTATGGGCTTTATATTTCTGTCACAGTTATGCTTCTGAAAGGAAGGATTCCTTATCTCTTTCCTTCACCAAGAGAAACTAAGAAATCAAACACGCATCCATCTGTTAACCCTAAATTATATCTAATATATTTGGTTTAACATTTGGTGTTATGTTAATTATTCCTACTAATGTGTAAACTATAATATGGTATGTTTAGATTATCCCATCTAATCTAAACTCTTGTGCTCTGTGTAATGTGAGCTGTTTCAGTTGGACACGTTAACTGCTCTCTTTCCTTTTCTGACCAAACAAATGGTCTGCAAAGGGTCTTGTTGCAGGCGTTCAAAAATATTTTTTGGCCCGTTCTGCTTTTAACCACACTTCTGCAGCTTAACCCCAAATGTCTGTTGTTTAGTTGTACGTTTACAGCAACAACATATAGTTCCAATCTTTACGTAATGGAGGATATAGGCAAGATGGAGGTACTTATGCGAAAGCCTCTAACGAGCTCCTTACACAGCGAGCATGCAGGGCTCCTATTGTCCACAGCCAGCAGCTAGTACAGAGCCCCACATGCTCTCTTTGCTGTCTTCTGTGCACTGTTACTTTCTCTTTTCCCAGCAGAGGCTCATGCTGCAGAAGCTGTTGTTACCATATTTGTTTGCTTAAAATATGCACCCCAATCTCCAGCCATTTTTTTTGGGTGGGGGAGAAGTTACGTTGTGCATTTGAAAATATGGTATATGTTTGCATGGTGCATAACAGTAGGCTCTGATGTCTGGTTGGGGCCTTTAAAGACTACTGCAGTACCGATGATGATATAATCATGTCGGTGAGGTAAATGATCCTCCTCCCCTACAGACTGAATTAAAAGAACTTTCTTTGTGACCATTTTCATTTTGTCTGTGCTCAATAATAAGTTGTTGTTTGAAAACTCTTTGGCTAATAGTGTGTCCAAAACAATAGTGTAACAGTAGAAGATGCCAAAATAAAGTAGGAAGGAAATAAGCAAAGAGAACTGAGGGTGGAAAGAGAAAAAGATGTACTCTTTAATACCCCAATTTAGATACTTTATTCTTTGGGTTTCTTGATTTTTTTTTTTTTTTTTTTTTTTTTTTTTTTTTTAATATCTGTTTGTTATCCACTGAAATGGATCATTTGTTCAACCCAAAATGGAATTTTGCTGGTCCACCCTGCTATTAAATGGCATTTCATAAATAGATATTTTGCTTTTGTAAGTTGAATGCATTTCACATACTTGGGGTTCCTTTTTCTCATTATTTATGCCACTTTCCCTTAAGTTTTCCGTGTGCACCATTTCATTTCCTTTTATTTCAGAAACTCTGTGCATCTTCCCAGCTCCTCTCAAATGTCAAGGGTCCCATTCCCTCCTCAAGAGGGGGTGTGCTCCTTCATTTTCCTTTTCTTCCATATTTGGGTACCTTTTTATCACAGTTTTATGTGCATCACCATTTACCTGGTTCCCACAATCAGATGAGTCACTGTCTGTAAACGGTATTGGGAGATAAACAGAGTTGATATGTTGAAAGGTTTTAATGGCTGCCATCAATTGTTTTTTTTTTACATACAGACTGTTGCAGAGATTGTTGAAGCTCCTAGCTTGTCTAAACACATAGGTGGGTTCTATGGGTATGTCTACATAACACAGTGCAGTAAACTGCAGATCTCACATAAATGAGCTACTGGAAAGAGTACAGCTATGACAGCAAGGCTTTTAGCCTTTGCTAATTAGCCCAGTTGAGAAAGTGGGTATATTAGCATTGGTGGAGAGCTGCCCTACCATGCCTGTACTGCTTGTAGTACTTAAACTAAAGCTAGCTGCATATCATGGTGTTGTACTTTGTATATATATCCCATGTGTCCCTCTTCAGCTGTAATTTTCCCTGCTATTTACTTACGTCAATAGAAGACTTCCTGAAATTTTTGGAGTAAATCAGAAGCAAAGTCTAAATTTATCTTGCTGTAGAAAAAGCCATTCAGTTGAACTTTAACCAAAAGAGTCATTCTGAATTGAAAAAGAAAACAAAATCAAATCCATATAGCTAGGGAGGAAGGTCCTTGTAACTTCCTTTTGTGTACTCTTTTTTCTTCCAGAATGATCCATTTTTTATCAATGGCATATTAAGAATCGGTACAAGAATAGAAAATGTAAGTTGGTTCAACTTCTTTCTTAATTTTTTTTTTTTTTTTTTATGTATGTATCAATACAAATACAGCAAAAGCTCTGTATCTGGCACCCATGGGAAATGGGGTATGCCAGATAACCAAATATGCCAGTTACCTCAGAGGCATCTTTGCCTGCCTCCTGATGCATCTGGTGCATCAGTGTGCCAGAGGACAGGCACCGTGCTGCCCTTCCCATGCCTCCTGCCCCTGCCCTGTACATCCTAGAGAGAACAGTCCCTTCCAGTCATACTGGGTTACATGTAAACTTTATTAATTTATCAATAAATTTGCTGTGGCCCAAAGTGGGACTCAGCGAAACCAGAAGCAGAACTTCCGTTTTCACTTTTGCCGCGTCAGCTGGCATGCCTGTTAATAGAGCATGCCGGTTAATCAAGTGCCAGATAACACAGCTTTTACTGTAGAACTCTTCCCTTTTAAGATGGCTAAAGCTATTGTTTCTTAAATTCATGTTACATGAGTATGTGAAAGCTGGAATCATTGGTTGGTACAGAACTTGCTTCTTGGAAGACTAATTCTTGGGCTTTTGTTGCCTGGATGTCCTTTTTCTTTTGTATGTCACTTCCAAGTATTTTTCCAGTTTGACATCTTGTGTAAGTAATATTCAGAATAAATTATTGATGTTTTGAAGACCCATATTATAGTTGCTTTTCATAGCAGGAGAAATGGAATAGGCACATATGCCTTATTGCTTGTATTTTATCTAAGTGTCATTGTGTCTCAAAGGGCATGGATTTAAATACACAACAACACTCTAAGTTGACAAAATTTGTTTAAGAGGTAAAAGCATATCCAAGGCAACAGACATTCTATGCTTAATCCTATTGTTTCAGAAGAAGCTTTGGGACATGGTTAGTAGATCAAACAACTTGGGTTTCTAGGTACAAAGACACCAAAATATATTTAAGAATCAAGATCTCTCCACTTGCATCACCCTGTCTACAGATATAAGAATCTTAAGAGTCAGGTTACATGCTGCCTCCATTTTTATAGTTGGAAACCATGAAAAATTTTATAGATCAAACCCTATGACTTGAATGGTATTCAGAAACTGTATGGTGGGAATCAGGCATTACATGCTTGCTGGACTATGAAGTAATTATAAAAATGGAGTTTATGCATCAGTAAATCCTAGCTGGCTTAGTAATCGGGGCAAAAAACACATACCAAGATTGTCCCAGAAACCACTGATGGTTTCTTTGACAGTATTTTACGTGCAGAAATAATGTTTTATTGTGTGTGTTGTATAAAGCAGAGAGATCCTCCCTCAGCTTCTTTTTGGTGCCTGGACTGATGTGGTCTACGGAAGTGAAGTGTTTGTGAACTGTTGCACTTAGTTTTGTGGGCAACAGCCCAGGCAGCAGACAGATTGCTCTTGCCTCTCATTTATGAGATAGAAGCTACATTGTGCAACCATGTTACAGAAATTGTATACGTTTGTTGCTTTTATATCATGTTGCAAACAATTTAGGTGACTTTTCTCTCATGGGATACACTAAGTCTAGCTGCTGACTCTAATTTCTCCCTTCTTTTTGAAAGAAACTCTTTGATGTTGGGGATGCCCTCGATTGGGTAAAATACACAGGTGAATTCAGTGTTCTAGAGAAGTTAAAAAAGCTTGGTGATTACTGTTGGCCTCCCCTTGAAGTTTTCTTTGCTGAATGTAAGTATAAACATTTTTTAGAACAACAACTAGTTGTAAAGTAGTTAGTCTGCATCCTGTATGTTTCTTAAAAGTCTGAACTGGTTGAAGCACCCAGAAAAATTTAGAATGATTTTCAGTTTAGAGCAGTTACTCTAAGTCTTTGCACATATGGATGCCACCAAAATAATGCATGCTGCTTCTGTACAGGTGTTTGAAGTCTTTTAATCAACAACGCCTATTATGGATTGCATGTGGCTCCTGGAATCAGAGGTGGTAGGCTTGGATGCGCATCCCTGAGCCAGTCTGCATGATGGGCTGCAACTGACCCCATATTCCCTCTGCCTTCCCCCCCGAACCTCTGCTTTCCCCCCCCCCCCCCCCCGACTCTGCATTTAGCTGACACACTGCACACAGCACACACTAGCCCCTGGGGCAAGCCTGGAACTGGACCCACAGTTGTATGTGGTACTGAGAGTCTGGGTCATGGGCTGCATATGGTTTTTTTCCTTCAATTTTTGTCAGTTGGTCTACATCTGAAAACAGAGTTTTGTACTTTTTTACTTTGAGATGTCTGGGTTTTTTTCTCTGGGGTTTAATATGCCTGTTGCTGCAGCTGTCACTGATGCAACATTTTCTGCTGTAGAAAAAATAAACATTTGCTATTCTGCCCTCACTAACCTTGGAATTTGATTCTTTCTTTGCTTGTAGTGCCTTTTTCCCTTTTGAAATAGAATTAGCCAGTATTTTTTTTTCTTTTATTCTATTCCAAAAACAACAAGTAAAGGAAATAAGGCAGGTCAACTTTTTTTTTTTCATCTTTGAAGAAAACAGTTGGTTTATATTTAACTATAAAGAAGCATTTTCTAAAAAGTACAGTACACATTTAATAACCAGAAGTTTGCCGATTTGATAAACTTAGTTTAAGTATCTCAAAATTATGGTTTCATTAGGAACTATTGAGGAGTCAAGTCAAGCTGAAAGCATTTAGATTGGCTTATTACTGGAGAGAACCAGAATTTCTGCAATCATGTATCTCATGAAACTGCCTCTTTCTGTGAAAGTTCAGTGTTGTTTTACTTGTTGTCCCTTAATGGCAAATGTGTTACCCATACATTTCCACATCACGAAACCATGAACAATCTGTAGGAATTACTGAAATTTAAAAAAATTAGCAAACAATTGGCATGTAATAACTTGAGTGACTCCAAAGATTTGTTTAGGACTGTCTTTCATTACTTGTCATTTGGCCATTCTTTGTTTCCAAAAGCTGTCCAATCAGTTGTGGCTTAAAAAGTGGATACAGTAAAGCTGGTTTACAGTGTTGCAGTGAAGGACATTTCCATCATCCCATGAGATTTGCCTAACAATCAAATATTGGACTAGATTACAGGCAGTGAAGGAAAAGGATTAATGGAACTGTTAATTTCTGTACAATTTACTACATGAATGTGAAAGTTAACATTACAAACAGATATCAATATCTTATCATGAATAGACCTAGTTAAAGTATTATCTAATTTGTTTAGTAAATTTAGTTATACTTTTAAATAAATATTCAAATATAGTAAGGAATATGATGCCCATTTTAATAATAGCAAAAAATCAGTGGCATCAATAGGCAATGACATCTGGTTAATCATTTGTATGTATTTTATTTTATAGGGATAGCAAGAGTTGGGCTTTGGTTCAAAGGGAGTATCATTTAGGCCTTGATCCAACAATACAGTTACAAATGTAACAAATGTAAATAAATGTCTTATTCTTGAAATAAGGCTGTTCCCATTCTAGAAATTAGGAACAGATTTAAATACTTTGAATGGAAACCTAAAATTTTTGTCCTGAATTGGAGGCATATATATTCTTTTGGATATCTTTTGTTTACTCTTGGCTATTTTTTACTATTCATGTTGAGGAAGATAAAAAACAAAACCTGGCATATCCTATTTTTGGTTTAACAATAACAGTTATTGTTGTTAGGATATACTGTTATTCTTAGATGTAAGAAACCTAATTTCTTGTCTTAATCACTTGGGTTTTCTTTTTGTCCTATTTCTGTATACAGACAAAAATCATATAACTAGGGTTGCAATGGAAGATTGCAACTTAGTTGAAGAGTTCGAAGCTCAAAGTTGTGAAAACTGTAAAAAGGTAGGAAAAAGCTCTGAAGTACTGTGCATTTTTTTTTTTTAAGCAGAAAGTAGTTTGGGATAGTTGGAACTTTTAGAAATCTATATGGAAGTAGCTGGCCAGACAGTAACACTCACAGGATCATACCCTAATAAATGAAATATTATTTTTTACAATGTCTACCCTGTTCATCCATGAGGGCCATACATCTTTTCCAGAAAGCTCAAGTCAGTACTTAAAGGCTGGATTCTTTGTTCTAATCTGTGCCTCTTAGGTGCTCCTGTACGTCTCTGGTCCAACACTTTTTCTAGTGCAGGGGACACGTTAAATGTGTTGGTTGTGTTCCATCTCTTCCCCCTGGCCTGGTCCCTTAATTGACCAAGGCCATTTGATACAAGTTGAAGCAGCTCAGTGTGGTGGCTGATTTAAAATTTCTAGTCTGTTTCCTGGAGAAACCTGGCTCCAGTTTGATGTGGGCTAGGAGGCTTTGACCAGGCCTAAGCCAGGCAGCTGGAAGCTACACTGGCAATGCAGCCAGAGAGCAGGGAAAAGAGGCAGCAGCATGGGCACAGCTCCCAACTCTCCATCCTTGATGCAGCTCCTTGTTGCCTGGCCCCAGGATGGGTGTCGGCAAAAGCCCCTCCTGTCAGAGCCACTGAAGCCTGCCTAGCTTCACATGTGATATGCTTCTGACCCTGGGATTAATCAATTCTCCCTGCTTAAGCAAAGTGAGTGAGAAGTTGACAGTATTTGCAGTGTAAGAAGTGGAACAGTTTTTCATTTCAGTTCCACAAATAGAGTTTGGATTATTACTCTACCCTTAAATCAATTATAAGTACACTCAGCATTCCCTATACAAGCAGACAGGAGGCTTATCATTTAATGCCCTTTGTATTTTTCATGATAGCTGAGTTAAATTCTGACTGGCTATACGTTTGTGTTTTTTTCTTTTCTTAACCTTACAGGAAAGTGAGTTAATGAAAAAACGAGGAAATAGTGAGTTTTCCAAAAGGAACTGGCAGTGTGCTATAATCTTCTACACTAAAGCCATAGAATATTGGTAAGAACAAATTCAAGTAGCTGGATCATTTTTATATTTTGCACTTTCAACTTTTTTAGGATTGTACTGATTTGTTTGTCTCTCCCTGGTTAAAGATCAGCAGGGATCCTGGTTTTCTCTAAATTAAAAAAAAAAATCACACATTCTCTGATTTCAAAATCCAAAATCCATGATTAAAATGAAACACCACCATGTATATAGGTATCAGCTGAACACTATTTTCTTGATATATTTACAATTTAAAAGCAGTTTGGAAGCTTACCAGTGTCTTAATTGCTATAATAAAATAAATTCTAGATACCTATACATTTTGCCATTTGATTTTTGGGTTTTTATCATGGAAAATCAGATTTCCCTCCGCCCCCTTTCACTCACCAGGACACAGGTCTCCAGGTCCCTTACTCCCCTGCCCCTCCAAACCTGCCAGAGGGGCTCCTAGCTGCCAGGGCTATGGGGCTAGGGACCCAAGCGCCGCATCCCTTTGACCCCTGCAGCAGTGCCTGAGTCCCACAGCTTGAGCAGGGAGAACAGCGTCGAGCCCTGCTCCCCCTCCTCCATGGGCAGCACAGCCAGAGCAGAGCCCATGGGGGGAGGAGGCTAGGCATGTGTGGACTTGGGGCCCCCTGCCCTGCTGCCTTCCCCACAGGGGCCTCTGCAGCGCAGTGGGTGGGACCTGGTGCAACAGGGGAGAATGGGGACAGGCAGGGAAGCTCTTTGCTGCTGCGAGCACTGTGCCACCCTGACAAGGTACTCATTTGGTAGCAGTGAGGGGCACGACTCTGCCACGCTGCCCCCGCTGCAGCCAGGTGGGCGGGGGGAGCTTCACCAGGGCAGCGCAGGGCTCACAGTAGCACGGAGCTTTCCTGCCCAGTCCTGCTGTGCTCTGCTGTGCTCTGCTCTGCTGGGTTCAGCCTGCTGGGCCCTGGAGGCCCTGGGTGGGGGAGGGCAGTTGGTCGGGGAGTCCAAGTCCACAGCAGACAGCTTGCCCCTGCCCCCACACTGCACAGATCTGTGGGGCACATGCCCCCCTTCCTTCTTGGAATGTGCATAGCAGCAGGGACACCCCCCCCACCCCCTTGTGCAGCCCCCTGGATAAGCCGCCCGCTGCTCTGTCACACTCCCTGCCCGGGCCCTGCAACTGTGCATTCTAGGCAACAGCTCCAGCCCTGCCCAATCCGTCCTCCCTATGGGGTCCTCATCCCCACCCCCCCACCCCCCCGACTTACCTGCAGGAGGTGCCCTCCAGGCTGTACATGCACATGCCGCCCCCCCCCCCCCCATGACCCCCCAGCCCCCTGCAGGTTGGAACTCTGCCAGCCTGCAGAGAGCTCTTTGCAAAAGTGGGAAGTCCATGTATTTCTCTGCTAAAATGAGAGATCCATGTTTTTCTTAGTTAAAAGGGAAAATCCACATTTTTCCCATGGGAAACAGAACCTGGATCCCTGAAGATGAGATACCTAAGAACATGCTTTAAGTTTAGCAATTTTGTGCTGTATATTGTATGTTCTTTTGTATAAGACATTAATACAAGAAAGGGTAAATGAATTTTTACAAAAAATCCCAAAATATTACACCAATTCAAGACAAATTTTAAAGTAAATGACTCTTCTGCCTTCCACAGTAGCCTTCAGTATGGTAAGTGTTTAGCCTTGCCAACAGCAGGAAAACAGAACACACAACGACTAAAAACCAAAACAAAACAAAAAATGCCCTAAATAATGACAGCCTTCTATGCTAGGAATCTCAGTGTTGATAACAACTAGTAGACATGATAATGGGATCTTTTGTGTTAATTCTTTGGTGTAGACAGTTTATCATAAAAGCATCTGGAAACTATTTCACAGGCATGTTTTTATATGAGGAAACAGTGCACGTAAAATGAAAGCAAATGTTTGTGCAAATACAGTATTTAGTCTATAATACTGACATATTATGAACTTGCCACGAAACACTGAGTTGCCAAAATATCTACCTCATTCTATTTGAGACATGTGGTGAGCAGAATCAGGAACTGTAAAGGTTAATGCATCTGTTACTCCCTTTTGCCACTGATACTGTACCCTTGCATTTTGGTGGCAGGCCTTGCCCCTTCTTGCCCTGCCCCTCAATT
This sequence comes from Alligator mississippiensis, assembly GCF_030867095.1. NCBI lineage: Eukaryota > Metazoa > Chordata > Crocodylia > Alligatoridae > Alligator > Alligator mississippiensis. The sequence continues at coordinate 295,064,355 of NC_081824.1, forward strand.
TTTAGCTCTCTTAGGAGATCTAGCCAGCTAGCTCTAAACCAGTGGTCTCCAACCTTTTTATGGTGAAGATCACTTTTTGGCACCCCAGTATCTACTGCACTACCTGCGTCCCGCCTCCTGGACAAGCTGCCAGGGCTCTGACCCCACTCACCCAGCCTGGGTGGCAGGGGGCGTGGCTCAGCCCAGCCACATGAGTCCTGCTACTCCTGATTGTGGAGCCTCTGACAGACTGTGAGAGACTGTCAGAAGCTCCACAATCGACCAGTTGATCAAGATTGACTGGTTGGTGACTGCTGATCTAAACTCTGGGCTATATGTTTGACATTGTGATCTAGAACTTAAGGCTAGTTTTTCTCTTTCAAGTAAAACATAATATTCAATATTAATGTGCTGCATAGAGATTTCAGCTGAGCCAGAATCAACAGTTAATCCACAAATTAGGTATGAATTGCTTCTAGTACTTACTTAAGGAAAAGGTGGCAGGGGTTAGGTATTTTAGACCTTTCTTAATTCTTCTAGTTTGAGTTTTGAAATGAGTAGTTTGATTTCGCTGAGATGCATACGTGGGCCCAGAACCTGCAGATCATTACACCACATGCCTAACTTGGTGAATGTGAATAGTGCATTGACTTGAAAACAATATGATATTTGATTAAGTTAAGTAGCTGCATTATTGTTTAGATGTATAGTTTTGAATATATTGAGGAAATGAAGTGGTTGCTTCACTTTTCAAGATTTACTTGACAAATTAAAGCTCTTTAGGGTAATTAATTTTGTTTGTCTTGCATGTAATGATGTTTTGGGGTTGTTGTTTTTTTTATATACTTTGTAGCCCTGAAAACCATCTTCTTTACAGTAATCGGGCTTTCTGTTTTCTTCTCACTGGAGAATACAAGTAAGTAAACCTTTTTTATAGGATCTGAAATGTTGAGGTCTCCTTTTAATTATGAATTGTAAATTGATAATATACTTAGTAAAATAATGTTTCAGTGCCTTAAACATGTAGACTTGATTTTCTGAAGTAGTAGTGGCACAGCATCAAGGGAACTAGATAAGAAGTTGTCTACAGATAGCTAACCTATCTATGACATACATGTGAACTATACCAACATCTCAAGAGGGGGCTGAGGCTTTATCATTCAGCTTTAAATGTAAGTGTTGCCATAAATCTTCACTGCTCTTTCCCAGAGCTGAGCAATTCAGAAAATCTGCTTATCTTGTGTGTTGGATTGCTGTTCACATAAAAGGGCATTCTGCAAAAGATGAGATTGTGAACTTGAAAGATGTAAATGTTTTTAGAATAAACACATTTTGAATACATATAATTCATAGCAAATATTGAGGCCTAAAAACATTACAGGTCACATGCTATACTCCTAATCCTTTTACCTACTTGGTGATCACACACACTTTCTTGATGTCTCATAACCCCTCTCTGACTTCTTGCACATACTCCCTGTACTCATACTCTCTTTACGTACAATACAAGCATGATTTAGTGACCGTACTTGTTTTGACTGTCCAATTTCCCTTTTTCTACACCTCTCTAAATTTAACTGAACATACTGTTTATCGCTCCTGTCTGGATTTCCTGTCCTCCAGTTCTACCCTAGGCTTTCTTTGATCTATTTACTTTTATTGAACTGTTTCATTGGAAAGTCTCTAATGAACTCTGTGTGAAACTCAGAACTAGTAATGCTGTACTTAGGTTAACAAGTATTATTTCTTGTTGCTTCCTCATGTAAATTTGCTATGCACAACTTTGATTAAAAGTTCTTTGGAGCAAGGCTTGTCTCCTTGTTATGTGTATTCAGTGCCTAACACAGCTGAGCCCTGGTATATAGGTATTGCCACAGTAAAAATAACAAATAATAAAACAGCAATTAAATAAAAATAATACTTACTTTCTTTTTCCATTTCTTTCAAGGAGAGCCCTTGGTGATGGAAAAAGGACCGTTATTTTGAAGCCCACTTGGCCAAAGGTTAGTTTAATATAATTTGACAGTTCTACTTACTGTTCCAACAAAAATATATTGGGTGTAGGCCTGACAGCCAGCTTAGCATAAGCAACGCCATTTTGTGCTTTGACTTAACTAATGCCACTAAATGCAAAGCCAGTGAGTCACAATCTAGGGTGACTTGTTATAACTCATCTCAGCAAAAAATTAAAATAGGATGTGGTTTAGCAGTTCAAAGCAGCAGAATGCATACGGCTGCCAAACACAAAAATGACCACTGTGAAAGATGATTAATGGATATTTTAACATAACCGTATCCAGGACATACAGAAGAGAACTGTAAGAATGTATAAAAAAAATCCTAGGAAAAATACTAGAAGGTGGGGGAGAGCAACGCATAGGGGAAAAAAACAAAACAACTAATTAAACCCCAGTGGGATGACAGACACCTGGCCAGCTGAACTCTCTATATCCATTGGAAAGCTCGCGTAAGAATATCTGTGTTGACTGTTAGGGCTTGCTTAAAGGTTAAGTGTTGCATGTAAAACCTTGCTTATATATTGGTATGGCTTATGTGTTCAGTAAATTTAGGATCTGAGACTGGAATATAGTCTGATTGTTTCATTTCCGTTTGCTGCACCCCTTGACTAAATTTTAGTATAGGGTAGTATGACTTTTTCTTTAGCCCACCTGATCCAAGGCCCTGATTCTTACAGAGGCAGTGTTCTCTACTCTCCTTGGCTTAAGTGAAAGCAGAACATCCTCTCATGGGCTTAGAATTTTTTTAAAGGGTGTGGGGAATAAGAGTTAGTATAATATTAGGTGCATTTTTTTGTGTATAAAGAAAGGAGTGGAAACATTTGATACATTTTAAAAACTTTGTGTGATATGATATTATAATGCTTCATATGCCCAGGACTTCACTATTAAGTATACTGAAGAAGCATAAATGGGGACAACTACATAATTATCCAAGTAAAAGGCTATGGTTGGATTAGGAAGAAAACAGAGACGATGTATTGATTTATGAATAATTAGTCCTCTTTGATAGGGCAAATCCTTTTTTAGTGCAATTTTTGAATAATCAATCTTATAAAGACCTTTGTTCTGCATTTGTCAGGACTTTTTCTTGTAGGTTGATTTAGTATTTTCCTTTTTATGAGACTAATTACTTTTTAAATTCAAAATATGTAGGGTCACTATCGTTTCTGTGATGCTCTCTCACTCCTGGGGGAACATGAACAGGCAATGGTAGCTAATGAAAGAGCCCAAGAGCTATGCAAGAATAGTCCTGAAGGACTTAAGGATCTTATTCAACAAAACACAAAGTTACGGAAGAAAATAGAAGAAATTAAAGGTAACTTTTCCTGTTTCTAAGATGTTTTTCCGAATACATCAGAATTTCTTCAGCTCAGCTGCAACTTGCCTTTAACATTTTTTTTCAGTTGCTAGATCATTGCTTTTTCTGTACAATTTCTCCAGGTGGCAAACAAAGTAAACACAAACCAAAGAAACCACATTTTGAGAAAAAGTAAGACAAATTTCATTTATTTTTAATTCATAAAAATTACCAGTTAATGTGAAGTCATCATGGTGCTTAATATTGAACAGGGGGTTGACAACATGCAGGCCATGGGCTGGATCTGGACATGGGCAGATCTAGGATGTTTTTGTTCCATCCATGTTGAGCAGGATAACTGTACAGACCCTTAAACCTTAAGGGGTTCCTCTCCCCCCCCACTCCCGTTGGTGGCTGTTTGCAGAGCTATATTTGTAGTAAAAACCTGTAACATCTAGACTAAATTTTGTTAAAAGATTCATTGTGTGTAACTGTTGCACTTTTAAGTATTATGGCAACTGCCATTTAAAAAAAAAAAAGTAGTACCATTTAAATTAATTTTCCATAAGAATTAATGACCAGAAGAAACTTGCTCCATATTTTCCATTTGTGTATTTGAGACAAAATTTGCTAAGGCATGGTGGACAGGGTTTATTTGTAGATAGGAACCAAATAATACACATTCTTTACAAAATTTATCATTTAAATTTTTTGGGTGGGGTGCTGTCTCTTGTTTTTGTTTGCTTTTTCGTTTTTTTAGTGAGAGGTGGTTTTTGATTAATGGTTACCATAGTCTTCAATGGGGGTTAAATGACAGAATCTTCTAATCATGCCTAAGTTGTGGTGGTTTTTGTTTTTGTTTTTTAAATGCTGTATATATTATCTTAAGTATGACTAACTGGCACTGGAAATGCAATTTTTGTTTTTTTATTAGAGACTCTGGTTGTTCCAAACCTAATTTATTCACTTCTCAAGAGCCAAAAGAAATGCATAAAGAAAAGAGGACCACACAGTCTGACTCTAAAGACCAAAGTTGCAATCTAAAACGTGATATCAAGGTAATTTTGATCAAGGAATTTTGTAGAATTTTGAATTATACAATTTATGACTAGAATTAGGAACTGTTCTATAAGAATCTGTGGATATACTGTTGGAATGCATTTTCCTTGAGAGAAGAACTGAATACTTCAGGTGCATCTTTTATGAAGTGGTATAGCCTAAATTTTGCAGCACTTTTTTTTTATAACTTTAATTTATATGTGATCATCAAAACATGTATTTCCTTGGTAAATACATCTTCCGTGGTTGGTATTTCTATTTAGAAACTGTCCTTACGGGTAACTGGAGTCCAGTAAATTTGGCCCTCTACTCATTATCCCTCTACACTTGATTCCCTTGATGGCTGATAGTTTTTTAGGTGGAGAAAAGGGCTGTCAGCAGCTTTTATGCTGCTTCTCTGTTCTGAATCATGAAGGCATTCTGTGTTCCATGTGAATTTTTCCTTGATGCAAACTATGTATCCTGGTTCTTGCCTGCCTTGCCCATTTCTAGATTTGAAGGAATGATTGGAAATTGGTAGTTCAGGAGCTGGCTATAGAGAACAATTAAATCCCAGCAGGAGTAGGTGACAATATCGTGGGCTCATTGGAAGCGAGTTCCAGAATGCTACTGCTTCAGTGGCCAGAAAAACATCCCTACCTACCTACCTACAGAGTCAGTCCATCTTTTTGGCTCAGGAGATGAACCAGTCAGGGTGTACTGCTACAGGGGAGATCAGTAAAAGATGCTTGAGAGGTTCATGCTCAGATGAGGCTTTTGTGATTTTTGTGGACCAGCTTTAGTGTGGAAGAACTTTTATTACTATTTTTAATTAAATTGTGTACATTCAATGAATTAGGATGCCCAGACTCAGAATATGCTTTCTTTTTGTGTTTTCATATCTAAAGTTTACAGTTTTTCCAAAAAATTACAGTTTGTGTTATTCCAAAGGGCATACAGTGTAAATTAAAAACAAGCGGGAGTCTTATCAGGGGATAAGGCATAATGCTGCATTTATTGGAACGTAACCTTACTGTTCCTTTTATGTTTTATCTGCTTCACCCATTCCCATACATATTCATTCATACAAAAGAAACGAGCATGCACGCAGATAGACAGCCCTGCAGAGGTTAAGGTGTTACCAAGTTCTGAAGTTGCTCAGGTCAGTCTGGTGGCCGGCCAGACCAGCCACAAGGAATAGAATCAGGTCTTGTTGGATGTGCCCAAAACTCCTTCTTGCAGGTGGACAGACCCAAAACCTTTTCTTTGTGTTCATTCTTTATAGTGATAGCTGGCCATACAAGCCTATGGATTCCACTGAGTCAGACACAAAGGTAACCCTCCTTGTCCTGTTGGCAGGCTGGGATTGGTAGGACATGATCTTTTAGTTTTTTGGTCTGCAATCTTCAGCAGGGTGGTTGCTTGTAGTCTTCAGCTGTCAGGGTGAAGGCATGATTTAGTATTTGGTAACCCTTAGTTGCTGACTAAATGTTGCTGCAGCCTTTAACTGTTAAATCACAGAAGGCTATTTTCATCTGCTGAGAGGACGGTCTTCCCTCGCACTGTCACATACATACATCATTCATTCTTTCATTACCTCTTTTAAACATGCCAGACATCCACAGACCTTTACATAAGCATTCTTCTTATACTAAATTTAAATTCTAAAATCATGAGACCAATAGGTCGATTATATTTATGCTAAGCAATAGGAAATTTAAAATAGATGGTTAATTCCAGAATAATAATGACTGATTAAAATATTATGGAAAGTAAAGCATAACAAGATTAACTTTATCTTAATGGTTAAATAATTGATTATAAAAATAGCAGTATAAGCAATTAAAACAATTATAGCTACTGCTATAATTGGTCAATAAAATGCAAAATTAACTTTTCTATTAACACTTTTGTGCAACTCCTGGGATCCAAGGTCAGGACACATCAACTAAGAATTGTTGTATTAAGTAACAGACTACTTTTCAAACGATTTCACATTTTATAAAGAATAGAATGTTTTTTCTAGGGTTAAATTTAAATGAGTAAAAACTATTAGTCTGCTACAAACAGTTGCTTCCTTAGCAAAGAAGCAGTAACATTAACATGACTCATTGAAAAAATCATCACTTGGGTGTTAAAACAAAAGACGCTTTTCTTTAAAAAAAACAAAACAAACAGTTTGGCATACTTTTCTGTTTGCTGTGCTAAATTTTTAGAGTGCACTCAGATTTATTTTCCAAACTTCTTTCAGCTCTAGAGAGTGGGGATAAAAATCCTGATTCTTTTGAATCCAGTGGGAGTTCTCCCATTGACTTCAGTGAACCCAGGATTTCTCATCGGAAACTTTTTTTTTTTAAATGAAAACTGAGGTTCTTACAAAGCACCATCATTCTGGGTGTTTGGGTTTTTAGTAATGCAAACTACCAGGAGAGATTTGTGAAAGTCCAGGTGAAAGATTTCTAGCCAGAAAATTTAAGTTGGCAAAACCATGAGCTTCAGTGCTAATATTTGGTGCAGCAAAACCAAGCACCAGCTACGTTTTAGAGCAGTGGATGGCAACCTTTCCAGGCTCGAATGACCCAGCTAGGGGCAGAGGTGGGAGAGTGGCTGGGCAGTGGTTTGGGAGCCTCTGGCCACCCAATATGCTTAAGTCTGTTGGGAACCATAATTGGGTATCGCTGTGCATAAGTCTGCTAGGGGTTTGGTTCACTAGGTATTCTCAGACTGTACCTTCCATATACGAACAGCCTCATTTCAACCTGGGAAGGGTTAAGTGCTAAAACTTTCTAAATACTTAGAAGGCCCGAGACAAAGAAGAGTTATTCAGTGCAACTGTGAGAGCAGAAGCGAAGGCCTTGCTTTTGATTCAGACCAATACGGTTTTAGAATGAAGGAACAAAACAACTTGGTACAAAACAAGAAGATATTGCCATGAGTTTGTCTGAAATGAGGGTACAGGTGTAATCGGTATGTGATAACTCGTTTGTCAGTTTAACCTGTTCCTAGTTGTAAATCTTAAATCATCAATGCAAGCACTTACTTTCCCACATTTGTTATTAGGGACTTGGGTGTATGAATGTCATTTCAAGAACTAGACAGTTAAAAGGTAGTTACGAAGCATAGGACTAGGAGGGGCCTCCTGGCAATTGTTACCTGAAGGTCTGTCCAAAATTGCCACTTGTAACCCTTGTGCACGACTACAAAGCACAATATGCAAAACACAGAGAATATCCATAACCTACCTCACGTCAAAGCAAAAGAGAGATGATACTGCCAGTCTCCTGCTCTTGCAACTACAGGGAAGTAACTGGAGAGTATATAATCTAATATAATATCAGATTATCCTAGGAAAAAAACCATGCTCCATAATTTAAAGCAGGGGTGTCAGAGTTATAGCTTGCAAGCTGGTTTCAACTTGTAGAGTTCTGTCACTTGGCCCTTGCTGCTGCCCCTGGGTCTTGAGTTGACCTATGCAGCAAATGTAAGACCCAGGACACAGGCCATATGCAGCAGTTGGTACAGGACTCTGCATGGCACTGTCTTACATTGCCCTCCACACCTGCACCCAGCTCGTCCAGGACACACACTGCGTGCGGCATCCTTTCCAGCCATTCTGTGGCTGAGCAGTGCACATGGCATCTGTGTCCCAAGTTGGGGGCTGCTGCATGTGGCTCGGATCCCAGAGTAGGTGCCATGTACTCTGGGCCTGGCTGGGGGGTGGGAGGGTTGTGATCTGGTCTATGGATCAACTCTGACACCCCTGCTATAGAGGAAGGGGAAGCAAAAAACCATAGTGCATGCCAGTCTGACCAGTGGAAAAAATTCTTTTGACCCCAAATTAGGCAATTGCCATGCCTGTTTCATTGTGGATCTTGGGGTATAGGTGGGGACCTATCGAAATTGTGTGGAAGTGCACTGCGCAGTGAGTGGGTCCTTTAATCTTGCTCATTTTGCCTCAGCCAATTAGCGACAGGAGGCAAAAAACACGGCATATCTAAAGCTGCAGTTTTTGCTTCCCATCCAATTAGCAGTGGGGCTTCCAGGCCCCACCACCAGTTAGGGGCAACGGGAGCAGGAAGGGGTGAGCTGTGAAATGAGTAAATTAAAAAGATTCATTGCGCGGTGCACTTCCATCATGATTTTGGTAGGTCCTTAGGTATAGGTTTTGAATATATTTGTGAGATGTTCACTATGTTGCTGTCGAGTGCAAGTAATTTGCATAGGCAGACAAAACTCTTGGGGTAGAGGTGATTATCTTTTATTTGACCAACTAGATAACTGACAAAAATTCATCATTTGCGAGCTTTCAGGCCCAAACATCGTTCATCAGGCAAAGGAGAATTACAAGATTGGTAAAATTTCTCCTAGGTAAAAATGAAACTCATTGGTCCCAAAGTTCATTTGTAAAATAAAAAAAGCTGCTCTGCAAGTGTGCAGATTAGACTCAAAGTCTGGAGCAGGCTTTTTACCTCGGGTGTCTGATGGCATGCAGGTTGCTGAATTTTTCTTCTTTCTTATTAAGTTGCTCATGTTGCATAGGAGAACTAAAAGATGGTACTATCTAGTTCAGGGGTGGGCAATTATTTTGGGTGGAGGGTTGCTTACCCTGTTTTGGCAGGCTGTCGAGGGTCGCATGGGTAGCCCCACCCCTTGACAGGTGCCTCACCCCCTGGTCACCCTCTTGGGTCCAGTGTCCCAATGTCTTGGGACCAGTGTCCCAGGGCCAGCACCAGTGGGGCCCAAAGCGGGGCGCAGGCTGGCAGGGGCGCAGGCTGCACCAGCAGGGAGAAGGGGGAGCTACAGATTGTACAGAAAGGACAGGGTGGGAAAAGAGGGGGAGGGGTTGTGCTCTATGTCAATGGGCAATATACATCAACCCTCATCAAGAAGGAATCAAAGGATGAGGAAGTAGAAGGATTGTGGGTTAGGCTACATGGGGGGCAAGGAGAAAGGGATTTGGTGGTAGGGGTCTGCTACAGACCCCCACACCAAGAGGAAGAAATAGATTCGGGGCTCCTGAGGCAGCTCTCGGAGACCATAAAAGCTAAAGAGGCGGTAGTCATGGGGGACCTAAACTACCCAGACATCTGCTGGGAGACACAGATGGCAAAGTCCCACCATTCACGCAGGTTTCTAACCTATGCACAGGACCTCCACCTGACACAGGAGGTACATGGTCCCACTAGGGGGAATGCCATACTGGATCTGGTATTGGCAACGGGGGATGACATGGTAAGGGACCTACAGATCGGTAGCCATCTGGGGGACAGTGATCACCTAATAATAGAATTCTTTATAAAACGTCGAGTGGGTAAGGTAACTAGTAGGGTGAAAGTGCTAGACTTTAGGAAAGCTGATTTCAATGAACTCAGACGATTAGTCAAAGACGCACTGCAGAGTAGGAGTTTTGAAGTGATGGGAGCCCAAGAAGGGTGGCTGTGCCTTAAGGAAATGATCCTTCAGGCACAAAGCAAGACGATCCCGATGCGAGGGAAAGAGGCCAGGAGGCTTCCTTGGCTGACCAGAGAAATCCAGGGCAGCCTAAGGGCCAAAAGGGGAGCACATAAAAAGTGGAAACGGGGAGAAATCACCAAAGACGAATATACCTCCTCTGCTCGTGCTTGTAGGGAGGCAGTTAGACAGACCAAAGCTACCGTGGAGCTGAGGATGGCAACCCAAGTAAAGGACAACAAGAAATTGTTCTTTAGATATATAGGGAGTAAAAGGAAGGCCCAGGGAGGAATAGGACCCCTGCTAAATGGGCAGAAGCAATTGGTGACAGACAGGGGGGACAAGGCTGAACTCCTCAACGAGTTCTTTGCCTCTGTGTTCCTAAGCGAGGGGCACGACAAGTCTCACACTGGGGTTGTAGAGAGGCAGCAGCAAGGCACCAGACTTCCATGCGTAGACCCTGAGATGGTGCAGAGTCACTTGGAAGAACTGGATGCCTTTAAGTCGGCAGGCCCGGATGAGCTCCATCTGAGGGTGCTGAAGGCACTGGCTGACATCATAGCAGAACCACTGGCGAAAATATTTGAACACTCGTGGCGCACAGGCCAAGTCCCAGAGGACTAGAAAAGGGCCAATGTGTTCCCCATTTTCAAGAAGGGGAGGAAGGAGGACCCAGGCAACTATAGGCCAGTCAGTCTCACCTCCATCCTCGGCAAAATCTTTGAAAAAATTATCAAGGCTCACATTTGCGAGAGCCCGGCAGGACAAATTATGCTGAGGGGAAACCAGCACGGGGTCATAGCAGGCAGATCGTGCCTGACTAATCTAGTCTCTTTTTATGACCAGGTTACGAAATGCCTGGATACAGGAGGAGGGGTGGATGTCGTGTACTTAGACTTCAGGAAGGCCTTCGATACGGTATCCCACCCCATACTGGTGAACAAGTTAAGAGGCTGTGACTTGGATGACTACACAGTCCGGTGGGTGGTGAATTGGCTAGAGGGTCGCACCCAGGGAGTCGTGGTGGATGGGTCGGTTTCGACCTGGAAGGGTGTGGGCAGCGGGGTCCCTCAGGGCTCGGTCCTTGGGCCGATACTCTGCAATGTCTTCATCAGCGACTTGGACGAGGGAGTGAAATGTACTCTGTCCAAGTTTGCAGATGACACAAAGCTATGGGGAGAAGTGGACACGTGGGAGGGCAGGAAACAGCTGCAAGCAGACTTGGCCTGGTTGGACAAGTGGGCAGAAAACAACAGAATGCAGTTCAACAAGGAGAAATGCAAAGTGCTGCACCTAGGGAGGAAAAATGTCCGGCACACCTACAGCCTAGGGAATGACCTGCTGGTTGGCATGGAAGTGGAAAGGGATCTTGGAGTCCTAGTGGACTCCAAGATGAACATGAGTCGGCAGTGTGACGAAGCCATCAGAAAAGCCAATGGCACTTTATTGTGCATCAGCAGATGCATGACGAATAGATCCAAGGAGGTGATACTTCCCCTCTATCGGGCGCTGGTCAGACCGCAGTTGGAGTACTGCGTGCAATTCTGGGCGCCGCACTTCAAAAGGGATGCGGATAACCTGGAGAGAGTCCAGAGAAGGGCCACTCGTATGGTTAAGGGCTTGCAGACCAAGCCCTACGAGGAGAGACCAGAGAACTTGGACCTTTTCAGCCTCCACAAGAGGAGGTTGAGAGGCGACATTGTGGCTGCCTATAAGTTAATCACGGGGGCACAGAAGGGAATTGGTGAGGATTTATTCACCAAGGCGCCCCCAGGGGTTACAAGAAATAATGGCCACAAGCTAGCAGAGAGCAGATTTAGACTGGACATTAGGAAGAACTTTTTCACAGTTAGAGTGGCCAGGGTCTGGAACGGGTTCCCAAGGGAGGTGGTGCTCTCCCCTACCCTGGGGGTCTTCAAGAGGAGGTTAGATAGGCATCTAGCTGGGGTCATCTAGACCCAGCACTCTTTCCTGCTAATGCAGGGGGTCGGACTCGATGATCTACTGAGGTCCCTTCCGACTCTAACATCTGTGAATCTATGACCCAACTCCATATAGAGCATCTGCCGGCTGGAACCCCGCACTCCTGCCACCCTGCTCTGGGCCCTGCCGGCACTGGCCCCAGGGCACCGGTGCAGGCCCCTTGCTCCCACTGGCTCCCTGTGCGCTCACATCCAGTGCCCCCCAGCCCCACAGTACGGGCAGGGGGCAATGCCCCATGGCCAGCGCTCCCTGCTGCAGCCGCTTGGAGCCCACGGGGCTGTCCGGAGCAGGCACAGGCAGCCCCACGTGGGCTGCAAGCAGCTGCAGCACGGGGCAGGGAAGGGGCCGCTTCTTCCCTGCACTCCTTCCCTGCCCGGGGTCCCCTAAGGCCCTTCTCCCCCCAACTCACCTGTGGTTCTGGCACGAGGCAGCCACGTGCTCCCAGGCCAGAAACCCTGGGAGGGGCTTCTGGCTGGTTGGGGGACGATGCTGGGTGGGGCCCGCTGTTGTTGGAGCCTGCTGTGCTTTCCCTGGGTCCTACTGCCCTTTGTTCTTGTCATTTTTTTGCAGGAACCAAGGGCAGAGAAATATTAATTTTCTACATTTTTTAGGGGCCCCGTGGGCCGGATAGAATTGTGTCTAACCCAAGAGTTTTGTTTGCCTATGCCTTTAGACCAACATGGCTACAACTAAAATCTCTGAAATGATTAGCATAGGCATCATTTGAAAAAGTTCTATTTATCCTAGTTTGAAGCCAGGATAATTTTCGCTGATTAAAAAATGAGATGACACTCATAAATTGTGCCAGTTCTTCCATGGTTTGCGCTCCTGCCTGGATAGACAACGTTGCCCTGTGGGGTCAGGCCAACTTTCATGATCTCAATATTGTGCCGTTAGACAAGAAGGTGTGACACAATTGCACATATACAAACACACAAATCACTTAGGTGCATACATACACTACCAACTTGGGCACATACACATCCAAACTAGCCTAGGCACATGCATACCTATCACCAATTCAAGCACATACACTATACACCCCAAAAGTTGGACAAAAATCAATTGTCCATACCCACACACTCAGTACACATACACAGATCACTAATTCGTATATCACACACACATAAGTTCCTAACTTGAAGTTGTGTGTGCTTGGGGTACCTGGGATACTTGGGGGAAGGTTAATGTGAGAGAGAGTTAAAGAGTAGGGAGTGAAAGTTACCAGAACCGGGATTAGAACCGATAGACTAGAGAGAAGCTGGCTGAGGAACTACTCGAGATCACTGGTGCAAGGGAAAAAAGCCTGGTGGCAAGGAGACAGCCAGGAAAGAGAGAGACAGAAACCTGGGAGCTTGGGGCTGAAAACTGAGGCAGACAGCTGAGATGTCTTGGGGGTGGGGGCAGATAAGTGGTGGCAAGGAGGAGACAGCCAGGGAAGAAACTGAGGCAGAAACCTGGGAGCTCAGGGGGAAAAGGCAGTGGGGATAAGACAGTGGCAAAGAAACGGGGTTTGGAGGCAGAGAGAAGCTCAAGACAGGTCTTGGAGGTGACGGTGAGCCAGAAGCAGAAGGAGAAATGAGACAGAAGTTAGAGGGGCAGAGATTGGAGCAGAGCCGGACTGTAGTAAAGCAAACCCAACTCAGGGGTCCATATAACAGTTTTATTAAACAGACAACGCATTACACAGCCCCATGAAGTTATTGACTCACACACATGCACACACTCGTGTACACATGCACTCACAATGGCAGCAGGAGAAAGAGACTCAGTGTAAGTGTTGGAGTCCAGGTAGGGAAGAGAAGTAGAGTCCAAGTCCTTGGTTGAAGAGGGGGTGGGGGTGACAGCTACCTATCCAGTCTGGAAAGGAGTCTTTGTCCAGCAGGTGTTGTCCAGAGTGGGTCACTGGCAGGGCCTCTGGGTGGATAGGTGGTGTGGCATGGTGCTGGTCCAGATGGAGAGGGCATCCCAAGGAGTCAGTCTTCTCTACCCCTTTTTATGGAGCAGACTACCTCTGATCTCCTATGGGAGGGCCTGTCCCGGCAATGTCAGTCCTGTCCCAGAGGGCTCCAGATGTTCTTACTGAGCATGTGCAGCCTTGGCACAATGGTGTGTTGGTTCATCTTTTGTTTCTTGAATGCTGAGGGTGGTTCCAAGGGCTGGATCATTGGTCCAGGTATTGGCGTTGATGGTTTGGTCATTCAGAGGGAGCTATTTTTAGACCTACTGTCATTGTCTCTCATTCATCCCCATTCATTCAGGAGCCAAGTTACATAGGAGGGGTAGGCACAAGTCATAGGTTACACAATGGGGCACGGGGAATAAGATGGAGACTTGACAAACAAAATGGGAACTTAACATGACTTTATTGTTTTAGGCCTACATATGTAAGTTAGCAATCACACAATATAAAAGCAGTGAAAAATCAATACAAACATAATTATTATCACTTATAAAACAGTGCATACCTATATCAAAATAGCAGGGCACTTATTTGCAAAGAGGGGAGAGAAAAATAAAACTTACTACCTAAAATAAAATGTTAAAGCTTATCCTACATCTTAGCTTACTTATACTTATCTGTAGGGAATAGAGAGGGAGAGAAAAAGTCAGAAATGGTTGGGGAAAGGGAGGGAAAGCATTTTAAATTAAAAAAAAAAAAGAAAAAAGCTGGGATTTTTGCTACAACAAGACCTTATTTACTCATCTTGTAATAATCATAAAAGCTGCATTCCCAAACTAGATGAAATAAAACAGAAAGGTTTTCAATGTGTTAATGTCCGTTTGTTTTTTTTAATTAATGTTTCCTGCCTCTGCTTACTAATTGTACAAAATTAGTTGGTTACTTATGCTAGATATAACTGGAACCAAGATAATGAATAATGTGGCTCTTTTAGTAATGTAAAATACTGAAGTATTGTACAGGTATGAAAGATTACCAGAAACTTGTGCAAGGGTGTTGCTGGATAGAAAAGCTGATTCATTTACAGAGAAACGAAACCAAGGGGAAAGAGCAAAGCATGAGGAAATGGAGGGTTAGGAAATTATGATGCTTGTCTCAAAACAGAGGAAGTATAGATATTCAGAATGTAAAAGGATGTTTTGAAGATTTTAAATTGTATTTGTTTTTGGAACAGCATCTTGTTAAAATTTGTTACCTATTGAGGCAGGTAACAAATCTGGGCAAACCTACATCAGAATGTAGGTTTGCCCAGACATTGCTGATAAATACTTACTGTACTGTGAGCAAAAAAAAAAAAGGTAGTATTTTAGCAGTATGAGATGAAAAAAAAAACTAATATGAAAGTTAAATCATATTATAGAAATGTAACAAGTGCTTTATCACTTCACCTTTTTCAGAGAGATGGTGGTCATAAAAAAAAAAAACCTATAATGAGAGCAGATTTAATTATTTAATACAAAGAGTGTGACAGGATATTTTTTAGATAATCAGTGTATTAGTAAACTTTTAGATTTTTACAAATTTAAACGTTCTTAATGTTAGTGTTTGATTTTTTTTTTATTTTTTTTTTTGGATGTGACAATTGTTGCATGCAAAATCTGATTCTGTAGTAGTTGGAAAAAATCCTAAATCTGCCTTATTTAAGATGCATCTTGCCATCCGTGTACAACCATGAAGTTTTTAGAACCTATTAATGCAGATTTGTAGCTGAAATTATACATGCACTTTCAACAAATCAAGTTGTTTCCTACTTTAGCTGTAATTTGGCTTTATTGTGAATAAGTAATATTGGGGGGGTCGGTAGTGTTTTGTGTGTTGTAATACAAGAATATCTTAGCTGCTCTAAGAACTAAAATGTTGATTATTTGAGTTGTACACAAGGCTCTGTAGGCATCAGTCATAACATTGGATTGATACAGACTTAAATGAAATGGCTTGTCTTTTCAAAGAAAAAATGGGCTAGAAAAACCATCTATTAAATATACTGGGCGTGTAAGAGATTCAAATTTTATACATTAAAGTTGGTTGTGAAATAGCTTTTTTTTCAAACTTGATCATTCTATTGGGGATCAGAACTGCAATTCAAATAAAATAGTAGGTTTTAACTTTTTTTGAAGAGAAGTTGTCATTTGGACATGCACATTTTTTTCTGTGTAATATTTAATGTTTGCTGAATTGTTCAGCCCTCTGGGGTGTGGGCAGGCAGCAAAACTCAGAGGAGGGAGGGGAAGCTTGGAGGCTCCAAGTGATGTTGCGCCTGGAGTGGCTGGGGTGACGGGGAACAGGAGCCAATCCCGTTAACTCCTCACAGGCCACACGCAAACAATGTGCCACCAGTTGGACTGCTCAGATTACGCTCTGTAACTTGGCATAAAGAAAAAGGATGATTCTGTTGGGGAGGCAGCAGTCTGACAGGACTGAGTACAAAATGGAAATCCCTTGAATGCAGCCTATGATTCTTAAGTAGAAGACTCTTTGCAGGTTTTTTTTACCTTTTTTTATATTGTCTTTTTCTCTTTCTTCGGAAAGTAAGCTAAAAAAGATAACCCCTCTTCTACCCAGTGTCCTTCATTTTTGCAGTCTGCTATTAAGTCTGGGCCTCAGTTTGCTCATGCTGAAGCTGTCTTTGAACAGACTACACACAATTTAGAATGGGGGGGGGGTCAACATTTTTTGGTGGGTGTATTCCCAGCGGCCAGTCCAGAAGCAGGGAGTCCCTCAGCCGGTCGAGCAGGGAGTCCCCTACGGCAAACCCCAGAGCACCGCCGGCGAAACCAGAAGTGCCCCCACTTCTGTTCCACTGCTGCGTACCCCCTGGGGGCTTCCGAAGACCCCAATTTAGGACATTGATTCTGCTGCCACAGAAGTGTAATTAAGTACTTAATCTGTCAGGAACCACTTCCCCGTTCTTCCTTCCTCTCTTAATCACTTCTAATTCTGATTTATTTATTGCTACCATGATGTATTTTAATATAATTGTCCTAGATAATGCTGACCTAATTGTCATTTTCAGTTTAAACATAATGTATTTAGATTGAACTATTGTCTTGTTTCTTTCCCTTTCTTGTGCATGTATCAAATATTGTGGCTCTTAACTTGACTTTTCAAAGCTATGTATGTTTTTCTGTATCATTAGGTCTCCACTGATACCCTAAGTAAAGAGAATAATTCAGAGTTACCATCAGGTGAGTTAATTTTTTACTTTGTACCCCATCTGAGTTAGCGCTGACAATAATAGGAATTTGACAGGGTGGTTTGTTTTTTTTTAAATAAACTGTTGTCAGTCGAGAAAACTTTAAATTAATATTCTGTACTAAAAACTCCTATAAACTATTATGAATTATGTATTTCATTCTTATTTCTGGAATCATACTGGAATGTGAGCACTGAACATCTTGTGTCTTTCCAGTTTTCTTTATCCTTTGTTAGGTGCAGTTGCACATGCTTACTACCTAGTAAAAAGTCGGGTGGACGTAGTGTACAGCCTTGCTACTCAGTAAATCACTCAAATCCAGGTAGAGCTACCCCTTGGAAAATGCGTTGAACTTTACTGTATGTGAAAGTTGTTATATGGAACATGTATGTCCACTCCCAGGGAAGAAACCCTTTGCTCTGTGAAGCTTCCCTGTCACCTAGTGGCAATTACGCAAAGAACCTTGTCTGCCAATGTGTTGTAATAGCATCTACTTTAGGGAGGTAGCATGGGATAGGCAGTCGTTTGTTGGTTACTGAAATCTTCTCTATAGTAAGAATGTGTTTTTCTTTAGTAATTGTTGTGCTGCACCCTTAGTTAGCGTATTTGTCAGCATGCATTTGAGATGATCAAGTGGAACTAAACCGTGGAAGATAACTGGGATGGGGTAACTGAGTCAGGCAAGGGGAGCCAGTTAGTTTTTGCCCCCTTTGATTCAAGAATAGGATTTTTTTTAAATAACGAGGAGAGGTGGGTGTACTTTCAAGACTAAATAAATTAATAAATACCAGTGTCTTTAAATACTGGAGCACAACCATGTTAAAGTTTATTCTTGCTGCTGAAAATAAAAGTTACCTACTACACAGTAATACCAAACTGAAGACAGCTTCTTTATGTGGGGAGAAAGTATAAATTTTGGAGCAGTGGGCAGTTTTTTATTCCTTAAAACTTTCTTTTTTACTCTTTTCTTTTCTGTCTTATAAAAACCCCAAGTTACTTGCCCACGACCAGCTTTTGAAAAAGGACCAATTCTTGTAAAACTTTTAGTAGTTGAGAAGGCAGAATTTTTTTCTTGGAATCCATGACTTGCTTTGGTTTTAAATGGGTATGTAGGCGATGTATACAGACATTCATGGTGCTTAGTGAAATGTGCGTTTAGTTTCAGAGCTTGATCCTGCAAAATGCTGTGCCTTCTAGTCCTGACTGCCACTAAGTTAACTTTTGCACGGGGCTTTAGCACAAAAAGTAGTCCTGTTGGGATGTCACATCCTTCTAGGTGGGTTTCCTCAGTTAGGATCAGACTGTAGAGCATCTTTATAAAGTTGAATTCTAGATGCATAAGTGGGTAGCATATGTATATTGTTGTTAAATTATGAAATGGGATTCGGGACTAGTGTATAAAGGATTGAGACAACTTGTGTGATAAATAACAGAAATGCTTTATTTACTACAACTATTCACTATTAAAGCAAAGTCCAGTATATTTAGCTGTAAAAGCGATAGTATCTCACCAGTGCAGGCAAAGAGGCAGTCTCAGTCTTGTCAGCTTCTCAAGGCATGGATCTGTCACCTGAGAGATCAGGTTTTCTGGGCACAGTAGCAGTTCTTGTGTTGAATGATTTCTCAGTCTTGGCACGTGCCCAGTTAGCTGCTTCTTTCATCTTATACCCTGGTGTTCAGCATCTTCAGAGTATTCTTAAGTAGAGAAAAAAAACCCAAGCAATAACTAACAGAAAGATCCTGTTGCTCAAACTGTTCATTATTGGTTATCAGAAAGTCCCAATTTTGATCGAATTACTTTTCTCAGTAACAGGAGGTTTTCAATCTCTACTGAGTTGAAACATATCAGGAAATTGATTAACAACCAGAAAAACACAGATGTGTCCCTGGAAGATCAAGAGAACCAGAGATGAAACAACAGTGAATCAGGAGGAGACGCCTATCAAACCCCATATGGAAAATGTCTCTTCCTGCACGTAAACACAAGTTAATTACAAAGAAATATCTACTATAGTAATTAATCAAGGATAGATGTTTCACAGTTGCATACCAAACACATATGAGCCTGCTTAAGATCTTCATAGGTATAGTAAGATAAGCTGGAAGTGATGCCTCTGTTTCTTTTCAGAAGGTCCCAGCTACAAACTTGCATCCTCTTGCACCATGCAATTGTCATTAATATTTTGTAGCTTAACTTTTACGGGTATGCCCAACTTAGCTTAAGTTTCACAGTCATTAATTGTGGGTAGTATTTTCAAAAGTAGTATATGACCAGGCAATAAGCAGAATGATCTGGATGTTGTGGGATGAATGAGTTGCACAATAGTAGGCTTAGATTAACATTTTGAAGGAAGAACGGGGTTGTTTTGAAGCTGGGAATAGGAAAAGATGCAGAAGGACCAATTGAAGCAAGTATGTGTGTGAAGAGATAGTGTGGTAGAATTATGAGGAAAAGATGTTAGCCAAATATTGGAAGTTGTTGACGGGAGTTAATGTGGAAAGATAGTATAAAGTAGGGAAGAGGGATGTCATAATTGGGAAAAGAAAATAATTTTGACAGCTGCATCTGGATAGTCTGGAAGGGAAACATCTGAGAAGCAAAGAGGCCAAAGATCACTATATAATAGTTAAAGTAAGAAACAGCCAAGTTATGATCCTGGATGCTTTTGAGAGAAGAGGATAACCAATTTTAGAAAGTTAAGGAAGGAATGGTAACATGTTGGTTGGGGAAAGGAAAATTAATTAAGGTCAGGCAGATAATAGGGCTGTGAAGTGTTGTGACTTAACTCAGATTTATTCAAAAGCACTAATAGTTTTAATTCTTTGTTCCTTAGGGTTTTTTATTCCTTCCCCCTTCCTTTTGTGAGTCTTCCCCCCCCTCCCCCCCCCCCTTAAGTGTCTCTGGTACAAGAGGTCTTGTGTCAGTACTGATTTTAGAGGAAGTATTTCATTTGGCCTTGATTTGGGAGGAGGAGTTAGGTTGTGCATGACTAACTGTTACAGGCTTTAGGTGGGTGGAGGTAAAGTTTTCATTTTTCTTTCCCAGGCTCTTTGTTCAATGAAAGGCCTATGGATTGTGGGAGTTTTTATATATGGGACTTCTGTGCCATTCTTTAAAATTTTTTTAATTAATTAGCATTTAGCATATTTTCCTTTGAAACTTTATTTTAATGCATTTTTTTGAGCGCATTTGCTTTTCTGTAGTGTATTTTTTTTATTTGTTCTTAATGGCACTTCCTAGTAGAACTAGTGTTACTTCTAATGCATTAAGGTGTTTCTGGGGTAAGTAGTTCACACTTGCCTTTCTCCATATTTCATATTCTCAGAGGAGATTGAAATGATCAGTATCAGTTCTTAGAGATAAATGATGATTGCGCTGGGTGATTTTATTTTGGAGGAGAGCTTGTATTGCGTATGAAAACTTGTTTTTCTGTTTTTTATTTTAAATGTGAACTGTATTGAAGGAAGAACAGAAACATAGATGGCATTGTTTCATTTTTGGACTGAAGTTTGTGGTGTGCAATATAATGTCCATGCAACTTTTACATATTGTAATAATTGATCATATTTTTTTGCATTTTTCTCATGCACAACTTGTATAACAGCCATGTCAGAATGACTAGCCAAGTCTGTCTTCCTTCTGCACTCAAACAAGATGTTCCTTAAGGCTAAGCTATTTTCCTGTTTTTCATAGCTTACTTGGTTTATGACTGTTTTGGCAATCTGAACTATACAATTAAGGCAGTCTTACATTAAACATCCTTCAAGCTCAGGGCAAACAAATAATCAAAAATCTTTTGCATTTGGTCAGTTAACTCTCCTTGGCTTTTGTCTGAAAAAAAGATGGGTGTTAAAACAACGTGTTCTATATATTCTTTAGCTGATTCTAGACTAAGTATTAAATTATAGGCTGCCACAAAATGAGTTGGCCATGTTAATATCTAAATATATAATGTGTAAGATGTGTTTTATATAAAGTGCTTGCTTATTGTTGTTTTCAGGGCAGTTATCCTTGTAACTTTTTTAAAATTTTATGAACTCCTATTGTTGGTACTGAATCAGTATTACCTTATTGACATTGTATATGTTTGAGTCATAAGGACTCAGCAGAGCTCTGTTGAGCAATAATGTGTCTCTTCTTGTTGAATTATCAAACATTTGCAGCCACAGAATTCAATACTGATCTGAGTCTGTGGTCTGAAGTCCAATAATATTTTAGATCAGTCACTTTCTTTTTTTTCCCAACCTTTCTTCATTTGCCAACTGCTAAACAATCACAAATGGAGGTGATTTTCTGAGTACTCTGTACTTTTGGAAAACCATGACTTTAAGGTGTCTTAGGATCAGTGTAGAAAATCGTCATTTTGAAAACTTCCATGATGAAATAAGTAGTATAGAAAATTGGATCTCAGTTATAGTTGCCTGATTAATGCTGTGGAGAAGAAGTCCAAATTTTGATGCTGTGGAACATTATAATATAGCCTGGCATAGGTACGAGAAAATGACTGGTGTGTTTTCTTCTCCTCTCTTTCATTCTTCAAGAGAACCTGTGGCTTGAATTTACTGAGTTTTTCATTCAACAAAGTGTTTTTAAAGAAGGGAATTGTCTTTAGTTAAATATCAAAAGTTGAAATAATACTGTGTATTAAGTTTATGTGCACTATTTCCCTTTAAAAACTATAAGTAGGTAATTTAATTTAGTTAGAGTGGGATCTTGCAAATACACTACATTTTTAAGTACATCTTAAATTTCTGTTTCTGAGATATCCACCTGTTAAATAATGGCCTGACTTATTTTTATAAATTGTTGTGGTGCTTTGTTGAGTGACTTTTGGAAAGGGAGAAACTACACAAAGTATTATCAAATGGATAATATGAATTGGATTAAAATGTGACTTAAGCTGATGCCTTTTTAAAATTAATGTTGTTTTCATTTTATAAACTGTCATTATTCCATAATAGGACAGAATCACCAAAATAAAAGAAAGCCAAAGAACAAAACCAGTGATTCTGAAAAGGCAAGGTGAGTATAGTTTATCATGAGTTGCTTTTTATGATGAAAACTTTTGGGATGACACTATTGAAAATTTTGACTCTCCCTATTTTTATTTTATTTTTATAAGGACAACTGTTATCTTGGGGAAGTGTTAAAATAGATCAGATAAAAGGTTAAATGTACATTTTGAATGTTTTAATACATTTTGTTTGCGTTTTACTGATGATGTACTTTTTTAAACTTAAAAGCTGTTTTCACCAGCTTTTTCATCCTCTCTTGAAGGCTATAACATTGAATTATTTTATAGTAGTAGATATTTTTCCTAGGCATGAGGTTATGATCAAGGGGTAGAAAGTAAACTGAAAAAGCAAAAGCTCTGATGATAAATCCTGTCTTCAATAACAAACAAAACACTGGAGAACATAAATAATAATTTATATAATATTAATAATCTATATAATAATATACTATACTATAATAATATATTTATACTATAAATAATATATAATAATCTATATTTTAATCTTCCTTTAAGTTTGTTCATTTTTTCTTTAAATTCTTTTTGGTAATCTTTGAATAAAAAGTATCTACAATAATCAACACCTGAATACAAAATCTTAACATAATTGACCAAATGAAAGTAAAAATGAAGTCTTTTCAGGATTTTCATGGGCTGTAGCACTTCTTAAAAATTATTATTTAGATTGTCATTTTGTCCTTACTTCATTCTTGATGTGATTGGGCACTTTATTAAAGGTAATGAAAAAATCCTTAGGTAGACCTGTATATCTCTAGGCACTGCAGAAGTTTTTGGCTCACATTTTAGCTATAATATCATTATAGTAATAGGGCATTTTAGGACTTTGAATTAATTTACAAGTTACTCATTATGTACTCAAGCTTTCATTCTTGCAGCCTTAGTTAATTGTTTTGTTATTCCTGCAGTAGTTGAAGGTATAAATTAACCCTATGATTTTGTTAAGGTGTTAATGATAAAGGGGGGAATTAAGGTTAATGAAAGAGAATTGGTGTGAAATTATGCTTTGCTGGAAGTTATAGAAAATTGCTTTTTAACTTCACCTAGTGTGACATATTAAACTTACATTTCAAGGAAAACCTGCACTTTAAGATAACTGTTGATTAAATGTATTTTAATCGGCTTTCATGGAGAGCACTAATGTTTGGCGTTTTTTTGTGAGCCATGTATAAATAAACGTATAATATGAAAATTCTTGTTAAATGACTTAACATTTCTCAAAACTACCATGGTATTTGTATCTTTTTAGCTGTTTCTCTGATAAATTAGACATAACAATGACTGTGTTTATTGGACAGTGTAAGATAATGTGGATCTTGTTCTAATTATTTGGTCAAAATGTACTCCTATCAGCATAACTTGGTTTGTATCATATTTTCAAGGCCTTGTATGTGCTGTTGTCTGCATGTAGCAGACAAGTCACCTCTGAGAACTCTAATTCCAATTTGGCATGCTGTCTTCAGTTTGTTTCTTTTGGGATGATCCTTGTTAAGTTTTGGGCCATGCTGATATGATTATTGTGATATTTCTGAGTCAAAGCCTTCTGCCTGGCAGATCATAGTGCTGCCCAGAGGCATGGCAGGGCTACTATATGGCATATAGGGATTTATAAATTATTTTTTAAGATACTTCAAAAGTATTATTGTTTTCTTGTATATTTTCAAGTTGTTATTGTAAAAAATAATTTGTTTCAAGTCAAAAGCAAAATGTGTTGTAGCTTTCTAAGAGGCTAGATATCTTGGATTATCATTTGATATCGAGGATGTTTTAGTAAACAGCTTTTTAATACTCAGAGGCTGCACACGTATATTTAATGTGCAGCAATAAACTCCGGTGCATTTCACACTGGAGTTGATTGCTTCAGGGCACTACGTTTACATGTGCACCCAGGATGATGGCACGTTGAGATGAGTTGGAGCAGCCCCAGCTGGCAGAGGGTCCTGGGGGTCAGCCTGGCAACCGAGGGCTTTTCTGATCCAGCTCGGTGTGCTGCAGAGGGGCTGGCTGGGGCATGAAGGTGTTTCAGTGCCAGGGTAGCCAGTACGCAGCCCTGACACTGAAGCATCTTCATGCCCCAGCCAGCCAGGTCAGCATCTAGATGCGTTGCTGCTTTTTTTTTTTTAAATCTGCAGCAGGAAAGTGCTTGTCTTTACAAGTGTTAACCTGCTGCAGAGTTTTAGTTTCCTGCAGCCTAATGGGGGTACAGTGTGTAGATGCTAAAATGTCTACTGCAGAGCTAATTAGGCAACTCCACAGTAAACATCTCATTTAGATATGCCTAAATAGTAACACAAAAAAGACATAAAAGAACTGCCTTGGCCACAGGAACACATTTTCAACCATTTTCAGAACTGAAAGTACAGAATTTCTTTTTGTCAGCAGGTTTTTTAATTTAACTGTGTGAATAATTCCAGTGTAGGCAGTGGGAGTATTAATGTCCTTAATTTTTAATCATATGCATGTATGCTTTGTCCAAAAGCTAAATACTGTACATCTATTCAGTTTTGGGGGCAGTGTCAGATCACTTGTTAAAAACATTTATAGAACCCATAAAACCTAGTGGGCTAAATTTCAAGGGTTTCTTAAAACTGAAATCATCTGTTTCTGTTTTATATTTCTGTATAGCCTGCAGCAGGGGTGGCCAAATTGTAGGGCCTCATGTGCTGGAAGACCTGTGTGCAGTGACAGTGGTGTTACTCCCTGTGGCTGCTGCTCAGCCCCTTGCCCCTTCCTTTCCCCCTCCCCCAACTGATTTTAGTTCCCAAAGGGGGATGACAAACTTTGATTTTAGGTGGCAGGAAGGGATAGACTTAAGTGAGCTGTGTAAACTCCCTGGGTTCCACAGCTGTGCTGAAACAGCAGCTCAAGCAGCCATTGGGATCAACACCACTGCCATAGGGGTTCTGGTGGCCCCATAAACCAAATCCAGACTTGAGGTGGGTGACGTAGCCTATGAGAAACCTCGTAGGTCAGCTGTTTGACACTCTTGGCCTAGAGCAGTAGGGCCAATCTTTTTGGTAGCTGTCTCACAAGGTGAACCCTGTGCCCTCCAAGTACCACTCTGATCCCCTTCTCCTGCCCAATCTGTTGCCCTGCTCTCCACTCCCTACCCCTTGTCCGATCTGTTGCCCTTCTTTTTGTTCCTTACCCTATCTGCTACTGTGTTCCCTGCTCCTTCCAGTCTGCCATGTGCTCCACAACAAAGGCTGCCCATGCCACTTATGGCCCAGAGCAGGAGTGGCCAAACATGGCCTCTGAGAGTGGCCACTGGCAGATGGTGGAGGTGATCAGCAATGCAGTGGCATGTAGGGCAGGTAGGAGAAAATAGAGCAGCAGATTAGATAGGGCATACTAAATAGGGAGAAGGAAGCAGAGCTGCAGATTGGGCAGGGGAAGAATGCCACTTGGAGAGGGTGCTGGGCTAATTTGTGGCAGGGCTGCCAAAAAGGTTAGCCCTCATTGACCTAGAGGATCAAAAAGAAAACCTGGTCACTTCTGCTATATTTACATATCGCAAAGTACTTTTTATCCATCTTAAAGACTAATATAAATAAACAAGACAGAGAGTAGAAGAAAGGAAGAATTTTCACCTGTTCAACAGATTGATAAACGAAATATGGAATAAGTAAACTTGCCCAATGATATACAAAGAGATAGAAATGTCATGGTTTTCACATAAGTTGTGAATTATACCAGTTTCAGATGGTGCAAGATCTTGCTTAATCATTTTCCTTCAGTTTGCATGGCTTTTTAGTTTCACTTAAGAAGAGTTAATATTTGTTTCTTGAGATGGATGAAGGCATAATGCTTGTTCAGCTCATAAAAGAAAATATTGTTAGTCTTTTTTTAAGGAGGTGGATATTTGTTTAGCTCAGTGATCATATTCCTGTTTTTATATACCAGGGAGTTCCTCAGTTTATTTTGGAGATAAAAGATTCTTCTGAATTCTTAGAGATTTGTATCAAAGGCAATGAATGTTTGCTGCCCTTGACCATGGGGTAGTACCAAGTCAAATGTTGTCATGCAGTTATATAAGCAAAGGACTTTCCTTGTTTTTTGTATAATGGGATATATCATAATGTGTATCTGCATACTCTGACTTGGAAATTGAGCTTTTGATAATACTGTCTTTAATTGTAGAGAACACCTGAATTTGAAGATTGACTCTAAAAACATCCAGGATAAATTCTGCAGTGCTGTCCGACAGGTAACTGAAGAAAACCACAAAATGTTAAGATCGTAGCTTAAAAAACTTTTTGTGTCTCTTTATGAATAAACCATGTGATGTTGACAGCAACATTAAATACCATTGCTGAATTTGTAATACTTATTTGACTAACATGGTATACTTGATCTACTTGCTTATTACCTCTGATATTGTTTTAGCATGCTTCTTTCTGACAAGCATATATCTGCATGTCACAGTGAACTTGAAGCCTTACTGAGTTTGTCCAAACCTTTTACCACCTGGCAAAAAAAAAAATCTCTGATCCATATTGGAAGGTGCTTTAAAGAACAAGCTAGTATACCTGGCTTCGGGCATTGGTTAGATTTTGTCTACATTTGTGTATTTTTGTCTTTAAGGCAAACTCGCAAAAAGTAGCAAGGAGGAAGAGGGCCTACCTGCTTCCTTTTGCATCAGTGACTTGAATGGGATTACTTTAAGTGCTGCTTGGATGCCTAGTGATGGAATAGGATCTGGTACATTGTCACCAATGTAGAGGAAATTTGGTATGAAAACCTAAAAAAACGAAAGAAATGAACAACTAGTCACTTAAATATTTGTCCATTAGCAATGTAACAAGCCTCATATTTATGACTAATTTTACCATCACCATTCTTCCTACTTCCTATATTGTTTTTAAAAGACAACAAATATTTGGAATGTTTTCACAAACTAGACTATTATAGTAACCTTTCTATTTTGGAGTTCATTTAGCATTTTTACAGCTTGAATTCTGACACTTAATTCTTCACAGAGAAAATTTTAGCAAGATAAAACTCTTAAGGTATAAAACTTTACATTTTACAATTGTATGTATGCTGCTCATGTGCCATAGGCTATTATTATTTCAGATATTTAATATATTCAAGAAAACAGTAGTATTACTTTGGACATGAGAAACAACTTTCTAATCATTATTTTTAAAAGTATATGAAAATAAAAATGGGTTATTTCCAAGTATGTAAAACTACTTTTAAGCATGACTTAAGAATGCAGTTTTAATAATTAACTACTTTGTGTTGTTTAGCTTGTCACAGTATTAATGGTGATTTTAAATGTGTTTGCATAAGTTTATATAAAAGATAAGAAAGGCATCTTTTCATACTTTCTGTCCTCTGATTGATATAATTAAAAATAATACTCCACAGTGCTGTTTAGCCTCATGTGCCACCAGCCAATTGGGCAACTTGAGCTCATGTTTTCCTTACTTCCTCCAGAAATTTCCCCATTTTTTACAGTTGTTCCTCCATCCTTGCTCTGCCTTACAATGACTGGATAGAAAATTATGGGCTTGACTTTTTATTTTAATTTAAGTTCCATCATATGTTAATGAGTCCTAGTGATGGCAGCTTATAAAACAGGTCCATGTGACACAGAAACAGTATAGTATTCTGGTCCGTTATGCACATTTTATATTACTCTGCTTATATGTTGTAAAAACCCTTGTGTGTTGTACTTTGACAAATAGTTGCTGCCTTGAAACTAAACTGTTTTGATTTCTTTTAATTATTTGTTCAGAACACAATCACTCAACTGTGTCCCTGGGGAATGAGTGGTGCACTGGCATGCAGCTCCACTGATTTAATAGGTATCTGCTGGCAGGAAAGTCTGCCCTGTTGTTCAGAACATAGGACTGAAATCAAAGACATAATTGTTCAAACATACCGTGTTTGGAAGTGAGCTGGAAGAGTAACACTTGTACAGTCATTTTAATTAATCCCAAGATATTTCAGCATTAAATATGAACCAAGGCCAAGGGAGAATATACAGGCAAGAGGGAATTGTTTTACATGGACTGGACAGCCTGAGGAAAAAAATACACAGAAAGCCTAATTTTAGATAGCAAAAGTGCTGAAAAGGAAACGAACTCAACTGGTGAAATTGGGTGAAGAGAAAGAAGCCTAGATTTGAACTGAGGACTAGAGAGAATAGGTCTGTAAAGTAGGCTGGAGCAAGTCTAACGAGCACTGAAATGGAATAACTTTTAACTGACTTTGAAATAAGTGGAAAGCCAATGAAGTTATTTCAGAATAGGAATAGAATTTTCTTAAACTCACCCAAATTGGCTGTTCAGAGATGCTTTGGATAACAGCAAGCCAGATTTGACTGAATGCTAAAACTGAATTAAATATAGGAAGGTATAATTGTTTATAATTAAAATGAAGATATACTGATGGTAATCATCTATCAGGTAAACTTTTTTTTTTTTTTAATATTGGGCTTATTTTATAATATAGTGAACCAAAATTTGGTTGTTATATATATATATATATATATATATATATATATATATATATATATATAATTTTTTTTTTTTTTAGGTGGATCCAACTATGTTGGCAGAAATGTTAAAATCTCTTGTTTGTGATGGCTATAAAGCCTTGATGGACCAGCGCTGTCGCAGTGCTGAGCAGGCCTTTTCACAGTTGATGAATATTCTGGATCCTTCAGAATTAAAGGTAAAATCAAGGGAGAGAGTTCTGACCTGTTTATTGAGGGTCAGTGTGCTTTATCCTGTAAATATTTCACCTTCTTTCTTTTCTTTGAAAATAGTTTGTAATTACTATTTGTTTCCACTTTGGTCTACTGTGTGCTAGGCACTGTACAAATAAAATATAAAGGAAGACCTAATCTGTTTAAAGGAATTATAATCTAAAAAGACATAGAATGGCATGTAGGGAAGAGATGCAACATATATGCTGTATTGTTCCAATTACAGGACTGAAAACCCCCCTACAAAAACAGGTCAGAGCCTTTCTCACAGTATGGATTCATATTTAAGAGCTCTTGTTTTAGCTTGTGAATTGTGTAGGTGTTTGCACACCTAACAATAACATTGTGCAGTATTCTGCAGCACCCATACAAAGGACAGCACCCCAGGATTGTAAAGGATAATACTTGTAAATATACGTACAATCCTGCTGCAAAGATTTTTACTTTACAGCAGTGCACATATAGATGCTGCCCTGGCTAGCTGGGGCATAAGGGTTGCTTCAGTGTGGGAGCTGTCTGCCAGCTATAGCCCTGCACTGGAGCACCCTCATGCCCCAGACAGCCCCTCCACAACACCTTGAGCAGGGGGGGGGACATGGGACGGGACGGAACAGCCCCTGGGGCCCCCTGCTAGCTGGGGCTGCTCCAACCAGGCTCAGTGTGCTGTCACCCCATGTGCACATTCAAACAGCGTGCCTGGGAGCAATAAGCTCCAGAGTAATTGCTTTCCACGAATTGCATGTGTACACACACCCAGTGTCAAGCATTTTATCAGTGAATGCAGCCTACCAACCCGTGTCACGACTTTGCCAAGAATGTCAGTTTCAGATTGTTGCCATGCTATATCTCAAGGTGGGCAGGTGATGAGAAGATGGTCCCCATAAGCCAAAAAAGATCAGAAATCCTTCATTTTCTTTACCTAGCTTAATGCTTTTTTTTTTTTTACCCATCTTAACACTTTTGTTGCTGGGGGAATAGTGATGGTATGAGCAGTGTTGACAGTTTTTTGTTTTTGTTTTTTTGTTGTTTTTTTCTTCCTATCAATCAATAGTAGTAGTAGGAATAAATAGTACTTCCACATCAAGGCACAGAAGAACATTCAGGGTTGGTATCTTAGTCTTGACATACTCTATTGTTATGATTCCCTTGCTTCTATTGCAGAAGCTGAACCTTGCTGTTATTGATTACGTTGTGATCATCTATGGGCATGCTACTGCTCTTCTTGGAATAGGGCAGCCAGAGGTAAAACTTGAAACTTCTAAAGTTCTTTTATTGGTATGTTAATTCCAGTCCAGACAGTATGTGATGCATTTTTGCCTCTGTTTAACAGACTAAGTAAATATCAGGAGAGGAGGTTTTATTAGATGTTAGGCAGTCATATTGCCTACTGTCTGCAGTGTTGTTTTTTTATTTTATTGGAGCTCAAGAAGTTAATATGGCAATCAAGACCATTACTTTAAGTTTTCAAATTGGATTTGGAGACCAAGATAATGAAGGAAAAATCATTTCCTGTATTAATTATTGTCTTCCCTTTTTTCTAATATATAGAGGAGATAGTTATACATTTTATTTTTGTTGACTTTTGCTTGAATTTTGTTGACAGTGTTGGTTCTTTAATGTACAACACCAGAAAGGTCTACCTCATTTAAAAAATAAAATTCAATATTTTGGAATATGTCTAAAAATATCAATACATTAAAGAAAGTATGTTCACTGGAGATTGGGGGTTAGTTAAACAGTGTTTAGATTTATTCATTAGAAAGTTTAAAGACTAATGGTAACATAGTACACATGCCTCCCTAAAGTAATAAAATGAATGGACTAGTTAAAGGAGAAGCTTAATTTAGAGTATGTAAGCTATGGTCAGTCATCTGTCTCTTTTCTCTCACATCTGCATAACAAACTATGCAATCAAACCCTTATTGTTCTTTGAGCTGATTAATACACACAAGATGCAGTTAAGAACACCTATCCAAAAGCTTTTTCCTTCTTTCAAATAGACTGTGAATGAGTCTCTTTTAATTTTATTTTGAAGGAATTAGCAAAGGCTGAAGATGAATTTAACAAAATAATTGAACAGTACCAGAAGGAGAGATTTAATTGCTTGGCACATTATGGAATTGGAAAAGTATATTTTAGACAAAACAGGTTGGTACAATGTAAAACTTGAATGATTTTGAGTTTGGGCAGATGCAGATGTGCTCTTAAAATACATTATTCTATTTTATATGTTCTAAATATTCTGTTCCTTTTTAATAGTTAAAGCTTTCCTTTCAGCCCATTTTAATTTGTTACTTTTAAATATTATGCTAACTCAGTTTCCTTAAGGACCACATGAGTTGCACACATATGAAGTATTATATTCCCTGTAAGTCATTTGTATGAAATGGTTGTAGAGATTATTGATATGTAATCTAAACATCCTGTTATCTGTTTGAAATTTAGATTTTCAGATGCTCTGGATCAGTTCCTGAAATCGCAGACAATGGTTAATCGTAAGATTGTACCTGGAGTATTAACTTGGCCCACAACTTCTGTGGTTATCCAAGAGACTCGGCCAGAAATGTTACAGGTAATATAAACTCTGGAAATAAGACTGTTCTTTGGGAAAGAGAGAGGTTCTGATTTGATGCACATTTCACTTAGGTATTCTAGCTTGAATGAAGCTTAGTTTTTTTGTAGTATTGCCAAGAGAGAAGACAGGAGTTGCTCTTTAGAAACAGTAGTATTTCTCATCATTTAGATCATCTTCAATTTAAACTTCAATCTGTGGAGAACAGTAATCTGCTCCCACAGAAGCTAGTTAGTGCTCCTTGTGTGACTGCCTTTGAAGCATGCCAGTTCTTATAAACTGAAATCTATCAATGACAGCTCTATGTGGTGTGAGTGTTTGTTTCTAAATGTTAATCCGCTCCTACTGGGAGAGGGGCGGACAGGTGGGGTGCATCTACACAAGATGCTGTACTATGTAGTAGAGTAGTTCACTATGCAGTAAGCATGTGTGTCTGTATGTACCCATGCTTACTGTGCAGTACTGTATTTTCACGCATATACCCCACCCGCGGGTATGTCGCACCCACGTATAACCAGCGGGAAATTTGTATTTTTGTAAATAAATCCATGTATATGCTGCACCTGTGTATTCCCCGCGGCGGTGTATACATGAGGAGGCAGCGCAGCCCGGTCTGCCCCAGCAGCGGCGGCACAGCCCAGCCTGCCCGGGCCCAGCAGGGAGGCTACGTAGCCCAGCCCTCCATGGCCCCAGCCCCCGCAGCAGTGGCAGTGCAGCCTGGCCTGCCTGGGCCCAGCAGGAAGGCAGTGCAGCCCGCCCTGGCCCCCTCAGCGGCCCCGGCGGCAGCAGCAGCACAGCCCGGTCTGCCTGGGGCCCAGCGGGGAGGCGGCGCAGATGGTCCCGGCGGCAGTGGCGGCACAGCCCAGC
Source organism: Alligator mississippiensis (assembly GCF_030867095.1). Classification (NCBI taxonomy): domain Eukaryota; kingdom Metazoa; phylum Chordata; order Crocodylia; family Alligatoridae; genus Alligator; species Alligator mississippiensis. The sequence continues at coordinate 295,096,470 of NC_081824.1, forward strand.
CTGCCTGGGCCCAGCGGGGAGCGGTGTGGTGTAGCCCGGCCCACCTTGGCCCTGGCCCCGTCCCCCTGCGGCGGTGTAGCCAGCCCCGGCCCCCACAGCAGCGGCAGTGGCGGCGCAGCCCGGCCCCAGCCCCTGTGGCGGTGTCAGCACAGTTGGGCCCCAGCCCTGGCCCCGCAGGGGGAAAAAAGTTTACGGGTAGCCTGCACCCCCGTATAGCCTGCACCCATCCATTTTTTTTTTTTTTTTTTTTGTAAAATCACATATACCCCGCGGGATATATGCGCGAAAATACAGTAAACCTTGCTAAACGTGAATAAATTTGTTGCCTGTAAATACAAGTAGCAAATTTATTTGCGATTACTTACTGCACAGTAGCACTCATGTAGATGTCTGAGCAGGAGCAAATTTGCTCTTGTTCAGCCAGCCACCAGGGGTGCAAGAGATTGCTCCCTGCCTGCAGGAGCTGCCTGTTGTAGGGGCAGGCTCTGTCACCAGATGCCAGGCATGGGGACTATGTGCCCTTGCCCCAACATCAGGGAGCTGCTTGCCCCCCTCTCCAAGAATGCGATCAGAAAGTGGGGACAGGGAGATCCTTATCTCCTAACCCCCGCTTCACCATTGCGATTGAGGGGCCAGGGAATCCTCATCTCCCAGCTCCACAATAGTGGGGCCAGTGCTGGGAGATCCTTATCTCCCAGCCAGAGCCTGGGGCAGGACATAAGGACCTCCCAGTGCTGGCCCTGCGACTGTGGACCTGGCACTGGGAGCTCCCTGCTGGTTGGGGCTGGGGAGCCTGTTCCCCACTTAGCTCCTTGATCACCAAGCTGAGTGGGGAACAGGCTCCCCAGTCCCTGCCCCACAATCATGCAGCAGGGGCTGGGAACTGTCTTGGTCAGGGGCAGTTTCCAGCGCTGCGCCCCTATCGAGTGATCAAGGCATGGGGCTTGGAAAGAGCTGCAGGGGAGGGGCAGGTCCCAGCCATTTGCCCCGACCCACTGGTGGGGCAGCTAGTTCACTGCTAGCTACCAAGCTAGCTGCCCCACCAGTGGGTTGGGGCAGGGAGCTGGGACCTGCCCCTCCCCTGTAGCGCTTTCGAAGCCCCCTACCTCCAATCTGGGATCCAGGGCCAGGAGCTACCTGCTGCCTGAGCAGAAGGACATAGTCCTGGCAGCAAGCAGCCCTTCCCCTCCTCCCTCCCCGTGGTGCAATGCCCCAGCCAAGAGACAGTTGACTCCTGGCCCAGTGCTCCCTGCTAGACCCTAGGCTAGCACCCAGGGAGGGCCTAGAGCTCCCACTGGTTGCAGCAGGCACCCATTACAGGGCCCCAGGAAGTGTGAGCAGTTTGCTCCCATTTGCAGCAAATTGCTCCCTCTTCCCTGCCTGTGTGGATGCCTGCCTAGGACTGTTTACTTGCAAGTAGTTTACTTGCAAGTAAATTGCTCCTAAATATAATGCACATGTAGACACACCCAGGGTGTATGTAAAGTCATTTCTGAGTACTGACACATTGCTGTGTTGTTTGGTATTTGTCATGAAATCATAGCTGATAAACATTTGGAATTTCTCACAATTGTGAAACGAAACAGTGACATGGTACTGATTTTTTAAAAAACTAACTAGGAGATTGAGTCCTAAAACTCATAGCAATTTTTGTATTAGTATCGTTCCTCAGTTCATTTAAAAAATCTCATACTCTAACTTGGAGATTGTGAATTAAAAAAACTCCCTTGATCTCCTTGATTCTGTAGGCATGCTACTCTCCCTCTTGGCACAGGGTAGTCTGAGGAGGGAAAACAATCAACTGTCCTAAAGTAGGTAGGATTATTAGACACATGAAATAACCTTGACTTGATAAAGCTGTATGCAAAGAGGGTATGTGTGCTACATGACAGCTATACAAGTGAAAAAGGAATTTATAAGATGTTCTGGGACACAGTAGGGAAAACTTTAAACAATTGTATTTGAAAACAATTGTTCTTCTAGCATCCTGCATCTGTTTTACAGACACCCACCTATAGTGTTTTGAAAATGCAAGTAAAAGGGTTTGTCCTCATTGCTTTTTGGGGGATATATGGAGATTTTTTTTTTATGCACAAAGTTTAGGGCAGGTTTTCTTGATTGTTTTGTAGCTGATGCTGAAGGATTATATTGAGGAATGCAAGTTCCCTCCAGCGCCTGATGCAGTATGTCGTTATCAGGAGTGCAGTGGTCATTCTAAAATCCAGATTTATTTTACTGACCCGGACTTTAAGGTATTAAAGTAAGAAAGAATAAATAAATAAAGAAAAAACTTTGGGAATTTAAACTTTTTGCTAGCAGTATCTGCCTTGCACAATTTTGAAGTCCTGTGAGGCACAATTTTTGTTAAACTATTCCTTTTTCTATTCCTTCAACGTGTTTCCGTTTATATTCTCTCTATTTTAGGGTTTTATACGTCTCACGTGCTGTCAACATTGTAAAGTGGAGTTTCACATCGGCTGTTGGAAGAAGCTGAAAACTATAGTATATAATGACAGAAATGACAAGGTGAAACCCATTTCTTCCTCCTAATGAAATATTTGGTTAACCTTTTATTTTCCAGGAATTTACTTTTTCTTTAAATCCTTAAGGTGAGTACTGTCTTGGAGCCATACTATTTCAGCAGTTGAATTGGTACTTTAGTTGGGCAGTTTGATTTTTTTTCCCCCTCCCCAACAATCCAATTTAATGGTCCATTTGCTACATGGATTTAAATACAGAGTAGAGGTTATTTTCCTAAATGTATGGGAATAAGCTATGCCAGTATCGATAGTCTTCATGTTCATAGAAGTGGCTTCATCCTTCAGAGGTTGTACTGCTCACAAAGAGGAAGTTGGGGCTTCTCTAATAATATGTAGAAAGGTAATATTCTGAAGAAAATCCCATAGGTTTGATATGAGAAGATTTGCTTCCTTGAGCTAATGTGAGCAGAGGTCTGAGCCTTTTTTTCTCCAGTCTAAATTTTCTTAATCATTTCAAATTCTGCATGGAATGCTGTTCTCTCTTTACACTTTTAATAAAAAGTGGAATACTTTTCTGTTCACCTTTATTTTCTACACAGGATTTTCTTCAAGAGTTATGTTTCACCCCTGACTGTAGTGGTCTCATTTCAAAAATTGTTATCTTCAGTTCTTCTGGTCTTGTGAAATGTGAGGTAAGTAAAAATCAGTGTGAAATTTGAGTCATTTTTAAGAAGTCTGATCTTACAAGGAAGATCCACTGAAGACTTTTAGACTGTAATTGCAAACTGTCTATTGTATTAGACAATCTCAACAGTATTTACATACCTCAGTTTCCTTAATTAACTTCACTTTTTAAACTGGTTGAGTTAGCAGTTGTGGTATTAGTGACAATTTTACTAGTGGGTAAAAAGAAAGCAGTTGGTACACAAATGCAACTTAATGGGGTCTTTGCTATTTTTTATACACTGATATATGTGAGAAGTTCTGACTATTGGTATTAACAAATATATGCTGTTTTAGATTCTTTGCATTGATTTTTCACAGCTTTTTTTGGACTGGTGACAGCTTACTGTTGTAGGATTTCTGCTCGGTTGTCTTCCTGTGGGCTTTCAGGAAGTGGTGTACATTTTGTGGGGCATGGTTTCCTGTGGAACGTGGCTTAACCCAGTTCCCTTATCTTGTACGTGTGTTTATGCAAATACTATATTATCCTGGTTTGGCCCTAACTTACTTGAAATATTTCTTCAAATTGACAAATGACATTGCATTCAAAATTCTCTGGTTATTGCTGCCTTTAAACAGGAGATGCACACCATTAGCCAGACTGTCATCCTGACTAGTCCATCTGACATAAATCAGGCAACACAGAATTTCCTCATAAAAACTAATTCTTGAAATCTCCTGAACAGTACAATTATTGTTATATCCCCAAAAAATATATCCCCAAAAACGAAAAAATCTCTTATCTCATAGTAAGTTCTGGGGGAAAGAATAAGGACGAAGTAGGAGCTGACTTCCTTGCCAAATTAAGTATATATAAAAAAAAAAAAAAAAAAAGAAAAACCTTTTTATGTTGAACAAAGTTCTTTGTCTTTTTCTTGTGCCTGTGTGTTGCATACAAATTAAACTGCAAGGACTAGTGCTTTTTCTCCCTATTATCTGCTTCTGACCCCACAGGAACCCCCAAAAGCAAAACAGACCTCCAGCCGATCAGCCCGTGAGACCATCTATGCCAGATTCTGTCTCCATTGGGGTGGAATGTTCTGTTCTACAACTAGCATCTGCACCTTCTTGAACTTGAGGGACTTAGAAAAATAATTCATGTCAATTTCTGTCTCAAATAGACATTACTGATTTCTGAGACACCTAAGGAAGGGTCAGATTTGTGTTTATTTTCAGAAAGCTAAGTTTGTAGTAGAGCTTGGATCAATTAATCTATTGGCTTTTTTTGGTAGTTTGAAGAAAAAATCACAAAAACTAAGGATCCACCCAAAACCAGCATTAAGCAGAAATGTTCAAGGTAAGAGGTCTAGTATTAATAAGCAAGTTAAATCATTGAATTGAGGATGATCAGTGCCAATGAAAGAAGACACATTTCAGAAATTGTTGAAATTTTCCGTTTAGGGCTCTAACAAACATACCTGTTGTTTTAATTCTAGTCACCTTGTTTCTAGAAAGGTGGGCAAATTTTGAGAGCAAGAAACAGCATGGAAATTATTTTGGTGCTTTGTCCTGAAAGAATTTTTATCTGAAAATGGGGAACTATGCATATATAAAATGCCTCAATCTGGGCTCAAATCAAGTTGATAATATGCCATATTAACATTTCCTTAGTTGAGCCATCAGTTTCCAAAGAACTTAATTTAAAACAAAAAAATTGCTTGTAACTTTGAAAAAACTTACAAAACATGAATCTGTACGAAGCAGTCCTCTTAAATTCTCTATGCATGGGAAATCAAACAATCGGCTTAATATCTGCTGTGACTGTAGTGACTTCAGTGAATTTACACCTGTAACAGATGTAAATTGTCCCTGTCATCTCTACTGCATCTGAAGCCTAGTTACAATTAAGCAATATTTCTAAGATTGTGAGCAGCAATGAAATAAATGTATATTAGGAAAGATGAGCAACTCCAGAAAACACCATACCTTAGGACACAGATGTCAAATTCATCTGGCACTGTGGGTTGAATGAGTGGTTTGGAACTGTCCCCATGGGTTGGATTGGACCCACAGACCAGTTTTCCATGCTGGGTCCAGCACATGTCTTGGACTGGCCGGAGCAGGCACTTGCAGTGTGCATCTTGGACCAGACCTGCATGATGTATGTTGCATATGGGTCAGCTTCAAGACCTACAGGCAGCACTGGGACCAGATAATAGGGCTTCTCAGGCCAGGCCATATATTTGATACCCCTGCTTATAGGAGTATGAGTTACCCTTCTGGAGTTTGCAGCCATTCTTCTTTTGTATATTCCAGGTAGCTAAGGGATGATACCTTGGAGGGAGTATTGAACGCTGCCACTATCTTGCATCCTTTTCCATATCTATTATACTCTTTTATGAATACTAAAAGCCTGTCGCTTGAAACTGAATTGTATATGTTACACATTGGCATATATTTGATTTACGTGGTATTGACCTTGCTGGAAAATTGTTGAAGGCATTTACGTTTGTTCATGTAAGGTAGTAAATACTCACACATTAGGCTGTGAGGGTTTGGTATGCCAGATTAGAAAGAGAGCTTGGGAAATGCAAATCTTCATATTTCTCACGTTACAAAATACAGATTTTGTGGAGATTTGCCAGCATCTTATTTCTCTGAATGTTTCCAAAGTAAAAATATATATAGGAATATGTTAATCACTAAAATTGTCTCATTTAGGAGTTTGTTAAATTTAGACTGTGGATCCCAAGAAATAAGAAATAAGACACAAATGTAAAGATGAATTCCCTGAGTTTAGCTGAGCTATCATGTTTTATTTTAAAACAATTTCTAAACTAACATCTAGCCAGAGCTATCAAAACACATAGCCTGTGGTGATGGGTCATCATCTGGTACACTTAGCTGCTGGCCAGTTTTCAGGTGACTTCTGCATCTCAGCTCTGTTCCTCACTAGTTTCCTTCAGTTCAGGTGATTTTGGGGCAGCCAACACAGTGGGTAGGCTAAACAGTGTGGCCTGTTTTACTGTTCTAAGTTGCTTTTGGTGACAAAAAATTTGGTGACAGTTCACAACAGAGCTGAGCAGCAGTAGCAACTGCTGTAAGAGACCACAAGAGCGTATTTACATGTAGCGTTTGCCACGTTAACCCCCTGAGTTTTGGCAGGGAATGTGGCCTGCCAACTGAATCTTAACACCCTTGCTGTAGATGTAAATTTGTGCATGCTCACCATGGCAGGGTACATCTAAGGTCAGCTCTCTGCGTTCCTGCCTATTGCAAAGATGTGTGAATATACTCTTTATAAATTAAGAAAGAAAAAACAATATATCAATAGCTGAGTTTTTTGTTTTTATCAGTTGTAGGAAACTGAAAATAAAACAAGATAAAAAATTAAGGAGAAAATATGTAAAAGAAGAAACGCTGAACTCTGTAAAAGAGAGAGTAGAAGAAAATCAGAAAGAAAATAGTGAATCTAAACATGACCATAAAGGTAGGTGAAAGTGTTACCATGTGATGGTATAAGTACTGTATTAAATGTACCTGCTTGACTGCAGCAGTAGTTTTTTACACTATGCTTCTGCTACCCCAGGAATCCTACTTTCACCTACTTGCCTGTCTACCCTGACACCCCCCAACCACACCCCATGACTTGCTGCTCCCACCTGCCCTATTTCCCCTGTCCCAGCACAGACCCCAGAAAGACTGTTTGCCTACCTGGCACCCAGTAGTGTTGCATGTGTGCGGGCCGGGGGCGAGCCAGGCCCGTCTTTGCGCACGCGGGCTGTGGCCAGCAGCCCGGGCACGCGGGGCCGGAGGAGACCGGGGGCGAGCTAGAATTAGTCACAGAGGCGTAATGGTTGATTTAAAGATTATTTACTTACACCCAAGATGGTCGCGGTGTAGGCTGGACAGTTTCCAGGTGCAGCTCCGCTTAAATCCTCGTTGGAGGACTACGGCAAATTCGTTCTAGCCCCGGAGTTGTTAAAGCTCCACAGGTTCGGTAGTTTCTCTCCCACGGAGTTGTCGAAGCTCCACGGGTTTGGTTCTCTTGCCCCGGAGTTGTTAAAGCTCCGCGGGTTCGTATCTTTAACATGCAGGAAGGGATACGTCTAGGAATTTATTGGCGACGGGGAGATGCTAGAGGCTGTTCAGGCCTCTTTTGCCTTTTAAGAAATGCGTTGGGTCCGTAAGGATCCGTAGCGCTTAGAGATCTTCACGCTCTCCCTCTCGAACTCTAATTGCTCTCTCTCCAACTGATTTCTCTCCAACTTGGGCGGAAGCCACCCAAGCTCTTTATACGGCTAGCAAGCCAATCGCTATCCGTCACGTGTGCATGTATTAGAATCGGCCAATAATGTGGCACGAATCTTCATACAAATGGCGGGAACTCCTTGCACTGTGCATTTCTTGGATGCAAAAGAAATGCACCGTGCAAAGAAAGCTTCAAATTTGGCGGGAATACTCCGTTGCACCTGGGTTCTCCTCTGCAGCAGAAAACTTCACCGTGCAAAGAAGCTGCAATTTAGCGGGAAAAATAATTTAGCAGTGCCGAAGCACACACAAACAAAAAATCACAACTTCGGGTTGTGACAGCATGCAGATGGGATGCAGTACCAGCACGTGACTTGGGGTTGGGGAAGAAGCTACAGAGTCCCATAAGCCAGTGGGTCTCAACTGCTTTCCTATCAGGACCCGTTTGCAAAGGTCTATGGCCTGTCCTGACCCACAGCCCCCTGGCCCTGCCAGTGCCCAAACCCCAGTTCCCTGCCCCTCAGAGCCATGCTGGTGTCCCTCACTCCTGACCTGCAGTCTCCTGCCGCTTGATCTTTGCCAGAGCGGCCCCCAGCTGCCCCCATCCTGCTTGGGCCAGAGCACTGTAGCTGCTGTGGCTCTGGTTCGTGTGGGCAGCCATGGAGCAAATCCAGCCCTGGCACAGGCTGGAGGGAAGAGGAGAGGCCTGTGGCACCCTGCCCTGGGCTGTGGCTGCCACACTACACCAGGCAGCATGGTCATGGCCCCTTCTGCCCCCTGAGAAGCATCTCCCTGCCACACAGTCCCTGTGAGCACAGGCATCAGGGCTGGTGCCACCAGCCCAGCCCTGCAGCTCTCCCCTGCTCCCTTTACCTGCTGGAAGAAGCAGGCGCCTTCCTGCTGCCCCTATGCCCTGCCACAGCTTGCAACCCTTTGAAATATTCTTGCAACCCACTTTTGGGTTGAGAAATGCTGCCATAAGCCATGAAGCCCTGATAAGCACTCCCTTCAGGATTCTGAGCTCCTGCTCAGACCCTAGGTGGTGCTACTGTACTCTGTCTGTCCTTCAACACTGCATCCCACTTCTTTTCCACTCAGGAATCAGGCTCCAGTTGCTAATCTTTTTTTTCCAGTAAAGATGGTTCTTTTTTTATAGATTTCATAAACAGGAACTTTTAGCCTGGTTATTTACTGACTGTTGGCAACCTTGGTGTTAGGTCATACATCTTCAAGAGAAAAAAAGACTCATAGATACCATTAAAATAAGAACAGATATAGTCATAAGCCCAGAGGGAGGGGCAAAGGAGCACAGATGCCAGAGTTATGTCTTCTGAGGTGCATTGCTATAACAGGTTTTAGGGTGGACTCTAACATGTCTACGTTTATTGTTTACAATCAAGTGAAGTTTCTAGCACTGAGATACTTAAGTTTGCCCCAGTGCTTGTTCATTTCAGGCAATTGCATGATACTCTTGGCCCAGTACTAGCTTTGATGCCAAGTGTGGGAAGCTGGTCTTGTGGGTTCCCTTAATTCTCTTCAGACTCATCACCTCTGTAAGTTGTTATAGTCGGTTAATTTCTCTGATGTGGCAGTCTGTAAGAACCATTCTTGAAAGACTGCTTCTGTCTGTAGTTCTCATGTTTTCCCACCCATCTTTTTGCTTCTTTAATGTCTTTTTACAAAGACTTTGAGTTGGGTCAGAATCAGATTTCCAATACAACCTTAGGAACTAATGCTTAAATGTGTGCATTTGCCACTGTTTGCTGCTGCTCTGGAGAATCAGGGCTGAGAACCAAAAGGTGCATGCACATTCTACATTAATTTGTCAGATTAATTTATCAGTTGGAAAAATTCAGTGTTGGTTCACTTATGACAAATAGAAGTAGAACAGGGGTGGGCAAAATGCGGCCTGTGGGTCAGACACGGCCCACCAGGCCATTCTATTTGGCCCACGGGGCCCCTAAAAAATTTAGCAAATTAATATTCATCGGCCCCTGGCTGCCTGTCATGCGGCCCCCAATGGCTTGCCAAAACTCAGTAAGCGGCCCTCCCCCTGAAATAATTGCCCTCCCCTGAAGTAGAATGTCCTGTAACTGGCTTTCAGAAGACATTGAATTGTGATTAAAAAGATCAAGCTTTTCTGTAATTTGGTTTGATTCTGCTTTCCAGGTTTTGTAAACTGACATGGAAATCTTGCTTTGTTTTATTACAGGTCATGTTCCGGAGTGCTTATTTGCTGGTGATAGAGTCTTGCAGTATATTATACAAAATGCTGAGCAAATAAAAACAGGTGTATGTAACACCTCCAAGCTTCTTAGTGAATTACTTTCATGGTGGATAATAAGTAAGGAAGATTATGCAGCATATTCCATCAACAGTAGTTTATCAAATGAAATGATGGAGCAGCTCATCAGTAACTTAATTCAGGAAAAAAATAGAGTAAAGACAAGAATTTTTATCCATGTACTGAGTGAGTTTGAAGAAGTGGATCCCAAATTACATGAGTGGGCAAAACATCTTAACAATTTTGGTAGGTTATATGTCATTAGTTCTGCAGGAACATAATTTGCTTATGCAGTTATGGAAATCAATTACACTTTTCCTCTTCGCTTTTTCTTATATTCAGAGAAAAATAACATGCTAACTTCAGCCTACAAATTAAGAGATGTATTGCCTAACAGTCTGCTTTGATTCTTAACTTTGGATCTTGAAGTTAAGCTTTGTTCTTTCTGATTCATGTTCAATTGCTAGTCATATGTTTTGCTACCAAAATTTGCCTCTGAGCGATCCAGTATGGCTCTGCACTGCTGGCAGAATCAGTAAAATCTGATATGATACCTGTATGATAAGGGAAGGCATTTGAATGGCCTGGTGCCGTTTTAGCAGTTACTTTGTGAAGCAGGGATTGTATTTTTAAAATGCTGCATTTCATAAAATTTAGAACAATTTGTGTCTACAGGCAGTTAATTTCCAAGTCCTACTGAGGATCTGGACCCAGTTTCCTAAATGAAGACTGTTTGAATGGCAGATGCATTGATGTTTTGACTTCTTTACAGCTGATCAGGGCTTTGTCAGCTTTAGGGAAAAGGCTCAGGCAAAGAGAATTCACCTCCTTGAAATGCAGAAGAGAAAATGCTATTAAAGCTGTGTGACGCTTCGGTTGCTGATTTGATTCGGAGGAGATTCGGCGGGCTAATCTCCGAATCGAATCAGGAAACCCATTACTCTCTCCGAATTCAATTGGAAGCCTCCGATTTTGATTTGGAGAGATTCGACAATTCGGACAGACACAGCTTTAAATGTTTTTTTTTTTTCTACGCACCTCAAGGTGTACCAGGCGGCTCATGAATGCTGAGATGGTGGGGTGGATGGAGCGTCCCACAGGAGTGCAAGGGGGTCCCCAGCGTCCTCAGTAGCAGACCCAAAAGTGGACCAGAAGCACTTCTGAGTCTGCTCATGAGTGCATGGGGGATCTCCTCGGCTTGGTGACTGGTGCCCCCTGGGTCTGGGGGTGCACCCAGGGTACCCCCCCCCGCGGCTGAGCCGGAGGGGTGGGGGGTTCCCCATGTGTTTGGCAGTGGACCTGGAAGCAAACAGGAAGTACTTCTGGTCCACTTCCAGGCCTGTCGCCAAGCACACGGGGGACCCCGCACTCCTGTGGGATGTTCCTTCCGCCCCATGATCTCGGTGTTCATGAGCTGCACCTGGTACCTCAAAGTATGCAGAAAAGACATTTAAAGATATGGCCAAATTGCTTTGAATCTTCAGATTCGAATTCGGATGAATCAAATTGGGACAGTGATCCAAATCAGTGAATCAAATCACTGTCCCCCAAATAGGGCTAAATCCAAATCGAATACAGACCGCTTCATATATCCCTAATATTTTATATAGAGTGATCTAAATATTAAAAACAAACCTTTATTAGTGATCTTGTTCCTGAAGGCTGGAATAACATTAATTTCTTTTTATCTGACCATACCTTGAAGTCAGTTTAACTTTTTTTTTGTAATGCTGTACAGTTTAATTTTCTTTGTAGTCCAGTGAAAATATTAGGTATATTTTATAATTGAACGAGATGTAAAATGTAGTATTGCAGAGAACAGGAGTAAATCACTTTTTGTTTTGTTTTTTTAATTGGATTCTTTTACACACCTTCACAACAGTTGACACAGATGTTTTGAAGTGGGTAGTACAAAAATGATATAACTTACAGGTCTCTTTTGTTTGCTTTTATATTTCAAAGCTACAGTCCCCATACCTCTCATCTCTGTACCTTTTATATTTAGTTTTTTGGAACAAAATATTTTGTGAAAAATGTCAGACTGCAAACCCAACACTAAAATGACCTTGGACTACTGACTGATTTTTTTTGGTTTTACCCAATATTCATTTTCTTTTTCAATTTCAGGTTTGAAAGCTGCAGAAAAGTTTTTCTCATCTTTTGGCCATCTTGTTGAAAAGCTTGACCTTAGCTTTATAACTGGTCTCTGGAATGAAAAGTATGGTCGTAAGTTAGGGTGTGTTGTGACTAGCACTGAAGACGAAGAAATACTTGACTGTTTCCATGAAGCGTCATTGGAAGAAGCTCGTTGTGTAATATGGTTATTAGAAGATAATCGAGAAAAATTTCCATCTCTGCACCATGCTTTAGATGTATTCTTTGATATAATGGGTAAATGCATACAGCTTATCTTTTCTGTATGTCCTATTCTGCCTTCCTTTTTACGCTCTGCATTCAAGATTCAAGATATGTTATCTTGAATTATCTTGGAAAAGTGGCGACACTATCACTTAAGATAGAAACTCGACGTAGGATATTCTGTGTTCCATGTTAAGGGCTGAACCAAAGTCTAAAGGCACAGAATCATGTAAGAAGGATGCAACTAGTACAGTTGGGAATTAACTAAATAAAATGGAACCAGTATTGGGCATCACTTACGTTGTGCTGTTTTGGAGTATTTTTAAATTACGGCTTGATCACTTTTAATAGATTTCTTTAGATTGCTGGTGATAAATTTACTGATTATTTTTTAATGTGCATATGTGTAAATTCCCCCAATGTATTTAAAAAATGGGTCTACAAAATGCAGTGTGCAGCTGGCTCCTCTGACACTACACATATATTCAGTAAGGATAGGCTCATTGTTTTATTACCAGAACCACATCCCCCATGCAATATAGTCCAGGAATGTGATTTAATTAGTTGAGAAACTGCAACTCTCACTTCTTGTAGTAACTTTAAAGGGCTTCATTTTATTCTGAAGATAAAATGTTATCACTCTTTTATTGTGAGAATTCAGCTGCCTTGAAGAAGAACACTTAGCTTAAAAACTTGTCTAAAATTTCTTCCAACTATGCATTTGGTCTAGTAAAAGATACCATCCCCCAAAATATCTTTGAATTTACTAAGCCTCTAAGGGATGTTGAATGGCAAGTTATACTATGTTCTTTTAATATGTCCCAATTCTTCAAAATATAATGCTCACACTTGCCTTTTTAAGCATCCAACTAATCCCAGTGAGCATGTATGTTTCTTCATAGATTTGACCATACAGAAAAACTTTCAGCAAATATTAAAAAAATTAAAATATATTATCCCTTAAAACCTCAATATAGAACATGAATAATTTGGCTGCTGTTTTTCTTGAAAGTGATTTAATATATTCTTTCAACAGATTATCCTTGTGTTATAATAAAGAAACAGGAAAATGAAGATATTTCAGTAAGTTATCTTTACATCTTCTAATAAAAATTGAAATTTCAATAAATATTTTTTGTGGTCAATAGAAAACTTTTGAAGTAGAAACAAATACGAAGAAAAATGCTTGTCCACTTTTGGTTTTTTTTTTAAAGGGACTTGCAAAGTAGGAAGGGAAATTTTTGTGTACGTTTTATTTCTTTGATTATATAAATAAAGGCAGTCCTAAAGTTTAAAAAAATACTTATTCAGGTCTTAAGTGAAAAAGGTATAGAAAAATAATTCAGGACTGCTGTTGCATTTCTCATAATTCTGTTAAGCTTTTTTTTCTCCATTACCTCCTTTTTTTTTCTCCATTATACCAAGCTGCAAAATATGCAGCTTGGTATAATACATTTCAGGTTTTAGAAGAGAAAAATGTAACTTGGCAAACCTCTTGTTTTGGTAGACCAGAGGTTGAGAGAGAGCTTTAAATACAGTATTTGTTAGTAGTGATATATGGTTTTAATGTGAAAATGCCTCTGTAAATTTTTACTGACCAATTTAGGTGTGTGTGCTCAACTTAGAAGTAAAAAACTTTTTTTTTTTTTTTTTTTTTCCAACTGCCAATTCTGCATACTTAAGCATCGGGTATTGAAGTGGGGGCTGTCTTGCCTTTGCATGATGAATCCTAACAGTGACCATGACCAGCAGTAACTGACAACTTTTCCTATTTTATATATCAAAATATTAAGTGCTTGACTTTGATCTCAAGTTGAGTTTGTAGGCCTACCAGTAGGAAGGATTTCTTTCTGTTAATAAATTAAACGGGTGTGTTTTTGAATTCGGTAAGATGACAAACGTGGAATTGCACATTGAGATATTTACAGATGCTTTCTGAACAGAACTATGATTTGAAAAAACATTTATAGCAGCTGTAGTTGTCCATTATTTTGAACCATATTTCACTTCACTCTTGCTGTCTTAGTAGTAGCTTCTTTCTTTTACCTGGATTTATAGGATGCACATTTGGCTGAGTGCTCACGTGTTTGAAATTTTTGTGGTTGAAAATTCATGTATATTGTATCGTAGTTTGTGTGTGTCGAACAGTTTACTTAATATAGACAATTCCCATTTTGAAGTAATTTAATGCATGTAGGGTGTGTGGAACCTTTTGTTAGTTTTAAATTCCAGGGTAAACATTTTAAGAATAATGCAAAATTCATCGCAATAAAAAGATTTGTATTTTTGGCATATTGTTCACATTGCAAAAAATATATGGTACTCCAAAATTTGGCACAATTAGTTATGTTGATGGAAAATGGACTTTCAAATAATACATATACTGAAAGATCAAATTCTTGTAACAGAAAAACATTGGAGCAGAAATAAGGTTTCAGGTAGTTGTGATAATGTGGTAAGTGAATATTCTCAACACTTGCTCTGTCTCTGCAGAAGTTGTTTGTAACATCACAACTTGTTCTTACAGAAGTCACAGGTGGTAGTGCTACTTCATTGGGGAATAAAGCAGTGGAAACAAACAAACAAAAAAAGTTAAATCCTGGCCCCTGGCAGACATGAGATCCATGGCATGATTAGTGTGCTAATTGCACCATTTCTACACTATACATGTGTGTGTATAAGACAAACCACCCACAAAGCTGCTTTATATGGCAGCTTAAATTAAAAGTTTGCCATGTGCCGTGTTCCAGACTGGGGCAGTCCCAGAGATGTCAACAATCAGCTGATTGTCAGCATCAGCCCTATGTTACTAAACTGAGTATTAGACTTTAGGTGGTGGCACTGAATTCATGAATGTGTTTGAACAAGAATAGGCCATTCTCTGAAGAGAGCATTTATTGAGCACAGTAATTTGCAATTTCAAGTATGCAATGAAGAACAACAGAAAAACTCTGTGTTGGCTAAGACAGCCCAGTAAGGCGCAGTGACAGCACACACAACTTTAACTTAAAATGCAACATAATGACCCCAGAAGTCAACAAAAGCCACGCATAGATCTTAAGTAATCCTTGTAGCCAGGTATTCAGTATGTCTGTCTGGGGGATCTGCAGGTAGTCTTAGGTGATAAGGAGGAGATCCCACAGACCTCATCTTTGCCTGGGGTATTTATTTATAGAGATCTGTACCCCTGTCTCTCCCTTAACCCTCGCATGTCCCATGTGTCTCATGATGCAATCAGCCTCACATTCAGCATCTCAGTCTCTTGCCTCTTCTTAGGTATTCCAGTCTCTCACCCCTTACAAGTTTTACTTTAAAAGTCAAATGTAGTCCACTGCCTTCTTCCCCTCCCCTGCTGCCTCAGGTCACCCAGTTAAGTGTCTGTCATGTAGCTTTTGCCCACACTTGTAATGACTCTTTTCGGTCTGCAGAACTCCAGGCTGGTGCACCTGGGGATAGGGTCCTGAACTGAGACACTTGGGGCTGCTCATGTCTGATGCCAGTGCTCAGATGATCTTTGGATTGGCTGCAGGATAGCACCAAGGTCCAGGGCAGATCTGCTCCCTGCCCAATCTGCAGCATCAGGCTAGGGGCAGTCCTGCACTGATGCAGTTAGGATATGGGGAATTGTATGCCCCATCTCAAACATCCTGCCATGCGCAACTGGCATGGCAGGACATGGATCTTTTGGGATGCAGCACAAAATTCCTCAAATCCCAATCACACCATTATTTTAACACCTGCCCCTGTTTCAAAACCAGTGTTCCTTGGAGTGGAAGTAGAGGGTGAAGGAAACTCGGGAAACTTGTGAGTAGAGCTGTTGAAATGGGAAGTTCTACCTATGTGTTGCCACCATCCCTCTTCCCCCCCACCCCCAACAGTTTCCATCTGTGAAAAAGCATGGTGCTTGCCATATCTTGCAAATCATGCTGTTATTCCAACCAAAAGGAGACTTTTTAAATTGAAGCACTACTTATTTATGTATACATATCGGAAACAGATTGTAATTGTAAATTAATGCATAGCATTAGTTGTTGACTTCTGTTTTTCTGTTTTAGACTAATGGTATCAAAGTTAAAAACAAAAACAAGAAGAAAAAGTCAAAAGAATCAAAGGTATGGAATATTTTAATTATATTTTCCTATAAAGAGATTTATTGAGAAATGGAATTTGGGGTATTTAAAAAATGTATTTTCTAATACACTTTTTCAGAAGCTTTCTTGAACTTGTTAGAAGAGTCCCCATAATAAAAAATGTTAAGGTACAGTTAGTATTGTAGATACTAAAAGTAAAATCTTGAGATAAAGATGTTTATAGCATTACAGACACTTTTGATTCTGACCACATCACCTTCTACTCTCTACCTTTGTGCCAGCAACTTCTCCCCACCACATTCATATAGTCATCTGGATTCCAATATGCACAAAATCCCTTGTGGGTACAGTAGAATTGAAGAGAGAATCAAAGTGAATAACACTGAAATTGCATGATTTTTAAATCTGAAATGTATCTTCAAGCGTATACCCAGGGCTTGCCTAGGGATGGGCTTGTCCTTATTCTCCTGACCACAACTGAAAAAGCAAAAAATATGCCTGTATGCCAGCTAAGCGCTGTTTTCCCCACACTCACGTATAGCTCAAAGAAAAAATACCGTTTTTTGTTTTTTTTACTTTTGAACTATAACCCCCTGCTTTTCAGGACCTCAATTTACTAAAGGTACATTATGAATGGGGACCTACCGAAATGGCAATTGCATGATTTTCATGGAAACTGCGATTTCGGGTGGCCTCCATGAAAAAGCACAGGCTCACTAAGGGGGAAAAAGAAAAAAAAACAAACTTACAAGTTTAACAGAGAAAAGTATGCAGGAAGCTCTGCAGTCTTGGAGCATGGGGAGGGAGGCAGGGGGCAGGGAGGCTGGTCACAGCAGCCTCCACTCCCCCCTTCCCCCTCTTGCTCCAAGACTGCAGGGCTTCCCATGTGCTTTTCTCTGCTTGTCAGTAAGGTTTGGTTTGGTTTGGTGTGGTTTTTCATTTGTGGTTGGGGTTTTTTGTTTGTTTTTTTGTTTTGTTTTGTTTTTGGTTGTTTGTCTTTTTTTAAGCGAACCCACCAAAAGTGCAGAGCCAGCTGCTTGGTGATGGCCCAAAACTGCAGCTTAATTACCCTAATTAAGGTAATTAAGCCATGGTTTCAAGCAATGTGGCAATCTGCAAGGAGGGGTGGGACTGCTGTTGCCCCTTGGCCAATCAGAAGTGTAGGGGACCCATTGCACTCAGCCCACAAAAATGGTGGCTGGCCCTGGGATCTGCTCGCAAAATCAGTTGGCCACTTCCTTGAGTTCAGTCAAGCCCTAATTATGAAGTGCCACAAAAGTAATCATCTTGGGGTTTTCAGGTTATTTTAAAATTCAAGTAAAAAAAAAAATAAATAAAAAAACCCCTTTCATTAACATTAGGTAGGCTTGATGGTTAGTTCCATAATTTGATTCCTATTATGAAGTTATGTATACTTCAAGATATATATAAGTTGTATAAAGTCAACAGCAATGATGCTGTTAAAGGCGGGGGAAGTGCAGAGAAACTTTTGGTATGTGAGAAATTATGTACTTGAAAAGCTCCTAAATGTAAAAGAACTGTAAAATAAATACTAAGAAGGTATGTAAATGTGCAGAAATAAATGGAATATGTACTTTGCAACCCTGCAAAAACTTCAGTGCGAAAATTGCTAATGCAGACATGTTAAATATGGAGCCCAAGTCTTTGTAGGAGTAAAGCCATAAATTGCATCTCAGAGGGCATGTCTACATGAGACGCTACGTCGCCATAGCTCATTGCTACGGTGACATAGTGATAGTGGGCACAAACTGTGACACTGACATGACTGTGCAGTCGAGTGCAAAAAGGCCCATGCAGCATTGGGTCTGTGCAGTAACAACTGCAGCCTGGGACACATGTGAAGTTAACGACAAAGCAGGAAGTTACAGAATTCAGAACAAGAGTACAAACATATTTAAGGCCCTTTTTCTCTTTCTAAAACTCGTTTTGAAGAAGAAATTATTTGATTCCAGCAGGTCTTCTTGGACTGATTAATCCAAATTACCTGTTTGTATTGTAATCTTGTCTGGTCAAGTTTCATAATTCATTTGTATGGCATCTGAATATATGTCAGACTATAAAATAGGATTTGGTACTATTAAGTCTGATTGTAAAACACTTGGTCTTGTAAAAATGTAAATGCTGTATACTGTGACAAAGTAAAATCTGTTTCTTTTCTAAGCAGACTATTTTAGTACTGTCTGGTGGGGTTGGCGCACTAACACATGAAGAAGATGCTATATTTGCAGAAGAAAATACATTGTAAGTACTAATTGCCTAACAGACCATAAGTACTAGCTTTTTTTCTTTGCTTTTTTTTTTACACAAAACTCTAAAAATTGCAGTTTCTACCCTAAAGTGTTTATACTGTAAATGGGTACCACACCAAAAAGTAGTATACTGTGGTGAAAGCAGAAGTTGAAAAGATATATCTGTACCTTATAAGCAAAATGATTTCTAAGGGTTTGTAGTTACCATGGTATAAAACCCACCCCAAACCTGTTGCCAAGAAATCAAATTCTTGAAGTATTGTTTAGAGATGGAAACCATTCTTAATCTTGTTGTTTACAAGTCTTAGTTAGTTAAACTTAGCCCTGTATGCAGGGTTGTCAGACATGTCCAGTGTACCAAGATTTGGATGTTTTAAAAATATTTCTAACTTTTTTTTTTTGCTGTGCAGTATGTATAGAGAGCTAAACTTTGAATACCTTATTTTTTCATGTGTGTTCAGGAAATCAGAACACTTCAGGTCTGATAAATTTATTTAATCTTTACTACAGATAATAATATATATTTTTGTCTATGGGTTACATGGAGCTGGGGATCAAAATCAGCTTTATAAGGAAACTCAGTTGGAACTCTAACAATTAATTCCTTTCTGATGTCCTATAATTTTAAAGTCAGAGTTTATGGGAGAGGGATAAAGAATATACATCAGGGCTGTCCACATGTGAAGCAGCCAGGGGACACAAGCCGGCTGTACTGCGTGGATGCTCCCACCTCCACATTGTCCCATGTGCCCATTGGAGTGAGCATCCTCCTCTTCCTCCCCCCCCTCCCCCCCCATTGTGTACTGCACCCCTGTATGGCCCCAACCTCACCCTCTGCTCCCCATGGTCAAGCACAGAAAGCAGAAGCCAGAGAAGGTGGGGGGTGCCTAGAGATTTTGGCTGCAGCTGGAGCAATTAAGGGATCTGTGGCCAGGCAGGAACCCAGGGGCTGCACGTAACCCCTTGTGGGCCACATGCAGTCCACAGGCTGGCAGTTGGACAACCCTGACATGAAGGCTTTATTTTAGTTGATTATTACACAAGCCATTTAAAAAAAAAAAAAAAAGAACTAAAAGTTCATTTCTGCATCTGTTTTGCTTGTTACCCGAAATGCCTGTTCTTTTGTCCTTGTTGTGGAACTGCTCAATAACCATTTCCCTCTGTTCAGCCAATACAGTATGTTTGAAGCTGAGTGTAGTCAACAAAAGAAAACCTCTTGCAGTGAAATAGCGGGTTATTTAGTGTTAAATGCAGTCTGGTGTGGAAGCTTTGTGGTCTCCATACTGATCAACAGTTCCCTTTTGTAGTGGAGGAAGTGGCTACA
This sequence comes from Alligator mississippiensis, assembly GCF_030867095.1. NCBI lineage: Eukaryota > Metazoa > Chordata > Crocodylia > Alligatoridae > Alligator > Alligator mississippiensis. The sequence continues at coordinate 295,116,191 of NC_081824.1, forward strand.
ATCAGGTTTATATGGCCAGATGAATGCGGCAGCCTTGCAACCCCTCTTCCACCACCTTCAAGCTGACTTAAATACATTAACCTCTCTGTACCAAAACTGAGATCTCTACAAATGTCAGGCACCTCCCTCTTTTTGTAAATTATGTAATAGAATGAAATAAATTTTTGTTAATAATCCACTAATGAACTTCAGCTTAAAAAATTGGGGAGACATTGCTGGTGAAAGGTATTGGCTGGTAAATGAAGTCTTCTCTATTTTATAAGGCAGCAGCTAGGCAGATTTCCCATCCACTCCACCGTAATACCTCAGTATTGACGGGGGGGGAACTCTAAGGGTAGCTCGGTCTCCATGGCTCAGGCAGTTTACCTGGAGTTACTAGGGGTGAACTTGTAATGTCAGGGTTAGAACTGAGATCTGCCAAATTCATTTCAATGTCTGTCTGATGGAAAACTTCCTGGGCTGGCCTGGCTTCAAGTTGGTGTCCTGTAGAGTGAAGGACTTTGTAGCTCATTAGAAATGCTGTGATGTATCCAGTCTCTCAGTCCCTTTCAAGAATGATGCTTGGCTTCCTTATTTACTGTATTTCCTCGAATATAAGATGACCCTGATTACAAGGCACCCACCCCCCAATTAGATTCTATATATGGACAATTTATAAATGTGTTGTAATTTTCCAGGTACAGAATCTAATTATTAGGCGTTTGTCTTGAATTTGCCCCCCTCCCACTGCTACAGCATGGAAAATAAATCTTGGGGATCTGGTAGCCCCTTTGCTTCCCCCAACTCATTCACCCCCCACCTTACTGGTGGACCCTGCTCTTCCTGAGTGCATGGAAGTGAGGAGCAAGCTTGGAAAAAAACAAACAAAAAAACAACTGGCAGCAGCAGGGTGCCAGACTTCCATGCGTAGACCCTGAAATGGTGCAGAGTCATTTGGAAGAACTGGATGCCTTTAAGTCAGCAGGCCTGGATGAGCTCCATCCGAGGGTGCTGAAGGCACTGGCCGACATCATTGCAGAGCCACTGGTGGGAATATTTGAAAGCTCGTGGTGCACGGGCCAAGTCCCAGAGGACTGGAAAAGGGCCAATGTGGTCCCCATTTTCAAAAAGGGGAGGAAGGAGGACCCAGGCAACTATAGGCCAGTCAGTCTCACCTCCATCCTTGGCAAAGTCTTTGAAAAAATTATCAAGGCTCACATTTGTGAGAGCCCGGCAGGACAAATTATGCTGAGGGGAAACCAGCACGGGTTCGTGGCAGGTAGATCGTGCCTGACCAACCTAGTTTCTTTTTATGACCAGGTTACGAAACGCCTGGACACAGGAGGAGGGGTGGATGTCGTATACTTAAACTTCAGGAAGGCCTTCGATACGGTATCCCACCCCATACTGGTGAACAAGTTAAGAGGCTGTGATGTGGATGACTACACAGTCCGGTGGGTGGCGAATTGGCTGGAGGGTCGCACCCAGAGAGTCATGGTGGATGGGTCGTTTTCGACCTGGAAGGGTGTGGGCAGTGGGGTCCCGCAGGGTTCGGTCCTTGGACTGATACTCTTTAATGTCTTCATCAGTGACTTGGACGAGGGAGTGAAATGTACTCTGTCCAAGTTTGCAGATGACACAAAGCTATGGGGAGAAGTGGACACGTGGGAGGGCAGGGAACAGCTGCAAGCAGATCTGGACAGGTTGGACAAGTGGGCAGCAAACAACAGAATGCAATTCAACAAGGAGAAATGCAAAGTGCTGCACCTAGGGAGGAAAAATGTCCAGCACACCTACAGCCTAGGGAATGACCTGCTGGGTGGCACGGAAGTGGAAAGGGATCTTGGAGTCCTAGTGGACTCCAAGATGAACGTGAGTCGGCAGTGTGACGAAGCCATCAGAAAAGCCAATGGCACTTTATCATGCATCAGCAGATGCATGACGAATAAATCCAAAGAGGTGATACTTCCCCTCTATCGGGCGCTGGTCAGACCACAGTTGGAGTACTGCGTGCAATTCTGGGCGCCGCACTTCAAGAGGGATGCGGATAACCTGGAGAGGGTCCAGAGAAGGGCCATTCGTATGGTTAAGGGCCTATAGAACAAGCCGTATGAGGAGAGACTAGAGAACCTGGATCTTTTCAGCCTCCGCAAGAGAAGGTTGAGAGCCGACCTTGTGGCTGCCTATAAATTCAATATGGGGGCACAGAATGGAATTGGTGAGTATTTACTCACCAAGGCGCCCCCAGGGGTTACAAGAAGTAATGGCTACAAGCTAGCAGAGAGCAGATTTAGATTGGACATTAGGAAGAACTTCTTCACAGTTCGAGTGGCCAGGGTCTGGAACAGGCTCCCAAGGGAGGTGGTGCTCTCCCCTACCCTGGGGATCTTCAAGAGGAGGTTAGATGAGCATCTAGCTGGGGTCATCTAGACCCAGCACTCTTTCCTGCTTATGCAGGGGGTCGGACTCGATGATCTATTGAGGTCCCTTCTGACCCTAACATCTATGAATCTATGAACTTTGAAATTAAACATAGCTATACCTATTTGTGTATAGTGCCCATAAACTTGGTTCATCCAGAATTGAGGCAACTTGCCTTTTTTGAGACTGCTTCAAGTTTTACCACAGGTACCCCATATACGCAGTTTTAAGTAGCACTGTTGCTCCTACTACTATATAGTACAAACTATGCATGGTATTAGTCCAAAACCAAAAGGCTTGTGATTTTTTCTGTATAGTTCAGTGGGCTCAGCCCCAACAGAGACAACAGCATTTCAAGCCATGGTAACCCCACATCTCAGCACTACTCAGTATCTGTGCGTACTCCAGATACCTGCTGGGTGGCTGCAGCAACAGTGCCGTGTGCTCTGACTGGGGGCTAGGGCAAGAGCTGGGGCAGTGCTGTAGGTCGTGCGGAGTGCTTGGCAGCGCTTGGCCCTCTGGAACGCTACTGGGGCAGCCTGCAGTGGGGAGGTGAGGCAGACGGTGTGTGATGGGACTCTGTCATTGGTGCTTAGCTACCTTGCTACATATGCAAATTAAAGATGGATAGAAATCAGCTATAAAGTTATTACATGTTTTCCAGCTCCAGCTGTAGCTGGATGGAAGTTTTTTATGGCATGATAGTTACTTTTCATGCGTAGCTGGTCTAAATTAATTTTTCAATTAACCTGTTAATTGCTTAATATACGTAACGTGTAGAGGGGACCTAAGAAACACACATTGCCCAGTAGGTTGTATTGTGGGATGGCAACTGAATACTAGGTTCCTAGCTTTGGAAGCAGAATATAGTCTTGTGGTTAAAGTAGTAGTTAAATTGTTCAATCAAGCCACACAGGTACTTCATATTCTTTCTGAATTGCTGCATGCTTAGATGGGGAGACTGGGGCTGTCTCATCTGTAGATCTAGTTTCTCTTCCCATTTTGCTTTAATGTGACCTTTGCAGCCTTTATTTTATATAAAATGGGATTTATTACTTCCCTGCCCTCTAGCTTAAACCGTTTAACCCCTGTCTCAAATCTTATATGTAATGTGAGTATATTATGTATTTACCTTACTCTGAGTAGTTGAAGTTAAAACATTTTGGAGACAAAATCTGTTCCGGAGTGTTATTTTTATGATTTGTATTTTATATTGGGACAATAAATTTCAACCTCTAATTTAGCAGTTTAATTTTTGGCAATGATGTTTTTTTCAGCCAGTGTTAAGGTGAGCAGTATTTATGATTCATAGATTCTTAGATTGTTAGGGGCTGGAAGGAACCTCGGCAAATCATTGGGTCCAGCCCCCTGCACCAGGCAGGAAAGACAGGTGAGGTCAGGTGACCCCAGCAAGATTTCCAGGGTAGGTGATTGCAACACCTCTGTAAGGAGCTTATTCCACATATTTAATATGTAAACTTATTCCATATTAAATGGTAATTTAATGCTTTCTAAAATGACATAATACAACATGAAATATTTCTTTAAGTATGAATAATTAAGATTTTACAAACTATGGGTGAACTGATATTCATAACATTTCTCTCTATATATATTTTTTCCCCAACAGAAGTTTTATGAATCCTTATGAGCCATTCATAATTCCAGAATATCTTCGTGATCAAGTGGAAGAATTTGAGGCTTTGCATGATAGTATTTCTGACAGCGATGATTATCAGAGATTTTTGGATAATAACCCAGACCCAACATGTAAAAGTTTATATGAGTAGGTATTAAATTTTTGTGTTCATCAGTTCAAAATTGCTAGGTTTTTTTTCTCTGTGAGTAATTTTTCAATTACCAATGTAAACATACCAATTTAAATGCAGGTAAGTTCTTAAGTTCTTCTGATCTCAGTTAAGATTCAATAGATTTCATTTCCATTATCCACATAAGAGAGGTTGAAGCGGTGGTCAGAAATAAAACATCCTACTTGATACGTTTTGAAATAACTGACAGTAAATATAAGTGAACTTTTGAAAGATACAAATAAGTTGAGGGTATGATTGTATCCATATAAAGTCATGTAAGACATTCCATAAAGTGGATAGCTGGAAGCTTGTTCTGAAGGGCATCAGATTTCATGGTCTTGGTGACAGAATCCACTTTTTAATTTTGCTAATGCTTACCTGATATAAGGTCACATCTCTTCTTATACACTTCAAATTTGAATTAAAAGGTCCCTGAGTGTAAATGGTTGGCAGTATCTTGAGTTGCACAGCCACCTACTGGGAACTGAAAAGAGTTCACCCTTGATTCAGCTGGAATGAATGAACTTAGAGGTGAACAGCTGTGATCCAGATATCATGGGGTTTCTTCTTTCTTTTTGGCGTTCAGACTTCCACTTAAAAATCTAATCTTAAAAGATCTAATTTGTTTTCCTAAACAATAATAGATGGGTGGGTCATCCAGGAATTTCACTAGGGCTAAGATAAATGCATGTCCCTTAAACAGTTTTCAACAGAAATTAAAATGCTTTTGAGATGAATCAGCTATGTCTAACAATGGAGTTTGACAACTTGAGATGGAGCTATCATCAAAGACCATAGTTTTAGGTATTGTACTTGTTCCTTAGGTTGGTTTGGCAATTTGAGTTCTCAGTAGCATTTCTTTACTATTTAAATACTGTTTTGTCTCCCCTGTCCCTGCGCAAAAGATCATCACAGATATGTGAAAGGGTGAACGTGATTTTATGTAGTACTGTCAAATATCCAAAATAAAGATCTCCAAAAGGTTATATTTTTCTACAATCTTTTCAGTAATCACAAGTGTTGCAACTAATGGTAGTAGCTTAAAAAAAGAGGGGTGGATTTTGTTTGAGCAAGGAGTTTTCAATGATCTGTTTTAAAGGTAACACATGTATATACGTACTGTTACAGCAAACGAAGCGTTTTGAGGGGAACATGGGTAAAGTGGGTATTTTTGTCTTAACTAATTGCAATAAGCATTGGTTTTATATACAGTGTATAGAGTTAAGATCTCAAATGGAAAGATCATGTTAAATTGATCTAATTGATTGGACAGTCAGTGAGTTGATCTACAATTACACAGTCCCTCTCTGTCTGGAGGGTTTACTTGCTGACTAAAGGTTTGTTTCTGTTTGTAATACCTCTTCTGGACAGTGGAACTATGCTTGCTGTGAGTAATTGCTATGCAGTTCACAGCAAGCTTAAAGGTTTAGATGTAAAAACCCAAACTCTTCCTTTGGCTGTTATAAATAATTGCTTAGTTGTATTATTTCTGAAGAGTTAGGAATGTGGACCACTTTTTAATCTTTTTTTGTTTTTTTTTGTTCTAGTGAAAAACATAAATAGGAGATCATCTTTGGAGCTATTTCCAACTTACAAGCAGTCACATGACAGTGTTTTTTAATCAACACATTCCTTATCAAAGCATTACAATATAGGTACAAAGGAGCTTTATCCTCTGAAAGCTCATAAATGGGTATACAGGGAACTAGTGAATACTACAGTGGATTTGTAAGGCACTCTATCAAGTCTTTAGGAATCATAATTTTCCTGCCTGTTTTATTTTTATAAAGTTTATTTTCATTCTTCTCCCTTTTATGTTTACTTAACTTTGCAGTGTTTAAAACAGCAATGCTGACTTCTTTTTAATCTCAACCCAGTGTTTTCTGTAGTTAGTTTGCCTGCTTGATAGCTTTTGCTGTTTACATCTTGCAGCTAGCTAAAGTATGTTCTACTTTTTCTGTGTTAATGGTTGAAATAAAATGTATAATATTTGCTTCTCTTTGGAGAAATGAAATATTAGTTGCGAAATTCCACTTTGCAACTTAATATGTAGGTAAAAACTTCAGTTTGTAGTGCTAACATTCTTATGATTTAAGAAAAGTTAGTATGAATCACTGTGGTAACAAAGTAGAGATATAAAGAACAAATATCTAGGATGAAAAATTACTTAAAATAATTGCTAAAGCTATTTCATTTTATACAAATTATTTTTAGTAATGTAAATCTCAAGTATGACTTGAAAGTGAAATGAAAAATGTTTTGATTAATGGGTGTAATTCCTAATTTTTTTTTTTTAAAGCTATTTCTCTCAGATATTGGAGGAACATGGACCCATGGAGATTGATGATAAATTATTAGTTGGAGAGTATGAACATTTCCCTGAAGAAGCTCGTAAGATTGTGGAGAATGCTGGAGGTTTAAAACCTTTCCTTCTGAGATCCGCTCATTTTGTTTTGATGGACAACTGTATTGGTTTGATGAAGCATGCCATTCTACTTAAAGAAAATGCAGATATCCTAGCTGAAACTAAAGATACTAGAAATGAAGAAGAAAATTGCATAGCCTGGCCAAATATTCAAGGAAACTCTTCTAAAAGCAAACTACAGTTAAACCCAGCTGCTAAGGAGTTCAAACCAGTGTCTTATATTAATAAACCTTATATGCCAGTTCCTGCTGATGATACATTAGCAAGCTATGAGACTCAAGAATGTTCAGCCATAGGACATTCCTCACATATTTCTTATAGTCCATTGCATTCTTTGCCAAATGAGAGCACTGTTACCACAGAAGAAGCAGTATCTTTTTCAGATGTATTACTACCCTCAGTAATTCCTAATAACCGCAGCATACTTCTGACTGATTCCTCAGTTTATCAGAATGAAACAATGTTGCCAATCCTCTCTCAGCTGCCTTCTGTTCCAAATGTTGCTAGCCAACCTAGTTATATATATGCTGATTATAAAGCACATCTTGATATTGATGAAACTGCAACATCAGACAGAAGGTGCAGCTCTGGCATTCTCGTACCAAATCTAATGCAAACATACCAGGATACTCGGTATGTAGTGGAGAACTTAGATTTTGAGTTCTGTGGAAATAATCTTGATGGGGTGAATAATACGAGTGAAGCTAAATATGATATATCTGCTATTAAAAAGAAAATAGAAAATAAAAATTCATCTGTAGTGAAAAACCATCCACACACAAGGATGATAGCTGTCCAGGTAAGAAGTAAAAAGGAAGAGAATCTTTTGAGGGCTCTTAATTGATCATGACAATGTATGGGATCTTGTATTTGGTACTAATCCTTTACAGTGAGGTAGTACAGGTGGTACAGGTCAATATTAAATTTATTTTAAAGGTCAGGACAGTTCCTTTCCTCTTAATTTTACTTACTTCAGAAAGAATTAAATCTTAAATAAATTAAAGAAAAAAAATTGCATCTAAATTGTGGTGAAGAGAAATGTTCAATTCAAAACATCTGTATTTTCTTAGTCTTCTGGTAAACAACATTAAATTTCACTTAAAGGGTGGGTTCATAAAACATTTGCAGGATTGGATGTTTTATAGTTCTCCCAAATCAGTCAACTGACACTTACCATAGTTAAATTGATATCAGTTGGTCATATTAATGGAAGAAGGCTGAAATATTTGTATGGACATGAGAAGATATTTTGAAAGTTGACTAGTTTACCTATTTTTCATCAACCTCTCACCTCTTCTTCCCCCCCCGCTCCCCCCAATAAACTTCTCTATAATTTTATTCAAGCAAGAAAGTAGGGAATAAGAGTCCGCTTACAATACCCTTTTTTAGCAACCGGAAAACAAATGCTGTGTTCTATTAATTTCATAAGATGTCCTGCAAACTATAGAATACTTAACAATACATTTTGCTTACCTAGTAATGAGACATATTTACATTTTAGTTAACATTTCAGTTTCATATTTAAATCTACAAAATCAGCAAAAATAAATTTGATCTAGCTCTTTTGGTATAACAGAATATTAAAAATATACGGTGCTGGTGGCATTTTATTTCCTATCTTAGTTATTATGGATTTCCTAGGGGTTATAATGAATTAAAAAAAAGTTGTTTGTATGATGATGACAGTAAAAAGAAAAGACCATCTTTGCACATAGTCCAGGAATCATAAAGTTCAGGGACATAGAAAAGTATTTCTTGCTGCAGATAAGCTTTTGACAGTACCTTCTAATTGCAGTTTGCATTTCTGAAGTCCATTGCATGCATCTTAAGGAAACATAACATTGGCAATATAAGAGCCCAATGTCAGAGTAATAAATTAGTATTCAAACAAGAATGAAGACCCTTTTGACTTTGATATTGTACAACCAAGCACAGGCGTCTTCCATGAAAACAGCTTTTCCAGCACATTCTTCAGGTCCTTTGGTGACAAGCTTGTGATGATGGGAGGAGGATTGTGAAGTCTGGAAGTTCCTAGTCCATGAACTGCCACAAAGATGGCAGTTACAAGAAGCTCATCTAACACTTGGAGCCAGCAGTGTGATCTGGCAGCTGTGACTGAGCAGCCCTCTTCAGGGTCCACTCTGCTCACCCCACATGGGGAGTAGGCTAGAAAAGCTGCCTTAAGCATAGTCTGGCTACCTTTTTTACCTGACTGGCTAACTGCATCCAGTGAGATCAACTTTACTATGGTCAAAAATCAACAAAGAGACACCATCAGTTTGGGGACCTTGGATATCAGGACACTCATGGACAATCCTAATAGTGAACACCCAGAGCGCTACACCACAATTGTTGCTTAAGAACTTGGTCAACACAACATGGATGTCACTGCACTGAGCAAGAACCCAGTGAGTGGGAGATAAGACAGCTTAAACAAGGAGGCAGCTATACTTTCTTCAGGAAGGAGAATGCCAGCTTCATGGAGTTGGTTTTGCCATCAAAAATGAACTCATAAACTAACTCAGCAAGTTCTCTATCAGAATTAATGAGTGCCTCTCCCCCTTAAACTGTCAGGGAGCCAATTACACCATTGTCATTGGCACGTATGCCTTGACTCAACTCTGCTGATGAAACCAAGGAGAAATTCTACAGCAACTTTGACCAAGTTCTATCTGGGGTCCCAGAGAGGCAGACTTACTCTCCTTGTTGATTTCATCACCCGAGTTGGAGGGGACTCAAACCTCTGGAATGGAACCATTGGCAAGGAAGGAATGGGAAAGATCAACTCCAGTGGCATCCTCCTTTTGACCAGATGTTGGTGATGGTGAGTCCATGTTCCGCACACCCTGTTCTGTCAGTTAAAAAGAAGCACAAGACATCATGGCAACACCCACAATTCAACCATTGGCACTTGATTGACTGTGTCATTGTTCGTGCCTGAGATTGCAAAGAAGTCCACATCACCTGAGCTATGCTAGGAGCTGATGATTGCTGGACTGATCACTGACTGATGCACTCAGTTATGTTGTTCAAACTGGCTCCCAAATGATGGCTGCAGCAGAAGTAATGCTGACAGAAAACTGGCAAATTCCAGTCAAAATTGATGGGAGAACGTCAGTAATGTTTGGCGTGCCTTCAAGTCCACTGGCAGCAGCACCTGCAAAGAGACTCTTGGATTATCTACCAGGAAAAATCAAGACTGGTTTGATGAGAGTGCCTTGGCTCGTTGGTGATTCAATTTCATTTGCTTGGAGTTGATGTTGCTCTGCCAAGCACAAAAAGGCCTTGCGTTTGCAGTCAATCAACTCTTGAATATTCCAGTCAGAGGTCCAGAGGAGGACCCGCAATATGAAGAACAGATTGTGAGAAGATGAGGTGAAAGTGATTGAACATCTTGCTGACTTCCATGTTATGTGCAGCTTTTTCACTCCCACCAAAGCCATCTATGGTCCGAGCACTCTGGGACCAACCCCTTTGAAGCCTAAGGGTAGAGGAGAGCTGATCATGAAAAGGGGAGCCATCTATGCCCATTGGAAGGAGCATTTTGAAGACCTTTTCAGTTGAGACTGTTTTTTGACAGGAGTGTTTTCCATTCTATTCCATAACATCTAGTTAGAAGTGATCTTGGAATTTCTCCAGCCCTAGGCAAGGTGAGGAAAGCCATCAGACAGATAAAGAATACAGCATCTGGAGCTGATGGACTCCTGATGAAATCTTCAAGGGGGTGGGGGTGGAGATGAGTTTGTGTCATAGCTCTACACCCTCATATTAAGGATCTAGTATGAGGAGGAAATCCCAGATGACCTCAGCCATGCCATCATTGTCACAATCTTCAAGAAAGGAGATGGATCTGACTGTGGAAATAACAGAAGGATCACCTTGCTGTCCACCTCAGGAAAGATCATTCGCTCACTCTGAAGCAGACCTTCAGGCAATCATTGACGTCTTTACCAAGGCATACAAGAAAATGGGACTGACACTTATTTAGAAGATTAGGGTCCTCCACCAACCAGTGCTTAGTGAGCAGTCCACAACTGCAGTCATTCAAATTCCATTGAGAATCTGGAGAGTGTTGAGTATTTCCTGTACCTTGGAAGCCATCTCTCACAGAAGGCTGACATCGACACAAAGAAATCCAGCATTGCCTTAAATGTGTACGTGCAGCCTTCAGACGCCTGAGGAAACGGGTGTTTGAAGATTGTGACATCAGATGGAAAACCAAGCTTATGGCTTATTGAGCAGTCATGATCTCCAGTATGGAGCTGAGATGTGGACAACATGCAGGAAAGTCTCAAGTCTCTGGAGAAGTACCATCATCACTGCCTGCAGAAGGTATTTCAAATCCAGTGGGTAGACAGATGCAACAACATTAGCATCCTCTCACAAGCAAGCACCATAAGCCTAGAGGCAATGATCTTCTGACATCAACTTCCCTCGGCAAGCCACATCATCCAGATGCCCAACTCTGGACTCCTGAAGCAAGTTTTATTCCCCCAGCTCAGTCAAGGTATACACTCAAGGAGGACAGAGAAAGTGCTTCAAGGATGTCTTCAAAGCCAGCTTGAAAAAATGCAGCATTGATATCAACTCATGGGAGGCTATCACCCAGGACCACCCCAGATGGAGGGAGAGTCTGCTGCAAGGATCTCAGTACCTTGAAACCTTCCAATGACAACAGGAGATGAAAAAATGGGAGCAGCGGAAACGGCATGTCATGGACCAAACCGAGAACCCAGAGCCATCCACCCTGCGTGGAAATGTGTGCCCAAGCTGCAACAGTGTGTGTTGAACCTGGATGGGCCCCATCAACCATTTTCAGACTCACACATAAGACAGTTGTGAAAGAGGATCATCCTTGACTGCAAGGGATTGCCAATGATACTTATTACCAGCAACTCCAAGAAGGCTAATTTTAAGAGGACTGTCTGCTGCTATCTGTAGATAATTATAACTAATACGCATTTACAAACATACATACTATTCTTGGGCTATTTTTGATTTGTAAGGATGCCATGTTGACAGTGTTGGCCTAACTCTTCTCATTGAAGTCCATATGAAATCTTTCCCTGACTTCAATAGGAGCGGAGGTTTTCCAGTCCTGCAGTGCTTGCTCTGAAGTTTCAGACAGTCTGAGCAGAGTAAACACAGCTTTCTTTTTAAAGATAGTAAGAGAAGGGCTGGTCTTAATGTGAATTCCTATTTGTTGGCTTGGGATTAGAGAATATTCAGTGAAAAGATCCTAACTTCACTCCATGGGTGAAGCCACTTTAAGAAATTTACATTTTTCTCAACATGACTTCTTACAGTGTAGGTGAGATACAGCCATATGTTCTAAGAATGAACATTTTTTTTTTTTTTTAACAGTTAGGTCCTTTCCTCCTTACAGAACTGAATTGTTGGGGAATGGATACAAAATATAGGGGATATAATTTCTTTTATTCTTAAATAATTTGTGCATTTTTGTAATCCAGGTACAGCGGGAATTAGCAGACAGGGAAGCTAATACTATGCCTTTTCATCCATTTGAAACTCAACAAGTAAGTAAATACATAATTTCTTCAGGCACTTTTAAAAAAATCTTTATATAATAATCAGTAGCCTAATGGAAAGCGAAGACTTCATTAATTCAGTACCTAACTGATTAAAAACCCTTGCATTTGATTTAAAAAAAACCATTTGTTTTGTTACTACTTTTAATATAGGACTCTTCATATGTAGAGGGGAAATTTTAGAGCACCAAAATCACCTCCAAACTATATTAAAATGTACCCAAAAACTTAAACTTAAGATAAAAGGGCTAACAAAGTGGAGTATTGAAAGGATAAGGTTGAATATGAAATAGGTCCGAGCATGATTGGCAAAAAGACATGTCTCTAAAAAGTTAGTTCAGTCAGTTCTATCAGTCAGATTCATGCCGTGTGATGAAGGAGGAAGCTGCATTTTCAGAGTTCAAGTTCTTAAATAATTCAGCTATTGCAACCAGTAACCTTCAAAATGCTTCATTTCCAACAATCCCAAACTGAGCCTGACTAAATACTCCACCATCTGGTTGTGGGGGGCAGGGGTAGAAAGCTCAAGTTGGTAAAGAGAAATGGCAGTGCGTATCCACATCAGGAGGAGAATGGCTCTAATTTTTCATGGCTAGATCTATGCTCATCATCATAGTTGGTTTCTTGAATGGAGAGTCTTTTCTAGCTTTTTTCTACAAAATTCTCAAACTTTGGATCATAGTTCATGTTAAATTTTGCCTTTAACATGTTGTGAATTTACGTTGCTTTTGAATGAGTGGTGTAACAAAATCTTTGATAACGTACTTTTTTCAGGGAGATATTTTACGTATGGCAAAAGAACATCAGGTATTACAGAAGCAACTAAAGGAAGCAAAAGAAAAATATGAGCAGCTGCAATGCCGAAGCACAGAAGAAACCAGTGTTTTAAATGAGCAGTTAAAAAAAAAAGTTGAAGAAAATAAGGTAATAGTTAAACATGGCTAATAAGACCAATTGCAGTACAATAGCTTTAGGGAGGTGATTGTTCAACAGAGCTTTAGAGATGTAAGTGGTAGTCACCACTGCAAAGCCTACTTAAGTGGCTCCAAATTTTATTAGTTTCTGTATTGTCTTAACATTTTTATGAAGTCAGCATGTGGAACCGTAAGTTTTTATACCCCAGCTTAGAAACTCGGCCCACAGTTCAACAGCAAGCACTTTTTGAGCGCCTATGCACATGCAGCAAGGCTGCTCCATTGCGATGCAATTACAGCACATCAGAGTAGACTGTGTTCTGCTGAAGCGTGGTAATTACCACGCTCCAGCAGACTCCAGCATGTTGTGTACCAGCGTCCCCACACTGAAAAATGGTGGCAGGAGCGCTTTAAAGCTAATTCAGTGAGCTTTAGTAAAAGTTCCCCACTGCCATTTTTCAGTATGGGGGGGACGCCAATACATGTGAGGTTCCAGGTGCTTTAATTAAAAAGAGTATTGAAGCTGCTCCAGTTAAAGCCCCACCCCCAAGTATATGTATAAACACCCTTTATGCCTAATCAGAAAAACTTAATTAATTTTTGTGAATGATAATGAAGACTCTCAAATACTGGCATGACCCAATGTTCTATTTTAGATTCATCAACTAGGAAATGTTTGTTCTTCGATTGGTACCTTTGCTCTACCTGATTATTTAGAAAGAAATGTTTCTCATTCAAGAAACCTCTTTTCTAAATATTTTCTGCCTTTAGATTTCAAAGAGAGAACTGGATTGGTTTCATCAAGATTTAGAAACAGAAGTAAAGAAGTGGCAGCAAGAGAAAAAAGAAAATCAAGAGAGATTAAAAGCAATAAAGAGTACAGCCAAAAAGCAGGCAGATACCAATGAAACGTGAGTATTCCTTTTGAAAACTGATGTTCTGCTTTTCATTTTTATGACTTTATTATTAATGGGATTAATTCCTTCATAATATTGAAATGTACTGTATTAGTCTGCTAGAAATAAACCATTTTAGATATTGATTCTGTAGACAAATGAATAACATAATTTATGTAAAAGTTCTGATTCTGAGATCTACTAAATCACTGATAATTACTAGCTTAGTAACAGGTATGGGGTGGAAATACATGGCTATTATTTTCACTGTTTGTAGATGGACTCGTTTCCTAAAAGCTTGATTCTGGCAGCCTAAAAAAGTTGTACCTCACTTTGCAGTTAAACCTACTGATAGTGATGGGGTTGGAAGAAAAGAAAATAATATTTTAATTTTGCTAAATACAGAATTATAACTTGTCAAAGCCACATGCTATATATGTTATAGAAAAATATGCATTGTGCTTAAAAAAAAGACATCATTTCTCAAACCATACATATTTGTATTTGCTTGCTTGTAATGCCTGTAGGTATTTGAGGAATATTGAGGAGGAGGACAAACAGTATAAAGTTATTTTGGAGGAGTTCCTTGAGATCAGGTAAATTTGTTTTAACTTTTTTGCATCACTGATACAGTGGTATTTGATTATCCTGTTAACTCATTTTATTAGGGTTGTTCTTATCTTAATGTCGGTGTCCGTTGCTCTAAATGTACAAGAACAATTACGGGTATCACATTTGAATACAAAATGCCTTATTCTTTTTGAATACAAAAAGCCTTTTCAAAATAAGGTATTAAATTTATTTAAAATGTAGTAAATAGTATCATTTTTTATTTAAATTCAATACCAGTTGCGGAGGGGCCCCCTAGTGGTTATTGCTTTTTAAAAATGTCTGAAAAGAGCTGCTTGTACTTCACAACATCCAGCAGCATAGTTTATTAAGTATCTATCATCTCTATTTTTACAAGAGTGTATCAGGCTTTGCATTAGGTTTTAAAGTTATATGCAAGTATTACTATACAAACTACATTTAATACTAAATCAAAATGCAACGTACTTAATGTAAAATGACCACTTAGAACCAATTAAACAACTTTTTACACTTGTGTGTACCATAATCTTGGCTTAATTTAGGATCACATATTTTAACTATCCACATATGGGATAATACCAAGATTTTTTTGTTTGGTCTAAAGCTATGAGCACAGACCTTCAGTTTCTACCAGGAGAAGCTCCACTGTCCTTTTAGTTCTCTCTGCCTCTTGTTTTCCAGCTGTAGTGTGGGCACAGCTTCCAGCCAGTGGGGAGCTATAACCACATCAGGAAGCTGAGTCTACACTATTGCTTCTCCCCATGCGCCCAACTCTGGGCTGTAGCATGAGTGCAGCTGGAAACTGCCTGGCCCTGGTGCAGCTTCACACAGGCTGGAAGCTGTGCCCATGCCACAACCCAGGATGAAGGAGGTGAGGGATAGAAGTGGCAGCGGCCTGGCTCCTGTGCAGCTTCTCACTTGCCAGTCCCGGCATGGGCACAGGCAAAGCCCTCTAGCTTGGTGGGCCAGATTTGGGCCATGGGCTATATGTTGCTGACCTCTGCTGAAGATTATCAGGTGCATGTCACTGAATCCACATACAGGTTTGCGTACATTGTTCCATTTCCTACTTTGCTTTTGGAACTTGGGATATGAATCTTCCTCTCTACAACTCCCCCAGTCTTGCTCATCTTTTTCATTTCCCAACCAGGTTTTCTTTTGGAACTGTCAGGAGATCATACAGTTTTGAGAAATGGGTTAAGTGCTTCTGTGTAATAGAGGGACTACCTTCTACTTGGAGTTATAGGAAAAACATGGCACTGTGAAAATTTAAGAACAAGACTTTAGGTTTATTTTTTTAAACATTTTAATTTAGATTTGAGGACTCATTCACACTGTCGTCTCTCTGTAGAAAGTGATCAGTGATGTGTATTTTAGTAGAAGAGAGAACTTTTAAAAGTTTAGTTTTTAAAAAGAATGCGTAAATTGTAGTTTATTTGGAATACTGTTCATTTGTAAATGATATTCCAATATATTATTTAAACTCTTTATTTTCCTTTAACTTCATAGTAATAAACTTGCAAATGAGAAAGTAAAACTGGAAGAGCTTATAAAAAAGAGCAAAGATCAATACCAAGAGTGTGCCAAAAGAACTGTCGCAGCAGAGGTAAGGAAAAAAATAGCTACGCTAGACTTTTTTTCATTTGCATTATACCTTGTTTGTGGGAATTGTTGAATCTGCTCACATCTCAGCATGAGTTGAATAGACACTTCTGGCGATTTCATTACAATTAGAAAATGACTTGCATGCCATTTTAAAGTATGCCTAAAAGCATTACCATAATTTAATTAAACAATAGCCTTGTTATATTTGGTATGTTATCCAAAGCTTTTGTCTACTTAATTGCAAATTATCAAGATTGTTTTATTTAAGTATTGTAGTAGTTGTTTATTGTTTGGGTCAAACTAATGTTGTCAGAAAATTAAAATAGGATCTAATGCTAAATGATAATTGCAATTTAAATACTTCCTGCGTCTTACCCTCCAAGGTCTGTGTACATTGTGTGTGCACACTGTTCCCGTTAGTGGGATTACACTATACTCTATTTAAGTATGTTGGCTTAGAAGTGAAAAACTGTGGGCTATCTGAAATATGCACTTATTCAAACTTAAGGTGAGCGTTTTTTAGTAAGCATACAGTGCTAGTAACACTGTACTAATGCCCTGAAACTGACTAGCTTCCCTAATTTTCAAGGCTTCTAATAGTTTCATTGGCCTTGAAAATGAGGAGAGAAAGTAGCTGTGAAATTTAATAGCTTCCATCATTTTCAAGGTTTCTAGTATCAGCCCTTTGACAGCTGCCTCCATACACCTTCTGGTGCAGTTAAAGGCAGTAAAATTAGTTGCAAAAGAGATGGATGCAGTTACTATGCAGTTAATCAGGGTGTACAGGGAAGCAGACAGTAGGGGCTGAAAGATGCTATGCACTTAAGCCAAGGGCAGGCTAAATATGGCCTGTTGGATGGATGCGGCCCACCAGGTAATTCCATCCAGCCCGTGAGGCCCCTCCGTAAGCCCTCTGAAAGCCCTGGCCCTCGCTGCCCCTCTACAAGCTGGCATCACCATGCAGGAGGTGCGGTTCTGGTTGCTAAGCAACCACCCCACCTTACCCTGGCCTGACCTGTCCCAACCCTGAGCCAGGGGGTATTAGAGACAAGAAGCCTGTGCCTGGCAGAGGCTTTTGCCTGATCACCCCCTGCCTGTTCCCAGGCTCCCTGCCTGCGAGAGTGGGAATTCAGGTAAGGGCCACACCCAACTGGGGCCAGGGACTACCGTTGGAGGAGAGGGGGTGGGTGCGCAGGGAGCTGTGCGCTATGGGGCCAGGTTGGGCTGGCCCCGCACACAGCAGGAGCATGGGGAACTGCACGCTATGGAGCCAGGTGGAGCTGGCCCTACACCTTGTCACCACGTGGAGCCAGGGGCTGAGGTGGGAGTGCAGGAGCTGTCACATGCTATTGTTAAGCCCCAGCTCAAGTCTGGGTTCGTGCCCGGTATGCAAAGGCCAATAAAGATACCAGGGGTGAAAGTATAAAAAAGATTTATTGCTAGCAATAAAAGGTGCAAGCGGAATAATCTCACCGAACAAGCACACCAGATATGCAATACTAAGCCCCTTATATACAAGGGTTTGAATCTTCATAAGCATCCTTGTTTGCTAATTGGCTGAAAAGGAGTGACGCAAGTAGTTCTTTACTGAGCATGTCTCTATACCTGTGTTTTAGCTATGTATCTCATTAACATACATATATGTTTCATTAGCATATTTCTTCCCCACCTAGGGGGGTGATTTTTAGTATTATAATGAGCTCTTTGTCCCATTACCTCTGATTCTGTTTTTGTTTTCAAGCCTCCTCTATCTAAGACTGTCTGCTCCTTATCATTGCAGATGGGCATTCGTCACATAACATTCACTTTTGCTTAGGCTTTGCATAGTAGTTTCTAGGTCGAACCTCACACTATGGGGCCAGGTGGAGCTGGCTTTACATGCTGCCACTGCATACAGCTGGGGACTTAGGCAGGAGCACTGTTGGGTTGGATGGTGCTGGTCCCACATGCTGCCACCGCCTGTGGCTTGGGACTGGGGTGGGAGCATGGGGAGCTGTGTGCTGTGGGGTCAGTCAGAGCTGGTCCTGCTCGCTGCCACTATGTACGGATCCAGGGATTCATGCACTCCGGGGACTCTGAGGACCCACACCCTCCCATACACCCCACCCCCCTCATACCCCCAACACACCCACACACTCCCACCCCAACCACACATCCCTATCCCACACCTACCACACAACCCACCTCCAACACACCCACACCCTCCCGTACACCTCACCCCTCCACCATACCCCCAAAAACACCCACTGCCCCCCTACCATTCCCTCCCACACACCCCTACTCCACAGCCACATCCTTCCACACCCACTCCCCAACCAAACCCTGTGACATATACTCCCCATCCCCCCCCCAAATATACAAGAGTAAGACTATTTTCCCAGGCAGGGGTCAGGGCTGTGCTTGGGCCGGGTGGCAGCAGTGCAGGGATGTGGGCTATGGGGTGGGCTACAGCTATAGTGGCAGCCCACCCTCAACCCATGCAGATCTGGGGGTCATGTGCCCCATGCCTCCCTTGGGGGTGCGCACAGCAGCGGGAGCCACCCCCTTCCTCCCCCCCCCCCCCCAAGCAGCCCCTGGATGAGTTGCTCATGGCTCTGTCATGTACCTGCCCCATTCCCTCCCTCACCGCATGGGGCCTCAATCTGCCCCCCCAACAGACTTATTGGCCAGACGCTGCTCTCGAAGCTGCTGGGCTGCGCTCCTAGCTGCATGCATGCTGCAGCTGCGTGCATGCACACCACATTTATTGGCGACATTATTGTGCACATCAGCCAAAAAAAGTCAATTGCCAATGATGCCAATTTTCTTTTTAGCAGTGCCAATACAATATGGACTGGTGCACCTCTAATTGGCAAGACTGTTAAAAGCCTTTGTTTTCTTATACAATACCTCACTCAGTACTGCAGTATTCTACAGCTAACCTTTCTTGATTAGAAATCTACTTCAGTGCATTATAAAAAACCACAGGTCAGTGCATTGACTAGAGAACAGATTGAGGTTGAATTGAGATGAATAACTTGGTTTTATTGCTTATGCTAGGAAAGCACTTGCAGTGTATATTTTTACAGTCATCACACTTAATTGTAGGTGTCAGTACTTGAAAACTGGAAGACTGCTGAGGTATGCAAGTTATGCAGCATAGTTGCAAATGCAGAAGCAAATCTTAAATGGCTAAAGGTAATTAGCAGGTAAGTGGCATGTAATGTGACTAGAATTTCTGCAGCAGTTACTAAATAAAAACAAGATTGTTAATTTAAAATAAATATGATAACTGTATAACAGACACAGCACTGCATCTAGGATGTTACCTATATCTTAGATTTAATTTGCAAATGTAAACATTCAGTAATTTGATCTTGTTTTCTGTTTTAATACAATCTTATTTCCTTTAAGGCTTTTTTGTTTTGTTTTGATTAATGGAGTTATACATTAACATTACAACAAACTAACAAGTGTTCATATTACCATACATGCTCATAATAAATGTCGTTCGTAACTTTCACACACTCTTACATTCAAAAACTGGACAGATGCATCAGACTGTCACTGATGCCATCATCAGATAAAACTCTGCTTGATTGAAGTTTTAGTTTTGACTTGCCTGGGAGGAGAAAAGAAGGCTTAGAAAATATACCCATTTATCTGTTTAAAAAATCTCATACAAACTTAAGTTGATAGTGTATTTAACGGCAGATTTGAAATCTCTTAGCAGCTCTGTTTCACCATCACCTCAACTGAAGTCGCAGGTAGATGAGTGGGAAACATTTCATTCAGATATCAAGAAAGAAATTGAGAAAGTAGAGGTAAGTCTACTACTCTTCAGTTTTCCTATATGAGGGGTTCTTAATTTTTCTCCTTAACAAAATGCAGAACTGAGTTGTGTAAGTGGTGGTTAAGTTAAGCAAAACAATATATACTTGGTAGGGGGTGGGGACCAATTTTGTTTGCAAATCATTGTATATTCTTAAATATGTCCTTTACAATTTAATATTTCTGTTCTTTGTGTGTTGTTTGAAGGAAAGAGTTCTTGTTGCAAACAGATCTCAAATAGGTACTGTTTTGATGCATTTACTTAAATAAAAGAACATAAAGGGCTCAGATCTGTAAGTGCCATGCCAGCCATGCAGGCAGCCATGTCCATTAACACCCATTGATTTCATTGAGGTATGAGGGGTGTTTTCATGCCTCACTGAAATCAGGCATGAGATTCAGGCATGAGTGTTCACTCATGCAGACTTTAATGCTTCATTGGCAACATTGCAGGCCAAAAGTTTTAACCATCTTTTCACATTAACTTACCAGCTAACTTGTGGGGAGTTTTCTACTTGGGGGCAAGAGGGTATAGACTGCAAATGGGTAAATTGTTTGCAGAAAAAAGTAATTTGAAGCAGTTGGGGTGCACAGAGAAAATATTTTCAGTAGTCCTAAATCTTTAATGACTTACCTTTTTTAACCTATTAGCATATCAAATAGAAAATCAGTTTTTTCTGTAACATAGGACATATTTTGTCTCCCACAAAATCTGGTAGCATTTATTGATCTTTTTTAATTGTTCATGTTTTTTTCTTTAGGCCCAGTATGAAGAGAGAATCCGTATGGTGAAAAATGGTGCTGTGCTAAATGATCTCTCTAAAATACAAATTACAGACCTTCAGCCTCCTCCTAGTGTCTCAGTAAGCATCTTGTAGCCATTGATAATTTTCCTTTTTCTGTGTCAAAGAAGTAAATGAAACAATTAACCTTCTTCCTTGAGTATGTACCAGTAAGCCCTGTAATAACAGCTGGAGGTGTGCATGCATGTGAGAGCAGGGGAATTTGAATGTGTGTACAACAAGGCAATGTGTATATTCTGTTCTTCCTGCTCTCATGTGATGGTATAAAGAGAAAGTTGGTTGTAAGGTAAGACTGAATTGAATATTTGGTTTCTCCCTTCAGAGACCTTAGTAAAACTGAGTCTTCAACCAGCTTTGTAAGGGAATGTTTATCTCAACTCTTCCAGCAGGGGCTGCAGGCAAGGCAAGAAGGGCTGCTGGGCTCAAGAATTGCCAGGTTCCCAGCAGCTAGAGACCTTCACCTTTCCCTGCTAGGGAACTTTTGCAGCCCACTCTTCTGCCAACCAGGCTTCACTATCAGGATCAGAGGAGTCCTGGTCCTGATGCTGATCCCCCCACAACCCCATGCCAGGCATCAGCTGATTGTCGGCATTGGTATAGTGGTGCCACCCATTTAATTTATGGTGCCATGCACATGAGAAGTTTCCCATTTTTTGAGGGATAGCTTTGTAACTAGTTTTTCACTTTATGGCACCATAAATTAGCTGAACACGTAACTCTGTTCTTGTTAATCCCACCATAAACTCATTAATCATATGATAACTATAACATGCCCAGGGCCTTGGTTTTCCTCTTCATCTATTGTTGCTTACACTCTGTACCTAGAAAACCCTTTCAGAATCAAGGCTCTGTTGCATTGGGTACAGGAGACATTATTATAAACTTAAAGGTTTCAGAATGGTTCATGCATGTACTAACTAACCATTTAATCTTGCACCTTTGGGAATATCTTGGGTTTTTTTCTAAGTACCTTTCTGCCCTCATTTATACACATCTCTTGTGTTTCATAACAATGCTGCTTTTATTTCTATATCCCATCATCATTGGTAATCCCTCATAGTTGTGGATAGTTGTCTTCCATGACTGCCTAACTTGTGGGTCTGAAGATGGCTGACAAGGCCACTCTGGGATTGATGAGTTCTGTTTCAACTCGGGCATGTGTTTCCACGTGGGTTGGCTGGCTCTGGATTCTTGGTTCTTCATCTGAAAGCATTGTGCAAGGAGGATACTGCCTGCATTTCACTTTTTTACCTCTGAGTGTTGTTTAATCTGGTGTTTGAGGTCACTGTAGAGTAGTGCAAGGATAACTTATTTCAGAAATGAATTGTCACCTCCGTAGTATGCTCGGCTCTAAAAACCTTTTTAGTGGGCAGACGTTACGGATTTTTAAAATATTCCTTCCTTTCATGCGAATACAAAGTGGTTCCTTTTGACGATCTGTTTTTATTATGCACTTAAATCTGGCTTCAGCTTTTTTTATTAAGTGATGATTTGTGCACTGTTAGATAACATTACCAGAATTATAACAATCTGCAGGATGGGTACATTTTGAAATTTGATTACTAGTAAAACAACTTGCTGAAGAATTTAGTAAGAAGTTGTCCATGACTAGCAATTTGACAGTGCTTCATTTTATGAAGGCTTGTTACTACTAAAGTTTCATTTAAACTTTGTTTAACCTACATGAAAAAATTAAAATTATCCAGAGTATACCAGCTGTACAGAAGTTTACACTTGGCACAAACCAAATTAATTTACATTTCCACACAAATATTAAATCTAATCCTCTCTTTCAGAAAGCAATAATTTATACTAAAAACTTCAATTGACTTTGCTGGGTCCATATGAGTTAAGGGGTTTTAACTTTATGCTTTTTAGCATGTCTTGCTATTCAAAATGGATTCTTTCTGAGAGATGAGATAAACTGTCCATGAATAAATCTAGGGTGGAAATCAGTGAGGTTTTTAAAACAGCCTTCTAATAGAGTAGGAGGGGCAAGGAACCCATTTGTTTGAGAGAGTTTGATCAGTTTATGAAAAGAATTATACATAGCCTGTAGAGACTGTAGCAGTCATTTATTCCTTAATGTACGCACATTTAAAGTTTTAAAATACTTATTTTAAAAAAAAATTAAACTCACTTTTACCTACCTCCAGTCAGAAGACCCAAATGCCATTTATTGGGCTCCTGATGCACACCACCAATTTCAAAACATTCTTCTTTAAAACCCAATGAGTGTCCAGAGCCACCCCTATTGCTAACCCATGAGAGTGCTCCAATCTCATCTGTGCGTATGCTGTTTGGAGCAGTTCTTGGCCATGTGTATTGTGGTTTTTGTATTTGTGCTGTGAAGATGACCTGGGTAAAGCTGGGTAGTATAAAATGGTACCTTATTGTCACTTACTATGAAGACTTAAGTAGAGGACAGTTCATGTTGTTAACCATAGCCTTAACATGTTCAGAAATAGTTTGACTAATTTCCTACTTATGCTTGAAAAAAATGTTTTTCCTCTAGGTCTTGCAAGGCTGGCCCCCTATTAATGATCCAGCCATCGTATTGTGTTCATCTACACCTGTGCATCCAAACTTACTGCCTCCATTTTCAAACCCTAAAGACCAAAGTCCAGTGCGTTCTGCACCTCGTGAGCAGAGCAGAAGTAAAACAGCACATAAAAGTTCTAATTATTCTACAAATAATGGATCAGTAAAAATACTTTCTGAAACTTTGGGAAGATCATGCTCTGATCAAGTGCTAGTAGCTCAGCCATCTGAGATTTCTGGACATGCTGCTCAAAATATCCAGCTGAGCCACCAAAATGATCCACCACCAGCACTGGCACAGTTGGACTCTACTAGAGGTTCAAACAAGAAAGCAGTTCCAAAAGCATTTGATAATATCATTTCACATCTAATGACTATATTTCCACATTATACCAGGTATCTTTCTTTTAAGTCCTTTCTACTCTTGTGGGTTTTGATGGTTGTGGTGTCACAAATCCATGGAGAGAATGTTTTGGGTTTCCTAGCAAGAAGACTCCTGTTTCAGCAAGAGACGAGATGAATTTCAGGGAAGCTTCTCTCCCTACTTGGTAGGGCTGAAGTAATGTTGCATCTGTGATGGTTCAGGAATTATGCAAGGGGCAAGAGTTATTATGGGTGATACCTTTTATTGGTCCAACTGCCAATAAAGACAAGGCATTCTTCATCAGGTTCCTCTGAATGAAGAATACCTTTCATTTAAAAGCTTGTCTAACTTTATCCCAAGCGGGGCTCATGGTAGAGGTGATATCTTTCATTAGACCAACAGGATTTTTGCAAAAAAATGTACTTAATTGCAAGCTTTTGGGCACAAACACCCTTCACCAGGCATCAGAGAAAAGACTTTTAAAAGTTCTCCTGAGTAGAAATGAAAGTTCATATTTCATTTCTTTATCCCAGCCAGGCATTCATCCAATAGAAGATATCATCCACAAAATTCCTTGCCTCTCTTCCTTACTTTCCCATTAAGATTAGTTTGAATATTTTACAAGAATATCTAGTTGCTTTAGTTTCCTTATTTCAGATTGGCTTTAGGATCCAAGCAGAGAGAACACATTTCCAGGTATCCAGCACAGTGATGCCTGGAAATGTGTGCAGAGCTATTACTATCAATTTAATGCCTGAAAGCTGAGGGTTTTTACATGCTGTGCTAGTTTGTAGTATTGCTTTCTCAGTATGCTGTAGAATTGTCACCAAATACAATTTAATTTCTCCCTCTTAAGGTTTGACCTTACTAATTTCATAAAAGAGGTACGAATTAAAAAAGGAAACACACTTTCAGGGCTGAGCCAAGATGAAATCCTTAGCAGTGTGACAGAACTCATTTTGGATCACCAAATGAAGAAAAAGGTACACTTTTCTTTTCAGTTGAACTGTTTGTTTCACTATCAGAGTTGCCAATGAAAAATGTTCTCAATTCTTTTGTCATAACTAAAAACTGAAACAAAAGTCCAAAAGGACACAAGTTTTTGGCCAATCCATGGCTTTCTGCTTTAAATTAACAGCAGCTTCCTAATGACACCTGCCTAGGTTCTGATCTCAGCAGAGAGAACTGAAAAGTCAGCATCCTCTGCTTCAGCAGGACAGACACAGAAGCTATCCAAGCCTGCAGAAGGAAGTGTGTCCAGCCCATCCAAGGCAAGGCCTGCCTATAAAACTGCCAAAACCAAAATGTCTTGTCCCTTACAGCCAGCTGAGCATCCCTGGAGATTGGTTGGAGAAACATCAAAATCAACATGGAAAAAATCAAGAGATTCTGGTGTAAGGTTTTCTCTGCTCTTAAAAAAAAAATGTTCAAATGATAATAAAATGCGAAGAGTTCCTTGACACATTTGCCACTGGGTTTATAATTAAATCAAAGTGTACTATATCTTAATTCAGATGGAAGCTTTTCTTGTTTTTTTTTTAAAGTCTTGATTCCTTATTTTTATGCAGAAGAGGATAGATTTTTATAACATCTGATTAGTAAGATTAGATCTTTGTGTACAGCAGTAATTACTGACACATCCTGTAAATACTTGATAATAACTGCAGGACAATAATTGATCTGATATAGGCACAACTGTGAAGGACAGCTTTTTTTCCCTGTTACTTTATTGCTATAACAAATATTTTAGGTGAGAGCTTTTAAAATGTGAATCTAGCTTTTGGAGAAAAAGGGGAAGTGTCTGTATACTGTGCTTCTGGCGCTGCTGCTAGACTTAACAGGTCCCTTGCTTTGTTTTGCATCAGTTATAGCCCAGGGGTCAGCAACCCCACAGCATGCGTGCCAGACAATGGCACATGAAGCCGTTTTGTTTGGCATGCCACATCTGGCCCCAGTTCTCGGTAGGCCCCTGCCAACATAAAGCCTGAGCTGCTCACAGCAGGCGGTGGGAAGGCTGTAAGCCCTGCTGTGAGCAGCCTGGGCTCTGTGGGGTGGCAGGGTCCTGCCCAATGCCCAGGCTGCTTGCAGCAGGCAACCACCAGGCTGCCAGTGGCTGCAGTGAGGTCCGAAACCCTGGTATTTCTGGTCTGGCTGCACGCGCGCCTCGGAGCAGGTGGTGCTCAAGGGGCTGGGGCTGTGCTGCCACAACAAAGAGCAGGCCCTCGTGGCTTCCCTGCCATCTGTCCCTGGCACACCAACTTCTTCCATGTCGAGGTTGCAGGGTTTTTTGGCACTCGGCCCAAAAAGATTGCTGACCCCTGACACAGTCATCTTTAAAATGGTGGGAGATATCAGGGTGAGGTATATTGGTGATTAAAAATTAAG
Source organism: Alligator mississippiensis (assembly GCF_030867095.1). Lineage (NCBI taxonomy): Eukaryota > Metazoa > Chordata > Crocodylia > Alligatoridae > Alligator > Alligator mississippiensis. The sequence goes on from NC_081824.1 coordinate 295,142,285, forward strand.
GAAAATGTCTTGAGTGACTCATCTGAAGAGTTATTATGCTCCTAGACTTTATTTTAGAAGCATATACAATTTATGTAGCAGCATTATTTAGATGGTACAGTATAAAGATGTATTTGAGAGGCGAGACAGACAAACAGACCTACAGGTATTTAAGGCACTTGGAAAAGCCTGTTACTGAAGTATGTAGCAATCAGAATACAAGAGAGGTATAGATTCTCAAAGCCTAAATTTTACCTCTTTCTAAGTATCTCGTTACTGCATTTGGTAATATTAGTTTCACAGCATTGACTGCATAATCTGCAGTCTGTAAACTCAGAAATGCTGTTCTTACTTGCTGCTGAGCTTTTACATCTCTAAGTGAATTGGGTTTGTTATCCATACATTTTCAGGGAAGAGTCTGTGATTCAATGTCACAAAAGTACCATGGGGAAAAAATAAGACTTTAATTTGGTTGTTCCATTCCAGTCTGTATAATGGGTTAAAAATGAGTAGTCAGCTAACTGACAACTTCCTAGTAATTTTTAAATGTTATGTCTGTATCTATAGGCCTCTGAGGAAGATCCATGCATAATATGTCATGAGGACTTAAGCAAGGAAGCTGTGTGTGCGCTAAAATGTGGACACAGTTTTCACAGAGAGGTAAGGGCAATTTTTTAATCATAAGAAACATACTTGTAAGCCATTTATAACTGCTTATCGGATGTAAAACTTTTCAGTTGAACAAGAAAGCATTATTTTTTCCAAAGAGCCTTTTGTTATGCAGACTTTTAGCATCAATACAAAAATGGCAATTTCATCATGCCTTGAACAAAGTCGATAATTGAAAAGATCAGTATGTTCTCCCCATGTGTTTCTTTAAGTGGCAGGCCCTGGTAGCAGGGGTATTAACAATAGCATTAGTACACAGCAGATTGATTTTTAGATGATCATGTGCATTATCATGAAAGCAGATCCCAGATTTTCCCAACGCCATGTCTGTAGAGCAGCCATCCAGCTTCAAAGCAGCTGGGGGCCAAATGCCCTGGACTGCACCAGGGTGAGGCATAGGCCTCCCTAGGCCACACATTACGTGGATGCCCCCTGCACACATGCATACTGTGCCCTCCCATACAGCTCCAACACTGCTCAGTCTGAGGGGTCACCCTTAGCTCTCTGGCCTGCACCATGCTGTATTGCCCCCCAGCCCTGGGGTGGGGACAAGCGGCTAAAGCCAGAGGAGATAGGGGGTGGGGGCTGGAAACTCTAGCCACTGTTGTAGCCAGAGCAGTGAGAGGAGTAGTGGCTCAGCAGGAGCCCTGGGCCCACAACTTAACCCTTGTAGGCCATGTGTGGACAGCTCTGTCAGAGTACTTCAGAAACTAACTACCTATTTTTGAAGAAACAGTTTATGTTAGCATTTCTTGTCATATGTTTGCAAACTGGAAAGTTGAGATTTAACAAATTTTCCAAACTATTTTTCTTCCACCTTTTTACAGTGTATAGAACCCTGGCTTAAAACACAGAGGACATGCCCAACCTGTCGAGTTCATGTCCTTTCATCTGAAGAGTTCCCTGAACTTCCTGGAAAAAACAGAAATGCTTGAACCTTGTTATTACATCTTTCTATTAATCTGAATATTAATCATGTTAGTTGCTGCAAACAGGTAGAGAGTGGTTCTGTGACATGTACTGCTGAGAAGTATGAGCAAAAAGCCTGGTTCTATGAAATCAGTGGAGCCAAATTTTGTCTCAGTTAAAACTAATTCAAAATTTTACTTCTAACAAGTCAAACCAGTAAACTTTAATACTGAAAACTTTCATCTTGCACAGTTACTGGCCAAACGGGCGTGAGAGTTGACATAACTCATTTCTGTCATTATCTGGTTTATAAATTTAAACTGATTGTATTCAAACAGTGGAGTAGGATTGATTGTTTGTTTGTTTGTTTATAGGGGACACATAAGCCACCACATTTGCCTTCCTCAAAGTAAGATTGCTTTGCAAAGATTGCAGAGAGGCAGCTCAGTTGCTGCCTCTTTGGAGGAAACTGAAAATTGATTTAATACACTGAAAACTCTCAAGAATGGTAGATCTCATTGATCTTTGCATAAATTGGATCTGTCGACTGCACTCAGGAGTGCCATTGTGAAATGTAAATTTTTATGGTATAAACAGGCTGAGCGCATGCCCTTTGTATGCAAGTCCCTAATGGATAATATTTGACCTTGAATGCTAACATTTGTTTTATGAAAAAACAGTCAATCCTACCAAGATGTCTAGAGATGCTTATGTGGAAGCTTATATGAATTCCCATATAATATTTCCCTACAGTATTGCTCCAGTGTTTCAAAAAAAAAAAAAAAAAAAGACTAGAATTCTTTTCTCTGCTTGGTCAGTAAAAACTAAGAAAATATTAATGTGGTTTTAATTAGCTACACTATAATCCATAAAAATATTTTTAAATGGACAGCCAGGTAAAATAATTAAGTTTCCCAGGCATAAGCTAAATAGTGGCTATAATGAAAGAGTTCAGATCACAAACTCGTACCTATCTATTATGAAGATATTCTTAATATAATCACTGCTTCTCCTTTCACAGACATTGTTTCTAAATACACCCCCTATGGCTTTTGTATTAATTTTTTGAAGAAGACTAAAGTATTTTGTATTCCAATAAGTACTTTTATTATGTGTTGTTTTGTAATGGTAGAGCTCAAAATGAATAGTAGTTAAGGTTTTTTTTTAATGTACTTCTATCGGGTTTATTTTTATCAGTAATACAGTATATGGTTTAAGCCTCCTTGTTCAGATTTTTTTTTTTTTTTTTTTGCTTAAACTAATAAAACAACTTTTTTAGCTAATTTTTCTAATGAGGCAGTGTTATTACTATTTCATTTGTATTCTCTGCATAGACTGGCTTGTCTTGTGTTCCCTGCCACAGAGGGTATAAGCATCTGAAAAATGAGGTGTGGTAAATTATTTTTTATTAAAACAGTCGATGTTCTTATTTGAAGTAGAATATACAAGTGTCTTGTGATTCAGAGAAACTCATTGTGGGCACTTTCAAAATCTGCTTCAAGCTGCCTCTGACCTAATTTTCTGTATCCAGTCATGTAACTTTTTCTACAAGTCTTAAAGTACTGATTAAGCTATCCTAATGGTCAAATAAGTTGTGAGATGAAACCCAAAGACTACCCACATTAAGTACAGCTAAACATTTTGAGCTCTAAAAATGCATAAAAGCAGTAGTCCCTAATCTTCAGCAGCCCTTTAACTACAGTACTTGACCTAGTTATGTTCAGCAGGGAACATCACGTTTGGCTCTCTTGTCACTCTGAAGAAACAATCTGTGCAACTCAACATGCTACCTGTAAGTCACAGATTGGGGACCACTTCTTGAAAGTATTAAAATTTAACTGGTTACACAAGACGCAATTATCTGATTTACAACATTGTTGTCCACAAAACACTTTCTCAGCATCTGAAGTATTAAACTACTTTGTAATCACTTCAGTATATTCCATGTTAACTTAGGTTTTGTGATCAAGTAAACTAATTGCTACATCTAAAATGTGTGGCTTCTTTATGTACTGAGGACACTTTACCTATTTAAATGCTTTAAAAGTTACCACTTCAATTGATTAGGAACCACTCAATCACCCAAATCTTCCAGTGTATTGTACTGGGAGCCTAATATGAACTATGTGAATTTGACTAAGCGGTTTGGTTAGGTGTTTAAAATTAGAGACCACGCTGTTCAGAATTGCAATGCTTAAGTCCTCTTAAGGTAGTGTTTCCCAAAGCAATGGGGCACTGAAAATCCCAAAAGCTTGTTGGCAGGGGGAAGGTTGAGTATGGTTGACCCTGTTACAGTGGCTGACCCTGCAAATTTTGAGCAAGGCTTTTAAGGGATAAACTTATTTTCGCATTCTAAAAGAACAGTGATTCTAGTCTCCAGTATCTTCTCAGTAGCTGCTTAAGACCAGTTCACATTTCTCTACCTATAGGATGTACCTATCTTAACATGTCCAAAGATTGAGCCCACAGGAAATGACCAGATCCCTGACAGGAATGTCACACACACAAGAATTTGTCTTTCTATGGCACTAAGGAAGTTCTTCATTTGCATGGCAGTTGAGGTAACTCATTTAAGGATGCAGGATATTAAAGTGCATTTGCATCCCAATCCAGGAAAGATCACCCAAGAAGTGATAGATTCTGTTCAAGTAGTTTTACAATTGCCTCAGTGTTCCCCCTGCCCTTTCCCCACACAGAACCTAGTGCTAAACTTTGTTGCCAGCACTGTGAACACAACTATCTTCACGTGTAAATTGGCAAAGAGTTTGCCTTCCAGAGGAAAAGTTCCAGACTCTGATGAACTTTATTTCTGCTATCCCTCCAGGGATCTGCAATCCAGGTACAAACACAATACTACACCTCTGCACAGTGGGTCAGGGAGGGGCCAGATCAGTTGACTTCTGAGGTGGGCAACTGCCCAGAGCACTGTGGACAGGAGGGCCGTGCATGTGCGCAGACATGCCGCAGGTAGCAGTGCTGGCCTGGGGCCTTGCTTGGGGCCTTGTGTGACTCTAGGCCTGGGGGAGGGGGCTGGGGTGGAGCAGGCCGCCTGGGAGTCTGCAGGAGCAGCAGTGGGGCAGGGTGGTGCACACAGGGACCCTGAGGCTGCAGATGGGAGCAATGAAGGGCTCCAGCTGAGTCTCGCCTAGATGTGGCTGGTTGCATGCCAGGCCCTGGAGGAGCCCTGTAGCACGCACAGGGCACTGGAGCCCATGTACCAGCACTCACCAGCTGCTCAGTGCAGGCTCCTGCTCCCTCTGCTTTGACTCCATGGGGCTGTGGCCAGCAGTCCCTGCCACAGGCAGATGCCCTAACCACTCTCTGGCCTATCAGATGGAGTACTTCTGTGGCAGGACAGCAGTGTCAGTGACTTAAGGGCTGTGAGGGGCACCAAAATACAAGTTTGTCCACAGCACCACTTTCCCTCAGGCTGGCTCATGTGTAATCTTATCAGGAGGCTTTTCTTCCAGACTGGTCTTGCTCCCAAGTTATGCTACAGACCATACCTCTTAGAGGAGTTCAGAACTTGCTAGCAGATCGCTGCAGAGAATTCTTTGACAACCAGGGCTAGGCTGTTGCTGACTTGCCTCCAGGCCTTTTGGGGATCCCCAACAGTAGATCAGTTTGTCAGGGTCCTGAACAAGAACTGTCATTCAGCTTGAAGAGTTGGCAAGACTTAGACCTCTGGAGGTTAGGCCCCTCTTGCAATATTTTGTTTATAAGATGACTCTTAAGTTTCTTCCTCAGTTTGTGTTCAAGATTTTCTTAATTTCCTTTGAATTACTTAATATAATTCCTGGTTTTCATATTCAAGGGCCCTTCAAGTCCAGGAAAACTAAGCTTTATACATTTGAAGTGGTAAGGGTACTTTACCATCATTGTACCAGGATTAGACCCACTAGGAACTGGCCTACTTTGTTGCTGTGCCCTTTTCAAACAGGGTTATGGATCAGGCCATTTCTACATGGAGGCTGTCAGAAGGAGTTTCTAAATATAGCGTATTTCAAGTTAACTAGATTTGATTTTCCTGTAGACCTCACTCCACTCAAGCAGAGACAACCTGTAGTCTACTTTAATGAGCTCACTTCTAAAATGTAATGTGTTTATTTACAGGGAGTTCAGTTGACATCAGCATTTCTTAGAGCTTCCAGATTTGATGTTCATCTTTAAGGATTTGTTTAAATTGCCCTTCTAGAACAGGGGGGGACAAAATGTGGCCTAACAGATTCAATCTGGCTTGCAGATGGATGGCCACCAATTCATTGGGTCTGACCTGCAGGTGGCTGGCAGCTCCAACAGTTGTGTTGGTGGGCGGGTGGGTGGGTAGGCAGGTAGGCCTGCTTTCACCTAGCAGCATCAGCTGTGGCTTTCAACATGGCTGGGTGTGGCTTTCAACACAGCCATCTCAGTGCAGTGGAAGCGCCCACCCAAAATCTGCCAGCAGCATCATCCATGGACTTAGGCAGGAGCTCTTGGTGCAGTGGGCAGCAGCAGCAGCTGTGATACTGCAGGCAGGTTCTGCTTTGGGGCTCCAGAACCTGCTGGCTGGTATCCACAGCTGATGTCAGTGCTGCCTGCCACAGCGGAAGTCCTGGTCTGGGTGCAGAGCTGAGCTTCAGGGCTGTTGGTAAACTACAGCTCCAACTGGGTTCTGGAGGGAGGGATGGGGCGAGAGAGCCAGAGAAAGAAGAGATGATATGAAATACAGGGAGATGTGGCCCTCCAGCTGAAATAATTGCTCACCCCTGTTCTAGAATCTCCCTTCAAACCAAGTAGTGGCTGCTAGCTATTCAAAAAAGGTAGTTTTGAATAAGTGAACGGCAGAGGAGGGCAGAAGGTAGTTTCTGGGCTGCATCTGGATTGTAGATGTTTCCCTGCCATACTTTTCCTGTTATACTACTGTATGCTTTTAGGGGCTACAGTTGAACTGTAACCCAGTCTTTCTATGCAGTGGTGTGAAAGCTGACAATAAGAATGAGAAATCTCTTACCTGATTGTTACCAACAAGGAGAAAATGCGAAGGTGCTCAGCCTTACCTGCAGAACTGGGAACCAGGCCAGTTTTTCTGTTGAGTGTTCAAGGAATAATGTGCTTTTGCTGCCTCCACCTAACCTCAGGCCACCATGAAAGCTCCTGTAAGACTGCAGAAACCCTCCCAAAGGCAATTTAACAGTAAGACAGGGACTTAACCGTTTGCTGCCCTAGGGAGGCAAACTCTATACATTACAATCACCCCAGTAGTGTTTTCTGACTAAATGATGCAGCCTTTGCAGAGCACTGGAAATCAGTTCTAGAAATCACATTCAGATATGCTCCTCCTAGAATACAAGTAGAGGTTGTACAGCAGAAGTACTGAAGAAGTGTTTGCTTAGGCATTTCTCCTCAGTCTGTCACCTGCTATTTTTCAAGCACTCAGCCCCTCCCTGAAGCAGCAGTGTGGACATGCAGAGAAGCTGGCTAGTCCTGTGAAGCAGGCTGCAATGTCTGTGTGGCTAGCAGCTCAAAAACCCTTGCTCTGCCAGAGAAAGGGTTCACATTTCAAGCAGCAGCAAACTGGGCATTGTGTCTTCAGATCATAGGGTTAGGGTCAGGGACAGTGGCTTATAGCCTGAAAGGCAGCATATCTCCTCTTCCTCTCTTCTGCTGTTCCCTGCTGCCCCAGCTACTGCACAGCAAATTAGTTCACACGTTCCAGAGCTAGATGAGCACTGCACTGCCCCTGAAGCTGCACCCTTACAAGGTAACTCCATAGTAATAAGAAATTATTTCCCCCTGTTCAGAAGTATTTCCGATTCACATGGCAGAGAAGTAGTGAGTTGTCCTTACAAGCATATATCCTCGCACATAGTGGGTTCTAGGAAGAAGTAGGCACATAGGCAAACTTAAATGTTCCAGGGACATCTATAGCTAGCTAATTCTACAGTGAAGGCATGTGTCAGTATCCTCTGGCTAGGATGAATAATATTGCTACCTTCCTGCTGCATACAGCGCCATCAAAAAGCACATGCATGACTTTTCTAGACCAGGATGCCAGTTCCAATAAAAACAAGATATTTTTCCCCCTTAAGCATTTAACCATGGTTTCCTTTGGATATCTCCTTTAAGAGCAAGATCCAAATGAGGTCTCCTGATTAAAACCAACTTTATTCTCAGATTGTAGCAACATCTCCAGTTCTTCCTGGACAGACCCTTCACCTGATTTGTAACCACTCGGTACATAAAAGTGCATCTGTGTAGCATCCATAAAGAGTAACTCATGATCCTAAACAATGTGTTCGCCATTCAAGATTACAGTGGAAGAGCTATCTGGAGGAATGCTGGGGAAATACTGAATGAGATTACAAAGCCCTCAAACCCTTAGCTGTTACAGACACAAATGTTATCTAAGAAGGGACTGTCAGAAGGAAAACCTGGGACAAGTTTCCAAAGAAACCTAGGTAAAGTTTCTTCCAAGCCCACAAGTCCTCAGTATGACAAAAACAGAGCTCACAATTCCTATTCAGAGGCAGGGGTCCTGCTCTGTTCTCCTTTCTCAGTCTGAAATTGCCAGTAGTAGTCACAGCCAGGCCCAGGTCACAAGTTATTCATCTAGACAACATGCCTTCTTGCCCAGAGAACATATGCATTTGGAATTCAGACAGCAGCTTGAAAGGATTCATACCCACCATCTGTTCAAAAGAGAAAGGAAAAAAAAAATATGTACACTCAAGAAGGGCTTTTGAACCCAAGGCAGATTATTGTCCAATATCAAACTAAGCATGGCTCCAAATTGTAATTTTACTATAGAGATCTGCAAAGCTCTGAAAGAGTGTCATCTCAACCAGTCCCTGGCAGCAGTTGCGTGTAGCCAGTTATCTCCAGCAGCTAGAACGGCTGGTGCCATGCAGTGGTTTCAATTCCAGTGGGTTTATCAAAATTTGTCAACAGAAATTTCTTCTCAGGCCTTAGACCCATTCACCATGCTCCAGTGGAGGACAGTCTCTGAAGATCCATTTCCCTATCTGCTGGTTTCCCTGACCACCACATCCAGCTGCCTCTTCCTTCTTGTGGCTCCAGTGCTGCAGCACATGTGCAGCATGTGTGCAGTTCTTCTTCCTGCAATTCTCCTGCTGCTAACTCCCAAGGTGACTAACAATTTGTGCAGAGGTCATTCACTTAAGTCTTGACCAATCTTTCCTCACTGCTTCCCAGTGAACCTGGTCACAGCCTGGCTATGCTCTCCAAGAAAGGCCACATCAGCATTAATTAGCAAGTTAAAGCTCACGTTAGCAGCCACCTGGTCATTACAAGCATTTAACTATTCTTTGTTTCATGACTTTTTCTCCCATCCAGTTCCAAAGAAAGAAGTTGCAGCTCTCCTCTGCCAGAACATTGCTTCCTGATTCGTGACGAGCATTTGAAATTCGATTCAGGGAACTCTCACACCTGGAAGTGTTTCCAGTCCATGCCAACAGAAGTTAGTACAGCAACAAAGTCTCCCAGCATCACCTCACTGCCAGAAAATCTGTACCCATTGGGTTCTGCTCTCAGTGAGTCACTGTAAATAATTTCTCTGAGCTCACACAACATTTCAGATTTTGTTACTTCCTGAAAAGGCAATTTAGTCCATCGGAAATCCATTTGAGAAATGTAGGAGGAAAGAGAACTGAATGAATTCTTTTCCTTCTGTGGGATGTCATCAGAGGCACTTACACCAACTCAGTGGCAAGCCTATATTTAAAAATGTGTATGCACATTATTTTAATCACTTAAATTTTCTGCTTTGCTGTACAAACAAAAAACATAACACCCCTTGAGAGACAGCACCATTTTTATTTTATAAAATAAGAAATCTGCATCATTTCCAAGACATACCTGGAAACATCCCTGGATGTGGCTATCGATGACTAATGTATTAGGAATACTTATTAAGTTCTCAAAACTAGCAAACTGTCCAAGGTTCTCTAAAACAATTCTGACATAGGAGGAGGAAAAGTCCTGGAAGTAAAGCAAAGGAGTCCAAAGGACTCCCCACATGCCAGGTGAGTGCCTTAACCAGTAGGCTGCACTAGGTTCTCTCTTATTTTCCCTTATGGGGCCTGTGAATCTTGATTTCTTTTCTGTACAAGGACACAACTTCAACAGGATGGGTAAATATGTCCCATTTTAGCTTAGCCTGGTGTACCCTGGTGGCTAGGGCACTCTCCTGGAAGGAGGGAGATACATGGTAACTTAGTTTTCAAACCTGTAAGAGGAAGATACCATCACCTTTCTCCCCTCCCCACAAGCTCTGCTCAGCTCTTTCAAAGAATAGTCACCTCCCCTGAGGAGAAGATTTTAGGCTGTGGATTAAGAGGGCATGTCTACACCATAGTAGCACTGGGTCTTAGAAGCCGCAGGTTTGACCATGCCCTACCAATGCACTCCAGACCAAGAAGTTTGCCAGGGTCACTCTGTGGCTTACTGAAGATCAACCGCTCAAGATCCCCCTGCGGAAGATCAGCTGCTCAAAACCTACTTTGGCAGAAGTAGGATTGCCTGGAATGACCTCCCTGACATTTCCAGGTCCGGAGTGTTCCTGCAGATGCAGGCAGGCAGGACATGCTCAGTCTGTCCTTGCTGGGACCTCCTGCCACTGGTATAGAGCGGTCCAGATTCAGGCAAACACTGGAGAATAGTGGGAGTTCAAGTACACCTGTGTCCTCTGCATTTCCAAATTACTTGCTCAGCTTACTTGCTAGTTTGAATCCCTCTCTGAGGCAGCTAACTCTTCCCAAGAACTGTATATGTAGCCTAAGCATTGTGGGGGCCGAGGGGGGACCGAGGATCGGGAATCCTCAGGAACGCTAGCTGGGGTTGCGGCTGCGATCCCGTGACGGGCAGATGGGTACTCTCTATCACCGGAGCGGAATTAGGCACAGACGGGACACGTATCAGTTGGAAAAACAGAAATGGCTTTACTTACACTGTAGAGTCATATACAGCGCAGGCAAGAAGTGACTTCACACTTCAATCGTAGTTGCAACAATTCTAATCTCTAGTCGCTAATCGAGGAGCTCTTGTAGACCAGGTAGCTCGGGTCTTCTAACTCGGGCATGCAATACGGAGGATACATCGTAAGGCTTCGACGACAGGGAGTCGTTGGCAGGTGATCAAACTGCCGGAATTCCACTCCAGGGGGAATCGCGGAGTTCTCCAACTAAGGCGGAAACGCCCCTAACCTTTTATACGGCTAGCGAGCCAATTGCCAGCCGCCACGTAGGAATAATTTGACATCGGCCAATCGTGTTATGCAAATCTGTATATCCTCGGTGGGAACTCTATCCATGCCGGAACTCTTCACCATGCCAAGAATTCCCCTGCCTTACCGTGCCTTGTGCTGGAAAGTTCCACTGTGTCGAGGCACTGATCCAAATCAGCTCTGACAAGCATCTAATGTGGGGCTGTGGCTCTCTCTCTCTGGGGGGTCAGTCACTTTCTTGGAGTTTAGGGGTCAGTGCACTGAACCTATGCACTTTTTAGCACAATGCTGCTAGGTAGAAGGAACTTTGTCAAACTCCAGCAGGTCTGAGTTTGAGAAACTGGGTCCATCTTTCCCCCGCCCCACTTCCTTTCCACCACTCATTTCATGACCCACCCCCATCCGATTAACTCACCCCCCCCAGCCCCACCTCTCACCACCTAAGAACAGGGATAGAAGCCTGTCCTGTTTTCACCAGGCCTGTAGTGGCAACTCACAGCTGCGGCTTCTAGTTAGGCCTCTGTTCACTAACCCTCTAGTGGCAAGTCACAGCTGTGCAAGTGGAGGACAGAGAAGGTTTTTAGCCTTAGGGTGTAACTACTCCAAACTCAAACTAGCACTAACACCAACCAATGTCTGAGCAGCTCTAAGGCTCATACGCTAAGGACAATGTACAGAACGTTTTATGTATAATCATGCTTCTCCAACTCCTGCTAAAACACAGGGGAGTTTTTGGAGGAATAGCCTTTTTCTACTTTTCAGCAAAGGTCCTGGGATTAAAAAAAAAAGCAGGGGGGGGCAGGGGGAGAAGACCACTCATATTACCTAAGGATTAGAAAACTGATGAATACTAATAGTAGATTGATATACTGTTAACCTGAAAAGGTGCTTTCGTTTTAGCAATCAGGTACAATTTTTGGTATACTTCTGTTTTTCCTGCATGAGTCTCCTGATGTAAGTATGGTGATCTTTGTAGTTTGTGTCTTAGCCTCCCGGAGGGGTCAAAAGCAGTACAAAGGAACAATCCAGACTGGTGTAGTAGCATACTGTCAGCAGCAGATCAGCTACTTATACTGTAGCCATCAGAACGACACAGTACCAGTATTCCTAAATGAGGAGGCAGGATTCACAGCCATTTTTTTAGATTTTCATTAACCAGTGAATTCACATGGTAATGTTGGCTTTCGGCAGTAGATGGCACCACAGGATGAGCCTGTTCTATAGCCTAAGCACACACAAATGTGTTCTCTGGACTACTAAAGGGAGGTTGATACAATTTTTTACAGCATCAGCACAATTCCACTCTGAAAGCGTTACATTAGGTATTTACAATTTCAGGTGTTTATTCCTAAAATACAGGAGTTAATGACAGTTTTGCGATGAGAAGCAGTAAGCCATGTTAGTCTTGAAGACAAGCAAACAATAGGGTAGATGAATAAGCTCTCTCAAGCAGCAGCTTACTTTGTCACATGCAAGAATTTCCCATCTTTTGGCGTTTTCCTTTTGTTTGAAGGGATGGGTAAAACTAGATGTTTTTGTTAAATATCTTTACTTCAAGAAGGAAACAACTAGATACCCAATTTTCTTGTTGTGTGCAATACAGCCTGCTCCCCTGGGAGCTTTATTTGAACTCACAAAAAGAACGTGTTGCTGCTTTTCATTCTTTTTAACACCATCAAAATAGTTAAACTCTCACATCAAACCCTTCCCCCCACCATTATATATTTACAGGCAATTTTCCTAGTCACTGATCCCTGCCCCCACACAATGTTGTCTTGACATTTTCAGTAAAACTTTGCCCTTAAATCTTCCAATGAAAAAATGGGGGGCACCTGGAAACTCTGTCCCTAAAGAGTCAAAGTACCCATAATGTGCCATATTGCACCCAAAAGGGAGCTATGTCAGCTGCTGAAGTGTAAGCACGTGCGTTCAGTCATTCACACAGTATTCTCTCTGCTTTGCAATAAAACCAATCACAGGAAGGAATTACTTTTGATTGTAGCAGCCAAGCATAGCACCAGCTTTCATTTGATGTGGTTGTTCACGTGACAGCAGATTACAGGTCATAATTCTGCACCAAAACTACAATGTAGATAAAGCAGTCAGGTGGATCGGGGCAGGAAATAAAACATGAAATAGGTAATCAAGGGCAAGAATTCTACTCCAAAACTGTACCAGAACTTTCTTTGATAGCATGGTTCTCTTTGTGCAGTGGAGCTTACATAAAGAAGTGACCCAGCTAATTAGAGTGAAACAGCTGTAGCAGTAGAGCCCTTTAGTTTTGAGGCAGTTTCCAGACTAACACTCACTTCCTAATCCCACTCAACTGCACTTGATCCTGTCATGATTTGTACTCCTTGTGAAATACTCATCCTGTAACACCATCTTGCAGTTCTGTAGCACTATTTATTAGGTCTCAAAACATTTTATGAACATTCATTTTGCCCACATCCAGATGATGGAATGTTTAGAAAACTCCAAGCGTGTCTCTCTCTCTCTACCCAGAATCAATATACAAGCAGAGACTTTAGTGGCAAAAATCCTTAAAAAGGAAACATTTAAGCATTTAGTACAAGTGCTAAATTGTGAAATAAGCAGAGAAACTTCCTGCACTATGCACCTATGAATGTGCAAAACCATCCCTTATGGGTGCCTGGAAAAGAAGAGGGGTAAGGCTGCAAACAGCTGTACCTGGGCATGAATCTGAGCAGAAAGGAAGTCACAAATAGTACTGTCAAAGGGTTAGGAAAGGCTTACAGAGAATCAGATGCCTCCTGACAGATGTCAGAAGTGCCATGAGGAAACACTTTCTCCTCCAGTCAGAACACAGTTTAAAGATGTGAACCAGATTCCATTTGATCTCTGCAGAATTTCCTCCTGCCTCAGTTAATCCTTAAGTGAATCTCTTTGGAGAATTTACATCCGGCAAAGCTTCAGTGGGAAATTCTCTGTGATGAGATGATCGTCATGCAGGAGGACAACAATATTAACTTCAAATTCTGGGGGGGAGTGGAAAAACAAGACATAGGAGCTCTAAATTAGCTCAAATTATACAGCAGAATCAATGACAGCATGGTGCCATAAGTTCCTGCACTCAACTGTTCCATCTCATAAGACTCGTTCAATCAGTTTTTACTATTCTGGATTTGTCTGTCACTGGGCAATTTGATAATGCATGAAAGAACTGGGTGAGATTAAATGACCAATTACTTGCATTAAAGGCTTTGAATGACCTCTAAAGAGAAAAAGCTTCCTTTGGGAAAGGACTCCTGTTCACAACACTGAAGAATGTCTTGCACTGTACCATGAAAGTCATGTGGTGGTGTTTAGACCTCTAAATGAGCTTTCTCTTAGGGCAGTCTCTCTCAAAGCAACAAATGCTGCTCTGATGTATCACAGGCAAAGACAGGTGAGAATGGATAAAACAGTCTCCATGCAAGGTAATTCCGTAAGACATTTCTGAGAAGGGGGAAAACTTAACTTGGCTGAGTTAAAAAAGGAGCTTAATATGTGCTTAAATGCATGAGGGAGGCAGGGGGATTTTAAATATCTCTACATATTATATATTGAGATCAATACAGAAATCAGTTTAAGATGCCTGGGGCAGTTCTACTCCAGTTGAGATTCACAGCTTCCATGCTCTTGGGAGCTAGGTGGGAAGAGATCTGCTTTGAAACAACATATATTTGAAATATGTTCAGTATTTGTGAATCATTGCCACCTACAGCAATTGCTTTGGATTTATCATTTATCTGTTGTGTTATGGACACATATCAAGTGACTCCAGGCTGATCAAAGCTTCACTAGGTTAGACAATGTGTGAGAGAGGAGCTAGCAAACATCTCTCTTTCTCTCTCTCTCCAGTTTTACCCCAGTTTCCCTGCTACTTGTGCATGCTGTGAGCATTAAACACATTTAGACCCACCTGAAACACATTATTTGGTATCAAAATCTGTCCTCTGAAGAATGTGACTGGTAAGAATTAGCCCATATCATTATGAAGCCATTTAGAGTACAAAAATGGGGCCTAAATCCTATTTATCCATAAGAGCTGTGCATTGTGTACACTTCATGCTACTCCAGTAACGTACTGCAACCTCATTTGTGGCTCATTATGGCTAAGTGGTGGTCATCTGTATCATGGCCTCCTTAAGCAGAAGAAATTACAATGAAGCCAACAAGTTGTTTGAAAAGGTCACTGAAGGTGCAAATATTTAAGAACAGCTCCCTACTTACCAACTTTGAAGTTTGTTGTTTCCAGAGTAGGGCACGTGAACAGCCTGGGGAATACCATGTATATAGGAATAGGCAGGCCTCTGCAGACATCACCATCAGCAATTTGAATATTCTGAATCTCTGTGGCATCTCTGGCATAACCTTCTGCACAACCTGGAGAAAACAGAAAGCATTTTGGTGAAGAATTACAAGACATCTGAACACTGAACGATTTTCCAGATTTTCCCAGATAGCACAAATTCTTCCCCTTCACCCCACAAACTTCAACCTTAGAAACTTCAGTTTAAAAATGTTCATGTCAGGGTTGCCCAAATGGCGGCCTGTCAGCTGTATGCAACCCCCAGGCTCCCACCCAGCCACTGCTTCCCAATAATTCAAGCTGAAGCAGCAGCCAGGGGCTCCAGGCTCCCCCTGCCCTCTCCAGTTTCCACATCCAGCTCCTGCCCCAGAGGGTGAGGCCAGGGCACCTGTGAATGTGGTGGAGCAGGCAGGTGACCCCTTGCTGGTGTGGCCTGCCACGCAGCTCCTGGTCACTCAGAAGCTGAACAGCCCTGGTTTAGATTATGAAAATGAATTCTTAAAAGCGATCCCTTCAAGTTACAAAACATAATGCTTCCAAATATCTTTTCTTCAACTGCTCTGTATAAATGTACTATGTTGGTTTTAAAGTAAAGTACAGTAAGTATTCAGATCAATATTGCAGCCTATTCAAGTTAGTCTACATAAGGCAACCTACCACAAGTTTCCACACGTACTAACTGCAATTCAATACTTTTGATGGCTGCTTCTGCATTCTCCACCACCAGTTCCCCCATTAATGGCTGCGTAATGATGCAGTTAGTCGAGTTGAGATGACCTCTGATGAGAAATTTTGGAAGCAAGGCTCTCTAAAGGTGAGGTAGAAAGAAAACAAAAAACCCACACAGTTAATCAAATAAACATAGAGAATACTGGCTTGACAAAGTCACCTATATGGCAAGAACAAATGAAAATTACCAAGGTAAATAATTCTCTCTTTAGTAATTTTCTTGTTTTCTAAAAAAGCAAAACCAGGGAAAACAAATTCAGCTGTACATGGGAGAAACATATTCTGCTGGTGGATTTCACAGCTATTTGCTGACAGCAGAGAAATGCAGACTCCAGAAGCCTGGGTTTCATTCAAGGCTCTGGCAGGGATTGGGCTCTCATTGTCACAGACCCACTGGTCCCATCGACACAACCTTCTTCAGCTTCATATTCCCACCTTCTCTTCCAGATATTTTGGCCCAGCAACCCTCTACTAGTTTTCCCCCACCCCACAGTCTACACTCACCTACCACTTCTCTCCCCACTCCATTCCAAACCCTCAATGGCTTCAAGTCCCACCTCCCAACAACTTCAAGTTCCTGCCCCTAAGTTTCTTGTTGCCACTTGTTTCCTCCAACACCCAGCCAGTTCATGACTCCCTGACTGCTAGAATGAGCAAGTATAGGGGAAGTCCTACTCAGCCACTGTAGCCCTCAGCTAAAAGTCATGTAGCCATGCTCAAGGTCTAAATTAAGCAGCTATTTCTATGAACAAAATGTTTACAGACATACAAAAACTGCATTGTTGTGGATGTTTTAATGCATATATGGACAAATCTGAGCATTTACCCAAAACTGGAGCAGAAAAATATCCTGGACTCTACATATGCTCACACAACCCCATTCCCCAGTCTTGGTCTCAGAAATGAGTAAACTATTTTGGCTGGAAAATTCAAAGCGCACAGCATGAAGCAAGCCCCCTACTATGAACAATTTCAACACAAAGTTACAGCTTGGCAAAGTTATAAGCAACTGGGTGAACTTAAAAGAAAATGCTGGACAACTTTTACTGGCAGCAGCAGCAGCAACCTTCTGCATGAAATCCTGAAGACAAAGCCACTACCACTTCCAGAATAGAAGAGCATTTTATACCCAAGCACAGAGTAAATTCATCTTTGCAAATAAAAAAAATAGTTCTATTTGATTATTTATATATTCCAGTGTCTTCAGTCCCTGGTCCCCTTCCTCCAATTATCTCAGCATCTGAGAGATGATAATGAAACCACCCTTCTAACAGCTCAGTGAGGCCAGGAAGTATTAATATCCCCTGTACAGTTACAGGTGGGGAACTGAGGCACCGGGGGGGGGGCCGCGGCGGGAGGGGGGCCGCAGAGACTCCGAAGGGACTTGGTCTCTGGTAAGAGACCTGAACTCAAGTTTCCAGCTCTAAGTCCCAATCCAGTGCCTTTACCACCAAATTAATATTATCCTGTCTAGATCAAAGCCAGATATTTTTCTCCCCAGCTGCTAAAGAAAAAAATCAGCTGTTAAAATACATAAACGTAAAACAAGAGAAGGAGTTGTCTTTCACTGAACTGCTGCTTACAGAAACAGGAGTCACAAATAGGCAAAAAGGGGGAAAGAACCAAGGAAAGAACTATGACTAGCTACAGAGCACTGTAACAGCAGCTGCCTCTCTTCTCATACCAGCTCATACTGGAGGTACAGGAGTCATTCAGAACTACCTAGTACATTATAAAACAGAAGCCTTACCTCTTTAACATTCTGTAAGGTTTCAGGTGTAATCGTGAAGTCCACTGGGCTTGGCATCAGCTTCCCTTTCTGAGGCTGCAGCATAACAAAAAATAGCACTCATACCATAAACTACTTATACACTTAGACTCTTAAAAAGAAAGCAACAACTGCACACAACTGTTTGAGAGCCTAAATGCCTAAACATCTAATTGTGAAAGATGCTGAACAAAACTACACCAAGCTCTCTACATAACAAGGAAAGTGTGCATTTCCTGCATTCCTTATTTCAAAAAGTGCAATAAACTAGAACCCAAATTTTGATGATCCAGATACAAATCCCCGGATATTACAAAATAACTATGATTTCATGGAATCCCATGCAAGCGGAGCTGTAGTATCCATTATTGCAATACAGCATTCATCAGTTACTGGTGCAAGCACTGGTTGTGCTGAGAACCCAAAGGTTTCTGACAAGTAAGGGAAGAAAAACCCGCAGCATCCTTATAGGCTCAGCAGTGCTATGTTGGCTAGCACTATGGAAGAAAGAGACTTGGGGGTCATCATTGACCACAAGATGAACATGAGCCTGCAATGCGATGCTGCGGCTAGTAAAGCGACCAAAACACTGGCTTGCATCCATAGATGCTTCTCAAGCAAATCCCAGGACATCATTCTCCCCCTGTACTCGGCCTTAGTGAGGCCGCAGCTGGAGTACTGCGTCCAGTTTTGGGCTCCACAATTCAAAAAGGATGTGGAGAAGCTTGTGAGATCCAGAGAAGAGCCACGCGCATGATCAGAGGTCAGGGAAGCAGACCCTACGATGACAGGCTGAGAGCCCTGGGGCTCTTTAGCCTGGAAAAGGGCAAGCTCAGGGGTGATCTGATGGCCACCTACAAGTTTATCAGGGGTGACCACCAGTATCTGGGGGAACATTTGTTCACCAGAGCGTCCCAAGGGATGACGATTAGGTTGAATGGTCATAAACTACTACAAGACCGTTTCAGGCTGGACATAAGGAAGAATTTCTTTACTGTCTGAGCCCCCAAGGTCTGGAACAGCCTGCCACCAGAGGTGGTTCAAGCGGCTACATTGAACACCTTCAAGAGCAAACTGGATGCTTATCTTGCTGGGATCCTGTGACCCCAGCTGACTTCCTGCCCTTTGGGCAGGGGGCTGGACTCGATGATCTTCCGAGGTCCCTTCCAGCCCTAATGTCTATGAAATCTATGAAAGTACACCAATAGCTTATTGATACAGAGCTGGGTGTGCCAAGAATTTGGCTCTTTCATTTTACATTTTACATTTCATTTTATATTTAAAATTACAGAAAGTTTTATGGGTCAAATGATACATGCTCCTTTATTCTTAGTTGCTAGGAAAGATTGGAGAGATTGATCATGCATTTCCTCTACTATTCTCAATATATTCTTTTTTTTTTTTCTCTAACTTCCCTCCCTTACCTTCCAAGGTTCCCAGAACTTTCTGAATTCCTCTCATTTTACCAGAGGCCCTTACAGCTTGTGGCCCAAAAGCCATGTACTGGAAGCAATCTATAGGTGCTAAATTTGGTGCACATTGATTTTGCCAGGTGAGATTATGGCCTTCTAACAGCACAGTTTGGCATAATGAACTCCACCAAGTTGGCTTTTGCGGTCACTGCTGCAAGATCCCAACCTTGGCCTCAAAGCAGCTCCCTACCAGCCCCCCAACCTGCCAGTGCTGCTGGGGCCACTCTCCATGGAAACCTTGACCCTGCACTGTTAGTGCCACTGCTACTGGAGTCTCCATGGAAACTGGACGCAGCAACACAGGCAGGGGCTGCTGGGAAACGGCTGCGGAGCAACACTAACAATTAGCAGGTCCATCCAGGCTATCATGCAGATGCAGCTACACTGCTTCCATTGGACAGGCTTGAGGGAACTGGCGTCAAGCATGGTAAAATTTACCAGGTAGACAGGCTAAAATGAGTTTCAAGTGACCAAAAGGTCCCTGCAGTTTTCCTGAAATGGCAGCCTTGCACTTTCCTGGGAGAGGACAGTTTAAAGCAGTCATATTACAATTCAGCATCTGCAGCCCCTTTACCCTTGTTCCCCAAAAGAGATGTGTTGTCACTGTTTGCCTTGATTCATATTTCATATTACACTGAAAATCATGAACATCAGGACTGCTGATGCCTGTCATTCAGTGCTGAGGGTCCCAGCTGTGCGCTGCTGGGATGAGTCACAGTGCTACAATGACATCAAAAGACCTAACTGGAACTTTGCAATTAGTTTTAATAATCCCCATTACTTAAGCCTAATAGAAGTTCCTCATAATTCCAAAACAGGTAAGTGCTAGCTAAAAAAGTATTTTTACTTATGGAGAAATACAGTTCAACAAATTCTGCCACAAGAAATAAGGTTGAGGGAAATAGCACAATGTGTATCAGTAAATCCGAGAATTACATGGACAATAAAACCTCATTAATTCACTCTGACTGGGATACTTGTGGTAATTTATTGAATCATGAACTAGTGAGTGCTGAACTGGGAACTGGCTATAAAGCAAGGATACTATACAGCACGTAATTTGTTCATTATTTTGACAACCGTGACTTATTTATAATGCTGCATAATATACCAGTAAGTGTAGTGTAATATATTTTGTAAAATAATGAAAGCTTAGAAATAAGAGACCTCCCCATAGTAGCTTGCTATTAAATCTTTGCTGAGAGATGGGCATTTCTTGCACTCGTTAATGAAGTTCTACTATATTTATTTTCTCCATTATCACAACAGGAATGAAAAGTATTTAAGTGTATTAATGTCTTATTAACATCCTGTTAAAGAACACATTGTGGGAGCTAAGTATGTTCTAGCACCTTTTGGAGAAGGAAATTTATTTTTGTTAATTTTGCACGGCTTGTATCAATTACAGATGCTCTGGACATGTCTACATTTCAGTGATAACAGTGATACTCCTTTTGATGAAAGTTCACAGGATGACACCAAAGGCAGCTCCTGCTCTAGATTCTGTAATGAGTTCCAACCAGAAGCAGCGGGCATGCATGCACAGCTAATTGCAGGATTGTGCATTAAGTTACAACAGGGATGTTTGGAGTGACTTGCCATCTGTAAACACCTGGCTGAAAACAAAACTTATTTGAGACATTGGTCTTGTGGAGTCTGTGTGTATTTGCTCGCTTGTTTCCAAGCTGATGCACTCCTATCTCAACACGTAGACCTAGGGACTTGAATCTCTAATTAGGCATCTAAAGTAAAAGAAAATGTAAGTGATCTTTTTAAAATGGTGAGCACCCAAAGCTCTCAGTACTTGCAATCAGAGCTCTGGAGCCTTGACACATCCAAGGAAAAGAAATCAGTTCAACACTTTAATAGTCAGATACTGACTAGATCAGCATATAGCTAGGAAATGAAGTGAACAAGCAGTAGATGAGTCTAAGAATTGGATGGGAAAGTGGGAGGAGCTCACAACATAGTGAGTTCAGCATCTGTACCACTTAAAAAGGCACCTTTAAATAAAATTAAGGCACAGAGGTTGCATAAATATACCTCAAAGTGACTGCAACCTCTAATATCTTTAACTTGGGAACAAAGATGAGTTTGAGGCTGACTACACTCCTAACTCTTGTGTTATGCTTTGTTCATAATGTGTCACAAAACATATAAAAGTTTTAATACTGCATGACAGTACTGGTGCCAAGTAGCACTACACAGGGCAAAACTGCCAAGGTGAAAATGCCAACTTACCTGTGAATGGACAATGAATTCACAAGTCTTAGTTAGGTCCTTAGCCAACAGAGAACGTCGCATGTCACATCGAAGAGTATACTGTGTGGAGGAAATAAATAAATAAAAGGTGAGTGGGGGAAGAGCACAAAAAACTTTAACCTTAGCCTTTCCCCCTCTATCTCTAGTATGAATACAGAGACAAATAAGCACAGAGTGCCACTTACTGTTAAGGTTCCATTTGTAAGCAGTTTATAGAAAGATTAGCAGGCAATTTATGTTTTGATTAATAAATACTCTTACAGCAGTCACTAACCATTGATTAGAATCCAGCTCATGTCTGTAATAAGCTTTACATTGATTAATCATTTAACAATTTTCACATGCTCAATCTGATTATTAATTATAACTAATGAACATCTGCATTGCTATTAACACACAGAGGCATTAGTAAAAAAATTACGCCCCATTACACTAAATGGTGAATACATGTGTAGAAAGATATGGCCCCTGCCCAGAAAAGCTTACAATCTAATCATGTTTCTTTACTAATGAACAATAAGTGGAATAGTTGCAGCTATTCCTGGCTGAAAAATAGCCTTTACTTTTTTTTAGTCCAGTCATTACTAGGAGAATTCTTACCAAGACTTCTGTACTAGAGTAATGAAGAAACTGTGCAAGAGACTCTAATACTAATTCCATCAAGATAGCATTCCTCTGGTTTCTACAGGAATACTATATGCTCCAGTCAGCCTACACCTTCATAAGGCGCTGTCAACCCTTGCAGGTTGGTAACTTTTTATTCAAAGTCAAAAAACTTTACAGTAAATGCAAAAGTGCTCTGAATGGTAATAATAAGCCTATAAAATGGGTGTTCTTTGAAACAAAGAGCACCCCAACTCAAAGGGATAAATATGAGACAAGCTTTGGGGCACAACGTGCCCTTTTTAGGTCTGGGGCTTGCTTCTTCCCTAGACCTGAAGAAAGGCACTTTGTGCCCAAGAGGTTGTCTAAACTTCTCTCACAACTATATAAACAGTTGGTCCAATAAAAATATCACTAAAACTAACAAACAAAACTTATTTCTTGCATATCAGCTGGACCATCATAGCTACAACCACACACTAACTATAGAACTTGAGGGATTAGAGTGTGCAGGGAGCGGGAATATAAGGACTTTTTTGGTATTGTCTAAAATAAAGTTCAATGACTACCACAATATCTAAGCCCCTTGCCCTATCTAATAAATTTACCCTCACATCACCTCAGGGAGGGGTCTGTTATCCTTAATTTTCAGAGAGGGAGTAGAAGTGTGGGAGAGACTATGTGCTGAAGTCATATTCCAGAACTGAATTTTGCTGTTAAATTCCAGGCTAGTAGCAGTCAGGCAACATTTTATTTCCAGGAGGAAGGAGTTGTGAGGGGGGAGGGGAAGAGGAGGAGACCAAGGGGAGGGGAGCAGGAAATAACTCTTCATTAAAACTCCTCTTTTTCTTTTCTTTCTTTTGGGGGGTGGGGCAAGGAAAGAAGCTGGGTATGTGACGAGATGGGAACAGCCAAAAGGTACCGCTAACTTCTGGTGCCTGTTGTCCAAAAACATATGCCGGTAAAAATCATGTCTGGCAAAATTATCAATATTGACTATAAACAAATCATATGGTTTATAGAAAACAGCTCAATTTGTAGGCTGGCGCTGTTTTTACGCATGTTTACTGCAGATAACATATGCTGCACTAGGAAGAAAGCCAAGGCTGAAAATAGGTGGGGGAAAACAATACTTAAACTTCAAAATTTGAAAAAAGGAAGTAAGGAAACCTAAGAGCAGTCAGCAGGAGATGCAATTTAGAAAACAACTCTAAGACATATGCGAAGTGATAGAATAATGCAACATTTTTTTGGTGGGGGGAGAGAACGAGCTTTTGTGGGGCCCTTAGAACAATCTGAATTTCAATAAGCCATTGGGAGTGGCTCTTCATAAATGGAAAGGAAAAAGGTCATTTCAAGAATTTGCTGAAAAAGGAACTGTTATAATTTAAAAGGAAAGATCCTTATCCCTACAATATGCAGAGGAAAAACAGGTCTATTTAAGTTATCATTCTCATGTGAAAGAAAAAAACCCTCTCTGCTTGCTGTTGCTTTCTCCTTAAAAATGAGCATTCACAAAGCAGCTAGTTTTTGTCCTCTGAACAGAAAAGCAGTTTGGCAAAGTCAGAACTGAAAATGGAGAAGTAGCTTTTCATACAGGGCACATCTACACAGGCAATTACTTGAGCCTAGATTTACTGCGCAGTAAGCAATTTTGGCTAGGTGTCTACACGTGCAGAGACTAGACTGCAAATTTGCTGCCAGGCCGCCGCAGTGAGCCCCTGCGGCTACTGGGGGGAGCTCCAGGCTCTGGCTGCAGCTGCAAGCACCTGGCAGCTCTCTTTAAAAGGCCGCCCTACTCTTTGCTCTCTGGGCAGCCACTTCCTGTGCTCAGAAGCAGCATGGGAAGCACAACGGCAGCTTTGTCTGTGCCCACTCTGCCTCCCTGCACTATGGCTGCCCCAGCCCTGGCAATGAAGAACAGTGTCCTCAGCTCCTGCTGGCCACCTTGATCACCCTGCTGGCCCACCACGCTGACCAACGGCTCCCATGGCCATCTTGCCCCACCCAGCTCCCCCATGACCAGCCACTGCCTGCCTGCCCACAGTGTGCCCTCCCAGGACCACTGTTGCCACATAACTGCCACCACCAGGAAGACCGATAAGGGGCCCCAAGAGGCCGCTGCTGAGGCCACCATCGCCTTCCTGGGCCTCCAGCACCATTACTTCTAGGCCCACCAGCACTGGTAGCAGCACCTTGTCCAGAAGAACTGGGGTCAGTGGGTGGACAGCTTCCATATGACCTGGGCCACTTCAGGGACCTGCTCCACTAGCTACAGCCCCACTGGTAGTGCCAGGACACTGGCATGCGCCTGGCCCTCCCTGCCAACACCCGCCTGGCCCTGGCACTGCTCAAGCTGTCCATGCCTGCCAGCTGTGGGCCACCTGTTTGGTGTGGGCAAGGCCACTGCTAGGGAGGCGGTCTTGGAGGTGTGATGACATTGTTGGCTGGTCTTTGTGGCAGGGCCACAGTACAGGACTGGCAGCTGCGCAGCAAAGGCTATGCCCCACAGCAGCTACAGGCACAGGCACAGGGCAGGCTGCCTGGGGTCTAAAGCAGGCAGGTGGCCCTTGCCCTGCTATCGGAAGCAGCCTGCAGGCAGGCCAAGCTAGCCAGGCATGCCAGGCTGGCCAGGGGCTGCAGCAGCCTGCAGCAACTGATCCGCACCCACCTGCCTGACAGGAGTGACCTGGCAGCCACAAGGATGCGGAGCGCCACACAGAACCACAGGTCTTCAAAAAGGCAGGAATAGCTCAGCTGTGGCCTGCTCAGGGGCTCATGCAGGGGGCCTGCACTGAGCTCAGGCTGCCTGTGATGTGTACCTCAGGGCACTAAATGGCTGCAGGCTTTTATAGCCTACAACCACGGGCTGCCAGACAGAGTTAGCCCAGCACTGGAGCAAGAAAGGCTCCCAGCCACTAGCCCTGGGGCTGGCCTCACCTGGCAGCAAATCTGCTGCCAGATCCCATCCACACGAGTTATTGTGCAGTTACTAATTGCACTTAAATTTGCTACCTGCTTTTATATATCTTCTAATATTATAAAACCCTTAGTCTATTTGTCTATCTGTCCATATCACTTTATTTGAATTCTGATTGGGTGCCTTGGCAGTCAATTAAAGTGCTCTAGAGACAGCAACAGATGGTGGAGGGCTGCTATGACAGTGGGGACTGAGGGGATGGTCTCACCCCCCTCCCCTGCTCCTTGGAGGCAGAGGGGGATGGCAGGGACCAGAGTGCCGCCATAACGGAGGGAATGGAATGGGGGGACAGAGACCCCTGGGTCTGCTTCTTGGAGCCAGGAGCCTGCGCCACCCCCCCACCCCCCCCAACAACAGCCAGCAGGGAGGGTAGGCAGAGGGGAACAAGGGAAGTGGAGATATGTGAGAGCATGCCTAGAGTAGGAGGGTGCAGGACCAGACCATTGATGTTGATCTGTTTTGCAGCTCGCAGACAACTCAGACTATCAGATAGGGCAGAAGAGAAGCAGTTCTAGTACATACTGTGATACTGCAGACTGAGCAAGGCCCAAGAAAATGTAGGACAAAAAGAAACCACATTAACATAGGAATGAGTAACTGTAGTAAAAGGTGGGGGGGAAAGAGGGGAGGCAGGGGCATCCTTTCAAGAACTACTTCTGACCAGGTGCTAACTACACGTTAAGTCTGAATCTCATTACCTGAAATAACATAATTTTATATTTATAATTTCAATATTCTTGAAATTACCTTTGACAGGTTAATAGATTAATAATTTCACCTGAAAAAGTGCTTGGTGCAGGTCTTTCAGTTCAGCTATAGAATCTGGAGTTTTATTGGTGTTGTCTGTGCTATGTACTCTCTGCAATGGCTGGAGAATTAAAATAGGGCTTGAATATTCCAATGATTCACCACCAATACAAACAGGACTGAAAGCTGTTTCTTTTAATGGCTTACCCTGAGCATTATCTTGATAAAATGTAAAACACTTTCCCATAAGTCTCCCACTAATACAACATTCATGTCTAAAACCAGATTATTAAAATATAAACATTCACTCTTCATTCTATTAGCCAAGAGAAAACTTCCAATTAAATGCACATTTACTATTATTGTAACATTACAGTAAAGAGCCCTCTTGGCTTTAGCTCCACCTGTCTCTGGCTGCCGGTTTCTAGTCTTGGCCCACTGATTTGGACTTGGCGCTCTAAGCCATCTCTGGGTATCTGGTCTCTGGGCCCCTCAGTCCTGCCTTACGGCTTGTCTCTGCCCCTCTGGCATCCCTAACCCTGGGGCAAAGCTGCTCTTGGTTTGGCATCTTACTAAAGTATTTGGGGCTCCTGCCATACACAGCACCAGGTCTCCAACCCTGTTAGGGCTCTACCACTGGGTGCCCTTGCAGCACCTTTGTGGACTCCAATCCAACCCTTATAGCCACATTTGACCCTCCAGGACTAGAACAAAAATCCAACCAACTGCTTCAAACTCAAACCTATATTAGCACAACTATACTCTATACACCACCTTCACAGCACTCACCTCCCATAAACTAACCGGGCACTACTTCCCGCAGTCTGCTTCCTTGTGGAAGTTCTTCTCCCTGCAGCCTGAAGGGACCATTTTCTCCCACAGGCTCAGGGATGATGCTTATGTGCTTCGGAGTCCCGCCTCCTTTCAATCACACCCCCCCTCCCCCGGACATTTTTAATTCCTTAATTAAGGGTTATCCAGCACTCCTGCCACTCCATCCCCTTAAAGTGACAGAAGCCCTTGGCTCCCTGATTTGGGTTCCTTCTGTTTGGATCGGCCACTTCAACCGCCACTCCCCTCACAAATGTTTCTCACAGTAGAGTATAGTTGTGCTAATATAGGTTTGAGTTTGAAGCAGTTGGTTGGATTTTTGTTCTAGTCCTGGGGGCCATCTGTCAGAGCTCCCACCTTCCTGGGGATGGATTGGGCACCAGCTCTGGCTGTGCCAATGGAGTCTTCCCCTCCCTTGTGTCCAAGTAACAGGGTTTGGGTCCCCTGTTACACCTACTTATAAGGTTGCTCAATAAGATGTAAACCTCCAAAATACAAAGGAAAAAAGATCTCTCTCTGTAAGAAGTTAACATTTCTAAAATAGAACAAACAAGAAAAACCTGTTCCTGAGCCAGTGGGAAAGGAGACACACCACATCATGCTACTACCTGCCACTGGATTAGGCACAGACACCGCTGACAGCTGAACAGAAGGTAGCATATTCTAGAACAGTGCGTGCAACTCTGTCCTGGGCCCCTGGCACATGTTCTTTTAAAGGTGCAATGGGATCTGATTTCCAATCCCACCAATTGCACCTCTTGCCATGTTATATGTGCCATGCCCTGCAGCCCCTTATGACCCAGAACTGGAACGTGCATTGTTCCTCAGCCCCCACAGGAGCTGAAGGGTACGGCAAGCACCATGTTGCCCTAGTTGATCAGCTCCCATCCACTCAGCAGCCTGAAAACACCAAGCCTTGCCACGCAGCTGGTGGACTGTATGGTAG
Organism: Alligator mississippiensis; assembly: GCF_030867095.1. NCBI lineage: Eukaryota > Metazoa > Chordata > Crocodylia > Alligatoridae > Alligator > Alligator mississippiensis. Next base: position 295,169,715 of record NC_081824.1, read on the forward strand.
GGCTACCCTGCCATGTTTTCAATTTAAGGAGCGACGGAAACCAGCCACAAAAGTTTTACACATTTTGCAAAATATTTTTATGGCTGGCTTCGCGTGTTGTCATGCCCTTAATTGCCTTAATGTGTGGCTGAGTTACTATTTATGGCACAATTAACAGGTTAGTCTGACCTTAAGTGTAACGTGTGCCAGGTTGGATTTGTACTTGCTTCTGACAGACATCTAAAGGGTTGGCTTTTTTATACGTACTTTTATTTTTAATGCTTCTGACAACACTTATGTAGGCAGCCATGCTGATAAAGCTACACTGACATTAATTTAATCATTTAACTACTTTTTCTTTTGTTTACTATAGCACTACAAAATAGACATGAGAAGAGCTAGATTAAGAATATGTAAAAAAAACTGATAACAGCACCTACATGAGTGCAATAACTACAGGTAAGAATTTTAAATACGGTGATTAATACATCTTAGGACAGAAGGATCCAAAAAAGAAAGTTGTGGTTGGATATGTCACTGTATTTATCCTCATAATTCACCCATTAGAAGTAGGTGAAATCTCAGTGCAAGACAAAACTCCTGGGCTATTATACATTTAGAAAACCACTTTACATTATAAAAAAAAATATATCTGGATTTTAAAGGATGAGAAACATATTATGGCATTTAAATAATATCTCCCCCACCACACCAAAACACCTTTATTTAGTATTTTTATTCCTTTCTTGCAATTTTTACATCTCTTACTGATGTCAGCTGCAAAAAAAGAACTGGAAAGTGCTTCTTTTTACATCAGCTTTCCGTCATCTGTAAACTACTACTCCTTGAAGATTTAATGAGCCTGTCCCTTCCCATTGTCTTAGTAGCTACGGAATAAAGAAGATTGTGATTTCTTTTTTACTCAGTTTCAGCCACATAGAGGGCATCCATACACCATGGAGATGGATGTTTAAAAATGTTTGTACTAACTACAAGTACGATCTTGCTGGGGGAAAAAGAAAAAAAGAATAGAAAGCTTTAAAAAACCCAACAAATCAACCCACACAACTGTAACATGGATCTGAAATCTTACAGTGTATGTTCACCAATTGCATAAAATTGGTAAAATCAAGAAGACCGAAGTCTTATAAATGTGATGCCATCTGGTAGAGCTACTTTCCCCTGGTACAATTTGCTGTATTCCACAGAATTAAAGATGTTTCAAAGTGCATCTCCTGCAGACAATGCAAGTTCACCACATTTTCCCTATAAAGAAGGCAGTCTTACCTGAATATTGACAAATACGCCGTGATACGTCTCATACAGAACTTTATTTCCCTTTACAAGCAATGGAAACTCAAAAGGAATTTCTGTTTTGCCACTGGGAAGTTTTCCAGGCTTCACCATTTCTAGGGTACTGTTTATAATTTGAATGGGCTGCAAAGACAAATATTGAGATGTTTAAAATAAATTAAAAAAAACAACAAAAAAGAATCGATCAACAACAGCATTATGTGGCTCTATCAGCCTTTCTGAAAATTCAGAGTGCAAGCGACTTGTATATATAATTCTTCACTACTTTTCACTTGTTTAAGTTTATCTTATTCAATGTTTCTCAGCAAGAAAGTCTGCAATGTCCTGCAGATAAGACTGGTAGGTTAAGTATGTTAAAAAGCTAAAAAGGCAGCCTCAAGCACTTTGAAAAGCAGAGCTCCATTTTCAAAATCATAAACCTCAATAGCAGCAGGAGACATCTGCATGTGTATGTGCCAGTTGTGCTTTTAGCTCTTGGAGGAAACAGAGCTCCAAGAGGCAACCTATATTTAGCATCAGTATGTCATTGAAACAATGGCAAGTTCTGATTTGGCACTTGGCAAGGGAAGCCTGCAAATTCTCATGAAGAATGCCTACACCATGTAAAAAGACAAGAGAGTTAAAGCAGCAAGATGAATATGTCAGAGAAATGAATTTAATGAGTTCAGTATTATTACAAAATATTTTATTTTCTACTACATTATTCACATTACTCTTCTCCATTTTTTTAACTGCTGCAAAAACCAATGGAAATATAAGGAAATGCCCTCCCCAATTCTTGTTCCAAGATCATTTGTATAATGAAGGTTCTTACATTTATAGAATGTAAGATTTGATTCAATTCAGTTTGATTCTATAAATAATAAAATTAAGGCATTCTATAAAGAAGATTATGGTCTAGTCTATGAATAAGATTAAGGTAAAGCTGAAATAGACAGCTTTAAATTTTTGGCGCTGGTTGTTAAAGACTGCCTAGCCAGGGGAGATCAAAAATCTTCCTTGAGTTCGGGACGTTCTGGCATGAAGGAGCACTGACTAATGGAGATTTCCCTCTCTCAAAAAAAAAAGTTCTTAAGTTGCTCAGATCTCACATTTGGAAGAGGGATTTAAGTTAAAAATAGGCTTCTCAATTAGCTTCCACTTCTGCTTTACTTACAAGTGTCCATTCCTAAAACAGACATACTCTTTACCTTCTTCTTGCTTTGGAATAAAAAGCACAAATGTATCAGCATACTAGGGTTCATATCCTAAACATCTTAACAATTTTTCTTTAAATAAACTTGGTGATCAGTGAGGTCGAGTAAGTCTTAACACTCTTCTACATCTGAAAAAGTGGCAATGGAATTCTAGGCAACAGCCTAAAGTGGGAAGATGTGACTATCTATCTACAGTGGAGTAGCAGAAAACAGAATTAAAGAAAGATTCAGCTTGGAAAACAGATACAACTTTTTTGTTCCCGAAAGATCAGTTTGCACTGTTCTTACCTTAACAGAGTTATAGAAAGCTTCAAACATGCCAACGCTTTTAGCACTGAGCTGAAGATTTACTGCTCCTTCCATTGTTAAGGAGATACCCTGGTGTTGGACAGTGTCCTTACTCGTTATGACCACCACTCCAGAAAGAACTTCCTAACCAGACAAAAGCAACAAGGAAACATTTGTTTAAATTAATTTTTCTTTTTGCTATCACTGTGCTTAGATCATACAGGAACCCACAATATGCTACTTGTTGCCCAAATCATGAGACATCTGTTCCTGCCCGGATAAGCGTACAGCCTGAACAGACAAACACTGATGAAGAAGTGAGGGAGTCAGGATGGAACATACAAGGTAAGTAAGTGGTCAGGGAACAGCAAACAAGTCTTTTACTTACAAGCTTGCTTTTTAACAATACTCAACTTTCCACCCACTCACACACCCTCTTTCACAGCTCAAATCTCTCTTCTCCTTATCCTGACTCACAGATTGAGATCCATTATCTTTCTTTCAATATTCTCCCTCATAAAATTTAAATATTTCCTTTTACATAAAATGAGAAATCTATTCAAAAACAAAATGTGTACGCAATTGATTTGGTCAGTCAGTTCTGTGCAGCTGCTGCCGAAGTGAGGGTGGAGGAGTGGCTGTGGAAGCTTATTCAAGGAAGTCGTCCCACACAGCAGCAATTACAAAGAAGCGGCTAACCAGGACAAAGCTGGTGTCACTGGTGGAGTAGAAGTGAAAAAGAGGTTGCTTTCTCACTGTATAAAGAGATGAGGGGAGATAAAGTGAAGTGTGGCCATCACAAGAAGGCTGAACATGATGCAGTAAGGAAGGCAGAGTCTGTGGAGATATTAAGGGGAGAAGGAGGCAGGTTGATGTGATCAGAATGATTGTCAAGGTCTTGGCAGCTGTGTTTGGAATCGATTGGAAAGGGCAGAAGCAGAACTTAGAAAGAGCACAATACAGTAAAACAAAAAGAAAAAAGTGATGAGGATGAAAGCAAAGGTGAGGAAAAACCAGCAAAATCTCAAAGTGACAAACAGTGGGACCAGTGGTAGTAAAAAGATGCAAGAGATTCTCAGATTGTGGACCAGAGCTCTAGGGAAGATAACTGTGTTATCAGAGACAGAGAATCTGAGGCAGCAGAGAAAATTTTGACATAAGATCGGGGTAACCTGCTCACATATTAAACATGAAGTGATTTAGAAGATCTCAGAGACAGCACTCCAGAATGGAGGGAGACATGTCATGAGCTACAAGGCAAAGTTGTGAATTGTCAGTATAAAGGTAAAGGTATTTAAGTAGAGAATTTCCTGTAAGGAGAGATTTACAACTCAAAATGGGAGAAGAACCCACCAGAAAAAGATTCTACAAGTATTGCCAGGAAGACAGGAGAACCAGGAGTGGAGACAGTGGTTTAAGGCAGCGTTTCTCAACCCACAGGTCACAAGAATATATGAAAAGGTTGCAAACAAACTTTAAAAATGGATTCTCCTTTAAAGGAGAAAAATGTGGGAAACTGGCTTTTCCCTCGCAGGCTGGCAGAGTTCCCCCCACACACTGGGGGGCTGGGGCCCAGGGGAAAGGGCAACAGGTTGGAAGTGAGGGGCACTGAGTCGAGACTGGCCATCGATGTTTACAAATGGGTCCTGGTACAAAACAAAGTTAAGAACCACTTGTCCAAGCCACCTTAACCGAACACAGAATACCATCATATTAGGGCCTGCAAGGCAAATACATAAAAAATCATCATCAGTATTAACCACTATCCACAAGAAGAAAAATACTTCCCTTTCCCTTACTCCTCAGTGTCAAATCTAAGGGTTTTGTAACAACCAGGGAACTCTGAGAAGTATCAGAAAAGATAAAGTTCTTTTTTTGTCGGCTATACCATGGTAAGTGATATATAGTTATTCGGAACCTGTGAACTGCTCCCTTATAAGGCTGTTAAACAACATCTCATTTAAACTTTACCCCTAATACAAATGAACACAAATTCCAATAAACTCTTGGTCTACATTTTTAGCTTTTTATCGGTTAGGTTTACTTCCAGACAACCCATAGGCAACTATTCTGTTCAAACAAGATCCAAATGTTTTCACCGAAGTAAAAGCACATTTTATAGATTTCTATTCAAGGGTTTTTTGCCATAAATTTATGCCCTTCCACTTTTAGTGTTCATGCTTCTGAAACATTTCCTATACTTGACAGGATCCTTTTCATCCTCAATCCTTCAGAAATATATTGGCTTTTCCTCTCTCTGTTTTTAAAATTAGCTAGAAATAAATACAGTTTTTTGTATGCATATATCACTGATAGATAAGCAAATATGTTTGTTGGCTACACTGCTATCAAGTCAACAGAAAAACTACAAAGACTGTAATGCTCAACAGAAGCTCTGCCCTGTTTAAAAAATGTCTTCTAAAATTCTTTATCTGGGCAAACTGTATTCTGGAAAAATAAGTTATTTTTTAAAAAGTCTAAACTACATGCCATGCATGTAATCCAAGGAAAGCACATGGATCACAAGCTTGAAAGTTATTCAAAAACCTATAAAGAAATTTTCTTGGGCCTTGCCTCTCTGTTGATTAGTGTTCTTTGCTCCACTGTTTGCACGTCTTATAAAAGGCAAAATTATACTCTAAATTTAAAAGATCTGCTCTATAATCATGTTTCACAAATACCACCCTTTAAAACTACCATATTTACTTGAATCTAAGATGACCATGAATTTAAGACAGACCCCCAATAATTAGATTTCATACAGGAAAAATTTTAATTTGGTATTATTTTTATAAACAGACCTACTGACAAAAACTATAGCAATATCAGTAAGTCACAAATTCAACATCAGCTTCACTTCAATTCAAACATTAACTTTATTTACATTAGGTTCTATCCAGAACCTAGTGAGTGCTACTCCTACAATTTAGGATTGATCATGTCCACATGCATTCTCGCTCTCACACTCTTCCTAAAAAATATCATCTTCAGTTCCATCTATAGCATTGGATATATAGCACTTCTTGAAGATTTTAATAATAGATTCTGAAGATACACTTTCCTAAAAAGTCAGAATCCATTGGCAAAGCAGTGCTATGCTTTGCTTCTTAATCCTTCCACCACGTGTAAGCGCATGGTTCCCTGCCAAGAGCCATTCTGAGTACTGACACCTTAAAGGGCTTGTTCACTACGACTTCCAGCACTTGGGAGTTGAGATGTCATACTGGCAGATAGGATTACAAGATCACGATTAACTGACTGAATTTTTGCTTTCATACCTGGCGTTAAATGCCTTTTGAATGACTAACACTAATATTCCTCTTTTCTTTAGCAGTGCCCTAGGCCTCCATATCCACACAACATCTAACCAGTCATTCATCAGTTCACCTGACATCCATCCTTGTTCCTGGCATCTAACCACTATTCCTGGTGGCAACGTTTATTTTGACGGTTTTGCGTTTCAAAAATCACAGCGTGGCAATTTTCTCCCATCTGCTGATATTACTAACATCACTGTAATTCATGACTATTTCCTGTATTTCTCATAATTATGGATCTTGCACCTCTCTCATGGATGATGATATTTCTCAGCACGTCAAAATGGACTGGAGTCTCATCAGCATTACTTATCTGGCCCAGCAGGTAATGAGTTTTGCATAGCCCAATAATGTACTGCTGGAATGCAACACGTTTTTTGCTGCAGTCTGATGGTAACATTTGTGCAAATTATGTTCTTTGTCTCAGGATTAAGCCACTACACTGCATCATTCAGATACACTATCCACTACTTGTTGCCATTTTTAAGGGGAATACTCAATTCTTTCACTATTTCTAATGCCTTAAGTCAAAGCTCCTCATGGGTGACTGGCACTCCCTCCTTTCTCTTTTCTTGAACATAACTGAGAACTTGCTGATCAATTTCAGGAAAGTGACCTTGTTTTGGACTCCCAAATGTTTTCCATGTGAACTTAGCATTCTTGCATTTTCCTTTTGTCTCCATCAACCCATATTTGCATCAGTAACAATATACTTCCTTGCCCTCTCACAACTGTTTTTTTCAGCATAATTTATAGCCTTCATTTTAAAGAATGTATTGTAGCTGCCCCTCATTCCTTTTGATGTCTTCATATGTACACTGCTACTTCCTTTTTCATACATGGTTTGTCATAGGGGTTTCCCTGCCACTGCTTACCCAACAGAATTTACCATGGGTTTCTATGGTTTTAAATTTTGGCCAGTCGGTGGTGATCAGGCCTGTAATGTGCTGCTTTCTCTGCTACTCCACCAGGTGCTCCTCTCCCACCTGCCCCTCCACTGGGTACCTTGCTGCCACTTGCCTTGCTGCTGTCAGGTGCTTCATTGTAAGCTGGCTCCCTTGCCGTGTGCTAGATCCCTCACTGGCATGCTCAAGCTGGGTCCCTCATCACCACTTCTGGGTTCCTTATCTAGTGCTGAATCCCTCATCAGCATGCACATCCTGGGCTCCTTGTCACAGCTGCCAGGATTCTCACAACCACATGCTGGGTACCTCACCTCCTGCTGGGTCTCTTGCCACCACTACTGGGAGCCTTGCCACCTGCTAGATTACTTGCTGTTCCTGCTAGGAGTTTCACTGCATGCTGGATCCCACCTTATTGCTGCCTGGAGCCTCACCATATATTGGGACTTTTGCCATGTGCTGGGTCCCTTGTCCCTGCAGTCAGATCCCTCCCTGCAGCATGCAAGGTGCCTGGCTGGCCCCTGGGGTCTCTCCTTCCTGAGTGCTGGCAGCCCTTGCGGGGTCCCTCCCTGCTAGCCAGGGTTCTCCTCCCTGTGTGCTGCCTGGCCCCTGCAAGCTCCCTACCTGCTGCATTCCTTGCCTGCCTCTCCCCATAGCATGCTACGTGTCTGGCAGGGAGGTGACCAGGTCACTCCCAGTTGCTGTCTGACAGGCAAGTGCTGAAGCAACTCAGCAAGCTCTGCCCAGACTCCTTGCACACAGCTCAAAATGATCTGGCAAGCACTGACCAGGGACCATCCCCACAGCATGCAGGTTTCTAGCCAGCATGTATTGCATTGCTTTCAGCTGCTGCTCAAGCTGGAGGGTGCCGGAGGAACCGGGCATACAGAAAGAGACCCACCCAGGCTGCCAGCGTGTCACAAATTGCTCCAGCACCCACCACTGAGACAGAAGCTCAGAGCAACTCAGCACTTGCTGGACAGAAACCTAGCACACTGTAGGGACATTGCCTGACCAGCACCCACTGCATGTAGGGTTTCCAGCCAGAGGGTGCTGAAGCAACCTGGCACACACTAGAAAGCAGCAGCAGCTTGGAGTGACCCTGCCAAGAACCCTTCACACTGAAGAGAGCTTGAGTGCCCTCTGCTGGCTGGCCACGTGCATTTTCTGATTTCAGGTAAGTTATATCTGAACACAAGATGAGGTTTGATTTTCCTCATGTTGAATAGGGAAAATCTCATCTTCTAATCAAGTAAATGCAGTAGTCATTCAAGGATCAAATGATAGCTGTCCAGTGCAAGTCATTGCCCTTTTGCCTTTCCCAGGGGTGAAGAGCACCAGAATATTACAGAAGGTAGGGCTGAAGTAATGAAAGTACAGCAAGGCAGAAAAAAGGAGCTGAAGCAACTAAGAAATGCTGCTCTAGCGGGAACAGCAAGCATGAAGGGGTGGGCAAAGAGAAAATGACCGAAATACTGTGGTACTTTGCTAACAGGCATTAATTATTAGGAGATCCACTTTAAATTACTGCCTATAATTGAACAATAAGCAACAAGGATAATTCAGAACATAGGAAATGCCAGACTGAATGAGACCAGCGACCCTTCTAGTCCAACTGCCATGCACCAAGAGCAGTCTGCACCAGCTCAAGCACCCAAACAGCTTCACACACAAGAAAAAAGGGTTTTGAGTCCCTCTGGCCTGAAACTAAGCAGAAGAAATTTCAGGCTAAAAAGGAGTTTTCTAAAAAGTTAGAGTGCGAATCAAAACAGAATCTCTCTTAAAGTTGTAATGACAAGGCTCACTACCATGACTCCAAAATTTTTCCTCTAACAGTTTCTATTGCAAGATGTGGCTATATTTCAATTCAAAAGGAAAAAAAAAAGTGGTCTGTACAAAACCAAAAATGCTTGCTCTTGCAGAGCTGTTAAACTAGTTATTGTCATGTTTTGTGCATCACATTTATGACCACACTTTGTTTATTTTGCCACAGAATGAAGTCATTCAGCACTGATTCCTTTTTTTCTCTTCACATCAAGAGTGTTTCATTTATCTTTAAGTGTTACAAAAATCAAAAGGAAAGCCATAACCAATTCCCTGCCTATAATAATGTAGCAAGGTGAGCAATATCCCCAAGGAGAGTGTAGCAGTAGGGCTTCTATCCCACAAATTAACATTTCCTTGCTTTTAAAGATTTATAATCTCAATCTCTTTCAAATTCCTTTAACCAAATCATATCAAGTACATGCCAGGCATACTCCAGTAGCCTCAAAAATCACATAACATATTCTCAAAGGGATCTGGGGCTAAAAATCTATGGTAATATGAAAAAGTTTAAAGATCTACCATCTTACTCATTAAGAACAATTTTTAAAAAATGGATTATTTAAATACATCCAAGCAAATGTTACACACAAATATGTCATTTCATATGTCATTTCACTGTGGCAGCAGTGGATCTCTCCCACACACTTCAAGGATATTATACTTTTGTCATTTGAACTGACAAGATTGGTTCAATGCAAACAACACGGGTGTCATACATAGTCACACTGCACGCTCATTCTGGTAAGCTGTTCAGTTTAACGTAGTTAAAAGGAACAACACTTTCAGAATCACAGGTGGTTACCTATCCCAGAGCAGGTCTCTATGATATGGAGAGAGGTGAGTGTGGGGGTCTCCCTTCACAACAGACCACCATTACCAGTGGCAGAGCTGCAGTGAAGTGGCAAGCATGTATTTTCCCAGATGGCCCCTTCCAAATGAATCCTCTTGCATAATTAGCTTTTCTGCCATCTAAGAGCTCTAGGTAGGCCTGTGCAGTTGAGACTAACTGCATAAATGCTCTAAACTGACCTTCCCCACTACTGGGTGATGCAAAAAAGAAAGTAAGGAGCATTATGGCAAAGTCAAGACTTTGATGAAGAAAGCTGGCTGGTGCTGGTAATAGATAAGAAAAACTCCAAGTCTCAACAGCTACCACTTATTCTCTTCTGCCTTCCAACCTCCACTCTGACTGGTAAGTCAACACTCCACGATCATCTCACGTCTCCTCCACAACATGGAATGCAGACACGAGGCATAGCAGTACAAATTCAGGGGGAAAACTAAGTCTGCAGCACCACATACTGCCGTGCTCATCTGGACACTGCCAGATTCACACTAGAGACTCTCTTGGATGTTATACCAGAATCCTCAACCATCAAGGCCAGATCAAGGAGTACTTTCCCAGCCCATTCACCCAAAAGATCATTCACAATGGTCAAGAGATCAGTAACCTTAAGTAGGAAATAAGCCTCATCAGTAACTTCTGGGTTTGTCATCTCTACAAAAGCACTAAAACTATTTCTGCACGCTCATCCATCACTAGCAATTTTAAGCATATAAAGCTCTGGTCAATTTAAAATACTTGCTTTTTTGCTCCAAACTGTATTTTAAAACCAAGTTCTTTACTCTTTGCTCTCTGACCTTTGGCTACATTATAAACCCTCATCTCTCCCTCTATGCTCCTTCTCAACTACAGAGATAAGGTCAAAATATGCAACTGCTGGTACCTGTTCAAACTTGGAGACTAAGTCAAAGATTAAGACCAAAAAGGACAATTATCATAATCTACTTTGATGTCTTGCATGACACAGAACACAATTTCACCTTGAAATTCTCACATCACACCTACAACTTCTGGTTGAAGTACATCTTTTAGGATGATCTTCAGCCTTAATGTAAAGATTCCAAGTTCTAGAGAATCTATTGCAGCCCTAAGCAAGCTGTTCCACTGATGAGGCATCCCCACTTAAAAATGTGTTTCTTATTTCCAATCCAAACGTGTATTTTTACTTTCCAGTCACTAAATGTTTTTATACTACCTTACTGATTTTTACTATTAGATTTAAAAAGGTTCTCTACTATGAAGCATTTTCTTCCCAAGTGCTTCTAGACTGTGATCAAGATGCTTCTTCTCACTCTCTGATAAAAAAAAATATTTTTAATTGAGTTTAAGCTCCACTGTAAGCTTTGAGTTGTTCTTACCATGCTCTCTAAACCTTTTCATAATTTATGAATATGCTTTTTTGAAAGGATATCAAAACGTACACAGTATTTCAATAACAGTCTTGCTACAGCCATATACTAGTGGTAACTCCTCCTACTTCTATTTGATAGTCCTCTGTTTCTACATCCCAGGACTGTATTTTCTCTATTGGGTAGTGCAGAGAAGTAGGAGCTCACATCCATCTAGTTATCAAATAGGCCCTCAAAATCCCTTTTGGAGCTTCTTTCCCAAAGCATAGATCATTTTTCTTAAACACATGACTTTGCATTAGGCAATTTTAAAATATATATTGTTTGGCCCAGCCTAGTTTACCACTGTCTACTTTGGAGCTGCGCTTTTTATTACTCCACCAGTTTGAGTCATCCACACCCTTTAAACCCGATACCATTATATATTTTTCCATATTATCGATCAAGATGCTGGAAGTCACTGGGCTAGAAAAAGATCCCTGTGAGACAGCAACAAGAACACTTCAATTGGATGCTTATTCCCTATTTAAAACTGCTTTTTAAGATTACAGCTAGCTAAGTGATCCATCTCAAGATAGGATATCACTACTGCATGACAATAATGCTACCATAAGCCATATTGATAAGCATTAATTACAGTACTGTTCTTTGCAGATTGCCTCCTACATCTACCTTTCGAGAATACTTCCCACAGTTGGTGTCAGGCAAGTTACTCAAGTCATCACTTCTAAGTATGGGCACGTTAATTTTTCCATCCGTCTGGAATTTCTTCAGTCCTCTAAGCTTCATTAAACATCAAAATTGTTGGCTGAGAAAACTCCTTCAACAATTGTTTTACTTCTAGATTTTTTTTTTTGAGTCCAGGTTCTCTCATCTTGAGCAAGAAGTTGCATTAGACAGCCCTTCTAACATCCTTTCCGACCCGATTTTCTATGATCTGTGACTCTGCCTAAAGTGAGCAGGAAGATTTTGATGGTTTTGTCCAAAATTAACACAAAGAAAACAGAAAGATCCCAAAGGAAGAAAAACAAGCAAGTACACAAAAGTATTTAGCTCTTTAGGCCTCTACTCTTTGTAAAACCTAGTTACTTAGGCAGGCTGTGCCTGGTGAAGAGCTTCCAAGTCCTACTGGTTTTGGTCCAATTTGTTGATTTTGGGGTTGTGCGAGCCGGACCCCAATCCCGCCCTCGTCGCCATGCGCGGCGGTGATTCCGATCCCATTCTGGCCACCACGGGCAAGCCGGGGGCGAACTGGGGTCATACCGGACCCATCTCCGGTGCACGCGGGCTGTGGCCGGCAGCCCGGGCATGTGGGGTGGGAGAGAGCCGCGAGGCGGTTTAGCGCACGCGAGTTAGAATTAGTTACGGAGGCGTAATGGTTGATTGAAAAGATTGATTGCTTACACCCAAAGATGGTATCGGTGTAGGCTGGACAAGTTTCCAGGCACAGCTCCCGCTTGAACCCTTGTTGGAGGACTCTGACAAATCGATTGCTCCCACGGAGTTTGCTAGGCTCCACGGGTCCGGTTAAGTTGGGTTCGAAAAGCTTCCCCGGAGTTATTCAGGCTCCGCGGGTCCGATAAGTTTTTCCCCCGGAGTTTGCTAGGCTCTGCGGGGTCCGAAATTACAGGAAAAGGATACGTCTAGGATTGCACTTGGCGACGGGGAGAGGCGAGAAGCGAAAGCTCCATAGGCTCGGTTCTATTGCCTCTTTTGCCTGCTTAGGGGAGGCGTGTCAGGTCCGTTAGGGTCCACAGCACTTGGAGATCTTCACACAGAATCTCTCTCTCTTCCTCCCTCCTCCGGTGTTCGTGGAGTCCTCCAACTTGGGCGGAAACCACACAAGCCTTTTGTACGGCTAGCAAGCCAATCACTAGCCGCCACATGTGCCTAAATTAGGAATCGGCCAATAACATGGTGCGGATCCTAATACAAATGGCGGGAACTTCTTTGCAACGTGTATCACTACGGTGCAAGAAAGAGATGCACACTGCAAAGAAGCTGCAATCCAGCAGGAAATCCCCCGCTGCACCAGAGTTCTCTCTAGCAGCAGAGAACTCTACCGTGCAAAGAAAGTGACAAATTTGGCAGGAAATAATTTAGTGGTGCCAAAGCGCACACACAAACAAAAAATCACAACTTTGGGTTGTGACAGGTGTCACACATCAAAACTATTAAACTGTACCATTTTCTCCCTTTTGTCATGACCCAATGATTGTGTGTGCGCTTCGGCACTGCAGAATTATTTCCCGCCACGTGGAGCTTTCTTTGCATGGTGCAATTCTCAGCTGCAGAGAGAAAAACCCCGGTGCAAAGGAGTTCCCGCCACCCGTATGTAAATTTGTTCCCCATTATTGGCTGTTTCTAAATTATTTCCACGTGGCGGCTAGCGATTGGCTTGCTAGCCATATAAGAGGCTTGAGCAGTTTCTGCCCAAGTCAGAGATCTCCGAGAATCTCAGGGAGGACCCTGAGAACCCTGATTCCGAGAATTTCGGGAGAAATCTGAGAGAATTCCGGCAAGGAGTCCACGATTATCTCGTGGAATTCTACGTATATCTCCAACCGAATGATGGTTTGATCAGCCATCAAGAATCTCTCTCCGTCACCGGACGATCCCTGACGTACCCCTGCCCTGCGCGCTCGTTGAGAGTCACAGCACGGACTCTCGTATCAGTTTAGAGAGCTCTCATCATTCGAGTTTTCTTCTTTTCTTCTATCTACAACTGTACCCAAGCAAGTTTTCCTGCCTGCACCGCGACCATCTATGGTGTAAGTAAAATAATCTTTAATCAACCTCTACGCGTCAGTGCCTAATTCTAGTCCGCTGTGCCGACTTCCCCGGGCCACGTGCCCAGGCTGCTGGCCACAGCCCCTCGGCCCCGACACCTTTAGTTTACATTTGGGAAGTTTACTGAACTTAAGCCCTTCCCAAATGGAAGTGGGATGCTAGAATGAAGAGTCTCCACCAGAAAGATAAGGTAGGGGGCATTAGTGCACACCTCCCCACTCAGCTGGGAAAGACAGCTTGGGCCAAGGCTAGCCTGCCCAACCTATGGGGAGGGGGGGTTGCAAAGCATCCTGGGATGCTGGGGGACTATGAGTTAACTTGAATCTGGAGGGGATCTGGGACAGAAGTACAAAAACTGATTTAACCTAAATCAGTTAAGTCTGCTACTACATCCACAAACATAAACCACTTTCAAAATGGTTGAAAGTGGTTTAAGATAAACCTAGATAGGTTTATCTTAAACCACTTTCAACCATTTCAAAAGTGGTTTATGTGCATTTAACTTTTGTTGTGTTAAGGATTTGAACTGGTTTCCAATCACTTATACCTGTTTGTGTGTAATTTCTGTCCGTAGCCCACGAGTCTCAGATTTTCCACTAACAAAAAGCTTAAACTTCACAGCTTTCTCTACATGAACAAGGCTTCCTTCCCCTACCTTAGGTTGATAACTGCCTGGCTCCTATCAGAGGTGGGACAGCAAATCTTCTTACAAAGTCAGTAACAGAATCCAGGAACCAGATTCTGTCATGCATCTCAAAGCACTGATCACATCCTGAAGTAGATTTAAGCCATCCAGATTCTAGACTGGTCTGAAGGCTATCACAGTGTGTGCAGCATAAGTAAGAACAGAACCAAGGCAGTTCAAAAGACAGCACACTGTAAATCCACATTCTAGTTTACAGCACAATAACTTCCCAGACAAACCCTTAGGCATCTGAAGAAAACTGCTTTATGGATTTCCCTGCAGACCAAAACTGCCAGAACACTGCTGCTTTGCTACACGTACTTCCATCTCTGAAGCTTAATTACGTGATCAAGCATTCTTTGTTCTACAGGATCACTTGCTGCCTCTTACAGTACAGGAGGGTCTCAGTGAGGGCCTGATGTTTTAGCACACCAGACTATAACAGGAGCATTCTGTACATGGGTCTGCCACAAAATCCCTAGGTGACATAAGTCTGTCATAAAACATGTGTTAGAACACCCAGTTCAGGTGACAGAGTACCTTAATTTTGGCATTTCCTAATTTTTTGAGTATTTGACTTCCACCCTTGATTGTTATTTTAACTATTTTTGTGTGTCAATTACACTACTGAGAAAAACATGCATTAAACTGTTTCCTATGGTTTTAGTTACCGAGTACATTTTCTCTGTCTAAAGCCCTTGCACAGTTTCTATTGGATTAAATGTCATCTCTCCACCTTAACTACTACACAGTACTGCTGGCAGCTAAACAGCTAAAGTGCCACTGTGGGGTGGAGCACGGTCTTTGGGAACTGCAGAGGTCCTTGAACAAGTAACATTTATGACACTGTATTTTTGGATGAACGGTGATATAAGTGGAAATAATTAATTCTGGCTCATGTCAGCATGGTGTATGGTGGCAGATGACTTGCTAAAAATGTAAGCCAAAGCTACTCAGCAAAAGCAGGTTTCATGATTAATTAAAAGAGATTTGTTTGAAAATGTTTGACTGCCTAGGGAATCCTTATTAAAGATTCACACTGTATTTCTACTGTGTTACTGACTACAATCAATAGCTCTTTCAACATTATGTTCTCAGATCATTCAGATCTCCTGTCTAGTTAATGTGCTAGAGGTAGCTTTAAAGGAAATATTTTCACCATTCCTTCTGTAATGACAGAATACAAGCATCATATATCATCCCCTACTTTAAAAATTATCTTATTTGATTCTTTCTTTATAATCTAGAAGGAATCTCCATATTGTGTTTCATTCTTCAGTTCTGAACTAAGACTAAAGCGAGTCAAGTAAAAAACGCTGAATAAGGATGGACACAAGCCTTATGGTATTGAATTAAGTGACTAAAATCCATCTAGTGAGAAAAAAATACATTAATGGAACAATGAGTGCTTGAGACACAGAAAATAACTATTATTAAAGTGATGCTATTTGCACCACTATACTTAAAAGCCTGTCTGCATTTCCAATGTCAGCCACATTGTTCTGGAGTTTATAACTCAGCTTTAAAAAGAGAAGAGCTCTCTTTACTCAAGTTTGACAGTTTTAGAGGCCAAATGTTTTCTAAAACTTTTTTTCCCCAATTTGGTTAAAGCTATTTGTCAGAGGAATAGGAATAGCCACTAAATTGAATCAAGTTGATATATTTACTACAAGACCCAACTCACTGAAGTCTATAAAGATTTATGCATGCATAGACAGGATCTCACACAGAACCAGAATTATGTGGCTTTAAGTTTAAGTTTTTCAAACTTCAAAGTCACCTGGTTATAGAAAATGACCTTGAAAACATGCAACCAAGCATGTAAACCAGGGGTTGGCAACCTATGGCCCCTAGGCTGAATCCAGCCTGCAAAGAGGTCTGATTTGGCACACGGCACTATGCAAGTGCATCACGGTGCCCAATACCTCCACACAAAGCTCCCATAAAATTCTGTTGCGCCAGTGCTTACCCTTCATGCAAAGGGGCCATGTATCTGCAGCGAGAGGAAGTACAGGCAAGGCAGCTTGAGCTTTGCCAGCTCAGGGCCAAGAACTTGCTAATCCCTAGTGTAAGCAATAGAGTGATTTCAGACTGGTTGCCAGGTCTGAACTGCCCCACTCAGCTTGCTGGCTTTTTTTTTTTTTTTTTTTTTAATGTAAAGCACAACCATTAGCTGCTTCTGCTAAGGACAGTGTCAATGGGACACCAAGCTCGAACTCAAAAGCAGCATGCACACTGAGAGTAGCTGGGTACAGCTATGTGGGATTCGGCCCTCAAGAACCACAGAGGAGGCAGAGCCAAGGAGAGGTATGGATGAAGCCAGTCCATGGGCTGGAGGTGAAAGGCAGACAGGACCCCCAAAACTATCACTTGGTTTGAGTACAAGGGTTTGTAGACTGACTTTATTTTTATTAACTGGGACTTAATAAAAAGCACAGTTCCACAGAGAATCATAGAAAATTAGGGTTGGAAGGGACCTCAAGAGGTCATCTAGTCCAGGAGTTTCCAACCTTTTTAGATTGCGGACCAGAAGTGACTGCGGACCAGCAAACTGAGGACCGGCAAAGCGCAGTCCGGAAGTCACCGGCATACTGCGAACTGGCAGCCAACCCTTTTTCATACAGAGTATAAAAAACAGTTAGCTGCCAGCAGCTAACCCTTCACAGCCCAGGGGTTGGGAACCTCTGATCTAGTCCAAGCCCTTGCTCAGAGCAGGACCATCCATAGCTGGATCAGCCCAGCCAGGGCTTTGTCAAGCCAGACCTTAAAAACCTTCAAGGATGGAGAGTCCACCACCTCTCTAGGTAACTTAATACCACCTAGTGAGAAAGTTTTTCCCCAATATCCACCCTAAATCTCCCTTGCTACAACTTGAGACCATTGCTCCTTGTCCTAGCATCTGCCACGACCAAGAATACCCCAGCTCCATCCTCTTTGATACCCCTTCAGGCAGTTAAAGGCTGCTATCAAATCCCCTCAGTCTTCTCTTCTGCAAACTGAATAAGCGGTATCTCCTCATAAGTCATGTGCCCCTGAGCCCTCACCATTTTTACTGCCCCCTGCTGAACTCCCTCAAACTTGTCAACCTCCTCTCTATAGACCCAAAATGAAGATTTCTGTGGGCAGACTGAACTCAAGGGCCATGCAAAGGAGACGGGGATGGGAGAGGGGCTGTTGTGATGCTTTTCCTTGTGCCTTTCAAAGACACTGTGGTCCCTTATCATCTTCGATTGACCTTAACTGCACACACCTCACCAGAGCACAGAGCAGCTGTGCAACGAGATCTGCAGCCCTCCATGCAGAATTCAGAGCCAGAGGCTGGACCCATTCCACACGGGGCCTTCAGCTGGGATGCCAGGCTCCAACCAGGCAGGCAAGTTTCTTTGGGTCAACCTGATATCTTTCATTAGACCAACTCAAACAGTTGGAAAGATTTTAACTGGTCTAATAAAAGATATACTGGATTGCCCCAAAGAACTTTGCCTGCCTGTGTCCCAAGACCAACATGGCTCCAAGCAAGACACGCTGCCAGGTGACCTGGAGGGTTCTGCTCGTGGGGCTCTTTACAAAGCAGTTCTGGGCTGACCCGGGATTCCTGCAAGGCTGCTGCTTTTCCACAATGCCGATTCAGAGCAGTGTGCGGGGAGGGGGCTGTGACAGAGACACCCGAGGGGACAGCGGGGCCGCCTGCGGGGAGCTGGGTTCCTGCCAGCAGGAGGCAGCGCCCGGGCTGCGGCCGTTAACGGAGGGGGAGGGGGGTCGTTAATTGTCCCCGGAAGGAGCAAGCGGGCGCCGAGGGACTGCGGGGGCCTCGGGGCAGCCCGAGCCGCTCCCCGCACTCACCCCGCAGTGATACACCTTGTTGGCCCGCTTGATCTTGATGTCCAGCGCGGTGCCCATCGCGCCGCCCGGCCCTGCCGCTCACGTGACCGGGGTCACTGGGCACCTGAGCTCATGGCGGCCCGCCCCGCCCCACTTTCTGCGCAGGCCTGGCCTGGCCCCATCCCGCCATTTCCGAGCCCGCCTCCAGCGGCGCGGCCTTACATAACATGGCTCCGCCCTCGGTCACCGTGGCAACGGGCAGGCCCAGTCCGCGTTGCTGAGCCAGGAAGAGGGCGGGAGTCGGGTACTTGGGACTCCCCCCCCCCCTCGGCGCATTGCATGCCGGGAGCTGCCAAGGGCCGCTAGTGGGGGTCAGAGCTGGGAAGAGGGCGGGGTGGCGAGGGAGGATGGCGCGGACGCCTCGGCGGGCAGCAGCCTTCGGGGACGCCGCGGAGCCGGACAAGGGTGCCTCAAACGCTCTCCTGGGCTCCGCCGCTTCAGTAAAGCCAGGCGGATCCTGTCAGCGCTGCCTTAGGCGGGCGGGAAGCCCCGGGCGGGCTCCGCCGCCCTCCAATCCCAGCGGAACCGCTCGTGTTAACCGTGAGGGCGCGCAGCTCTGCCCCTCTCTCCCCCGGGAATGGGCCCGAGGTAATAACGGCCGAGATTGGAGACCGTTAACGGCCGGGCGGAGATGAGCTGAGCCTGGAGAGAGCGCGATAGTTGCCTGTCCGAGGGCGGCTGGCTTTCGTAAAGAAACCTCTGCACAAATAGCTCCTGCCTCAGTAAACTGACCCCACCCCTACCCTAACAGAGCAACAGCTTCTCCCCCCACCAACAAAAAACATTTATGGACAACGTGGCTAAATCGAGAGCTGTTCAAAAACCAGATAATAGCCTCAGAACATGTGGAAAATGCTGGTCGTTTACAGGGCTTTATAATAATATAAGTACAGCCTTGGGAAGGAATACAGGACCAACACCTGTGTTGTCTGGGGCATCCCTGTTTTCAATGAATGATTATTAGTCAACCAGGGATCCTGGTTTTCTCTGATAAAGAAACCCCACCGTTTTCAGATTAAAAGTAACCCAAAATATCCACATTTTTCTGTAATCAAAATGAAACACAAAAAGAGAGAGCTGTGTATATTAGTAGTGTTTCATTTTAATCACAGAAAAATGTGCATTTTGGGTTACTTTCTTAACCCCAAAACTGGGGATTTTTTTATCAGAAAAATAGAGGATCCTAAGTATAGGCATATGTACTGAAGGCCTCTTTCTCTACTTTCCTTGTCATTCAGAAGAGCACTTCTGTCTCAGGGTGAACTGTGGCAAGTTAGAGTTTTCCTTAAAAATCCTCTTTCGCCTTCCAAATCTAGAAAAGCATGGGTGGCTTTTTTGTTTTAATTTAAGAATGCAAAGCATTTTGCCCACTCCTATGAAAGAAGATTGTTACTTAGCTGCCTAAAAACCTTTGTGTTGAGAGCAAGCATTAGAAATTTCACTCTAAAGGATAGTTCACTCTTTGGTTTGGGGACACCAGTTGTGATAGCTTCTTCTCTGGAAAGTGCCCCTAACCTGGGGGATACCTCCCAAGAAACCAGTGAGGACCCAGGGAGTAATAATAGATGGAACTGAGTCAATGTGGCACTTGGTGACCAGCGGCAGACCTCAGGGTTCAGTACTTGAATTGATGCTTTCTAACATATTCATGTTAACGTCTGTTTTCTGTCTAACTTCAAACTAACATAGCTAAACTTCTCACAGTACCTGAATGGAGAGGATCACATGGAAGAGGATCACATGGAAGAACCTGCATAGAAAAGAGTACAGCTACACTAAAAAGTTGTATATGGATCTGGGTGTTAAAAGCAGCCTGGCAAAGTTAACAGATGACAGCAGATTATGGCGGATGGTGGTCACGCTGGAGGATAGACTGGGGTTACAGGCTGACCTGGACAGGCTTGCAAAGTGGTTGGATCAAAACCTGATGATGTTCAACACCAAGAAGTGTAAGGCGCTCCACCTGGGGAGAAACAACCCACAACTTGCTTATAGGCTTGGCGGTGCTACACTTACCAGCACCACAACTGAAAGAGACCTGGGGGTCTTGATAAACCATAGAATGAATATGAGCCACCAATGCGATGCCATAGCTGGCAAAGCAAACAAAACACTAGCATGCATCTACCAATTCATCTCAAACAAGACTAAGGATGTTATTCTCCTGCTTTACTCAACCTTGGTAAAACCACAGCTGGAGTACTGCATCCAGTTCTGGGTACCACACTTCAGGAAAGATGTGGAGAGGTTTGAGAGAGTCCAAAAGAGGGCTACGCGTATGGTTAGAAGTATGGAGAGCAGACCACCATGCGATGAGCAGTTGAGAGACATGGGTCTATTCAGCCTGGAGAAGAGAAGACTCAGAGGACTTGGTGGCAGCCTATAAGTATATAAGGGGTGCACATCAGGGACTGGGAGAACACCTGTTCACCAGGGCTCCCCAGGGGAAGACTAGACCTAATGGCCATAAATTGCTAGAAAACTGCTTTAGATTAGACATAAGGAAAAACTTCTTTACAACTCGAGCGTCCAGGGTCTGGAGCAGACTCCCCCCAGAGGTGGCACAATCACGTACTCTGATATCTTCAAAGAACGTCTGTTTTCTGTCTAACTTCAAACTAACATAGCTAATTACTTCTCACAGTACCTGAATGGAGAGGATCACATGGAAGAGGATCACATGGAAGAACCTGCATAGAAAAGAGTACAACTATACTAAAAAGTTATATTATCAGTCTTCTGATCAGGAAAAGGGATGTGTGCATAATGCTAAAGGAGATAAAAAAAGCAATAAAATCTAATTAAACAATAACTTCAAATACTTGCACATTTATTGGTCAACAGTCACATCAGACACTGGTTTAGATAGGGCAAATACTTGAAGCCTTATATGATTGTGCTTTTAAACAGCTTAAGGGCACACAAGCATTCAACTATGTCCTAAATAATGCAAAAGAGTTAGCTGAACAGGTAACTATATTATAACCACAGGGATAGGATCCACAATATAATTAGAAAGAAAAAGGAAATGAATATAAGAAAATATAACAATATCATTAAATAGCAAGGTTCAAGTGGTTAGGTAAGTCAAAAAGATATTCTTTAGCAATCAAAGTGCAACCCAAACAAAGATCGTATAAAAAAAATATGAGCTAATGTGGGGTAAATGTAAGATGGAGATTAGGGAGTAAAAAAAACAAAGACGGAGGAGTAAAAGGCCAAAAACATAAAAACAAGTGGGGGGGGGAAGATATTACATATAACCAAAGGAACCTGTACCTGTTTTTCAGGAAGTAAAAGCACTGTCAGAGATTGAGACATTAAACATCGAGGAAGCAAGTGACAGAAAGGGATAAATTAAGTGCATGTAATCTCCCAAACCAGATGGTATTCCTCCAGGAATATTTAAATAATTTAAGAATAAAGTAGCTAAATTACTAAAAAAGGTACACAATTTCTCTTTCTTTTTTTTTTTACTCCACCAAAGATCCAGAGGATGATAAATGCTGTGCCTATGGTTGAAAAAAAGGTGCTGGATTTGATTCCGATAAGCTTTTCTTACATATCAAAAGAATTAGCAGAAATAGAAATCAGAAGTAGAAAATATGATTGCATCGGAAGACATAAACATGGTTTCTCAAAAAAAAAAGTTCTCTCTAATGTAAAATTCTTTCAGTGTATCAACTAGATTATAAAAGGTGAACTGGTTTTATATACTTCCTTTGGACTTTCAAAAAACCTTTAAAGAGTTCTAAACCAGAGGGTAGAATAGATACTAAATAGTTCGAAAGTGACAGAGTACTATTGTGAATTACAAACTGGCTGAGACAAAAACAAAACTTAGAAATAAACAGTATGTTTTTTTCACGGCAAAATGTTTACAATGGGGTTTTGCAAGGTTCCACAGGAGGCCATGTATTGGTTTATATCTTTGTAAATGATCTGGTAAAAAGATGTACAATTAAATTGAAAAAGGACAGACTTCCATATGAGAAGAGATTGAAAAGACTGGGATTGTTTGGAGAGTTGATAGGAGTATATTGAATGAAAGTAATATCAAAGATAAATATATAAGTACAAATAAATACAAATGCAGTAAGTTTAAAATGGCTTTATATAAACAGTTATTTATTCACAGGGGTGTAGGTTGTAGCCTTGTTGGTCTAAGGACATAGGCAGACAAGGTTCCTTGGGTGAATTTGATATCTTTTATTAGACCAACCCAAATAGTTGGAGAATAGTTATTAAGCAAGCTTTCGAGTTCAAAAACCCTTCGTCAGGCTAAGGAAGTTTCAGCAGTCGGTGTGTGCTCTTCCTGGATGGAATGAAAAGTAAAGAAGCCAGGGGCTAGGCTGGGGAGTCAGTTGCCTGGCTTCTTTACTTTTCATTCCATCCAGGAAGAGCACACACCGACTGCTGAAACTTCCTTAGCCTGACGAAGGGTTTTTGAACTCGAAAGCTTGCTTAATAACTATTCTCCAACTATTTGGGTTGGTCTAATAAAAGATATCAAATTCACCCAAGGAACCTTGTCTGCCATTTATTCACAGCTAATTAACATGTAGGAATCATTACCCAAGCATGCAACTGAGCCCAAGAATTAACAGGATTAAAATAAGTTGATATTTATATAGATAATGAGACCATCCATAGCTAACATTACATAGAATAAAAATATTTTCTAAATAAGGAACAGAAACCCTGATATGTCGGGGCATCCTAACTATTAATATGTGGCAACATTAAGAATACATTTCCCTGTGGACAGTTATTTTATAACTGTTCACTCTGGGGTTTGTTGCACCTTCCTCCAAAGCTTCAGGCCAGAGTAACAAATACAACAGAAGACTGCGCTAGACAAAATACCGGTCTGACCTAATATGTCAGTCCTTTTGACCAGGGTTCTTTGAATGGACATCAGAAGTTACTAAAACTTCCCAAGAAAAATGAAAACAATAGTTTGTTGATATTTTGGTATTAATTTTGCATCTTAAATCAGCTCTTCTTATAATTAACAAGCTCTTCATGATAAAGTTATGGACTGGCATCACAAGACACTTCTTATGCATCATAAAAATATCAGTTTTGTTCTTGATTTGAATCTGAGCCAGGGAGAGAAATAAAAATTCCAGCAATGAAATTGATACATTCATACACAATTGTCTGCATTTTTTAATCAGCTAAAAATAATTTCTGATACCCTAAATCTAAAATTAAATGGCATGGATTAGTTTTTTTATGTATGGTTGTTTCCTTCTGCTATTCTTGGGAATGCATAAATAGGCATGTAATTTAAGGTATGTGAGGGATTGGATATTTGCAATCTGTCTCATCTGATTGGTGGACTCTGGAGCTGGATGAGATAGCACCCACATCTCTGGCTCTCGTTGTTGGACAAAAATAAAACTAAATAACTGGAACCCCAAAATAGCTTTTTCCTTTGGCATATTATCCAAATATGGGAGGAAGTGATTAGATATCACATTAAAATTTTGACTGATGTTACTAGTTTATATATATATATGTGTGTGTGTGTGGTGTGTGTGTATAAATGAAACTTCTGTTTAGATTGGAATGATAGTATCTTAAATATGGGGTGAGATATTGAACTAATTGCTGATTATGCATGGATACATACCCCCTACAATGGGATATCAACTCTTTTCAAGAGCTGCATGATAAATATATACTTTTAAAAATATGTTTTAATTGCTGTTTGTGGTTTCTTCAACAGATCCTCAGTTATAGCTAAGCAATGTTTTTGTGCAAAAGAGCGTGAGGAGTAAATCTTAAAGGCCTAACTTCAAATTTTCAGTTAAAATGGTAAGGGCTGCCAGAGGAGTGACAAGTCCTCCATACAAGTCAGGATATGGCATATAAACTTAGTCTATAGCATTCTGTTGAAATATGGCCACTACCTCCACAAAACTATGCCACTCACCCAGTTTCTTCTTCAAGCTAAAATATAGATTTTATATTTTCCTCTTATGTGCATGCCATAAAGAAGATTCAAGAGTATGTGAACAAAGCTAGTGAGTACATTTAAAGTAACAATATGGATTATGGTATGGAATTATTCCTAGACTTGGAGGATGTTCAGAGGAAAGGCAATAGCATAATGAAGTTAAATGTTTTGGCTGCACCACTGGAAAACATTTTAGCATTAGAAGCAATTAGGCAATAGGACAGAATACCTGTGTGTAAATGTCCAATTTTTGGCACATAGGATGGAACGTTGATTATCTGGTGCAGCTTGGTGCAGCGGATGGAATGAAGGTTCTGGTGCAGCTTGCTACTAGACTCTGCTATTACTAATAGCAGCTGCAGAGACAGTATCACTGGTTACACTGAGTGGAGGAAACAAAGAATGGGCAAACAACTTCTAGAGGGGAGGAGGAGGTTATTCAATAGGAAAGGTAACTTTTACAAAGTTCTTCCCAATGAAAACAGATTTACTAGAGCAGAATTCTCACTATTCAAAATGTTTTGTTCTTTTTGCTATTTAATGAAAGGGAAGTTAGTCTACCAGTGTAAGAAAAAAGACAGGGCTGTAGTAAGGAGAGAGGTGACCACAAGGCCAAGAACGAGTTTTCCAAACAGGGAAAAGGATACTTGTTTTTCCCTTTCACATGTCTTTTCTCGTGCACTCGCTTACTTCCGGCCTCATTACATTTTGGGGTTTGGATCTACATTGGAACTTAGAAAGGGTAATGATGATGCTGCATGAAAATTCCTTTAATTTACTCATCAAGGTACATTTAAATTAAATTATACACTAGATGCTCTTCTTTTTTGCTATTTGGATATTCACCATATTAGAGTTGCTTTGACATCCTTTCATCTATGGGAGATGGTGGATATTGCAGCCTATAGCATAGATGGTTTGCAGTGTCTCATGACTGAATAGTGCAATCCAAGATTTGCATGATCTGTGGCAGTGGTTACAAATATATATGTCGTGGTTGAGTGGTTTGGGGGCTGCTTGCTTCCTACAGTCTCTTTTCTCAAGGTGTTGGAGCCAATTTCTGTTATGTACTTTGATGCCCTGGTGGAGACTATGATGCCACTTATTACAATCACTTGCCAGGGTTTCCCATTGGTCAAGATTAATTCCAGATGCCTTCATATCTCACTTGCATGTGTATTTGTAGTGAAGCATGGGACATCCTGTTGTTTTTGTTCCTTCCTATAGTTCCCCATGTAGCACGTCCTTGGGTAAGTGTCCATTTTCCAATCTGCTCAGATGGCCTAGCGTAGCCAGCACAGTCATCTGTGTTTGAGTAGGGCTGTTACATTTGCTCTTTGAAGAACCTCTGCTTTGGTAATTTTATCTTGCCATTTGATGGTGAGTATGTCGTGTAAACAGTGCAGGTGGAAGCTGTTTAACCTTTTCTCTTGATAAGTTGTCCATGTTTGCCCACCATACATGAAAGTGCTGAGTATGCAAGCTTTGAACACTAGCATTTTGTTCTTGATGGTAAGCTTTGAGTTGTTCCATGCTCTTTTCGTCTGTTGAAGGTAGTGGCAGTCTTTCAGATGCAAACATTAAGTTCTTCATCCAGTGAGAGGTTGGTGGTCACCGTAGAACCTAGGTAGCTGAATTTTCAGACTGCTTCTAACTGGTTCTCATTAAGGATGATTGATGGATCCTTTGGAACTCTCTGTCCTAGTACAACTGTTTTCTTTATGCTGACAGTGAGAGAAAATGCCTGGCAAGCTCTTGAGAGGTGATCCATGAGTTTTTGTAGTTGGTCTTCATCGTGGGTTATAAGGGCAGCATAATCAGTGACTAGAAGCTCCCTGATAAGCACCTTTCTAACTTTAGGTTTTGCCTTAAGTCATAACAGGTTGAAGAGTTTCCTGTCCGATCTCGTGTAGAGGTACACTCCACCTTCCATGTCTTTAAATGTGCAGTTCAGGAATACCAGCAAAAAGATTCCAAAGAGTGTGGGGGAAAGCATGCATCCTTGCTTCACTCCGCTTTTCACCTTGAAGCTGTCCAAAGTGGACCCATCAAACTGAACAGTTGCTTTCATGTTGTGGAAGGAATGTATAAGACTTAACAGGATTGGTGGTCATCCTATCTTTTCTAGGACTGCAAATAGGCCTGCTCTACTGACGGTATCAAATACTTTGGTTAGATCCACAAAGGCGATGTACAATGGTCGATTTTGCTCTCTTCACTTTTCTTGACGTTGACACAGGGAGAATATCACGTCTCTGTTTGATCTTTCAGCCCTGAATCCACACTGAGACTCAGGGTAGATACAACTCGCCAGCTGTTGTAGGGTCACCAAGATGACCCTTGCAAAAGCTTTTCCTGTTATGCTTAGTAGCGAGGTGCGTCTGTAATTGTTGTAGTCGTCCTTATCTCCTTTATACAGTGACAGTGTTTGCGTCACACATATCTTGTGGTAGCTCACCCTCTTTTCAGCATTTGAGTACCAGCTGATGAAGATACGGTAGTAGGCTTTCTTTCCTGCACTTGAGAATTTCCAGTGGGATGCCATCTTTTCCAGGAGCCTTGCTACTTGATAATGAATCAATGGCCTTGCTTAGTTCTTCTATAGTGGGCTCCACATCTAACTCTGGCATGACCTGTAGAGTTGGTATTTGGTCCAGTGATTCTCTGGTGATGTTTCTTTCTTGTGAATATAGTTCTGAGTAGTGTTCAAACCAATGGGACATTTGCTTGCTTCTATCTGTAATGGTTTCACTACTGCACAACTTGAGAGGGGCTACCTTGTTGACAGTAGGGCCTAGAGCTTTCTTCAGCCATTGTACATGACTTTTAGGTTTCCTGTGTCTGAGGTTGTGTGTATCTTATTATCACAAAGCTCACCATATTAGAGTATGGACAGTATTAATACTCACCATATTAGAGTATGGACAGTGAATGCAATAACATTGATAACCTCCCTTTTCCATAAATTCAAATAAATCCTTTTGTATTGGAACTTTCTAAGACTGGTCTCACCCCAAAGTCATTGGAAAAATTGTACAAAATAGTTGTTATACAAAAATGGAAAAATATATATTTCACATTTCAGTTCCAATTGAAATGTATCACTCATAACACAATTTAGCCTGATGGCTCACTAAGGAAGGAAAAACATGTTTATAGAAAATCAGCTGAATTTAAGTTACGGACATGTATCTTGAAATTTTATCCCGAGGCAGTAAAAATAAGTCTATTAACTTTTACAAGTTTCCCTCACCAACCACACTTTTGCCAACCACGGTTTTGAGTATCCATGATTAATATTCTATTTACCATTTCAGCTACCATGGTATACAGTTTTGAGTAAGCACAGTTTTCTGTGGCCACACATCAGCCCACCAACCCCCAGTCCTGTTCATGCCTCTCCTTTCCCTCCCCCCTCCCCACAGTCCCTGCTCCCCCAGCCACAGGTGGCACCCAGCCCTGCCAGAGGTGTGCACAGTGGTAGAGTGGCTCTACTCTCCCCTTCCCTTCTCCCTCCCCCTATCCCTCCCCAAGATAAGAGGTGAATGAACTGGGGGAGACAGTGCCACTGTGCCCTGGGTGTGCTTCGTCCCCGCCCGCTGGTGTGTACCCCCTAGAACCTGTCTAAGTACCCCTAGGGGTATGCCTATGCCTGATTGACCACCCCATGTATTAAAGGTAAATAAAAGTGATTTAAATGATTTTTATACACTATGCTGTACAGTATCCAAGTCCCTAAACCCATTTTCCCCATAAGCCTTTAGTTTTACCAACTACGGGAACTTTCCAGAACTTAACCCCCGCGGTTGGTGAGGGAAACCTGTATGTGCTATGTAACTAATATTGTTTAGGAATCTAGATGAATACCAAATCCCTTCAGTTCTGAATTATCCTGAACCATTTATTTTTCTTTAAACCTGTATCAATAGCCTTAAGTAAAGAGCTTCTGATATGAACTATCCAAAAATAGTTTATTGGCATCAACATTCCTGCTTCCCAAGCACTATGTCACTATCAGAGCATCACAGTAGCTGATACCACAGGCTTCTTGGTCCAAACTCCCACCTTCTCAACCATAGGTGGGAGGAGGAGGAAGGAATGGAAGAGAAATGAGAAAGACTAGATTATTTAGAAGGAAAAAGTGCACGTCTGATGGCCTGCCTCTAGAATAGAAATTACAGGATTTATTTCTGCACTTTCTGTCAACAAGACATGTAAACACAAGGATCCATACTGGACAAAAGAAATAAGATTATGGAAAGGGTTTTGTTTTTTAAAATTTGGAGCTCAATAATGGATTATTTAAAAGTGCATATACAATATTGTGTAGATTATAGTAAATGTTGCTTCTTTTGACCTTGAAGAATCAGTTCAGTGACAATTTTTTTCCCTTCAGAATTGACTGCTGGAGTAATAGATGATACAGTTTAAAGATACTTCACAAGGCCCTTATATTGCCTATGATACTTTATAAGCTAATACAAAACAAAACATTGAATTGAGATACACTATACTCATTCTTATCCCAAAGGTCATTCTTAAGTAATCTTATTTTTTTTGTTATTTTTCTATAGAAAACATCTACCACACATACTGAATAAAAACAACTTTTGTGAGTGTGTCTTTTTGGCTGAAAGGCAAATAACATGCATTGCACAGAATCAGGTTATTATCTTATTATAATTTGTTTATAAAATATACTCCAATCCTGTTTTCTTGAAAAGCAGCAGGAATAAAGTGTGAAACAGCAGTCCTCTTGTGGAAATCCCAAATAAAGAATTTTTATTTGTTTTTTAAAAACATGCTGTTTGACTTTGGGTTATTTTGATTTGCTTGTCTATTTTCAATTGTTCATAACTTTGCCCAACACTAATTGTTTGGGCTGAAATGTTTTATGCTACACATCTGCCTCAGACTGGATTTTTTTGGGAAAGTTCCAGGAAAGAAAAGTTTAATCTTAGCTCAGAAACAGCTCAGAGCAAAGTTAGGGGATGTTTTGTTGTCTTAAAATTTTTAATCTTTAATTGAAAAGCTCTAACATAGTGGTCCTCAGCTCAGGTTTCACGAGCTTCCCTCAGGAGTGCCATGACATAGGTGCTGCGACAGTGGCAGCCAAGAAAACAGTCCTGTGTGCACACCTGCTGCGTTAGAGCTCTGATCAGCCTAAAGCAAACCAAGTTGGCTCAGCTTTGGCCTTTTCCCATTCAGCACCTAATGTAGCAGGAACATGCACACATGCCACAGCCCTTCCTAGGCTGACTGTGTAGCAGGGAAATTTATCTGCAGCCAGCAAGCACCTTTTGAGAAGCACTGAAATAAGCTGGGGCAGTACCAGCCGTGGTTCTTAGCCATGGGTGCTGTCACATTAAAAAAGTCATGGAGGGTGCCCTGACTCTGAAAAGATTGAAACCCATTGTTCCAGCACCTCCACATTGCAGAACCAGAAGTTCAGAATTATTATATAAGCTACCCTAGTGTCAGGGCTGTATATTTTAATGTCCTAATGAAAATGTCCCAATTTGACCAGTTTAAATATCCCTGGGGGATCACAGGTTGTGCATGCTCATTATAGACTTATTAAAAGGTGGTTACCAAATAGTAGCGTAACCAGGGTGAGGCAACTAGGGCAGCTGTCCTAGGTACCAACTTAAGGGTGTGGAGGGGCAGAAAAAGACACTGCCACTGCAGCCACACCATTGTGATGACAGAATGGTGCTAGCTAGGAGTCACTGCTGGCCTCAGGTGTCACAGCTGCCCTGGGTGCCTGGCTGTGTTATCACACCTCTACTTCTAAATTTTCCAGATTGTGTTTCTGCCATGTTCAATCCAGGATGGTAGGGGCTAAGCAGGACCTCTTCTGTGTTTATTCCATCTGGCAGTTGGAGGCCACTAAGATATCTGGCACCAGAACTCAGGGCAGGTACAATGTCTCTCCTGTGTTTTCACTGCTCTTACTACTGGGATCCTGGAGAAGTATAAAAGCCTTATTGGAATGCATGGGCATAAAGAACAGGGGAAAATAAAGAACTGTATGTAGGGATGAAGGGCTGACAGAAGTTAAGCTTGCTGGGGGGACAGGACAGGTACAGAATGAGGATGGAGAAAGACTGTGGGTGCAAGGATGATGGACAATTAACATTCTCTAACCCCGTAGCCCTTTCCCATCCTGCATTAGTTTGCTGCATCTCAACATTCCTCAGCTGTAAAACCAACGGGTAACATGTATGTCATATCACCCTCTAGTGGCCAGTGCACATAATAAGTAATATCCAAGTCTTAGAGGATAACAGCTTTCTATTGCTCTTGGTCAGTAGCATAGCTAGGGCTGGATGACTGCGGCAGCAGCCTCAGGCATGACTTAGCAGGGGTGCAAAACTAACATCTGCTGAATCCATGCTGCCTGCCAAAAGTCACTGCTGCTCCAATGTGTCCCACTTCCCCAGACACCCAGCCTTATTATACCTCTGGTATTGGTAACTCCATTTAATCACGTGGCAAAAATGTGTGCGCTGTGGATTTAGATGTTCCAATACTGATGTTGATCCACATTGTAGATGGATAATGGTTTTATAAGGTAGAATTTGATTTGCGTATTCCTTAAGAACAGGAAATTGCATATCAAAAACTAAATTTAAAAAATATTAAGATTATCAACTCAAACACACAGATGTTAGAAAATACTAGTTAAGGTTACTTATGCAACTGGTTGCACAAAATTAGTGGGTACTTAGGACAGTTTTGGCCTACCTCACTCTGTATCTTGGTTCCTTGCCTATAAAATAAGGATAGTAATTCTTCCTTCCATCACAGGAGTATTGTGAAGGAAAGTGCTTTAGAGGCTATGATGCACTAAAATATTAGTATTATGCGTGGCAAAGAAAAACCTATGCAGATATGATTAATTCTGTATTAACTACAAGGTTTGGTGATGTACAGAAATGGCATAAGCAACATATTGAATAATGAGTATTAAAAGAAATATGGACTAGTTACCCAGTACGTACCACCAATCCTACAACTGAAATTTTCTTGTGGAAATCATAACATATGAAAATTAGATTAAAAACTGTCATAATGCATAGTCAAAAGAGAGCAAATTAAAGTTGTAAAAACAATATGAAATCTAGCATTTCCTAAAATTTTAGTGCTTAATTTTGTAACTTCCTTGTAATATATTTTAGTTTATTTAGTGTTCCGTGCTATATTTTACAAATGATAAAGGACTTTTAAATTATAAATGAAGGGTTAATAACAACAAAATAGTTGATCTTAATAATACAAGGTTTCACACATGGAAGAAAATTTTACATTTTGCCTATGGCAAATATAAAAAGTTTGTCCCATTGTAGGTCTCTTTTTTATATTATGTATGCAGTTAGATACTGGGTAGTCCTTGTTTATGTAAAGCAGTGATTCTCACCTATCATGATGGGGTACCTGCAGTGCCCCAAGAGCCTTTCAAGGATATTGAATGACGCCATGTAATATTAGCTCTGTTAGATACGCAAACATCTACATGAGTCACAAAATAAACCCAGACATTTCTAATATGAATTGATAGTGTCAAAAACATTCTGACTTGTGGTGGTCTCTGAATTTTTTTGTAATGGAAGAATTCCTGTGCTATTTTTCAATAGTCAAAAAATCAGTGAAAGCCAAGAGCCAGCACTTTCCAGGGGGTACCCTGAGTCTAAAACAGTTGAGAACTACTGATGTAAAGAATATTGATACAATCTAATCCTTAAATTTCAGGTAATCTAAACAAGTGAACTTTGTTGTACAATATTTGTGCTATGGTTCTTATAGGTAGCTTGTCATCTTCACAGGTTTAAGATAAGTTCATATTTTAAGTTTCTAGGTATCAGATCTGGGATATATACATTAAATACAAAGCTAAAATAAGTGTTTGTCTGTAATTGGTACAAGTATGTTGATACCCTCAATTCTGTACCACTTGCATCTGGTTGCAGTTCCATAGTTAGGGTACTGTTCTAAAATGTGTTTCCAGAAAAGCATACATCCTCTTTCCCTTCTAAAAGTGAAGGACTTTTGGTATGAACTTTCTCACTGTTAGTTTTTAGACCCTTTAATTTTTCTATACATTTTGGTCAAGCTTCTTTTGATAACATTTTAATTAGAAATCTTTAAAAATCAATTTCTAACTGAAATTTGCCCTTGCCAGTCCAATCACACATTATAGACTAATCTTTTTAAATGCTGCCTGTCTACCCAACATTTCATAGATGTGGTAGATGAACGTTTGTATACGTCCTTTGCATGGCAAAAAATGGGAAATCAGGAAATATTTTAGCTTTTCTCTGTCATAATTGGAATGTTATGTACCAGCTGATAAACAGTATGTGCTGTGCGTAGAAACGTGATTTTGCAGGCACTGGTAAGTATTACAGTTTGTGCGTGCATAAGGTTGATGGGATCACATATAAAAAAAAAACCTGTCAGAAGGGAAGAGATTTATGTGCAGTGTGCTTAACAGAGAAGTGGTTTTGTGCAGCTACTGGTATTCAGTGTTTCATATGCAGCTGCTGTTCTCTGTCAGAAGCTGAACTTCTAGCTTTCAATGGGACTACCCCCTCCTGTCCCATCCCTACTCCCCCCGCCCCCCCATGCTTAAGTATTCAAAAGCCTTGGGAAATAATATACACATGAAGCACACCCAACACAAATCCTTAAGAACAAGAAAATTAAAACCTATGCCAGCTACCATTGCATAATCTCCTTCTCTTCTCAGATGCATACAACTTACCCTTCACACACCCATAAACCACAGACCACTCACCACAACCTTAACTCTGCTTCCTGATGTTACTCTTCCAGCACCCTCTGCTAATACAAAACACAACTACACCAAACTTCTGCAGATATGGTGTCATAGAGGCAGGCAAACTGATGGAGGCGATAAGTTTGGGTGGTTGATTTTATGATGTATGGTAACCATTGTAGTGGTGAACTGTGTTTAAGGATGAAGATTTTTTGTAATGCAAACTCACTGGTCTATATTTACTTTGTTTTTGGAAGGGTTCAGGACCTCTATATTTTCTCCCTTTAAAAAAAATCTATTTTAGTTACTATTTAAAATGTGTTTATGAGCTCTGCTCCTATTGATTTTTACATGTGGGGGAAAAATCATTTATGGAAGAATGTTTTATTTCCAAGTTCTAAAATATGTCCTATGTACAGCACTGATTACTTTACATTTAACCTAGAATGTAATAAAATCATCCTCTCTATAGACTACAACCTTGATGGGCTGGAGAGGCTTTTGTATACTGATGATCCTAAGAGCAACACCATCAGGAAACTTGTACTCTGGTAGGGTCACTCACTGCAGAAAGCTCAAAGGTGAGGTATCAGATGAAGAGAAGTTCAACAT
This sequence comes from Alligator mississippiensis, assembly GCF_030867095.1. NCBI lineage: Eukaryota > Metazoa > Chordata > Crocodylia > Alligatoridae > Alligator > Alligator mississippiensis. Next base: position 295,203,444 of record NC_081824.1, read on the forward strand.
AAGATAACAACCTCAACAGTGGAGTAGGTGGATGAAGAAGCATACTTTTCAATCCACTGCAAAGGTGGATGAAGGCTGCAGTGGAAGAGTAACCCGAGTTGTCTCAGATCTCCTTGTCACTGGCCACAGGTTTCTCCTCTGCCAAGATCCATGTAGTTGCCAATGTGCAACGGCCTCCTCACATAAAACAAGTTATGCACAGGTTTCTCCCACTAGATCCAAACACCAATACCCATAACCTCTACAAAGTCCTGCAGTGATGGACAAGTGGCAACGGGGACAGACAAAGTGATCACTGGGAGTCCCTAGTCATGGATCCACACGTGGGCAGTGGTCACACATTGGTCACTTTGCCTTTGAAATGGGACAGGAGGGTGATTCAGCAGCTGTGATTGCAACTGAGCAGCTTTTTTTAGGATGCTCTCTGCTCACCCCACACAGAAAGGGGGCTAGAAAAAGTGCCCCAAACACAAGCTGTTGCACCTTATTTTACCAAGGTGAATCACTCAAATTGCAGTCAAAATGCAAAAATGTCCTTTGCAGCCTGGAATATACAAACCCTTCTAGATGACCCAAATAGTGACACACCTGAACACAGAACAGCTATTGTCACCCAAGAACTCTCCCAATGCAACATCGACATAGCTACACCCAGTGAGACCAGACATGCAGACGAAGGTCATCTGAGGAAGAAGTGGGGTGGCTATACGTTCTTCTAGAAAGGGAAATCCTCGCTCAAATTCTGCTGAACCAACTGCTTCCTCTTGCCACAGAAATCCTTCCCAAGTCTCAGTGTTGCTTCAGACCACTGAGAGGCACCGTGGACATGATTTTTTCACACCAGTAGATCCAGGAAAAATGCCAAGAACAACACCAGGAATTGTATATGGCCAAAGCTTTATTGATTTGACCAAAGCCTTCTACTCTATTAACCGTGAGGCTCTATTGAAGATCTTATCAAAGTTGGGCTGTCCACAGAAATTTATCACCATCCTAAGACTCCTTCATGACCAGATGACTATCTTCATCCTATGCAGTGGCTCTATTAAGGCACCTTTTGCTATTCAAACTGGCATCAGGCAGGACTGTGTGATAGCACCAATTCTGTTTTCCATCTTTCTTGCAGTCATCAAGATGATCATCCATGACCATCTTTCACATGGTATTGGCACTGAGTACAGGATGGACAGGAACCTGTTCAATCTTTCTCGACTCTGTGCCAAAACCAAAGTTACTTCAGCCTTGATTGTGGAAATTCAGTACACCAGTGATTGTACTATTATTGCACAGATGGAGGAGGACCTACAAATGGCCCTTAACTGCTTCTCTCAAACATACCAGTGCCTGGGACTGACTCTTAACATTGGAAAAATAAAGGTGCTTCACCAGCCTGCTCCAGGCCAATCAACTCTGTCAGCAAAGATCCTCACTAACAGACAGGAGCTGGAGAATGCTGAACACCTTGCATACCTTGGCAGCCATCTCTCAAAGAAGGCCAACATCGATGAGGAGGTCCAGTATAGGGTCCGATGTGCCAGCTTTGCCTTTGGAAGACTGAATCACTGTGTGTTCAATGATCATGGCATCAGGTCTCAAAGAAAGCTCCTACTATATAAGGCTGTGGTAATCCCAACTAATTTCTATAGCTGTGAAGCTTGGGTGACTTATAGGGACCATCTTAAAAGCCTGGAACACCATCACCAGCACTACTGAAAGATTCCTGGCATAAAATGGGAGGATCATCACACAGATGCCAGTGTCCTCATTGATACTAACACCACTAGTATGGAAGCATTGATTACTCAACATCAGCTGTGGTGGACAGGGCACTGTGTGCACATGCCTGATGTATGTTTACCAAATCAACTGCTATACTCCCAACTCAGCCAAAGACAAAGGGCATGCGGGGGGCAGAGCAAATGCTTCAAGGACACCCTCAAAGTGAACATTAAGAACTGTGGCATTAATACTACAAATTAGGAAAAACTGGTCCAGGACAGGGCTACATGGTGATGCCTTGTGAGAGAAGGTGTATCTTACTTTGAGGAAAATTGTCCTGTCCTGGAAGCAGAAAAATGACAGAAATGGAAGGAAAGGAAATAAGACCAAGAAATCCATGGTCCAACCCTCCCTTTAACCACCACCTGTAGCATTTGCCAGAAAGTCTGAGGCTTTAAGATCTGTCTTCAGTGGACTAATTTACAACCCTTTACTTGATCTGCGGGAGTGATCATCATCCTTGACCATGAGGGATTGCTGCTGACAATGAGTAAAATCATAGGGCAAAAGACTTCACAGTGAAACATAACTGTTGGAGATCTGAGTTGAAGACATTTGCATTGGCAATTCTAATCTCAAGGATTTGAAAAAAAAAACAAACACTGGCAGGCTGCAAAACATGCCAGTGGTGCAACATTTTCTTTCCAATGGAATCTTTTTCCCTGAAAGTCCAATTAGTCATTCACTGAAAAAAACCTAAAAGCACTTACGTGGTGTGTGCTAATTAGTAGCAGAACATGCAATTCCTACTGACTTTACTAACCATTTAGATGAAGTTTGTCAAGACAACTTTTTCCTCTAATTCAGCTATTCCAGCACATTTTTTTTTAATGGAAGGACAAATGGGATGGTTTAGTCAAGGATGAGCCTTGAGCCTTGGGGCACATATTACAGCTGGCCACTCATGAGCTAGGTCAGATCTGGAGCTATTCACTGCTGTAGTGGTTGAAGATAATGATGCCAGCTGTGACAAGGAGTTTTGTACGATAAGATAGTTTGATCAAGAAACAAGGCTTTTGAATAATTAGTTCCAATGCCAACGCCAGTGTACACTATTATACATATGGAAAACCTTTTTGCATCAGTTATTTTAGCATTCATTGACTCCAACATTCCAAGGACAAATGCAATTGAATTTTCTCCAGCCTCTGCAAAAGTAAAAGAAAGCCTGTTTACATAGACTTCCATGGGTGACACACTTGTGCCACTTGGTAGCTAAAGGCAGCTGTCAAAGCCACTCCCTAAACCAATGGAAAGACAGCTTTTTACTATCATCCTTCAAGGGCAGTGCAAAATGAAATGGGGACTATCACCAGTACCAAATATGATGTAATATAAGTGATTACTCAGAAATGGTGGACCTAAGTCAAAAAGAGCAATATTTTCAAACATGGGTACTGAAAGTTAAACTGTGAACTCCATGTTTAGACAAGTAAGCAGAAGTGGTTTGATTTTTACAGGTGTTGAGCAACCCAAACTCCTACTGAGGTCAATGAGAGTTCCATGGCTTTCAAGCAAGGCTATTACTATGTAAGTGCAGTTTACATTTAGGCAAACAGGCTTGATAAAGCTGACAATCTTTGTAAAGCTATTGAATAGACAACTACTGCCACTTCAAGAGTAATTTCCACAGTTAATCTAAAGTTTCAATAAAGGGCATAAATTAGTGTGATGTTGACTGAGGGATCTTAAGATATACCTGTTTTTTCTCTTCTGAAAAACTGCTCTGAATTGGCCAATTGTGGGACAAGTGGCTTCTGGAAATATGTCCACAGTTGGGCATATTATATAATTTCTAAGACACATCTTCACTGGGAAAATGTACTAAAACAGTTCCTTGATTTTTAACATATAACTGATGTTAAATCTAGTTAGGATATGTCAACCCAATGAAACAAAGGTGTGCTTGTAACAAAAGTAGGCTGATTTTAATTTAGCTAGCACAGATGACCACAATGATGAAGATGGGGCAGCATGGGTTTCACTATGGGGAATACACACGTTCATGGGGGTCCTAGCTATGTACAGAGGTTGCTAGTTTGTGCCCAAGTGTGTACTGCCAAACGTTCACTACCATTGCTACTGTGCTAGTTAGTGTTCTAGTGGTGTATAGCTACATGCTACAGTCACACCATTTAGCTATATATGCATGATCATTCATGTAGAAAACTCTCCAAAGCCCAAAACATTTTAAGCAAAAGTTAGTTAAACATGCTGAAGAAGAAGCCAACTAAAATAATATCTGTTCAGGATGTTAGAACCTTGTCTATACCTGAGTGTATATAATCTTTAACATTAGTTCAGATGATTGATGTTTGAGCCAGAAAAAATATTACCATGTCATTCACTATCATTGATGCACTGAGTTCCTAATTATGTAAAATTATTGCTGTGCTGGAGAAGGTAAATGTTCTAGATGTTTCTAATCCATGCGATTGGACAGGTCTAAGCACAAGTCCACACTAGCTGTAGATACTTGTACAGTGAACTGTTATAGTTTTGTCCTTTGTCCAAATTAGAGCTGTTTCAAACTGCTTAGTTTGCTGTACATCTTGGTGTATATCTCATAGGTCCTGGTACTACTCACAGGGTGTGTCTACACATTCATTAATGTGCTGTAGTTACTGTGCATTAAGTACTGTGCAGTAGCGCTGGCGCATGGGTTTTTTCAGACACTAACTGTGCAATAGCCTAATACCGCTCAATTATTAGCATGGGTTTTACCCAGCATGCTACTGCACAGAGTTATTAGGCTACTGCTCAGTTAGCGTCTTGTGTAGAAACACCCACAGTGACTGGAGATTGTGGCTGATTTTTTTTAAGCCCCTAGAGTACTGAGGGACATTAGTGGGAAGATTATATAAACTGACTTAGTGCCATTTGTATTGGCATACTTGCCAACTTCTGGTGACAAAAATGTAGATTGCATGAAATTGCACATCTGCATAAAAATCACACACATTTGCATAAGGCACTACCTGATGGCACAGATGGTTTTCAGCTACTCCCCTAACTAAAACATGTTAATACTACATATCACGGCCCCACCTCAACCCATCAAGTGCATGATCAAGTAATTAATTACCACCTAATTTGGACTAAGGAGAATACCCCTGATCACCACTTCACAAATCTCAAAAGGGCCTTCAGCCAACAAGGACACTCCTCCAGAGAGACAGATCACACTTTTGAAAGAGCCACCCAGATACCACGCGAAGATTTGTACCACAGTACAAAAAGAGAACCCCCACAAATTGCACACTATTAGTTGTGACACATCCTTCCCTGGAACCTACATGAAAAATCCTCAAACAATTGTAACCCATACTAGAAGACGACCCAGTTCTTATAGAGATCTTTCCAGAACCACCCATCCTAGCCTTTAAACAAGCATCAAAGCTCTCCAACCTCATCACCAGAAACCATACCTAATGGATCCAGACCATGCCAGGACAAGAAATGTAAAACCTGCCAACACATCTCTACCACCCCCACAATTACTACACAACAGAGCCATCACCATTCCTGGATCTTACACCTGCACCTCCAGAAATGTTATATATCTCATCCAGTGCACCAAATGCCCTGATGGAAAATATGTAAAAGAAACCAAACAACAACTGTGCACCAGAATGAATGTACACCAAAAATCTATCAAAGACAACTACCTGTGGGGGCACATTTCTCACAAAACAATCACTCCCTCTATGCTCTTCAGTTCTAATCCTCAAAGACAATTTACAACATGCCTTTCATAGATGAGCCTACAAATGTCACTTCATAAATCTACTGGATATAAAAAATCATGGATTCAATACAGACATTAGATTTATGACACATTACAATTTGCCTGACATGGGATTCACCAGATACCTGCCAGACCTGACCCTTACACTTCTCTTCCCCCCTTCCTCCCCTCCCCTCCCCTCCCCTTCCCTCCTTTTCTGCCCTTTGTCTTCCTAATTTCCAGCTATTTACTTTTTCACAGTCAGCCTCTTTTCTACCTTGAATTACTACTACTGTTGAGTCTCCTTTACTCACCTTTGTTTCACCCCACTGGCTTTTTGCCTCCCTCCCTTCCCTGCTCTATCTTTTGTTTTCCTAATTTCCACCTATTTATATTCTCACGGATATTCTGTCACACTTTTAGCTTCTTTCATTCCTTAGAGGCTCAGAACAGCAGACTTCCTATGCCTGAAGAAGAGTGATTGCGCCCAAAAGCTTGCAAAGAACTTTTTTCCAACTACTCGATAGTCTAATAAAAGATATCACATCAACCTAGGGAACCTTGTCTGCCTAATCAATTAATTATGCATTTAGCACCCCTATATCAAGTAATTATTTTACCTGGCATTGCATAGACAGAATTGCAAAAAGAAGGGATGGAAGAGCAGCTCCATTTTTCCAAGAAGGAAAGCGCTAACTTTTTCTGTATCATTCTTCCCTTTTGTGAAAAGGTTTTTTTGTTTGCTCCTGGGGCAAGAGCACTCTGCTGCTCACCACACCAGCTGTAACTGGCTCTGCTTCTAGAGGCAGGGAAAATAGGATAGAGCAACCAAAAAGTTTTTTTTAAAAGAAACAAGCCTGTAAACTGATGTTTTTTTTCCCCTGCAATCTAAATTAAAAACCTGTAGAACTGTCAGGTCTGCATTAACATTATAACAGGCAGCCTGAAACAGATCAATCTAAACCAGTACTTAGTTCTGATGAAAGCAAGTCAAATGCAAGTATTTGGCATGCTTGGAAACTGTTTAGATTGCTTTTGTGTATAGATATAAAATGTCTACTTCAACTAGTTCAAGTTGTAAGTGGTTCTAAGTATGGTAACTTTTCTAGGTGGGCAGTCTTGAAAATTTGCCTAAGCATATTTGTCCTATCAGGAAGTTTTATCTGATACAGGAGAAGAACATAATTCTAAGAATTTTCTTGGACAGATTTGTACAGTCAGATGCTGCAGGTATCATTTGTCCGAAGTTCAAAGACAATACTTCCCAAAAGCATGACAAGAAGCTACCACCTGACATCAGGAAGGAAGTTTTCAGTTCAGCCAAAATGAATTGTATTCTGCTGTAGAACCATGGAGTAAAGAAACTGTATTTTTTTTATCACTGGATAAGCTTCAAAAACTGCTAAAGGCTGATTTTTTCCCCTACTGTCTACTGTCTCAGGAATTTCCCATAGAGTAAAAGCTTTGCATTAGATAGTATCAAGTAGACTACAAGCATGGTACTGAAAATCAGTAGAACCCAAAGTAGTTGGTTTGTGAGGGCAAGTGTGATGAATAGTGCAGATCCTCTGGGACACAAGATGGAGATGGCACAATCATTGTATTTTCATGTCTTAGCTCAAATGAAGAGAGGCAATAACTTTGTGGAGGTGTGGAAATTAGAATCTGCAGGAATTCCCTTAAGAGCTTAAGGGAAGAATATGAGACTGTAGCACCCAACTTTAAAGAATGCATATAAAGAGAACAGTCTTGCAGGAAGGCTACTCCTACAATTCTATGCTGCTGTGTTTTGTTTTGTTTTGTTTTGTTTTGCTTGAAAGTTTCCTCTTTCTTCCTTCCCCTGACCATAGTACCAAAAATACTTTGTTCTTGTGGGAAGAACTATGGAACTGAGGCCAGCAACATGTGGTACCCATAAGTATCAGCCTGAGTCTGTACAGATGGTAAACACGGAGGAATTAATAATGAAGGCAAGAGTTGAGTGTACAACGCAAAGGTTGGAGGACAGCATGGTAAGCTGCAGCAAGTCCCACTGGCACCAGCAATTCCAAGAGCTTCTGATTCAAAGGGTTGCTAACCCCATGCAAATCTGCAGTGTTGGTTTTTCAGTTCCAACCTCATGTATATAAGTGAGGCTCTGAAGATGACTCAAAAGCATGACTGCAACTTCCTAACAGAGCACGATGGCAATGGTGCTGAAAGAAGGTTAGAGTTCAAAGACAAGAGAAAGGCCCAAGAGAAAAAATGCACTTGAGCATCTTCTCAGTAATAGGGTCACTGAATGAGTGTTCTCGGGATGTGCGGCCCTTGAGAGGCAGCGAGAACTCTCCTTAATTCCTCCATATGGTTTAAGAGTGAAAAAACAAGGCATTCTTAAAAACAAATGCCTGAAAATGGAGGGTGAGCATACAGAATACAGCAGATTTTTTAATGTGTGGCTTGAACTGGTGGACAGTAGGTGGAAACAGGCCTATCGAGCTCCTCTTTATTTGTGGCAGGACCAGCTCATATATGCTATAGTAGACTTGGGCTGCGTGCAGACCCTAATCTGGGAAAAATCTTCAGCCAGGAAATGGACATACAATTTGTTAGTATGGGAAACACAGGCATGTAATACTGAAAGAAGACTATTTTAGAATCTAGAACAAGGTAGGAAAATGCTGGCTTGTGCCAGCAAAAAGCTGTTCCTGAGTGCTTAAAGTGTTGGGTGGAACTGGAGGCATTTTCAACCTTTCAATTCTCTCACTTCAAACTACAGGTAGGTATCCTCCGTTGAGTAGACAGGCATTCTCAAAGTAGAGGGATATGAAATCCACTTCTGATACTCTGCTAGGCTGAGAGGGGAGAGGAAAAAATTCTGAGGTGGACCTGTTAACTCCAGTATTCTAGGAGCCCAGAGTGTTAAGATCAATTTAACATCAAACATAACATACAAACTTGTAAATTGTGCCTGCAGCCAAAGGAGAGCAAATGAGCCAATGGATGAAATAAATGGAAACTGGCCAATGAGGAGATAAGAATTGCTATTCTGATCAGAGCACAATAGCAACTCTCACAGCTCTGTATCCTCCCTTTTACAGAGGTTTCACTAGCAGAGACTATAGAGCAAAATTCAAGCAATGCCCAAATAGGCAATTACAGAATAAGTTATCCCTAGGGGTCCTTTCTTCCTAATTCCTATCAGTTAGAAGTTGGTTTATGCCTGGAAGGAGTTACAGCATTTACAACTTCTTTTTCTAAACTATTGATCTACCTAGTCTATTTAATGAAATGGAGAATGTGCTCATTAGAAGTATAAACATCTAATCCTTTTAGTGGCTCCTAATAAGTTCTTGCCTGCCATCAATGATATCATTTAGCAAAGGGTTCCCTGTATAACAATGCAGTTTGTTAAAAAAAGTGTCACGTTTATCAATTTTAAAGAATCAGTTGTCCACTTTTTTCTGTTATAAAAATATTCTCTCTTCTGCTCCCTTCATTATTCTGCATACATCTATTGTTTCTCCTCTGATTATTCTACTCTCCATATTAGAAATCCAGTTTATTCTATGTTTTTTCTATTCATCACCAGTCTTAGACCCCTCTATTTCTATTATTTACTTTTTGAGATAGCATGATTTTGCAGGATACTTATCACTCTGGCCCTCATTTGGCATGCACTTAAGTAATTATGCTACTGTCTAGGACATCCTGGAGCTTATATGTGCTTCAGGAGGGACTGATACTGTCTGCTTGGAGTCCTCTCCAGGTCTGTGGCCAAGGCTCTCTGTGCTCGAAGTGCTGAGTCTCAGGTCATGAGCATCTGTGTTGATGTAAAAATAACATAACAATTTGCTCCAGTCATATAAATAGAATCCACTTGTGAGACCACCGCCTCTTGTTGAGGGCTTTTATGGCAACCTTAGAGGGGGATCGGGAATGATCAGGCCAGGTTGCCGAGCATACACTGTTCTCTTTTTCATTTTGAATGTGAAACTGTAGAAAAGGAAAATAGGCTTGTTTTGGAGTTTGTCAGTTAGGGCTATGTCGGGGAAAACTGGCCCTCTCTTGGTGCCTTCCATTCTTTTATGGGGTTTAGTCTTCCAAGTAGGCAGGCCAGCTTCGATTAAAACTTACAGAAGTCTCCCTAATGTGCCTTGTAGAGAACTTGGTGGTGCTCATGCTTGAGTGGGCCCCACTGCAATTCTACATGGCAAATGATGAGATGAGCATGATCGTGAACCTTAGACTAATGCCTCATTGATAATGCTACAACTACTTATTTTTCCTTCCTTTTGGAATTGCATACCTGAAACAAAGGAAGAAAGAAGGGGTATTGGTAAGTCAAAGGAAGTACATGACAAACCAATAATACCAAGAGGTGCTAAACTGAGAACCATAAAACTGCTTGGCAAATGTCAGTGCCTACAATCAAGAACCGTGCTGTGAATCTAGTAAAAAACATGGCAGTGGGATGAGGGGATGGAGATAAGGACTGGGCTTAAAAAGTGTCAGACAGAAGAGGCTAGTGGTCTGCTGAGGAAAATGACAAACACCAAGAAAAATTAGTCCTGAAATACATTGGAAAACAGTCACCGACAAAAATTAGTACCAAGCAGTGCAGAAATATGTACTACAGGCAAAGGGAAGGAATGGTTAAAGATAGTATTGCCTCAATTCTGAGAAACTGGAGATTGAAGAGGCGCATTCTGCAGTGGAGAATTTATTTGCTGACCACACCTAAGACATAACTGATAGGAACATTAGATGCCACAAGACAGTGGCCTCAGTGGCCTTGTTTAGTTTGCCTGCTACCTCACTCCTGTTACCATAGCTTTCATGCATGACGAATGTGGAAATGCTTTTGGATTTCAAATATTATCAATGTTATAAATATAAAACCAGTTAGAAAAAAAATAGATTACAGCGGTGGTACATACTGTGATTTTAGGCTTTCTAAAAAAAAATAGTAATCCATTGAAAGGTATCATTGACAGCAGGGGATTAACAATATTCAGTATCTTGTGGGGGTGGTTTCTGTTAGGAGAAGAAAATGAAGATAGAGCCACAGTGATTTAGATGCAATCCTGCTTATTTACAAATAAGGTATGCAACTTCCTGTTTCCTTGAAAACAGTACCTTTTCTCAGGGATGTGTTATAAATTGTTATCTGAATGTTTGTATTTCTTTGCTGCATTATCTTTTTTGCCTCTGATGTTTCTCCTGCCATTGTTTCTTAGTTAACCTTTTTTTCCTTTCCCCACTGTCTCCCCTCCTATTATATCCACCTGTTTCTATGAGGTTTCACTCAACTCCCAGCATAATGTCACTCCTTTCCATGCTTTCTTTTGCTCCCTATTCATAATTTCTTTTTATTCTTTTCTCATTCAGTTCCTTCTCACTTTCTGTGCTGCTTACCTCTTCATAAATGCTCAGACTCCTTTCCCACCCCTCCCAAAATAGTATACAGTTTTGCCTCAAACCCCCAAATTCACTCAGTGGCTCTCACTCACTATCACACAAACACCTTTCTCTCAAATATGGTAAATGCCAAGCCCATGAAAATTCCCTAAAAACTTGTTGGTACATGCAGCCTCTACCCCCACCCCAACCTTGCAAAACTGTTCACACACACACACCCACACACACAGAGAGGCAGGTTCCCCCAAAACTTAGTCCACATGTGACATACTCCATTGGCTTAGCCCACAGAGTTTATATGCATTCTCACTTATTAAAGCAAACAGGCTTCTCTCCTTCCCCAGTTCTTTCATATTATTTCCCCTGGTCATTAGCAATCCCTTTATTTGAGGATCTCTACCACTGCCCACTAATGGGTCTTGAGATGACTTAGGAGTCCAGTCCTTGAGCCATTTATCTGTCCACAGAAGTTACAAGTCCTTCTGTGGGGGAGAACAGGCTGTAGACTAGGATTTCTCTCCTTGTCCTTCCTCCACTTTCTGTTCTCTGGTTTGGGGGTTAGATGCTTTACCTTGAAGATGTCTGCTACTTGGTTAAAGTGGGACTGCTTGGCCTGCTGGCAGCTGCTCCCCCAGCTGCGGGAGACACGGGCAGACTCCACTGGAAAAAAAAAGGATCGGACTCCTTCAGGCACCTGCTGAAAGCAGAAGTGGCCAGGGACCCAATTCTTTTTTTCTGTGGAGCCTGCTCGCCTCTCCTGCAGCAGGTGGGGGGGGGGGGGGGGCAGGGGAGCTGACAGCTGGAACGCAACTACATCTGGATGTAGTTTACTTTACAATGATGCAAACCCCAAAACTGGTGCACATATAATATGTGACACCATTAAGCCACACAAATGACATTTTCGTCATGTGTACAAGCGCCTTAATATATCATTATGGGACAGGGAATATTCTCCCAATATTTACTAGCCTAAGGATATTCAGCGTGAGATTTGCAAAAACCAAAGACTGTTATGTGCCCAATCTGACTTCTGAGGGAACTGGTACTCTGACTCACATAGGAACTAGGGCTTGTCTATGAGAAAGTTATACTGGCTTAACCTAAGGTGTAAACAGAAACCAGTTTGGTTAACTGGGTGCAAACCCAAGCATGTGAACCTTGTTTTGGTTTGAGTTGTTTTTGTCCCCCCTTCCTGTCAGATTGGTGTACTTTGACTTTGTTCCTTATTGATTTCAAATGTCACTCAAACAAAATAATTGTCCATGAAGATAGTTGTACCAGTGCAACCTAATCAGTTTTAAACCTGATTTAAGTTAAAGTGGTACAAATTTCCCCATGCAGACTAGACTTAAGTTTATCAGGTGTGGTGAAGAAAAAAGGCAGTGTTGCAACATCTACAGCAATTTAAAGGAATAAAATAGTTGTGTATTTTATTATATTCTGCATATATTTATGTATATTACCATTCCATTCGATATATTTAGAAATATAACTTATTGCATTTCTCTCACTTCCATTCCATTTTTTCTTTCATCCATTCTGCTTTTTCTCCTTTTTCTTACAGTAGGTCACTAATGGTGGATCATAGTATCATAGTACTTAGGGTTGGAAGGGACCTAAACAGATCATCAGGTCCGACCCCCTGCCCTGGGCAGGAATGGGTGCAGGGATCATATCACCCCAGACAAATATCTGTCCAGCCCACTCTTGAAGACCCCCAAGGTAGGAGAGAGTACCACCTCACTTGGGAGCCCATTCCAGATCCTGGCAGCTCTAACTGTAAAGTAATGTCTCCTGATATCCAGCCTGAACCTTCTCTCTAACAAATTGTGGTCATTATTCCTAGTAACCCCATGTAGTGCCTGGGGGAACAGAGCCTCCCCCAATTCCCACTGATGCCTAGAAGTAGAGGTACAGACATGAACAAGTGTATACATGCGCACATTCCTTTCTCTTTCCTTCCCCACAACTTAATCAGGTTCTCCAAGTGTAAAACTTGGGACTCTTGAAAGCATATCCCACACCAAAACCCTTCTAGGGGTAAGAAAAGGGTTCTTGCTCTTTCTTGGTACCCTCACTTCCTAATGAGAAAATGTGAAACCCTGCAGTAAAAAGCAGAACAAATTCAGTAAGTTCCTAATGTTGACACCTGTTTTCTCCCAGTGACATAGAAAAGAATCATAGAAATCATAGAAAAGTTGGGCTGGCAGCGATGTTCAGGGGTCATCTAGTCCAAACCCCTGCCTAAGGTGGAATCATCTCATGTCAAACCATCCTATACAATCCATAATCTAAACTCTATATAAGACTGCTATCAACCCTGATACAGCAGACCTAACACCCTAACCTGCCACAGGTAAAGCAGGGGAACAATGACAGCCAATGCCCTGCTTCTGTGAATGATGATGTCAATATATGCTCAAGAGATCCTAGGTAGAGGGCCCCTCCCTCCAACAGACAGAGACAAAAACCCCTACAATCTTACCACAGGGTGAAATTCCTTCCTGCCCCCAAATCTGATGACTGGTCTGACCCTAAGCGTAGGGGCAAAACTCTCTAGCCAGGGACCGTTCATCCCAGCAGGAGCACTGGCACACCCCAGTCAATGTTCCCGGCCTTCTTTTTACCTCTCCCCCTGCAGATACTTTCCATCTACCTCTTACCTGCCTGTCTTATACATGGACCTAATCTATGCTATCAAGTCTTGCTGGCAGAACTCCTGCATACACAAGGTTCCCCAGTAGCAGCAGAAACCTCCACTTCTGCTGCATAGATCTTCCCGCACTCTCTGCTGGTGTTGTTCACCTTTTCAACCCATGACTCCTATCCATGCCCATTTCCCCTACCTCTGCTGCTTCCTCTGGTTTCCCCCAGTGAAGGGCCATTGCCACCTGATTTTCGCCAGACTAACACCTTCTTCTCCTCTCACTCTTCCTACACCTCAGACATCTCCTTCATCCAGCCAAGGTTTCTCCATCCTACTTCATCCTCCCAGGCCCAACAACTCTGTGAAAACTCCCCAGCTTAGATGCCTCCTCTTCCCAGTGAGGAAATTTTAGGATCACTAGGAAAAACTTCACAGTCAGGGTGTCCAGATTGTGGAATAAGCTCCCTCCAGAGGTGGTGTGATCACCTACCCTGGAAATCTTCAAGAGGACACTAGACAGTCACCTTGCTGGGGTCACCTGACCCCCAGTTACCTTTCCTGCTTGGGGCAGGACCTGATGATCTTCCAAGATCCCTTCAATTTAAGAAAATCTGCCCTCCCCTGCACCATAGCCCCTGCTCCACCCCACCCAAACGAGGTCATCCCCTTCTCAGCTCAAGGCCCTGTGTGTCCAGAGGCGAGTCCAGGCTCCTCATCCCCAGCATGGCAAGGACCTGCCTACACAAAGAGGCCTTCTGGGGCTACCATGCTGTGGATAACCAGCATGGAGAACACAGCCCTTTGCTCCTCCTGCCGTGTGTGTGAGCATGTGTGACAGTGTGAGAGTGCGTGTGCATGACTATGAGAGCATGTGAGCCTGTGTGACAGCCAGTGTGCATGTAAGCATGTGTTACAGTGAAAGCATGAGAGGGCATGTGTGTGTGGCCACAACAGTTGAGTGTGTGCATGTGCGTGACTGAGAACGTGATTGTGCATGTGACTGTATGGGAAAGCGTGTGACAGTGTGCATGAGTGTGAGTACGTATTTGTGACAGTGTGGGAGTGTATAAGTGTGTGCGCACTGCAGCCCAGCCCACTTCAGCGCCGGTGCGAGCAAGTGCCCGTGCAGCCCGCGCCGCTGGAGGCTGGGCGTGAAAAGGGTCTCCCCTGCCCCCCCCCGCTCCCAGCGGCCTGCAGCACCCGCCCAGCGCCCGCCAAGTTATACCACCACGTGACAGCCGGGCCAAAGGGGGGGGAACTGCGAGGGAACACCAGCAGTTACCAGGGCGACCAAGCCCCGCCTTCACCCCATTCCCTCCCTTCCTACGTCAGCGCGGTCTGCCCTCCCCTCCTAGCATAGACCGAGTCAGGGGCGGGGCCCTGGGCGGTGTGATTGACAGTCTCCATAGCAACAGGCTCGTCCCGTCGCCATTTTGTCAGTTGGCTTTTTTTTTTTTTTTTTCTTTTTTTGAAATCCTTCCCCTTTCCCGCCCGAACCGCCGGTTCCAACACTGGGGGAAAAAAAGGATTCGGTGCGTGACGGGGCGCGCGCATCCCACGCGCGGGGGGGATTGGCTGTGTATGTGTGTGTGTCAGCAGGGAGGTTCGAGGCGGGCGAGTGCGTGGGCCTGGAGGAGCAGCCGGCTCAGCTCGGCTTGGTGGGGGGAGGGGGAGGAGCGCGGCGCGCGCGTGCGGGGAGGGGGGAGCGAGCGAGGAGTTCCCGGGGCTCCGCCCCGCCCCGCCCGCCAACCGCCCCGGCTCGGGAGGGGGAGGGGAAGGGGACACCCCGTAGCCGTTGCCGCCGTTGCTGCCGCCGGCCGCTGCGCAGGTTGGGAGCGCGCGCCATTTTGTGAAGCCATCGACAAATCCGCCCGGTCGGGCAGCGCCGCGGATCCGCCCGCCGGGCCCCGCGCCGCCCCGCCCCGCGGCCGGCCGGCCCGGGCTGCGGGACCGCGGGCAGGCGCTGCAGGGCCCAGGCGGCGCCAAACCCACTCCCGCCGCCGCCGCCTGAGTGACGAGGCCCTGGCCCCGGCCCCGAGCGCCGCCGCCCGCGCACGGTAAGTGCCGCCGGCCGAGGCCCCGCTGCCATCTTAGAGCGGGGAGCTTGGGCACGGCCTGCAGCCGTGCGGAAGAGGAGGGGGCTGCCCGGCCCTGGGCAGCGGCACCGGCACCTGTTGCGGTGGCGGGACCCGGCTCCAGGCCGATGGGCTGTTCGCCCCCGTGAGGACGGGGTTCCCTGGTGAGGCCGGGCACAGCATCGCCCACCTGTTCCCCGCGCCCTCCTCCCGGCCCTGCCCGGCCCGGCCCGGCCCGGTTCCTCCAGCCCCGCAGTCCGCCGTGGGGGGGGTGCTCTGGGCTTCTTATCAACTTGCGAGTTGCCCCTGGATTGTTTGATGAAGGGTGTTGAAGGTTTGGCCCTCCTGCTGTTCCCCAGCCATCAGAGTGCTATGTTTTTATGCTTTTAAGATAAGGAACATAAAAAATTGTCACCCCCAACAAATCAGCAAGCTTCGTGTATTTCTTCACAGCAGCTTCCCCCCCCCCCGCGATAATGTGCTATTATTTATGGCCAGTACTGTATATATTTTTGCAAGAGGGGGCAGTCAGTGTCAAGCGGGGAGCATGCCAAGGTCTTGGAGGAGCAAACTTTGACACACTGTCGCTAAGGTGGCAACTTCTCAGTGGCCTTGCCTGCTTCCCTGAGAATGAGTGCTGGGGAGGACACCTGGGTGATGCCTGATGTCAAAACTGGTGCATTTTGTTTGTGGTCATAGTTAATAACCTTAAACATTAGTGAAAGCTGTTTAACTCATCACAAATGAGAATGGCGTAGCCCTCCTGACACGTTTGGCCAAAACTCCCCCCCCCCCCCCCCCCCCCCCCCCAAAAAAAAAAGATATAATTGAAATAATTATACTGTTCGGGAGTAAAGTTTTGTAAGTAATCCTGCATGTACCCATCTCGCGTTCAAATAGTTACTTGTCGATTGCTATTCTGGATATATTTAGTGAAACACATAAATAAATAGATTACTTTGTAGACTAGTGTCATCAACTCATAAAAATGAAGTATTTAAAGTCAAGGCGTGCGTTCATTTATTTGAAGTTTACATGTGTGATGTGTTAGATTTATGTTTTCATTCCATTTCAGTTTTTTGATACTTCTCTAGCAACAAATGTTCAAGGCTTTATGCAATCTGTGCATGGGTCTTGACAGTTATTTTTAATAAAAAATTGTTCCATGTTTGAAGTTAAATGAGAGCTGTTGCTTTTCTACCCTTCCAAATGAGATGGTTCCCTAATTTAAGTTTTCTAAATGTTTTTTTTTTTTAAATAAAAGTGCTTTGGTATTTGTTTCTAGGTGTCAGAAGTATGGCAGAATTATAGTTACTAAATCAGGGTTTGCATAGGTCTAGACTAGGTTGCCTTGAGATCCTTTAAAGGGTGCCACAGGGTACGATACAATGTTAGCTTAGTTGTGTGCTGGCATGATTCACAAGATAAACCCATAGATTTCAAATAGGAATCCATAACGGTAAAGCTGTTGTGGTCTTTCTGAGTTCTTTGCATCCAAAGACTTGCTACAAAAAAAAAAAAAAGAGTGAAACCTAGGAGTTGGGATTTTCTGAGGGGTGCCCTCAAAAGGTTTAGAACCAGTGGCTCAGGCCTTAACATCTTGGCTTTGCCATTGTGGACAGCTGTAGGGAAAGAGGAGCAAGAGCAGTTTTCTGAAATAGCGAAAAAAAGATTTCTCTGCTTGCTACGTGTGCTCCAAAAGAACTCCAGTTTACAACTGGTATTTCATTTTTGGTGTGAAGGCAGTGATGTAGTAGTGCCTGAGCATGTACCCATTTTTAGAGTGCTGTGGGCTTTATCTATAATAGGGTTTAATATATGAGGTTAATTGATGCATTCTAGCTGTTATTTTAATATCCTATGCAAGGCATATAGGACATGCTACCTTCACTATCTGGATGAAAGTTTTTAAAAGTTAGCCCGTGTTTGCTAACACATTCTGATAGCACACGTTAAAACCTTACTTTAGACAAGGCCTTAGCAAGAAACTTGTGACTGAGTTGAAAACATATACTACTTTTGTCCACAGATGATTCATCTGAGGACAGAAGTAGTGTATGTTTTCAGCCTCATTAGTTTAACAGGGTACTTTTTAATATAGAGGCTAACACATTTGCTTAGCTGTTTCTGTTGCCCACAGCACAACCAGCAAACGTAGGGGCGTATTAAACTTAGCTGAAAAGCATGCCCCTTTTCCTTTATAGCATACATACATTATTCTGAACAGAAATGGGTGGCGCATTCAAAGCTAAAATGTTCAGAAAACCAACTATGCTGCTATAGTTTAGGTAATGTCTTCAGTTTCCCTTCAGAAACTCTTTATTTTGAGGTGTTCATAATGTCATACTGAAAGTTGTGCTACCAGCTTAAGTTTGGAAGCAAGTATGACACTTAAAATACATGTGTACACATACACACGTGTGTAGCTCCAATGTCTTTTGAGCTTTTGGATGATCCAAATGACAGTGATTTTTTTTTTTAAAAGATCGTTTAGAGTTGTTTCTCTGTAGTAACATCTAAATACTCTTGATGCCTTTTGGTTTTGAGAAAAGGATGGGAAACTAGTAAAAGTTCTGAGATTTCACTTTAGAAATGGCTGCAGTTGTTTGTAGAATATCATTATTTTCAGAGGACTTATTTTCAGAGGTCTGTCTACAATGATTGCTTAGAATTGGTTTGATTTGTAAGTCATTATGCAAACCTGAATGATATCATACCTGCTTTGCTGCTTTAGTAGCAGTACATTAGGGAGTCTTAACTTTTGACTGACTTTGGTTTGTGTCCAAACTTGAGGTTTATTATAACTTGACTTTATGCAGCTTTTATGGGTTTCTTATATATGTGAATCCATATACTGAATTTGCCATAAGAACTAGCATTTGCAAGGTTATGTAAAAGCTTTCTGATTTTGTTGTTGTTCTGATTTTGGTCATCATCACTGAAGAAATAAGGAAGCAAGTAATTTTGATAAGGGGAAAATATTTTTATTGGTCATAGGAAGGAGAATGGCATTCTTAGGAATGTACTGTAGTCCACTGATTTAAAAAAAATAAAAAATTTACATGGAATAATTTGCGAGGTGGGTTATCTCTATAAAAACTCGTAGCGTTATAGTTGCTTGCATGCATTGTCTCTTCCATAATATCAGTGAGTTGTCTTTTTATTTTATTTTATTTTTTTAAATCTCCATCCCTTTTGCATACAGCATTTTACCAGCTTAACCATTTTCCCTGTTAAAAGTGCATTTAATTTATTTGGGTATGTTTTTGCTATAGACTTAATCCAGGCTCTTACCTGGGTTTTTGGCCAATGCCCTCTATCATCCACATCCACCCCTTTTATTCAGTTTGGGAATACTTTAAAGCCCCAAGCCATCTGGGCAGTGAGGAGCTGGGCAGCGAGGAGTCAGGCTAAATCATGTACGTGTCGAAAGTGCTTTCTCAAAGTTCTCTCGAAGGACAGGCGAGTTCCTGTCAACTGTGGGACAAAAGAATTGTGTCCTGGTGCAGAGAACTATAACACAGCCCAGTGAGAACTGGTGAGAGCAGAAATAGTGAGGGCACACACAGTACCACTGATATAAATTTACATCAAGAGTGATCAAGCCAGGGCTAAACAAACACAGATGGGAAAACTATGGAATGAGAACATACCCTTTGAGTCTGCGTAAAGGTGGATCACCTAGAACTTGTGACTAACATCTAGAGTGGAGTTGTTTTAATTTCCCTTTTCAAGGAACATGGTTAGTTTAAACTGGCTTCAAATTTAACATTTGTAAAACTTCTTAAAATTTGAAGAGCACTAAGTGTTTCCATGCTTGAAATAATGTAAGACAGCAGATGTCTGTAAACAAATGCTCTGAAAAGTTTTGAAATTCAGATCCTGTAGCACTGAACACCTGAAAGTGACTAAATGAAAGCGAAATAGATTTAATTAACTATTTCTGTCCCAGCTTAAACGCTGTATATAATGTGTTTTTAATTTTAATGTACCAGGTTTGGGTTGGGAAGAGGTGAGGTGAGGAACCTTAGGTGCAGTTGAGTTAATTAGGAGCATCAGTGGTCTTCCTGTACTCTTATATGAAAAAGTTTCCTAATCCTCAAAGAAGTATATAATGGAATAACATTGCCTCAAGTTGACTTTCTGAAGGAAGAAAATCCTGCAAATTGATGTCCAAGGACAAAAAAAAGCTCTAGTGAAAAGCTTTTGTTGAAATACCTAGAAAAATCTGTTTTATTGAGGTATTTCCCATGTTTTGCTAATAAAGTTTACCTTCTTGGTGAGAACTGTATTTTTAAATGTTAACACCATTAGCAAAAGTTAACTCATTTAAAACTTAAATAAATTAATGCAGCTCACATCTAAAGCTTTATGGTTATGTGAACAATACATTTTAAAATTTAATTTATATTGAGCTGAACTTCCTGGGTTCAGATGCAAGTAGTTAAAATTGGTTGTTCATGAGAAAAAGCCTGTTTACTAAGCCTATGTGTGAATTTCCACTTGTCTTAGTGTGAGCTAAGCAAACTTCAGACAACCTTTAATTTACTCTGCTGGAAGGGTCTGTTGCTGAGGAGCCAGTCCGAATTGTCTACATTCACTTCCTTTGTCAAGGAAGTAGATTGGTAGCATCTGAGATCAGACCCAGGACAGAGAGAACAACTGTTCAAAATAAAGTAATGGGGTAAGGAAAAGAAAACTTTGTCGTTTGGCAGACAAGTGCACGTGTTAAGTAGTGCTCCATTTATTTCATTACCTTGTACACATGGAGTTTACTTATACTTCTTGTGTTTGGCTAGTTATTGCTGTAGATCTTGTCACTTTATGTAATGAAATATAAAAATGTAAATTTTACAGGTACAAAATCTGATCATAAAGCTGACATATGCATTTACTTGATGGCATGTAACACACAGGAAAGCTCTTGTCCACTATCTGAAATATTCTGAAGTATTTGATGTTATAAGAAGTGGTAGTTACTATGTTTGACAATTTCCATGCTCATATATGCAACTCTTTAGGGATGTTCCATTTTAATTCCAGAATAATATATTTAACATATATGTTTTTCTTGTGCAATTATGGATGCATAGGTGTAGCATCTTGCTCTTTCTCATGTACATTAAATTAATTGTTATAATGGTAGGGAGTACCTTTACCAAATTATTTTCCTTAATGGTATGTATTTTAATAAACTAAGGTGTATAACTTATTTATCTGCATTTATAAGTGCACACCTGTAAGTAGTCCCATTGAAATCGGTGGGATACTTTGCTTAAGTGAAGATGTTTGTATGAGCGTTTTCCATGTAGGGCCTTTAGGCTGCAGCCTTGACTTATTACCCCTTCCCTTCTTCCCCAAACTGCCTCAAAACTTTCTTTAGATGCAATACAAGGAGAGTTGTTGACTACAGAATTTACATAGCTTCACTGTTGAATGGCTTATGAATGTCGGCAGACTTTCACTGTTACTCTGTATATTTAATGTTTTATAAGCTTGATTCACTGGGCTTTTCTTATAAATGACTTGCATGGATTTTGCCTGCCAGTAAATAGTATTGTACAGATGTTACATATATTCAAGGTTGAAGGGAAAAGATGTATACTGCTATGTTAGGAGATAATGGCTGTGTAACTGAAGCTTGGATCGTAATGTACATGAACAAGGGGCATGGTTAAAATTGTTTTGTTTCCTATTAGGATAGTGGCTTGAGACCCCAGGCAGGATGACATGGTGGTAGGTGCAGCATAAACCTTAAGTAAATATAGACTCAAGTTCAGCGTTGAGTCAGAATTTCCTGACTGCTGTCTACGATCCAACCTAAATGTTTTCCTAATGTAGAGTTTATAGTGTGAAATTACATAAGTGTTTTTTAAGTAAATAAAAACAAGCTATCATACTTTGAAGGTCTGTTCTGCAAAACTTTAGTATGTCTAAATTTTATAACTTCGAATATGACTAGAGGTTACAGATGTGCTCTTCCAAGAATCCCCTTTAGATATTTTCTGTTAGCATGGTATTTGCTGAGTAACATTGTCATACTGTATGCTTTACACAACAGCATTTTGTAGCTTTATAGATTTCATAGACATTTGGGACTGGAAGGGACCTCATGAGATAGTCCAGTCCCCCTGCCATAGGCAGGAAGTCAGCTGGGATCAAGTGACCCTAGCAAGAAAGACATCCACATGTTTTTTGAAAGAGTCCAGAGTAGGTGCTTGTAGCACCTCTGGGAGGAGTTTGTTCCAGACCCTGGACACTCGCATTGTGAAGAACTTTTTTCTTATGTCTAGTCTAAATCAGCCTCCCTGGAGTTTATGGCTGTTAGACCTTGTTATCCCTTGGGGAGCTCTGGTGAACAGCTGTTCACCCTAGTCCTGATGCACCCCTCTTATATAATTGTAGCCTGCCACCAAGTCCCCCCTGAGCCTTCTCTTTTCCAGACTGAAGAGTCCCAAGGCCATCTGCCTCTCCTCATATGGCCTGCCCTCTAGGCCTTGGATCATATGAGTGGCTCTCCTCTGGACTCTCTCAAGCGTCTCTACATCCCTCCTGAAGTGGGGGGCCCAAAACTGGATGCAGTACTCCAGCTGTGGTCTCACCTGGGCCAAGTAAAGTGGGAGAATGATGACTTCACTGGTTTTACTTGAGATGCATTGGTGGATGCACGCCAGAGTTTGATTTACTTTGCCAGCCACAGCATCGCATTAGTGGCTTATATTCATCTTGTAGTCAATCAAGACCCCCCAAGTCCCTTTCGGTCATAGTGCTAGCAAGCGTAGCACTGCCAAGCCTGTAAGTGTGTTGACATTTCTTCCTACCAAGGTGCAGCACTTTACACTTCTCTTCATTGAAGGCCATCAGGTTTTGGTCAACCCACCTTGAGAGCTTGTCCAAGTTGGCCTGTATCCCCCACCTGTCCTGCAATGTGACCACCCTCCCCCATAATTTGGTATCGTCCGCGAACTTGACCAGTTTGCATCTGACTCCTGACTCCAGATCATTAATAAAAATGTTAAAGAGTACTGGCCCGAGTACCGAGCCCTGAGGGACTCTACTGGTCACTCTGTACCATGTTGATTTGCTCCTGTCAACTAGTACTCTTTGGGTCCAACACCGTAGCCAGTTACCTAGCCATCAGACCGTAAGATGATCAAGGCCACAGTTCCCCAGCTTAATCATGAGGACATCATGGGGAACTAGGTCAAACGCTTTCTTGAAATCCAGATATATGACATTCATGTCATCATCTCCCTTGTCCAGGGCATGTGTTACCTGGTCATAGAAGGAGATGAGGTTGGTCAGGCAAGACCTGCCAGTCACAAAGCCAGCTTGCAGCTAGAGGTGCGCCGATTCATCGGTCCAATATTGGATTGGCACCAATATAAAGAAAATTGATTGTATCGGAAATCGGCCTGATCTGGCCGATAATTTGGCTGATAAATGCCCATGCATGCACGCAGCTGCAGCGCAGCATGTAGGCAGTGAGGAGCACAGTCTGGCAGCTTGGAGATCTGCGTGCAGCTGGTCAGGTCTGTTGTGGTGGTAGGGAAGGGGGGGGACAGATCAACGCCCCTCATGGTGAGGAAGGGAGTGAGGCAGGTACTGCCCAGCCAGGACAAGAAAGGGTGTGGGGATGGAGCTGCAGCTCATCTCGGGGGTGTGGGGCTGGGGGAGCAGCTTCTGCTGCTGCTACGTGCACTCTGGGAGGGAATGGGGGGGGGGGGGGGGCACATGCCCTGGATCTTCTTGGTGGGATGGGCTGCAGCTGTGGGCTGGGGCCAGGGCTGTGCTGGCCTATTCCCAGTGCATGGGGGCTTTACTCGGGGCTGCGGTGCCATGCTAGGGGCTGTGCTTCTGGTGTGTGGGGGCTGTGCTTGGGGTGGGCAGTGATGGTGCTGGGAGGGGGGTTACAGGGTGGGGCTGAAGCCACCCCAGATTTTGCTGTAGCCTCCTTCCAGCTCTGGTGCCCGCCCCAAGCACAGTCCCCACACACCGGGAGCACAGCCCTGCCAGGGTGCACAGTGGTGGGAACCACAGCTCCACCCTGCACCCCACTCTGCCCCAGCCCCACATCCTCAGCACAGGGGGCATTGATCTGCTCCCCCACATCCCTTCCCTTCCCTTCCCCCCTCCCCATCCACCACAACAGACTTACCAGCTGAACACAGCTGTATTGGAAATCAGATTGGTGTCAGCTGATACGCCTCCTACAAAATTGACTATTGGTATTGGCCCCCAAAATCTCTGTTGCTGCACCCCTACTTGCAACATCCATATAAACCCTTTTTCGTTGCGTTTGTTCCTTTCCTTCTTGCTGTTGTTATGTTTGCTATTCATTATTTCACTATGGAATTAAGTTAGCCACAATCAGGTTCACAACGTATTCTTTCTTACGCTTTCCCAGCTTGCTTTTCTAATAGGTTATTCACTGTTTGTACATGTGAAACTGGATAGAGTAGAAATATTTAGCCACCTTAACTCGGGGGTTGGCTGTTGTTTTTTAAATTGAGATTGGTTTTGCTGTGGAATTATAGCCTATAAATATTTTTAGTGCAAGAGGCTATTATATATGTAGCAGTGGAAACTAGGAAATACCTGTGGGTTGCTTCTCAAATAACTTACAGTACTTTGTCAGGTAACTTACATTGTGTCCCATTGCTGTCAGCTACTGCATGCAAAAATCTATCTTTTGCAAAGTATTTCCTAAAGGCTAAAGGTAAGGAGGTTCTAAAATGGGGAAAACATTTTGTTTGCATGTGAAAGGAAATTATGTACTTTATCACCAGTCCTTCATGGTTTATGCCATAACTTTGTCTAAAGTTTAATTAAACATTATCAGGGAAATATTACTAAAGAATTAAATGGAAGATTTGTGTCTATTGATTTTGTTACATGCTTTTAGCCAACGCTTGATAATGCCAGATTTGGGTGCATTCAGTAACAAGTTACATCTTTAGTTTACAAGATTCAGCTACTACACTTTTTAGATAATTCTCTTGTCTGTGTAATTTAACAAATGCCTAAGTGACTGATATATGCTTTGTTCCAATATCAGTTAAGCTATTTCTGATATTATGACAGTAGAGAAGTAGGGTATACCATAACCAAATATATTTAGGTGTGATGAACCTGTTAACTTATTATTGAGTGGTAAAGAATTGTATGAGGCAAACCTTTTTTGATAAGTACCTATCTTTGCAGTCTTAACCTTGGATAAATATACTTTTGCATTTAGGAACGTAGTTTAAATTGCATTGTTAGATTAGACCAAATGATCAGCTTTCAGAGCATCTTGCTTGAATGGCAAATTGTCCATGCGTCTAGGTCGGTATAAGGAACTCCATACTGGAATAAACTGTCCATAATGTAAGCTTCTGCCTACTCCCAAACAGTTAGCGGCTGACTTATGTCATGAAGTATAAGAGTTTCTGATCGCATACATTTTTATCCCGTCTTTTGTAATGAATGCTATTCATGTAATGGATTACAAATTTACAATTTGTTATTACATTTTTGACATTGTGTAAATTATACTTTATGCAAATGATTTATTTTTATTAGCATATATTTCTTGCCCTTTGTTAGATGCGATCTTATTCTTAATATGAAAGTGATAAATATGATCTCTCTATTGACTGTCAGTACATCATTTTATTGTATACGTCTCTATTATTCTCTTTTTCATTTGTCATCTTTCTAAGTAATACAGTTTTTAAACCATTATTTTTCAATTCTTAGTGGCTAAATTCGTGTTTTAACAAATAACTAGAGCTGATATTTCTTTTTCCTCCCTATGGTGCTGACAGTCCTGTAGTTTCCACTGACTTTACTATCATCTCGGAGTTTTCTGGTCCTCTAAAAAATGAACCCTCCTTTATTTTAATGCCTTGAATATGGGAGTCTTAATTGGGCACCTTAATTATATTTTATAATTTTGTCTTCAATGTTTTTATACAGAATTCTTTTCATGTACCTTTTTTTTCATTGCTTTTCTCTTGACCTGTTTTATTTCTGTTTTGACTCCGTTATTGGACACACAATTTGGAAACAGGGCCCAAATTGTGCATATAAAGTACTATAAAATACCAAAAATTGATAGAGAAATATTATTTTTTGCAAAACTTCATGGTGGTGTGGCACTTCTATTTGTATGTTTGTGTCACAGAAGGGATCTGATACTGGATGGCAAATTGACTTGTCTAAAGCTATACATCAAGTCATTGATGGAGTCAGAATTGGAATACTGGATCTTTGGGCTTTCAATCTTGTGCTTATTTCCTTAAAACCTTATTGATAAGGTGGTAAGCATCAGCGGTTACTATTGGGTTTAGATGAAACTGTGAACAAAATCAGACCTTGCATCTCATGAGTAGCAACTAAGCAACTGGGAATATAAGTAAGGGTCACCTCACAGTTTTAATTTAAATGACTCTCCTATCACCACATAGGCAATCTGTAGTAGACTTCTGGATAGAGGCCTGGTTCCCCTGTCTGACATTCAGTTCCCTTACCCATATTTCATCTCTTCTTGTGATCTTTTTCTTCATTTGCTACAGATCTTTATTTCTGAAGAAATAATGCAGCAGTTCCTGACTTGCTGATCAGTTTGCTGAAATCATCCTGATTTAGCACACAGTCCTGATCTTTTTTTGTGGATTATTCCCCCCTTGTATTCAATAAAGCAAGGATTCAGTGTATAAAATAATAAGTAACCATGTAATTAAAAGCTTTGTAATAATACTTGCGCACAAGAGGCAGAAAATTGTATGAGCAACCTTAATTCTGGCATTTCCTAAGTCTTCCTGAGCACTTTATCTTGCAACCTAAGTAACACTTTTTTTTTAAAAGGCATTTTTATTTTTACTACTCACAGAATCTAACACTGTATGTGCAGTCATGATACAACCCGCTTATTAACAAGGTTTGAGTTTGATCTATCAGCACTGTACATAGTGCAGTTGATCTAAAGGATTAACTACAAAGCTGATGGTAGGAATGTTTCCTTTTGTGGACCAGCCACTAGAGGATGCACAATATGGAGAAATGATGGGTTACATATGCATGACTTGCTCCATTCATAAATAGCATTTTTTGTGTCCCGAGGTTTGGCAAACTTTCTCCAAGACAATGTGACTAAATAGCTTAAGCTTGCCTCTGAGATATTGGCAATTTGAGTTCTCTTTCCAGTTGAGTTCCCTTTCCAGTCCCCTCATTTGTACTTTGTTCATGAAGAAGGAAGTGTCATTAGTTAATAAAATGGAAATTTATTAAGATATAATAAGATTAGCTTCTTGGTTTCCAGCTCTTCCCATAGACCAGGGTTGGGTGAACTGTCGCTTGCAAATGACATGTGGCTCCTCAAGAAGGTCATTAAAAAATTGTATTAGCTTCATGATCTTTGATTCTTGGCCATGTGCTTCTTGAAGTCTTGTGGTTTTCAGCTCAGTCAAGGTTTTGGTTTGTTGCTGGAAAGGTTAAGAAGTTTGGCCAGCCCTGCTATAGGCCAAAGGATGGTTTAATTGAGGGAACTTGTGAGTGTCCATTCCATTTGGTCTCTGTCTTATTCAGAGCAGTTTTGTGTAGCAAACTGGAATGGGACAGACGGATGGCATGGACTCAGTGTGAAGAGAACGTTGAGGGTTTTTTGACAGCAAACCCTGACCAAAATACATAAAAGAAAATAGTGAGAGGAAACACTGGCTTTCATGAACTCACAGGTTGTCCAAATCTGGCCAAATAAAGGTCCCCTTTTCCCTGCCAAATTTAAGCTTCCTGCTCCAAACTTTGGAAGTACTAGAGCTCCTGTAGGCAAACCATTGGAAGAACAGTTGTAATGGAAGATATTGGTCGAAATACAGATAAGTTTAGGCATTACTACTGCTCCTAAAGGCAACAGACAGGAAGGATGTTTTACTGTTAGGAGCATGTTAAATACTGGGATGTAAAACTGATTGATAAACCATCTAGATGAAAATTATATCTTTTTTAAATAACACTTACACTTGAGAGAGTAATTTGTTAATTGGGAAGACAGGAGTGATAAATCTCTAATGTTTCAGGTTTCTTAGTCTGCACTTGAACCATCCGAACAACCTGCAAATAAATGGGGAAACCAGACTTAATGTACTTGCTATTTCAAAGAGGAAAACCAGGCAGAGATCTTCCTCTCTCTCCTCATCCCCTTCCCCTCCCAATCCTCTTCTTGCAGCTGTTGTGAGGGAGACTTTTCTGGCCTGCTTCATATGTACCAAAGAAGCAAAACAAAGGGAGAAAATATTCTTTCAGTTCATGTCAACTTTACATTTCTAGTGGAAATATTTAACTTGGTTACATTGCATGTGTTTAAAGTATCTATGTATGTAGTAGAGGTAGCAATATGTTAAACCTGACATTTATCCAGTAAGACAGGAATAGAAAGTATATAAAAGTAAACCCTAGTTTTACTGTGCTTTACAGGCTTTCAAGTGTTGGTTTCCTAAAGGCAGCAGTAATTGTTGGGGTATGAGCCACTCACTCCCCTGCTACTTGGCATACACTATGTTGGACTCTACTCCCCTTGCAATTTCCCAGTCAGTCT
Organism: Alligator mississippiensis; assembly: GCF_030867095.1. Classification (NCBI taxonomy): domain Eukaryota; kingdom Metazoa; phylum Chordata; order Crocodylia; family Alligatoridae; genus Alligator; species Alligator mississippiensis. Next base: position 295,231,655 of record NC_081824.1, read on the forward strand.
CTTCTTTAATCAGAGAGAGAGTTTCTGGCAGGTGCTGCATCTCTTCAGTTGCTGCTGTTTTTTTTCCAGTTTCATCTTCATTTTCCTTTTGGTGTCCTGGTTTTCCTCCTTTCTGCAGAGGTTCTTGCATTGTGTATGGATTTTTAATTTTAGTTTTTGAAGGTTTTGCACACTTTTGACTTTTGCCAACCATGATGCACTGTTAAGTTTCTAGAGACAAAGATAAATGGTTGCTTTTGCTTTCCAGGCTCTGATGTTTCACTTTGCATACTGTTGAGAAACCCACTAATTATTTATTTATTCATTCGTGCATTTTTTGCAAAGTTTTGGTGCCCCATATCAGCATGTTCAACCTTTTGAGTTCGAAAGCTTCTTGCCTTGAGTATCTTGATGAAATCCTTCAAGTCCTGTAAAATCTATTTCCTTGGCTCTACAGGAGGAAGGAAGATGGGCACTTGGCTTTAAGTAGCATCTGTTTGATAGAATAATCTTTACAGATGTGTGTACTCAGGAGAATGTGGCAGACAGACTATTGTCATAGGTAAAGCCTCCAAGCCTTTCTCAGGAATCCCTCCTAGAGATTCCTGGAAGTCTGGCGTGAAACCAGTTTGGAATGTTTTGAATGAAAATCTCTGTAAGCAAAAGTCTTAGTGGGCCTTGGCTGCTAAATGTTGGGAATGCTCTGGCACGGACCCAGCTTCCCTCAGGCCTTGTGAAGCATCTTTTAATTCTCAGCAAAAGTCTTTCATTCACTTTTCCCTCTGCTGCTATGAATTTTGCCATAAGTTAAGATCAAGCAATGATTTGAATCAGTGGTGCCAAATGTGGTCTTATTGGATAAGGCATCTTTTTCTTATAGAGCTTTGGATGAGGAGCTGAAACAGTTAGCATTCTATCAGCTCTAATGCCATCAGTTAGATTCAGCTTCTTAAGGCATATAGAATTTTCCTTCCAGTAGCATTCAGGATAAAGTGGCTCAGTCAGGAATCCTGAGTAACGGTGGGTATTTGGGAGCCTGAACAAATCATTCGGCACCTCTATGCAATTGTGAAGGTTGCTTTATCGTAGGGGTGGGTAAAATATGGCGCACAGGCCAGATCTGGCCCACCAAAGGATTTTGTCCGGCCTTCAGTGGATCTCTTGTTCCCACCTGGGCAATGGCACATGTGGCCAGTTCTGCCACTGCTGGGTGTATAGCAGAGCTGGGGTGACGCGGCAGTTGGTCTCACTTCCCAGACTTGGCCCTGCTACCCAGGCACCCTGGCCTGTTTTTCTCCTGGCGCCATGCCCCCCCCCTCCCCCCCCCCGGAGGTGGGACCCATGCGGGTAGGGCATGTGGCAAAGCTGATGGGATGGGGCTGCAGGTGGGTTGGGAGCAGTGTCTGGGAGCAGGGCAGGCAAGTGGGGCTGGGATCACTAGACAGGATTTTGGGGCAGTGACTGCACAGGGTCGGTGGCTGAGACAGAGCCACAATCTGCTTCTGCATGGTCCTGTGATGGGTACAGAGTGAACTGTGGCTCTGCCATCCCAAGATCTGATAGTGAGTTTTGGTGATGGGTGGGGGGAGGGTGTGGCTCATGACAGTCCACTAAAACTCCCTTAGGCCCAAATAGTTGCCCACCCCTGCTTTATCTTCATTATTTCCATCTTGCCCTGATGGGAAGCTGTTGGAGCTCAAAGGGCAGTGGGAGCAATGTTTTTGCATAGAAATTTGCCTTTTATTCTACAATTAGGTGCCTTTGATTTCAGGCTATTGGCCCTTGTATTTTCAGTATTATACCGAGGCCCTTGGTGCAGCCAATATTTGATTTTTCTGAAGCACTGCTGATATACTGTTGATATATTTTGTGTGTCTCATCGGTTACATCATCACTCAACCTCACAAGGGAATGCTACTACAACTTGGAGAAGCTGGGGAGCTCTTATGCTAAATACATCTCTGTGGTAGGACAACAGTGTTGTGAGTGAACCTTTACCTTCCCACCAGGTTTTTTTTTTTTTAAATTGTCAGCTGGCTTTGAGTCAGTTCTAGTAGAGGAATCTGTCCAGGATATGATTAAGATACCTGAGCAAGTAACCTTTGTCTAATAGATGGTTCCTGTGCTCTTGTTCACTATTTTGGATCAGCTGATGGTGTAATAAGGAATTTACATTCTTTTTGTTGTCTCATTTGGACAACAGGTATATTTTTGTTAGGGGTGCACTGATAAAGATTTTTTTTGCCCGACACCAATGGCCAATTATTAACCAGCCATATTGGCTGATGCCAGTCTGATTGCCAGTATGCAGCACTGCAGCTTGGAGAGCAGTGTCTGGCCAATAAGTGTGTGGGGGGAGGGAAGGGGTGTGTGGCGGGGGGTGGGGAATGCAGATAGAGGCCCCCATGGTGAGGGAGGGAGTGGGGCAGGGGCAGGTGCTGCCCAGCAGGGTTGGGGTGGGATAGAATTGTGGGTAGATCATTCAGGAGGTGCGGTGGAGGAGGGAGGCGGTTCCTGCTGCTGTGCACACCGGAGGGGAAGCATGGGGGGCATATGCTATTGTGCAATCACCTCTGTGTACGTTACACAAACACACATAAATCAGGGCAAACATTTAAAAAAAAATCAAATTAATGAATGTTGTAGACATTCGATTTTTAGAATATAATTTGATATTTTTCTGGTTCCCAGATGGCAAAACCCCTTCCTCTCAAAGGAGTACTTCTGGGGGCAAGGGGAGGGAGTTCTGGTGGCAAAGGCTAGGGGGTGGGACTTCAGGTCACAAGATTGCCAGGGGGCAAGGCATCTGTCAAGGGGTGGTGCTCCCCATGCAGCCCTTGACAGCTTACCAAAACTCGGTAAGCAGGCCTTCATCCAAAATAATTGCCTGCCCCTGAACTAGGGATATCAAGGGGAACCCATGTGGATGGACTCTTGTTGAAAGTTGGGCCCTCCAGGACCATCAGCTCCACATTGCTCAGGAAAAGACAATGGTCCTAAAGGCTGTCTACTACAAAAGCTGTCTATTACTCTTGGTAGACAGAGCAGTGGTGCTCAACCTTTTGGCTCTGCAAGCCAAATGAGTGGTGCTGGATCAGGGCCTGCACTATCCCTGCCTGATCTTGCATGCCCAGATCAGGCTGTGAAGCCCTTGTGCACTGGGATTGGTCCTTGTGCCATCCTTTACACCCAATTTAGTGAGCAGGGCCATTCTTTTGGACCCATGGAGCTTCCCGTGGGCCTGGAAGTTTGTCAGCAGAGTGGTGCCACCACTCACTCCACTGTTGCCAAATTTTCAGACCTGTGGGAAGCCCAATGGACTGGATTATATGACTGGGTTTAAGATCTAGCCTGTGGGCTGGTGATTAAGTCCCCCTGATCTATAGTACTATTTGGCTGGGTTATTAGATCAGGTCTTTATAAAGTCCTTCAGAGTTTTGTCCCTCATTCCCCCTTCACAACAACCTATTATCGTTGTTAAATCTTTATCAGAAAGAGATGCTGCAGGAAATCCATTCCCTTATGGTAGATACCCATTAAGTTATGATACTGTTTCAGGTATTAGTAATACTAATAAAAAATGTGGGCTCTTACTAAGCCTGTGTTTCATGGTCTTCAGTTATTTTGTCAGATTTGAGATTGTCATCCCAACAGCAGTTAGGTGTTGAATAGAGAGAAGTAATTGGCAGCATGCTCTGGCCATTGAATATTTACATGCACGTGGGAAGTATCTTTTGTTTGTAGTATAGCAGTGTCATTATATTTTGTATTTTTTGGGAATAAAATTAATACTATATTTTCATGAAATGTTTGGTGGTGGTGATGTCCTGCTTATATGAGGAAATGGTATTCCCACTACTTGAGCAATTAACTTAAAAAGGACATTGCTTTGGAGAGTATCAGGAGATCAGCTTGTCACCGTTAGGGTGTTGGAGTTGTTAGTATTCTTATTAATGAAGTTTTCATTTGACCCCAGCTGATAATTGAAATACACAAGAGTACAGCTAGGCACAGTTTATCTGAATGCCATCCATATGAGAGAATCTCTATGGACCTTGAGATTTTAGTGGAAATAAGCTTCACATCTGGATAGCAGGTATATTCCGGGCTTTTCTGTTTTAGTAGAAGTAATGCTATTTAGGATTTGATTTCAATTTAGGTTTTAGCACACTACTTATTTAAGAGTTGAGTACTAAGTGTTTCCCACCCAAGTTAGAACAGCTGTAAATATGCTCAGCTAGAGATACCAAGGGAAATCCATGTTGATGGACTTCTGTTAGAGGTTGCACCCTCTGGGACCATCAGCTAGCTGCACATTGCTGTTTTGGAGAAGAGGATGGTCCTGAATTAATTTAGGTTGTTTGGAGACCTGGCATGCCAAAAACATGGTGCCCTTATTTAATAGGCAATCTAGCCTATTGGTTTTTATATAAACAAGCTTGATGGCACCAGTTGTTTCCTGTGTTAGGAAATGTTCAAATTGGAAAGATTTCCATCTTCAGGATATCTTTGGTTACCATATATTTAACATGTAAACAGAGCTGACCCATAAAAGATCCTCATTGATGGTCTCGGAACTGGAACAGTGGATAAATGTATTGATTGGTGAGGGACTTGAGCGGTGCAGGTCTTTTCCACCTGCTTGGACAGGTTACCTTCTCATAGCACCTTGAAGGGAGATTGCTACCAAGCCATGTGTTCTATATGAGGGGAGAACTTTATCTGTGACATTTTCATCACACTCCTAGTGAGGGTTGAGGGTTTTGGCAACGCTTAGGAAATGCTTTATGATTCTATTAGTCAGCAGAGATTTGATTTTCAATTCTGTTGCTGGTGGCTCAAGCTAGTCCCATAAGAGAGAACTTTTTGCTTCATCCCAACACGAGAGTCTTTTCTTTGGCAACACTGTCCTTGACATTGTTCAGCTTCATAACAGTCATGTCTTGAGTTGTTCTTAGGTAACGATTTACTAAAAAGCAAGAGTGTAAAAGTTAGAAGTGCAGTAGGCTTGCAGGATGGTGACTTACACAATTCAAAATTGTTGACATCTTTAAGTTTAGCTGTCAGAAAAACACAGATTGAAGTAGTTTAGTTTAATTCATGAAATATTAGCAGGGTATATCTGCACCCTGTATTAGGTTCATGCAAGGTTTAGTGTATTTAATCATCCTCATATTAAAAAGCTCTTATGTCCTTGGATGTTTGTAAACGTTTGAATTTTTTAATGCATATTAACTTAAATTTAAGATAGGAAAATCAGGCAAGAAATAGTACATAACATAACAGTGAGGACTAAATCCATTTGGCCATCTCAGTGAAGAATGTATTGTTTTTTTACATTACTTGAAGCCTTTAAATCAAGTTTTGTTTTGTTTTTTTTTTTTTAAAGAAAACTAAGTCACCCAGAAGATATGAGTTTGATGTAAGAATTACTGAGTGAAATTCTGTGGCCTGTGTTTATGTAGAAGGTAAGACTAGTTGATCATAATCTTCTCTTTCGGGTTTTTTTTTTATATTGAATGTCACTTTTCTTGGTAGCAGTGACTTTACCTGGCAGAGTGAGCGAGCTTTGGTCTCTTTGAGACTGATCTACATTTATACCACTTTTTACAAGGTTAGAATGACGCCACAGATTCTTTGAGTTTCCTGTCCAAAATGATAACAGTTTTTATCTAAAGAAGCTTATTGTTATGTCATTATGCTTGCCTACACCCTTATGCTTTCCTCCTTTGAGGCTCTTTCTCCTCACTTATGCGACTTAAAAAGTTCTCAGATTTCTACCTAATGAGCTCTGAACTTAATAAGAAAATACACCAACTTTTGCTTCCCTTGTAACCTATTCTCAAGGCTTTCTAATACATCTCAGTAGGTAGGCTGCCAGCTCATACATTAATAGACGTATAAGTGCTTGAATATTGGACATATACCTCCTAAAATTATTTTAGTAATTCAAGTCAAGTGGAAGCTAATGGCTTAATAACAAAAGCTCCCAGTTTTGAAGTTGGACCCAAAAAGTTTCCTGTCTTTTGAGTTGATCAATTTTCACTTCCATGTTTTGATGGAGTTGGTCAGTTCACTTAGTTTTCCAGGCAAGATTTCCTAGAAAACGAAAGGTAGTGTTGTAAAAGGGCATTTTAGAGTTTTTGTTTATCTTAAAGTATTTAAAGTGGCAAAGGTTCTTTTCCTGTTTAGTTTTTCTATCTCTGAGTCTTCCATTCCCCCACTTATATTGGAACAATTTTGCAGTCTTATAATGTTTAGCTGTATAATGTTTAACATCCCTTTGAATGAAGGGTTATAATACTTATCTATTTTAAATAGGATGGAAAGGAGACATGGAGAAAGACCAAGGATTAATTCCACAAAAGGAGTTGGGTGTTGCAACATGTAACTTGTAGGTATCTGCCTCTCGGAGTAGAATATGTAACCCTGAGTTGGGCATCTAAGTTTGCTGTAAATGTGTGGGTTATAATGCATTAAGATACCCCAAAATGTGATTTTGCAATACATGGCACACTGAACAGGCAGCTGCTGCCTACTCTGGCAAATAGGCAGTACTGAAAAGAGGGATGTGTCTTGAATTCTTTTACTTTCTGGCATTTAGAGAACCCTACAACATATTTACAATTTGGAACTTTCTTCTGGAGTTAGGTACCTATGCTGTTCTCTTCAGAGATGAAGGAAACTTACAAAGCATAGCTAGAGGAAGAGGAACTGATCAAGTTGTTTCCCTTTATACAATAGCCAGGAGATGTAGAAGACTTGAGTTGTATATTTTCCTCTGCCTTACAGGATTTAAACCTACGTCACTTGCCTCGGAAGTGTCTTGACCATCTGTGTCTCAGTTGCTCAGTTGTGGGAAACCCCCCTATCAAAGTTTGGCCACTATGCAGGTATGCATTTGAGAGCCAATACAGCAGATGGAGGGAGGAGGTACAGCTCAATAATTAGGACACCCCGTCAAGATTCTGAATTTGGTCCTTGCTGTGAGGACTGCTTACTGGGGTGTGCGAAACAGGCCATATTCGATTCGGATTTGGCCTGAATCGGGGACAGTGATTCGATTAGTTGAACAGATAAAAGAAAAATAATGTTAGCTAGTTCTCTAGTATTTTTGATGTATGACTAGGGATATTTACTAATTGTTCCCTAGAAAAGAGGTTAAAAGGTATCCTATGCACTTGATTTTGGCTGAATGAGAACTGGCAAGTTACAAAGTCACATGGGGCTGCTTGCCATCATTCCTTTTTTCTGTATGTAAGTGTTAAAAACAGGCTAGATTATGTTATTATTCTGTATAAGTATTTGGATGTATTTAAATTGAAAAAGTGTGGAGGAGGGACTGTCTTTGTATTCTGTGATTGTACATAGCACAAGCACATTTGGGTCCTGAACCACGACTAGGGCTTCTAGGCACTACAGAAACACAGCAATAGAATGTAGGTATATTGGAAGGGAGATGTTTACTGCATAACATGTTTTAGGCCCTTTTACATAGATTCCTCCTGTGAAAGCCTATATGGTTAAAAACAAAGTGTATTCTTCAAAAAGTGAATGCATTTAATTTATTTAAACTAGAGATGCACTGATAAAGATTCTCTTGGCCGATACCTATAGCCAATTATTCACCAGGCATATTGGTCGATACCAATCCAGTAGCTGATTTACAGGAGCACAGCCAGGCAGTGTGGAGAGCAGCTCCCTGCAGGTAAGTTTGTGGAGGGGAAAGGGTGTGGGGGAGCGTAGGGGGGGCAGATTGAGGCCCCCATGGTGAGGGAAGGAGGGGACGGGATGGGATGGAGGGTGGGGTGCTGCCAGCCAGGGTAGTAAATGGGATCCTGGGGCTGGAGCAGGAAGCAGGACAGAGCCCTGGGTGGCTTGTCCAGGGGATCAGCATCCTGGCACTTAAAAATGGTGGCGGGGGCAATTGAACTAAAGCTCATCAAATGAGCTTTAGTTCAAGTACTGCTGCTGCCATTTTTAAGTGCAGGGACACTTTTAGGAGCAGAGCCAAGCAGGATGAAGGTGGAGGTGGGCTGCATGCTGTGGGCTTGTGGCTCTCTGCCCTCCTGCGTTTTCCCTGGGAGCCACGCGCTGACCACGCATCCCCTGCCTGCCCGGTGGCGGGAGGCACAGCTTGCCACCATCACTGCAGCCGGATGGGCAGGAGATGTGTGATCAGCTCTTGGCTCCCTGGGCAAAGACAGAAGGGTGGAGAGCCATGAGCCTACAGTGAGCAGTCTGCCTCTTCCCCATGCACAAATCCAAGGGGGCACATTCCCCTGCTATGCCTCCCCTAGGGATGCACACAGCGGCAAGGAGCTACCACCCCCTCCCACCTCCCTGTGCCCCCTGGGCGAGCTGCCTGCGGCTTTGTCCTGCCCCCCACCCTGGCCCTGGGTCTCATGCACTGCCCTGGTTGGGCAGTGTCCCCAGCCCTTGCCCGTGCCCCACTCCCTCCCTCACCATGGGGGCCTCAATCTGCCGCCCTCCCTCCCAACACACACCCACCCCTTCCCCTCCACAGACTTACCTGCAGTGCCCTGCTCCTCATGTTGCTCGGCTTCATTCCTGGCCCTGTGCATGTATGCATCTGTGCCCATGCACGTGGTGTCTGGGGGCCCTGGTCAGAAGGCTCTTATATTTATCGGTGACATTGTCGGCTACACCGGCCAAAAAAAGCTGATAGTCAACAATCATTTCAATAATAATTGAAATGTTAATTTTTCTTTTATCGGTGCTGATCTGATATGGCACCAATATATTGGTGCACATCTGATTCAAACTAAGATGATCCTGTGCTTAGAAAGATATTTGGTTAGACTTTTAAATTGAAGTTTTACCATTTTATAGTCCAGGTCTAATTTAAAAAAAACAAACACCTTCTAAAAATGTCACCTAATAAAACAAGTTGGTTGTAGTGAAGCTTAGAAATGGCCATTAATTGTTGTCACACTGTGTTAAGCAGGTAGTTTGAAAACATGAACATCAACGTTTTCAACGGTGACATTTTAATAGACTGCTTGTATAGAAGCCCAAGAATATGTTTCTGGTTTTAATTTCTTTATCTTGGCAGGAACTAGAATTGCTGTAGTAGTCCTATACACAGTCTTGACTGGGAGGATTTGTATTTACTTGCCTCTAAATAGTTACCACTACTCCCTTATTAGCTAGAATACCTCCACTACTTGATAAATACAGGGTTTTTAAAGTGCATAATGACTCTGAACTTGTCCTAGTTACAATGCATAGCTGAATTGTATTCACACAGTAACTTTTTAATAATGCTTCATGGTAACCATGGTGTGTCCATATCTACACACTGAATCATCATTGTATTGCTATTGGTTAATTCTGGGCATATCAGAGCAAGTAGCCTGTACTGCTTTATGTTAGAGAATCCCTAGGACATGCAGAACATTAGTATTCTGGGATGTAACACCATATAAATGTGCTGGGGAAAAGGGAACCATCTATATTGAAGAATAAGTGCCATGATTGTTTATGGAAAGAAAATAATTTGCCAGCCTAGGCTGTTAAAGGGGTATGTAGGCTTCTCTGGAGGCTTTTTCGTAGAAGATGAGACACACTGATGGATCAGCCCTATAGTAGGATATCTTTGTCTAGGCTACAGGTGGAGATCAGAGTCCTTGCTGAAAAGAGAAAAGAAACCCCAGAAGATATAACTCTGAACCTAGCCAGCTCTGCCTTTCAGTGTGGCTGATTCTGAGGTTGTTTAAAAACTGTGAGGAGTGCAGTCAGGTGGAAATGCAGGAGTGCAGCTGGATCTTGTTCTTATTTTTCCTTCAAACTTTGTGAAGCCCAAACTGATATAGGTCAGGTTTCTCTTTTCCAAATTTAAACTCTTATTCACTCAGTTAAGCACTGCATTCTCTGCTTCTCATGGAGATGGTGTTAGGTCTTTGTTCTAGCTCAGTGATTTTCAGGGTGTTGGGGCACCCAAAGGTGCTACAAGATCCTTTGAAGGGTGACCTTAGGTATGAGGAGATAAGCAGATAAATGTAGGCTTTTCCCTGCCTGGTTGTTCCCTTGTCCCTACTGCCCAACCCCTTTGGAATGAGATAAGCACTGTAATAATTTAGTTTTTGAAATGTGGTGTTGCTCAGTTCACAAAAGTTTTGGAGGGGCGCTTTGATTCTAAAAAGGTTGAGAACCACTGTCTTGGCTCCAGAGGGAAGAGGACTGCCCAGTACTGTTGGTAGTTCTGAAGTTTTGAAACAATAAGTTGGATATTCCCTTGTTAGAAAAGCTTGCCCTTTAAAAGCTACAAAGTATTTATGATTTAATGACTCAAAGCTATGCCTTCTCCAGGTCAAAGCCCTGAATTTCCTCAGGGCAGTTAAAGTAATACCTTGGTTAACGAATCCTCTGGGAACGAAGTTCCTTTATAATGAAGTCAGCCTTTTTTTGCAAAAATAATCAATTAAAAAAATTTTTTTTGAGGCAAATGTGGATTTCTCATTTTACCAGGGAAACCTGCGGATTTTGCGATGAGCACCCTGCAGGCTGGCAGAGTTCCAGCCTTCAGGGAGCTGGGAGGGAGCAGGAGAAGGTGGTGAGATAGGGGGCGCCATCTGCATCTACATGCACGTGGTCCCATGCGGCCTGCAGAACAGCTCCGGCAGGTATACCTGGGGGGGGCCCATAGGGAGGGAGGGAGGGAGCTGGGCAGGACTGGGGCTGTTGCCAGCCGGGCAGTGCTTGGGGCTTGGAGCCTGAGGCTGCAGTGCACAGCTGCAGGGCCCCAGTTGAGAGCAGGACAGGACTACAGGAGCCCACAGCAGCAAGCAGCTTCTCTGTACAGCTCAGCTGCTCCCTGCTGCATCGGGTCGCACCCGCCAGGCTGTGGAGACCCGGGGGGAGGGGGGGGGGGGGAAGCAGGGTGGCAGGGAACTACAGGCTGAAGTGGAGAAGTTGCTTGCCACTGCAGGCTCTGTGCTGCCCTGGCAACTCACCTTCTGCACATGGGGCAGCAGTGAGAGCAGCAGCACAGGGTTGTGCCCCTCAAAACATCAGCATGCACAAGGGTCACGTCACCAGGGCAGCGTGGAGCTTGCAGCAGCAAGGAGGTCCCTGCATCACCCCACTGTTTTCTGCTGTGCCAGGTTATGCCTGCTCTTTTGTTTCTGATTCCATGAAGATATTGTGAAGGTTTTGTGGGAAGAAAACCAGCATCTGTCCTCGGCTTTTGAAGATAATGTGCTCATTTTGACTGTTCAGCTGCATCTGAAATGTAGATATTCATCCCACCCTTAGATGCGGCACACCTTGTTGCTCAAAGTCATCTCATCTGCCTGGCCTCCTCATGGTGCACTTCCTGTCTCATGGTTTAATCATTTTGGTATTCTTTCCGCTCATGACTGACTTCACAAACAGAAAAGCTTCATGGCTACAGCTGTAGTTGGAGAAATCCGGATTAAATTTGCTCATCACCTCTCCATTTAAGGGTAAATTATTCAGAGAAGCTCTGGATTGAACTCTGCAGGATTTGGAGGATGAGAAGAAAGCACATGGAGTTGGAGAAGTCTGTTTCCTATTGTAACTTGCTCCTTTGTCTTGATTAAGGAACTCTTCAAAGCAAGGGTCTCCAGAAACAGAATTAAGTGGATAAAGTCTACCAAACTAAAGAGTTTCAATGTAGGAAACTCATCCCTGCTTCTTTCTATTTTTCAGTTGACTGAAGTGGGGAGTAAGTAGGTCTTTATTTTTCAGTGCAGTTGAATCTGAGCTGATACATTGTTAAACGTAGCAGTGATGTCCTTGTCCTTTTTACTGCCCTGATCTAACTACACCGGTGGAAGATGAGGGAGAATATATTTAGGACAAAAAAAGCCAAACAAACCCAACCAACCAAACAATAGCTTAATGCAGATTACAACTATTTAATTCTGTGGCTGCATCCACATGAGTGTGGACATTTGTTTCCCCGGAGGCAAGAAGCAGCTTGGCTAGTTGTCCCTGGAAAATGCCTGTGCTATGTGCCCTCTGCTTCATGGCAGCTTACCCCTAGGTGGGGTAGGGGAGGCTGGGGCCAGCACCCTTACTTGGGTTCTTGGGGGAACTCTTGGGGTTGCACCAGTGGTTTATTTTTTTTTTAAGTTTGTTTACATTAAAATCCATGTAGAGTTCAAGTGACTTGTGATGTGCTGTAAGAAAGTTTCATGCACTTTAACTGAAAAGTGCCTTTTAACAATATATCTCAAACTTCTTTTGTGCAGCAAGTTCTAGAGGTGTCTAGGTTTCAGTAGAGGAAAACATTGTGGGATCCTTCAAGTTAAAAGATGCTATACAAATGCAAATAATGTGCCTAGTGCACCTCTGAGCATTTGGGACATTTCAGTACATAAATATCCACTTACTTGATTCAAAATATTTTTTTAATTACCTTATACAATGGGATTTGGAAGATCCTCAGGGATCAATGATTAAATGGGGAAGTCTTATTTTTGAAGGCATATATGATGGCAGCCAACAGCATAATGCCTATGGATTTTTTATCACATATAAAAATATTTTTTAAATCTCATTTTATAATAGCCACAGTAGGACTTTGCATTATTCAGCCAAGCATTCTGAAAGGATTACTTTGTACACATCTTGGTTGTCTTATTAGAATCCTTTAAATCTTTAATTATATGATAAATGCAAATGAAACTGGTAGTGTAGGTGAGAGGGAGTGAAAACTGTTTTGCATCATGGTCTGGGATAGAATATGATCAAGCAGACACATCTGGAACAAAGAACCAGTGGTTAAAATCCAGTAGTTTTTGTTCATCTTTACTAAAAATGTAACGATAGATCACTGGAAAGCTAGAGTACACCTTATTTAACTGTCTGTGCTCACAGTGCATCATCCTTTTGGATATCATTCCACTTGCCATTTTTATTTCATTCTAATTGCTGGATTGTTTTAATGGTTTTCAGTAGCTGCTCTTGAAAACCATGGAAGTTGGAAGCCAATGTTCTGTTCTAAAAGCGTGTAATTTTACATTTTATATGGTACAATGTACTTGTCTAGTCAGTGAGATGGTTTGTTGAAGTGTTGCAGTTGACATTTGTGGGGTTAATTTGGAGGTGCTTAAAACAATTAGCTTTGCATCTTGTGCTTTTTTTAGCATTAAAAGCATTTAAATGGAGGCTCTAACCCTGAGAGCCCCTGTAATAGTTTTTCAAACCATGGTCATGAACATGTATATTGAAGTAACTTTTAATGAAGTATATACACCTAGCATAACTCTTTTTTAAATTTTCATAACCCATGTCTAAGTAGTGGGACCCAGTGGAAACAAATTAGAATTACCAGTACATTTGATGAATCTCAGCCATGTTGCAGAGATATACAAGTTGTGGGGATGGTGTACAGTTACCTTCCCATGATTGTGTTTTGTCTGATTTTAGTCCAGTACTTCCTAAATTAAAGGGACTCAACTTGTTGTCTGATTTGTTATTTATGATAACAGCAAAGTACTATAAAATGCTCAGAGTGTACTGTAGTTAGAAAAGACTAAAGAAAAGTAGGGACATCCCCATATCCGAGGTCTTAGGCTCTCTGCAGAATATAGAACTATAAATATGCATTTGTCTTACATTTTTAAAGTTCTCATTCCAACTACAGGGAAGATTTCAAAATGACAACTTTATTTCTGGAGAAGTCTACAGCAGATGCTAGAAATGGGTGTATACAACACATTTCACAACTGAAAGAGTAGCGCAATACATGGGTTCCTACCTAAGCAGGATGAACTGGCTTAGTGTCTTGGAAATATTACAGTGAAGATGGTATTGTCAGTTCTGTCCACTGTAGACAGCAGAAAGACTCAAAAAGCAGGTCATAGTATATATCATGTTGGTAGCAGGTGAATAAATCCTCAAACAGCATCTTTCCAAGCCACCTGGTTTTCCTGCAGACCTAGATCCCTACTGTGCTTTATCATGTACCCAGACCCATGTAATTGCCAGACAAAACACCATGAATTATGACTGTGTATGCACATTAAATAATCTGGCAAAATTCTCCCAGGTTGTTTTTCTTGGTAGAAAAAAATTCCTAGAGCCACATATACAGACATTTGAATGCTAAGGCCCTGAAGAGTAGAGTGCTAGCAGGGCTGATGCTTTGTAACTGGAAGGGGGTGGGATAGGGTAGAATGGCTATGCACACACCAACATGTTTTCCAGGCTCCCTTAGTCTGCCTGGTGACAGATGGTAGCAGTACATAGGTCAGCCCTGATTAACTGACCTAGACTGTCCAGGGTCATCCTGCGTTTTCCTGTAGCACAATGTTCAGACTTGTGAAGAGGACATGTTCTGTGCCCTGCTGGAGCAGCAAAGTCCAGTGACAGTTCACTCTCTCCTTGGTGGGTAGCAGATGCTGGGGGACTATGTTCTGTCTGAGAGAAGCCACCAGCATGTACAGATGTTTTTTTCCTAGAATGTTCATTTTTATTCTGGGAGGGAAATCCTGATCATCTTTATATTTGTGATTTTTCTCCTTGGAGAAACTGAAGGTCTATATGAGGCCTATAATGTTTCTCCAAATGGAGTACCATAGGAGTCTGTCCTGGGCCTGATACTGTTCAACATAATGATGCCAGAATAGACGGCTTCCTCAGCAGATTTGCAGATGACACAAAACTGGGAAGGATTGCAAATAAGCACAATTCAGAACAATTCTGATAGATTGGAAAGCTGGGCTAAAGGCAACAGGGCAAGTTCTGTGCTGATAAATGTGAGGGGCTGTACCTTGGGAAGAATAAGCAAAAACAGATATAAAGTAGGTATGTCACAAACCTATCTTCAGGAGACCCCTAGAATTTTGAGTTTCTTCCCTGCTGCCACTTGCCCAAGGAACAGATTGAGGTTGTTGTGGGACAGCTCCCTATCCCAGGAAACCTTAGCTCTGCAGCCTTTATACTGGACCTTGCAGTCATGGCAAAGGATTCTGCAGCCAGGTGGTTGTCGTCCGTCATCCTGCCTCCCCCTGCTCCCCCCCCCCCCCTTGGGTTGAGAGAGAAATTTTAGGTCTCCCTTTCTGTGGAAAAGGTAGCTTGGGAGTATAACTTGCCCAGAAATCACACTTTCTACCAGCAGTCAGTAAGGAGAATTTATTATGTGGGATAAAGGTATCGTACTGACTGTAGGCCTAGAGATAGAAAAGCAAAATGAGAGCTTACCCTCTCACCTGACTTTTCCTTAACCTTTCTGAGAGTTTTGCCAGCTTCCCCAGAAATCAGCCTTCCTGCCAGCCCTGGCTGCCGGGGTGTCTCTCACAGGCAGACTGTGCCCAGAGGTACCCAACCCAATGCCCCCTTCTGCCTGTGTCTGAGAGGGGCAGTTGTTTTTAGGTACGCATGCCTCGGTCCCTTGTTGAACCATGTCCAAAATGATAAAGATACACATAACACAACATAATCTATACAGTGATAAAATATATGAGATGTACTGGTAAATGGATCCAGCATAATGTGAGCTATCTGATGAGAACTCCTAGGGTATATCTGTACAATAGAACACAAGAAAATATTAATGACACAATGCAAACTCCAAAAACATAACTGGGTTTGTGCCAGCTGGCTACATGGCAATACTATGGAGAAGGATCTGGAACAGCATTTTTCAACCCATGGGTTGTAACCTAAAAGTGGGTTGCTAGAATATATGAAAGGGTCGTGAACAAACTTTAAAAATGGATGAACAAAATGGATTCTTCTTTAAAGGAGGAAAACATGGGAAACCATGGTTTTTCCCTTGCAGGCTAGGCTGGTAGAGCTCCAGGCTGTGAGGGGCTGCTTGGGGCCCCAGATGCCACCCCTGCCTCACACACTGGGGGTCTAGGGCCTGAGGGCAGGGGGTCAGCACTGGCCATAGAAGTTTACAAATGAGTCCCCGTACAAAAAAGGTTGAGAACCACTGGTGTAGAAGGCTTGGTGAGTCTGCAGCATGGTATGACTGCAAAAACAGGTAATTCAGTTTTGTGCTGCATCAGTAGAAGCATTAGGTACAAGAGGTGATAGAGCCTCTTTACTCACCCCTGGTTTGGCCTCCTCTACAGTACTGATCAAGTTCGAGAGGATCCAGAGGTGGGGGATAGAAATGATAAAGGTTTTGGAAGGCAAGCATATTAGGACAGGGTGAAATTAGTAGGGATATTCAGCTTGTGGTAGAGGCAATTAAGTGAGGGCATGATACATACCTGAAGTGCTGCCATAAAGAAGAGGGAGAATACCTTTTTTTTCATTGGGACAGAGTAGGACCCACAGCAATGGCTCAAAATTGCAACAAAGAAGGTTTACATTGGGTACCAGGAAAAGCTTCACTGTTAGAGCAGTGAGGCAGTGTAAAGACTGCCAAGGGAAGCTGTGGGATCTCCTCCATTAGAGATTTTCAAAAGGAATTGAGTATGTATTGGCTAGGGATGCTTTAGGAGTAGCTGTGCTCTGTGCATGCTGTAAAAACAACAGTTGGTAACCCTGGAGCCTTGGGGAGACAGAGTTGGGGAAGTGGGAATCATGGATCACTGGAAAACCCTGAGAAGAGCTGTACAGCGCAGAGCACGTGTATGTTGAAGGTGACCGTGTGCAGTGGTAGAAGAACGAAGCAGAGTTCTGCAACTGTCTTGGTTGCAAAAAAAAAATAAAATTAAAGTGACTGGGGGACATTTAGGGAGGGGAAAAGTCAACACAAAGGGAATGATATGTACTAGCCAATTGCCAGTCAAGAATGACAGGGCGGGGGGAGGGAGGAGAGGCTGGGATGGAGTGCTGCCACCTGGGATGGGGTGCCATGCTGCAGCTGTTCTGCCTCTTGCAGGGAGAGGGGTGGGGGCGCTGGCCTCGGCTCCCCCACCCTCTGTCCAGTCCTCAGCACATCTTTGGAATCATGGTGGTGCTCCCCCCATGCTTGGAGCACTCTGATTGGCTGTTTCCGTCAGCCAATCAGTGTGAATAAAGTGTTACTGACAGACAGACACAGACTTTTATAATATTAGAATAGTTATTTGCTCTCCCCAGATTGCAGAACATAGTGTTTCCCCTCCCTTTCCCCCAAGAGACGTTGGGGTTTTGTTTGTTTTTTCTCCTGCCTTTAGAAAAAGATTGTTGGTTGCATCCAAGGTTGGGAATTTTGATTGGGGTGTTCTCATGCTTCTGTTAGAGGTTCCTGGTTAGAGCATGTTGCCATACTGCACAGGGACAGACTGTTCACCACATTTGAGATCACCGCTAAAAGATTCAGATGGACTCTAGAGTGTTTTGCCTTTCTCTAGCAGAGGGCACTGTTCTCTTCTTTTAGATAGCTTGCTGTGACAGGATACTGACAGTGCTCTGATTTTTCTCCTGATTTGTGTGCAACAGGTTAGAGTGTTCCAGGTGTTTTGGGACAAATGTGCCTTGTACTTGTATGGTAAGATTGGTTCTGTAGTTTTAGGAATAGGTTAAACAAGCACTGGTATGGGATGGTTTGGATAGGTATGTACCTGCTGTGAGCAGGGGGCTGGACTGGATGACTTGGTCCCTTCCAGCCCTATTTTTTTAATGATTTATATAACTCTGTGTGCTATGATGCTATGTATTTTATACATACAGCATGGGTACTAAAGACGTTGTGTTCAGGGTTAGATAAAATGAGCAATTTTTAGGAAAAAAATAAAAAGGACTTTTTTTTAAATCAGATTTTTTTTATTCTAATCAGATATATTTTGATTTTTTGTTAAGATGCTTTAAAAAAATAAACATAAAGATAGTTTTAACTTAGGATTGTTAAAGCTCAAACGTAACATATCATCATGGAAAAGGGATTATAACTTTTAATTGTATACTATTTTAGACAAATATGTTCATGTAACCTTTTTAGAAGTTTTATAAATAGGTTACAACAGGCCATGGATGATATTAGGTGGGCCCAATCTTATGGGGATCCCAGAGACTCTTGTATAGATTAGTAAAGATCAAAGAAAACCACTTTACCCAATGGGACTCAGTGCTCAGGCTAGATGCCATTAAGCATCTGTGATACTTAGTTTCAGTTTTCGAACTGTGGATTTGTGTCTCCAGAGATCATAGGCAGACAAGGTTCTTTGGGTAGATGTGATATCTTTTATTAGGCTAACTAAATAGTTGGGAAAATTGTTCTTTGCCAGCTTCTGTGCACAAACACCCTTCTTTAGGCATAGGGATAGTTTATCTCCAGAGACAACATCCTTGTTAACAGAAGTATATGGAGATAGGAGATAACAGACCTGATTACCTACCCATCAGCCCTCTTGTCTCTCTGCAAGTTTGTGCGCACAGAGTCAAGCGCTTACCTTCCTCTAAAAGTGCAAAGTTTCAAGAAGTTCAGTGAATAAAGCAGATCAAACAAGAATGCACTTTTTGTAGAAAATGATTCAATTGAGGCTTTCTGACCTGTGATTTAAATTGATTTGATTTAAATCAAATCCACCCTGATTGTTTTAGGAAATGTGAGGTGAGCATATGAAACATGAGCTTTTAAAGAAATCATGTGTTTGCAGTACTTTTTCACAAGGGAAAGACTGATCCAGCCTTCTTTTACCAATATGACACAGTTTCACTGAGTGCCATTTAAATAGCTTATAATATTTATATAACAATACATGGAAATAACTTCTATACCAACATACTTAAATTGCACAAATACTTTCTATTTTGGAATTGTATTCAATCTTACCACATCTTGATCCTATGTGAATTTGAGAGGCTGTTGGTTCCAGTGATCATGTATGCATAACTTCTTAATAGTCATTGTTTATGTACAAGAAAGCTGATTACACATTGCTAAGACAGCCATGCTGTTCCAAAATTTTGACAGCCCTCAAGCAGTAGTTTTGAATATTTCAGCTGGTATGGCTGGGGGTTGGGTAGCCACTGCTGTAGAATAACTTGCTACTCTTGATGGGGGGATGGCAGTGTAAATAGAGCATCATGAGTGCATTGAATTTGAATTTTATGTCACTTACTTGACAGTATTAAGAACCATATTTACTTGTATCCAACATGAGGTTTTCCCCCCTTTTCCCTCAAATCTGTATTGGGGGTGAGGGAAGCCTTGTTTTGGATTTGATTGGCCTGGCTTCGAGCTTGAGTGGCTCATGCTGTGGGGGAGGGGGCACATGGCAGGGGGAACGCAGGGTGCTCCAGAGGGAGACTGCATTGTGCGGGGAGAGACCCTTGGAGTGGTTTGGGGAGAAGCCTTCCACCTGCTTACCTTCTGCTGTGACCCTGATCCAGCCTGGTCTGGAGCTGCCCAGGCCTGTGACTGTCTTGGAGGAAGGGCTGCCACAGAAAGTGAGTAATGGTGGGGGAGGCAGTTGGTTGGTAGGGGCAGGCGGTGGAGGGTAAATGGCAGGAGGGGCAGAGCTTGGGCGGGGCAGACAGTAGGGGTGGGGGGGGCAGGGACAGGCATGGGGACAAAAGGGAAGGGTGGCAAGTATTGGTAGTCTGGCCATTTTTCCTCCCTTCCTCCTCTAATGCTGCTTTCCCTGCTGCAGCAGTTGGGGGAGGAGAATTTAATCCAGTAATTAGAAATTTATAATTTTCATGTATAAAATCTAACTATTGAGAGTTTATTTTACATTTGAGTTCTTGGATTCAGGTAAATATGATAGAAAAAAAATCATGACTACTCTCACATATGTACAGTACCTAATATAGCTGACCAAATCAATAGGGCTAGCATTTATTTTTCAAAGGCCTCCTCTACACATTATAGTTATTGCATAATTAACTGATTAATTGTACAATTACCTGCAGACCAGCTATATGTACAGAGTAGCCAGCATGTGATAAAAAGTTCCAACCTGATCTCAAAAATGTGTATTAACTTTAGAGCTAGTTGCTGTTGAGCTTTAATTTACACATTTAGCAGGGTCCCCCTTGCTGCTGGGGGCCCTGTCAGCTGACAGGGCTTCCAGCTGCAGGGATGCACCAAGCCCAGAGTGAAACCTCCCAGCCCTAGGGATTGCTGCAGCTGTGACCCCCAGGGTCTGGGGATCACACATCGCCAAACCCAAGGGATGGCAGCTGCTATGATCACTCTTGCAGTGATTTTCCAGGCCTGGGGGTGCATGGGATGCCCCCACATCTGGGAGCACTTCACCTGGGGTGCATGGGGCTCCCAGCTGCTGGAGTTTGTCAGTGCAGGGGACAAAGGATCAGGCTTCCTCTGCACCAGCAATAGGTGTGAGGATGGGAGCACTTCAAAAGGGATGTGGTCAGCCTGGAGAGGGTTCAGAGGAGGGCCATCCACTTGGTGAGAGGGCAGCAGGACAGGCCCTACGAGGAAAGACTGAAGGACCTGAACCTGTTCAGCCTCAGCAAGAGGAGGCTGAGGGGGGACCTGGTGGCTGCTTACAAGCTCATCAGGGAAGATCAACAGCAAATAGGCAGAGCTCTTTTCTCCCCAGCACCACCTGGGGTGACAAGGAACAATGGAAATAAGCTGATGGAGAATAGGTTTAGGTTAGAGATCAGAAGGCAATATTTTACAGTTAGGGTGGCCAAAATCTGGAACCAACTTCCTAGGGAAGTGGTCCTTGCCCCTACCTTGGGCAAATTCAAGAGGAGGTTGGATGGTCACCTGTCTGGGGTCTTGTGAACCCAGCATTCATTCCTGCCTGTGGCAGGGGGTCAGGCTAGATGATCTGTTCAGGTCCCTCCTGACCCTAGCTACTATGAAACTGTGGGATCTAAAGCGTGATTCAACTATCATGCCTCCTGCCCTGCATGTGTCACATAGCAGGAAGCGCGGTTGTGTGCATCACACTTTAGCTCTCATTGCGTCTTTATCTGCACGTGTAGAGGGCCAAGATGTAATTTTACATTTTTATATATTGTATTAATATAGAAGCATAGAAATTCTATTGCTGGAATTTCAGTATCTGAGCTGATATATTAGCATTAGAGATCTCATTTTTTTTCTTCAACCAATTAAAAAATCTCTGAAACTGTAGACCTGGTTTAAAATTGATTCTATCCCATGCTTAGCCATAGAAAGGACCATATTTTAGACTTATAAAAATTTTGTACTTTTTTCCTATATTTGAGTTGACTATAACCAGGGACTAAGTACCGCCGGCTAATTCTAGTGCATCATCTAGCCTAGGGACATGAAAGTTATCCAGCCTCATGGGCTGGATGGGGGATTGCAGGTGGTGGAGCCAGCATACAGGACCAGTCTGGTATGGGTGCCACATACAGCCACATCTAGAATCAGTGATTTGCTCACAGTACCTTAGCTCCGATAATAATTTGTTATTTTCGTCAACAGCCAAATTGAAACTTCCTAGCTGCTATATGAGCCACACCTTGTGACTCTTGATTTAAAGTCTAATACATTGTCATAATTTTACAAGTTTGAACTGTTCAAATTAGCAGTATATATTAGAATTGGTTTTGAAGTTACAAATTAGAAACTATGTTGAGAGCTTGGTACAGGTGAGCCATATCAATGAAGCTGAAGATGAATAGACCAAATTTGAATAGATGTGCACTTGTACAGATGGAGATGTCTGCCCTTAACCTGGGCTTAGGGCTGGAGTTGAAGCTGCAGGAGCTGCCTGCCTCCTCTCCCCCACCTGTCTTGTATTTAAATCCAAGATGAGACCTTCCTCCCATATTGAATAGGGGGCGGACCTCAGCTTGGATTTGAGTAAATAAAACAACTATAACCATTCTACATATACTGTAAGAACAGTATTTTAGAACATGACAGTTATGTACATGTAGGAACTAGTACTGGAAGTTGATAGTTTGTGGGACTGGATTGTAACATTTAAATTTCAACATTATTTTTGCTTTTTATAATGCATTATTTTAATTGGAGTACATAGTACGTATATTTACAGATTGTTATCCCCTTTTTTAATTTTGCAGATTTTTTTTCCTCATGCTATTTGTGTGTCACTATCATTGATTGTGAATGTAGCTACAAGAATAAGTTGCTGCAGATAGAGAATAAAACAAAAGCAATTAGTGTTTTGGGTCCTATGCCAATATTCCATTGCATGCTAATGCAGCTTGCTTTGGCTAATATGTAGTCTAGGATGGTCTTAATCTATTAAGAATTTATGCTTTTCAGATTAAAGTTTACATGTTAACACAGGCTTGCTGATTTCAAGTATTGAGGGCCATTGACCTCAACCTTATGCTTCCCTGTCAGCAATGCAGTTATACTTGTAAGAAATGCAAAGATTCTCATGCACTTCAGAAGTATTGCTGTTGCTGTTCTAAATTACAGAATAGCCTTTTCTGTGGAGAACAGAAGTTTTTCCAAAGGCTGCTGTTAGACTATAAAATCTTTACATTATTTAAGAAAGGTGTCATCTCATGTTTTGTGAAATACAGGGTGGATAAAAGTTAACAATGAAAAAAAAATCAATATTTTTATTTAAATCACATTTGTTGATTGATTGTATATTTTTATTTTTTTTTGTTAGGATGCTTTAAAAAAATAAACCTATATATAGTTTTAATTTAAGATAAGTGAAAACTGAGAGATATCATCATGGAAAAGGTATTATAACATAATTATAAACTATTTGAGAAGTATTGCTGGATAAAGTGTATGAGAAAAATTGAACAGTGTGCAAAAAGTCTAGAGAGGAAAGTTGCTAACCTGAGTCTTGATGGGTGGAACAATGTCCACAGTGATCCAGTAATATGTGCTTGTGTGACAACAGAAGAAGGGATTGTTTACCAGAAACAATTGATACATCAGGAAATGCACACAGCAGAATACTTACAAGAAGTAGCAGTAAAAGTTATAACAAACTGTGGAAAAAAAAGCAAATGTCTAGCATGCAGCTTTGTCATGGACAATACAGCAAATGTATCAAAGATGAGAAGAAATCTAGAAGAAAGTGAAGAAACCCCAAGCTAATAACATATGGCTGCAGTGCTCATTTCATGGACCTCTTAGCCAAAGACTTCAGTGCTCCAGAAATAAAGGCTAATGTTGGTGAAATTGCAAAATACTTCTGTAACAGCCACTTTGCAGCAGTGGCTCTGAAGAAAGCAGGAGGAATGAAACTAACTCTCCCACAAGATGTGTAGTGGAACTCAGTAGTGGACTGTTTCAGGGGATATTTTGAGAACTGGCTTAATCTGATGACAATTTGTGAACAATATGGTGACAAAATAGATGGAACTGTCATAGCCAAAGTTCTCAACATTGGGCTAAAGAGAAATATAGAACGTATGCTGACTATCCTGAAGCCTGTTTCTATAGCCTTGAACAAAGTGCAGTGAAATTGTTGTTTTATTGCTGATGCTGTTGGAATTTGGAAGGAACTGAGTGAGACCTTGAAAAGTGAAATATGCAATGACAAGTTAAATTACAGGCATTAAAAAAATGAATGGATCAAGCACTATCTCCAGCTCATTTTCTTGCCAATACTGTCAATACTTGGTACCAGGGTCAACCCTTAGCTGCTGAAGAAGAGTTGGCTATGACATGAGCATCCAGCAATCATCCCTCCATAATACCAACTATAATACATTTCAAGGTTAAGGGTGAACTAGTCAAGAAATGTATGTTTGCTGATGAGTTTTAAAGAAAGTCATACCAGTGAACTGGTGAAAGTCACTCAAGCACCAGGATCCATCAGAGACTATTGAAGTGATAATCCAGCTTTTAACAGCAGTAGCTTCTTTTCATGACTTCTGAGGAGAGGCTGAAGGAAATGGGCTAATTTAGTTTAGAGAAGAGAAGACTGAGAGGGGATTTAATAGCAGCCTTTAACTACTTGATGAGAGGTTTGAAAGAGGATAGAGGTAAATTGGGTTCAGTGGTTATGGATAACAGAACAAGGAGCAACCATCTCAAGTTGCAGCAAGGGAAGTTCAGTTTAGATATTAGGAAGAATTTTCTCACCAGGAGGGCAGTAAAGCACTGGGACAGGTTACCCAGAGAGGTTGTAGACTCTCCTTCCTTGGAGGTTTTTAAGACCCAGCTAGACAAAGCTGTGATTGGGATGATCTAGTTGGGGCTAGTCTTGCTTTGAGCAGGGGGTTGGGCTAGATGTGACCTCCTGATATCCCTTTCAACCTTAATTTTTTATGCTTTTTCTGCATGTGTAAAAAGAATATTTTCTTCCTTTGGACTAATTAATTTTAAAATTGAGAAATCACTAGGGAACAGAAAAAGCAGGAAAGCTTGTCTTTCTTTTCCAGTCTATGAATAAACAGGAAGAGGAAGGTGAAGACTGAGTTTGCTGCATAACCCAGTATTTTTAAGTTTTTGATGTTGACCTGGCTGAACTAATCTATTTAATTTTTGTTAAAAACACATTTCATATTTATAACTAAAATGGTTAAAGATTCAAAAATACATATGCTTTTTTGTTAAAATAATTATACATGTTTGTGGTTAAAGAAAAATATCTAAACTAAGTTTGCTGTAGTTAAATAAAACAATTTAAATGTTGTAATTCAGTTTTCTGATGTAGCTGCAAAATTAATCTAAAAAAAATCAAAATAAATCACTGCTTTAAAATGTGTATAGTGTGTGCCTTCTAAAAATGAAACCTACATCTATCTCTTGAGTTGTGAATAATATGTATTAAGGTTATATCAAACAAGATACATTTTTTGTAGAAAACTATTAAATTCAGGCTTCCTGACTAGTGATTTAAACCGTGATTAAAATTGACTTGATTTAACTCAAATCCACCCTGGTAAAAAGTTACATTGTGCAAATAAAGTTAATACGTATAGAGTGTTTTAAAAAAACACACACTTCTGTCTCTTGCAGAGCTTTGTATATGATGACTGATCCTTTTAAAACTTTCATTTGATTTCAGTTTGTCCGAGCATGATTTAATATTACAGAACAAAAGTGAATAAAAATGTTTTCTACAGTGCTAATTTTTATTCATGAATTGTTTCCCTGTTTCTAGTCTTGTTTGTTTTATTCTAAACTAAGAAGTATTTTAAGCACGTCAGAGTTTTAAAATGTTTTCTAAAATTTCTTTAAAAGGCAAATTAAATCTTAATAAAATATCAGTGTTGTTATTTCAGGTACTTGAGGCATTACGATAGTGAAATATGGACTTTAAGTAGTTTTATAAGTGCCTAGTTGCGTCAGTCAGGTTTGGTATTCCATTGTGCCCAGAAAGCTCAGTTAGATTTGAGATCCAGTGTAGTGAGTTTGCCATACCAAAAAGTATGATACACAAGAATGTACAAATGCGGATCATTTTTGGCCAAAAAATATTTTTTTTGTCTCCTAATACTGTTCTTTTTTTATCTGGACATTTGTAATAATTTCACAGACTGCTTGGTTCTCAATGCATGGCTCTTAAAATACTTTCTTTATTAGAACACAGACCTCTGCTTGCCTGATATTACTGTTTTTACCCAAATCCAAGAGGCTTTTGATTTTAGAGGATACCTTTACATTCTATACATGGACAATTTTATAAATTTCTTATAACTATCTATGTGTACAATCTAATTATTGGAGTGTTGTCTTAATTTTTGTCTGTTCTCTCCACTGGTGTGGTAGGGAAAGTAGCAGCAGGGGGGCAGGCAGCCTGACCCCTGTCCTTTGCCCCTCTGTGACTTTCTCTTCCTGACCCCCACTTGCCTCCCCCCACCTGTCCTCACCATATTCCCCTCCCTCCAACCGTTTCCTACTGCTTACTCTGAGCCACATATCATCTTCCAGTCCAGGGTATAGAGCATGTGGTGGCCCCAGACCTGGCTAGACAGCAGTGGAGATGACAGCTTTGATCTTGGAGCAATCAGCTGTGGTGGCCTTGGCCCCAGATCAGGGCTGGGGTTGGAGCTGGAGCTGCAGCAGCAGCTTTCCTGCCATTGCACAGTTTCCCCTGCACTCTTCCTTCCCTCTTGCTCTGTCCAGTCTTCCTCATGGGTGGCACACAGGTTGGTTTAGATCCATAGATTGTAAGACCAAAAGGGACCTTGGAAGATCATCCTGTCCAGCTCCCTGCACCAAGCAGGAAAGCTTACTGGAGGTCAGGTAACCCCAGCAAGGTGACTGTCTAGTCTCCTTTGGAAGATTTCCAGGGTAAGTGATCTCACTACCTCTGGAGGGAGCTTATTCCGCAGTCTGGACACCCTGACTGTGAAGAATTTTTTCCTAATGTTGAGCCTGAATCATTCTTCCAGGAGTTTGTGGCCATTACTCCTAGTTTTTACCTTGGGTGCCCTGGTGAACGGGTGCTCACCAAGCCTTTGATGTACTCCCCTAGTGTAGCAGTAAGCTACTACAAGGTCCCCCCACTCAGCCTTCTTTTTTTCAGGCTGAAGAATCCCAGATCCCTCAGCCATTCTTCATATGGCTTGGCTTGCCATGTAAGACTCTGATCATACAGGTGGCTCTTCTTTGGACTCTGTCAAGCTTGTCCATGTCCTTGTTAAAGTGTGGTGCCCAGAACTGGACTTAGTACTCTAATAGCCATCTCACCAGTGCTGAGTAGAGCGGAAGAATCATTGGTTTTGCTGACGGTACATAGGTTGATGCATACCAGAGTATTATTTGCCCTACTGGCTACAGCTTTGTGCTGCTGGCTTATATTCATATTGTGGTCTATTACTACCCCCAGGTCCCTTTTGTTTGTGGCGCTAGTCAGTTGGTGCCGCCAAACCTAGAGGTGTGTTGAGGGTTGCTCATCCTAAGGTAGAGCACTTTACATTTCTCAATATTGAACTTCATCAGGTTCTGATTGCCCAATTTGCTAGCTTGTCTAAGTCTGCCTATATTTGTAGTTTATCTTCAAGCGTGACCACGCTCCCCCATTACTTGGTGTCATCCACAAATTTGGCTAGTGAGCTCTTCACCCTCACATCCAAATCATTAATAAAGATGTTGAAAAGTACTGGACTAAGCACCGACCTCTGTGAAACACCACTGCCCCCTTCTCGCTGGGATGACACAGATCCATTCACTACGACTCTCTGGGTCCTGTCCTGCAGCCAATTTCTTACCCACTTGATTGTCTTGGAGTTAAGCCCACAATCCTCCAATTTTCTCGTGAGGACATCATGGAGTACTAGATCAAAGACCTTTTGGAAGTCAAGGTATACAGTGTCAACCTGCTGTCTCATGTCCAGGTGGTGAATTACCTGGTCATAGGAGATGAGGTTGGTAAGGCAAGACCTGCCTGTGATGAAGCCATGCTGACTGTCATTCAGAATCTTACCTTCTGTAAGCTTATTGCAGATAGATTTCTTGGTGAACTTTTCTAGGATTTTCCCTAGGATGGAAGTTAGGCTGATTGCCTATAGCTACCCGGGTCTTCCCTCCTGCCCTTCTTGTGAATGGGCACCCCTTCCAGTCCTCAGGGACTTCTCTAGAATGCCACGAGTTGTGGTAGAGTTTCGCCAGGGGTTCTGCAATGAGTTTGGCCAGCTGCTTCAGCATTCAGATGAAGTTCATTTGGTCCTACTTGTGTATGTCTATTTTTTTTAATTGGTCATACACCAATTCTCTGGCAATAGTAGGGAGGCGATTATTCTTGTCATGCTCATCCTCTACTCTACCTGGCGTTGTTTTCCCCTTGCCCCAGTGAAAGACTGAGACAGAGTAGTCATTCAGGAGTTCAGTATTCTTGTGGGTGCTGGTAACCAGCTCTCCTGAGTTGCTGATCAATAGCCTCACACTCTCATTTGTTTTTTACACGTCTTTCCTGTGCCATCTCCCCCTGCACTCAGGGCATCAGCCACCTTGTCTTCAGCTGGTACTCAAATCTAAGATGAGGCTTTTCTTTCCCAGTGCTCAGTGGGGATGACACTTTGTTCTTGGATTTGAGTGAACCTGATAGTTTTATAACTTTTTAGTGTGTAGTTACTCTTAGCAGTGTTAAGGAGGCAAAAAATATGCTTGACTATGATGTGTGATGTGGCTGCTTGCTTACATCCACACATTTCATAAAAATTGATTTCCTGTTCTTAGGAGTTTTCTTTTACTATTTCTAAATCTTTATTATCTGTAGATCATTCTACTGAAATCTCTCTGGATTGTCCTGGAATTTAAACCTGTGTATGGGATACCCTTCTAGCTTGACATCTTCTGTATTTTCTCTAGAGAACCTATAAAGTGCAATGTAGCATAAGATAGGGAAGTTTGTGTTGGAGTTCAGCATTTTAGCAAAACGTCCTGTAGTAGTCAATAAGCAACAGCAAGCATAAGTATGTGTTTGTGGATAATTGCTTCATAATTGCTTCACCATTGGGAAAGAACCAGTCAGGATAAGAATAAGAACGTTAGATTCTTAGTCCCAGCGTTTGCTAGATCAGTGTTTTTCAGCCTGTGGTCTGTGGACCCCCGGGGTCCGCAGTCTATGACTCAGGAGTTTATAAAAGTTGTCTATGATCAATCAAAAATATGTGAATAGCCACACTTACAATTCAAAGGGGTATACACCTCCATTAAATTTTTTTTTAGGGGTCTGCAAATGTAAAAAGTTTGAAAAACACTCTGCTGGACCATGCTCTGTAATATTGGTGTCATACTTTTTCAGAACATGATGACCATTGCTCAGTATTACATAATATTTTAGCTTCATTTAATTCACCTAGGTATCTTGCTAACTTTTATATAAGTGTTTATATAGGGCAGGTTTCTTCACTGAATTGTCAAAATCACCAGTATATTTTAATTTAGACATATGGCCAGTTTCCTATACAGTGCATGGGGGAGAAGTGAATGTCTCAACAGGATTTATAACAGACAGTATGGCAGGACATGGGTGGGTGGGGGAGTAGAAATGCACTTAATCTAGCTAAGACATAATACTGCAGAGGTTTGAAATACCACTTCGTGAGGACTAGATTAGGATTCATAGCCTGCAACCCTCTCCTAGAGTGATTTACCTATATTGACCCTTTTGGAAACAGATGTCTTCTGTTCTTATTTTTTAAAAGGCATGTAGTGGTACCAATATTCATGTTTTTATGATTGCCTAATGATTAGTGCTTGCCAAGGAAGTGGGGGAATAGGGTCCAGTGCTTTCCTTACCATTAGAAAGTATGATCCCATAACTCCCCATTCTGTGGAGAGCGGTCTAACAGATAGATTGAAGTGTAAAACTTCACCTCTTCTGGTGAAGGTGTGTTACTGTTTAGAAGATGGTGTCATAGAGCACAATAGAGGGTTTATGACTTAGTTAGCCCACTGATTGGGGTTTCCATCTGGGAGAGAGGAGTCTAGGCAGGACTGCTTGCTCTAATAACTGTTTCGGATTTTATCTAATTACTGATTTATATAGAAGCCAGTTGATATCTGTATTTCATATTAAAAGTAGGTGTTCTTTCCTATGTTCTGGAATGAAAGTAGTCACGGTGATTGCATTTTGTGCTGAACTCGCTTCTGCTGTGGCTTGGGCATCCTCAGAGTGTGCCTAGTGGATTAAATTTGTTAAGGTACTTGGCTACAGAGGTGTCTAGTTAGTGGATTCTTAGCAGCCTTATGCATGAGATTAGGTGCTGAACTGCACCTGTTCTGGGTATGGACCACAGCAAATTGCCAAGTGTTTAAGGAGCTTCCTGGCAAATATTTAGGCATGTAAAAGGTTTGGGTTGGGGGTTTGAAGAGTATACTCATAAATTTGGGCACCCAAGTTAAATAGGTTAAATTTGGGAAAACAAATAGTTATTAATGTTTGTAGTTTGTATTTCAGGAATGGTTTGATTAGTGATCTAGTTTCTCCCAAGGGATGCAGAGTAGAATAGAGAAACTTGCATCCCCAAATGTGAATAATGGAAAATACAGAATTTGCAAAACAGTTAAACAGCCAATTAGTTAACTAAGAAGAATTGTTCCCTAAAATACAGAGTTGTTACTAAGTATCTTCATATTCTATTTCAGTTGTATAGTATTTAGAATTTTACTTTGAAGTATATTTGAAGCATGAAGCCATTTTGTTTGTTTTGTTTTCTTTTTTCTTTTTCTTTTTTAAAATATGTCCAGTGTTTTTTCTTTATAGCTGCTTCTTGCCGTTTTTTATTATTGCTAGACCTTTATCTTGAACAACTCACCTTTTCTTTCTGCTTGATTTTGTAATGAAGCTATTTTTCTAGTTTTGGGAAAATATTAATATTTGGGAGTGAAAGAACTAAATTCAACATCATGCAAAATAAAGCAAAAGATGTACTGCATCAGAAGTCTGTTTTGATTGCTTAAAATCATACTCAACATTATTTGTTTTATAATATTGTAGGTATCTACAGCACAATATCCAAAGATATTTAAGATCTTTTCAAGCTGGGTATATATTGGTATCTTTGTTTTGGGGACCTGAGACATGAATTAGCTAAAGGGTAATTTTTAAAAATTGACACTGACAGACTTGCACACAGACTCAAACAATTTGTGATTGATGATTGTGAACAGAAAACAGGTCTTTGGACTTCTGGGTGTATCCTGGAACAACTGAACAATTCTACTTCCTATTAAAAAGTTCCATCTCTTTTCTAGTTATGTGTATATTGATAGTATTTACAGCCCAATGCCACACAAAAGTGTGGTTCCTTCCCTAAAGATAGGAAGTCATATTTTAAAATTATCAAGATAGTGATATATTGTGTTCTTAACTCTTGTTTTAATATATTCTTTTTCATTTTTACAGTGTGGTTTGCTGCTGGACTCTTTCCCCCCCCACCCCCACACGATGATATGAAACTTGAAAGAAGACGATGCATACAGGTGATTTTAGTTTTGAAAATACATATAGGAAGAAAGATCTATATAGATGTGTTCCTTCTACTGTGTTTGCATTTGTTTATCTTAACTTCAAAAACTGCATCATTCAAACCATCATAAATGTTACAGAACAGTAGAAAACATTGAAGCCATTTGGATTTTTGAAGCTTCAGGAAGGATGCTATGAAATTGTGTAGCAGGAAAAGTTTTCCTGAGTGTAAATAGATTCTTTTCTAGCTGTCTCTCACAAGATGGTCCAGGCAGTCAAAGTGCTGAAAGAGGATACTGCTCTGAGTTCCCCTTTGTTATTTAAACCTTCCTTTTATTATATTTTCAATTACAAATTTTCTGGTAAGTGTTATCTAGTTACTAGTATATAATTGAAAGTTTTAAAATACTGCATTTTTTTTTTTTATTTAAACAATTACTGGTTTGATTGAAACTGATTTAATCAAGGAAACAGTCAACAGTACTTCAACCTTATCTCACATTAATAGATTTAAGCATTGTATGGATTTTGTAAAAGGTGATGATCTAACAGTGACTTCTTGTAATACCTAAACATTCTTTAAGTTAATGCTTTTCTAAAAGAGTACTTGGACATACTAAAATGAGCATGATTGCTTCTATTGATTAAGAGCAGGTTATTTTCAAATATACTTGTAAATTGTTGTCTTGGGAGTATGGCTAATAAATTGCCATAAAGAGCGATGGTAGTCAACAGATCTTCAGTAGACTTGAAGCTCTATAAAATAGTAATTGTAGAGAACATAGTTGAATGTCTTGTTTCTGCAAAGGTTTATAATCTCTTGCTCATATCTCCAGGTTTATAAATGTGAAAAATACAAAACAAGGTGGGTCTTTATTATTTGTTTGTTCCGCTTTAAAACCCATCCATGCTTAATTAAGACAAAAAGGATAGTTGGGTTTATGCATGCATGCAGAGGATTTCCTGATTGACAATTCTTGGTTCCATCAGTCATTCATGCATAAACAGCTTTACAGGGTGTATTTACATGGAAGAAGTTGGATTAACTTCAAGATGCTGTAAATTCATATATTTTTCTCTCCAAATCAAGCCCTTTCATTTGATTTAAATATCTGAAAAGTTGCATGGTGATGGTTAAAGTAACGTTTGAGCTAAATGGCTGTATATGTTGTTATAAATTGTTCATCTAAAGGTGATATTCATTCACTTTTAAAATATCTTTGTAGTATATTATTTATCATCTCTACATTAGCTCTATTAATGTACCCTAAAATTACTGGATGTCTGTGGAACAGGCAGCTGATCTGGTTGCAGACTAAGATTATTAATTGTTGATTTGTTAATTGATCTGATTGTTAACATTCAAAATATGAAATGGAGTTAAATATTGAGAGAAAAAAGTTTTAAAGCTTTTAAAAATACTCACCCTACAACTTAAAAGGGTTGAGTTTGATGCCAAGTAGTGCCTTAAAATGTAAGATGCTGTTGAGGGGATGAGAACTATGTTGTTTGATTTGATTTAATTTGAATTTATGCTCAACTATTTCTAGTTTTTGGTCAAGGCTTTTGATCATTACCATTGAATTTATGGTTTATAAAATTAAACTTTTATCCAAGCTTTAAAAATCAGAAAGTTCTCATTTTACAACCATATCTACCAAAGCCCAAACTCTTGGTTTTTGGGAGAGGTTATAGATCGTAGAGTTCAGGATTTTGAGGCATCATGAAATAGGAACATAGAGAATAATATAAATTTCCAATAAGAAAGGTAACTTGAGAGAAAAGGTTTGTATTTTGGGATTGATAATTATAACACACCATATGAATGCCATGCATTGAAGAATGCCCCTTTTTAACTTTCTGTAAACCTAGCATATACTGTAATGAATCTGCTGAGCAGTGGTATGTCAACAAAGGCTGTGATTTAATCTGTTGATAGTACATTTGCTGATGCCTGTCTCAAGTTTGAAGTGGAGGGTGAGAGCTCAGCCAGGAATAGGAAGATTTTGTGGCAGTTGAGGACATTTGGAAAGCTGAAGGGATAGCATCAAAGGCAGCAGTTCCTGATGGCTTTTCGCAGTGATTGAGCTGGGGTTTTTAGAAATGCTGGTGCATTAGATGTATTTTGGTTTAAGTTTTATAGTGCAATAAACAAAGTGCACTACAATTTATAATAGGCCACAGTAACCTGTGGCCTTTAGGTCCTCTCTGTCCCAAGGAACCGTGGCTTCAACAGTGGGGGCCTATGCCTGTGCTACGTCATGCTGCGGTTGGGCAGCAGGAGAGCTCCGCCCAGGCCACACCACGGCTGGGCAGTAAAGAGAAGCAGTGGAAGATGGCTGGGTCCTGTTGCTGGCCCATGTCAGACATGAGCTTGATCATTCTGGGCCCCTGCTTGAAAATGTTGCTGACCCCTGATCTATAAAGTAGGAGAAGTGTAGTGGTGCACACTGAATAATCTAGAGGAGTTGAATAGTAAGCAGGTTTTCCCTTCTGTAAAGCCCACAACAGTAGATTCATAACAGGAAAGGAGATATTTTTAAGCTACATTTTTATGTGAAGTTGTATCTTTGTAAAACAAGATTGGCAGGTCACTTTATTCTGCGAATTGCTTGATTCTTTCTAACACTCATTAGAGTTATGGATTTGTCAGTTAGTATGGCCTTGTTTAGCCAATTAAAAAGAATCCTTTGGAAAACTAATAAGGGATATGGATTTAGTTTTTAGAATATACAGTTTTGATTTTCCTGTGTATATTAAGCTTGAAAGCAATTCTTTTCAGTATTTTTTTTGAGGGAGGAACATTGGGACTGCATCATTCTGCTGCTGTTAGTACTGTGGTATCTCTCAGATCTGGGACTGATGCCCGGTAGAATACAAACTCAAAGTGGGCATGCCTACCCATGTGCTTTAATGCACAGTAGATTATTTTACTGAGCATTAAAGTGTCATGTAAAAAACCATGACATTACTCTAATGGACAGTAAAATAGTCTACTGCACATTAAGCGTCACTAAAAAACCATGCAAATGTGCTACTGTGCACTTGCGCAGTGTACTGCATATTAATTTAGTACCTCACATTGGAGATACTAAGCTTAATGCGCTTTAGAAAAGGTGCATTAATGTATGCATAGACACACCCAGTAAGAGTGGAGTTCCTGCCTGAAAGTCTGTAGTCTAAATCAGGGGTGGCCAACCTGCAGGTCCAGAGCCACATGCGGCTCTTCAGAAGTTAATATGTGTCTCCTTGAATCTTTGAACGAACACACGGTAACCAGCTTTGGAAGCTGGTCACTGTGTGCTTGTGCAAAGATTCAAGGAGATGCATATTAACTTCTGAAGATCTGCATGTGGCCCTGGACCCGCAGGTTGGCCACCCCTGATCTAAATCATCAGTGACATGTTGGGTTCTGCCTCTACTTCTGAAGAGCTGAAAAGAAACTTTTTAACAGGCTACTCTAGCTCTGTAAATTGGTTTTACAGTGGACATTTTATTTTTCTCCTTTCTTGGTTTTGCTCTTCTTAACTAGCAGATGTGTTGGGGATCCAAGTAAGGATAATTGTCTGAGTTTTGAAAATTTGAAGGAGGACAAGACTGAGTTTTCTTTTGAACGTATTCATGAGAGGACTTGCCTAGATCTTCTGATCTGGTGAGGTCCAATCCTTGATAAATGTAACAGAATTTAGCTCCATACCCTCCTTGAGTGCCACTTATATCCCTTTACCTGTCTGATCTGCTCCTCTGCTCTTTGCTCTTCCTGCCACTGTGCTGTCTGTCCCCTCCCTGTCTGATCTGCTGTGTAACACTTAAGACGTGTGCTTTAGGTTGGACACCCCTATTCTAATATCTGTCCACAAAAATTATAATGGAAATATTTAAAAAATCCACTTTCCTTACCCTGTAGTGACTCTACACAGAGGATTAATTAAAGATGCATTTAGGATGAATTAATGCACTTGCAAAATGGATAAAATAAGATTGCAGTCTTGAGCAGCTTTCGAGTGAGTAAGCGCTCTGATAAGGTTTCCCAAGGAGTAATTAGAATTCCATGATTTCTTAAGGCTACCCACAAGAACTGTGGTGAAAAACAGTATAGGGGATATCCACCCATGCTTAAAACTTGGCGGTGGGACAGTTATAATTGGATATTTACTAAAATATATTTTGTTGGTGGTTGGTCAAGCTCATGTTTGTGTACATGGCTCCAAAACTTTGACTGCATAAAGTAACATTGATATTTTGGGAGGATGGATTTACTGTGCAAAAGAATTTATCAAATATTAATTTCACTTTAAAAAGCCACACAAATAGTTATCAAAAAGATCAAAGTAGACAAGGTATCATATTTTCATTTATATTTATATTACAATGAAGTGTATAATAAACTATACAATACAATATGATGTTAATTTCCTGAATGCCTTGTGAAAATATTTTGAGTATACCATAACCAGAGGATTGATAAATGTTGAAAACTGGAGGATGTTGAGCAGTTGTATATACAGTTTAAAAGATTTTCTAACTTCTAATATCATAGTGTCATAATACTTTATTTTATTTTCAGAATATTTTTTCTTTATAGTAGAGGAAAAAAGCTTCAATAATGCTACTTCTGACACTATAATATAACAGTGATGGAATATAATACCTCAGGAGAGTTTTACTGTTTTATTCTTCAAATTTGTGACATCTATTATAATTATTTGGTAAAGGCAGAACAAAAGCCTTCTGGGAAATAATTAATGCAATACCGGAATTATATATTTGTTAAATATGCTTTTGGTTTTATATAATAATAAAACTAAAATGGCAGTGGACCATACCTCTTACAGATGACTTTGAGATACAGTATTTAAACCATCAGCTTTCTTAAAATGGTTTTTATATAGAAAAATATAGAAAGAAATTGTTGTGCTATATTATGAACAGAAAGATCTGCTACTGCTGTTTCACTTCGTGTAATTTATTCCCTATCTGGGTATACTGGAGCGGCTTTCTGTGTCATTAGTTATTAAAAGCTACTCTAATATTTATTTAGAATTTCTAGTATTTAATAATTATTTACTGATGGTTCTCTTTACCACATTTGAATAATTTTCTTTTATTGAAATAATAAATACTAGGCATTTCAAGTTATTACATAGGATCAATGGTCCTGCCTCAAGACTTGCCTGTGTAGAGTTCCATTTTTAAAAGTATGCTTTTAAAATTTAACTTTTAAATAAAGTTAGCTATAAGGCTAACTTTGGCAATGAACAGGAAACCTCTCTAAGGAAGTAAATATTGGATGTACATGCTGATTTGATACTAGCATGATAAGCTAGTTCTGGTTGTTGGCTTTTGTGTTCCATTCTAAATGTATTTTATTTAGTATTTTTTTTCACATCTATGTGGAAAACTGGTACTGGCATTGCTTGTGCTGTTGCAAGTCTGGGTAGGATGGATTACCTCCCTAGGAAAGAGCCAACCTTGGATGAAAAGGAATCTCATTGGCAATGTTAGCTATAGATAAACATGATTTTTTTTCTCCTGAGGGTAGATTGCTCCCCATTCTTCAGTAGAGCCAGGAAAAAAGTTAAGTCTTATGTCTGTAGTGGAAAAAAGCAATTAGATATATACTGAAAATAAATCAGCTACTCAAGGGAAGGGGAAGAAGTCATGACAGTTGACTATCAATACCGAAGCTGCAACCTGCTTGAAAATGGCAGATACATTGTCAGGTTTTCAGAACTTGTGAACTTAATGACATGTGGTGATGGGAAGGGAGCAAGACACAAGCAGGTTCCACTCACCCCAGCCCCTGTTTCTGCCTGTGCCCCACTCCCTCCCTCACCACTGGGACCTTGATTTGCACCCTGGCCTAGCCCACCAATGGCAGTGAGGGAGGGAGTGGGGCAGGGGCAGGTCCTGGACAGCTGGGGCGGGGCATGGGATGGTTCCGCAAGCAGCTCATCTGGGGGCACCCAGTGTGGGGAGGGGGTGGCGGCTCCTGCTGCTGCATGTACCCATGGGGGCCATGTGCCTGGGATTTGTGCATGGGATAAGGGAAGGCTGGGGCTGGGGTTGGGTTCTTCCTGGTGGGGGGGGTTGGGCTGCGGTACGCTCAGGACAAACGGCTGCAGTGCTGGGAGGTGGGTTTGCAGGGGGCTACAGTGACTTTTAGAGTGGCTGCAGCCCCCCTGTAACCTCCCTCCCAGCTCTGCTGCCACCCACCCTCAGCACAGCCTGGCCCCAGCCCACAGCGACAGTCCACCCTCGCCTTGCACAGATATGGGGGCACACACCCCGTGCCTCCTGGGCAGGAGCCACGGCCCCTAGGATGAACTGCTTGCAGCTCAGTCCCACACCCTGCCCTGGCTGTGCAGCCCCAGCCCTAGCCCTACTCCCTCCCTTACCGTTGCGCGTGCATCCCTCCCCACCCCTGCTGCAGCTGCCAGAAGCCCACAGCCGAGCTGTCTTGCGGCTCTAGTGCTGCCCTGCGTTTGGGGGGGGCTAAGCCCCGTTAGCCCTCCCTTCCGCTGCCTATGGGTGTGCAGTGGAATTACCTTAGATAAAATGTTCTTAGAAATGCACGTAGATAATATGCATCCAACAGGGGTTTCATTTTTGGTTTATGTTCTGCTGCCCTAGCTAATTTTTTTTCCTGATTCTTTTTTGAGAATCACTTTCATCAGGTATTGAAAGATGAGGTAACACCTCTCTTCTGTGATTGGTAGTGTAGGAGATGGTGTGCTGAAGAGTTTCATTCCTGGTTCTTTTTTTTAAGAACAAAGAATTATACATGTTAATCGTAAACAGAAGTCCAAATTCAGCGTTGTGATACTAATTGCTATTATGCCTTCTGAGGGATATAAAGCTGATTTGTGCTTTGCAGCCAAGGTGTTCTTTTTTTGTACATATATTTATTGGCAGTCTTATTAAAAATACCTGTCTGGTAATGGACAAATGCCATTATGAGTACCAAATGTTTCTATAGATTGCGAAGTCATCAAATGTTCGGCTAGACTTAAGATGTTGAGGTGTCCACATGTATCACTATGAAAATGATTGATAAACATCATTGGGGGCAAATTTTCAGGGAACTCTGTGGCTTATATATAATTTTTTTTTGTATTTTTTTTTTTCCACATGCATACTATGTACATTATTCAGTCTTAGTAGTTGAAGGAAAATTGAAGAAAGGCTGGTTTTCACATAAACTTGAGCTGTTCAATTTATTGGAACTTTTTTAGAATTCCAAACATCAGTGTTTTCTGGCTTATAGATACAAAGGAAGTACTACACTAAAGCATATAGGAATCCTTACTTTTCTAAGTTTCATGGATTTTTTTTTTTAACTAACTGATATTGCTTGCTAGATTTAGGATGGAACCTGCAGGGTTTTTTAAAAAAGATATATCAAAGCTGACAGGTACACGTTCTAGTGTATCCGAGTTTCTTAGTTAAGATGCATGGTACCAGAAAACAACTTCAGTGGGTATATTTTAATTTTTCTGTATCGCCATCGGTAGTTTTGAAAGTCTCAGTCATAGTGGGGAGGGCACCCAGATGAAGTTTTCTGGACTCTTTACTTGAGTTTTGATGAACAAGTTCTATATGTTTGATGATAGGAAGGAACTCATTCTTCTTTGTTCTGGATAGGTTACCTGCTTTTCATAGGATCATAGGAAAATCAAGGTTGGAAGGGACCTCAGGAGATAACCTAGTCCAGTCCCCTGCTGAAAGCAGGACCACCTCCAATTATGTAATCCCAAATTTCCTTTCATTTTCTGATCAGCATGAAGTACATTGTAAAACCAAAGTGGACTTCTGAGGACACTGGTCACTCAGGTCCAGATCCTCAGAGGTATTTAGGTACGTAACTCCCATGAAATCATTGATTGTAGGTGCTCAGACAGCTTTGGGAATCTAGGCCTCTGTCTTTTGCATGTGGAGATAACTCTCAAATAGAGGTTCACTGATACATCGTTCCCATATAGGATTGGCACCAATATAAGGAAAATTGACGGTATTGGGGTGGGCAGTGGCGGCGTTAGGAGGACTATGGCGAATTTTGGGGTAGCTGTAGCCCCACCAACCCTGGCTCCTTCCCAGTACCGCCGCTGCCTGCCCCGAGCACGGCCTGACCTTGCCCCCCACCAGGAAGACCCTGGTGCCGACCTGACCCCAGCTTGCCCTTGCCTTGCACAGATCCGGGGGCATATGCCTCCTATACCCTCCTGAGATACACGTAGCGGCAGGAACTGCCACCCCCTGCACCACCATTCTGCTGCCTGCGGCTCTATCTCCTGCTCCGCCCTGGCTGTGCAGCACCTGCCCCTGCCACAGTCTCACTCGCTGCCTCGCCCCTTCCCCCACAACAGACTTACCAGCTGGACGCTGCTCTCCATGCTGCCAGGCTACGTATCAGAATCAGATAGGTTTTGGACGATATGGCTCTCTAAAAGTCCGCCATCAGTATTGGCCCCAAAATTTTCTGTTGGTGCACCCCTACTCTCAAACATCTTTTCTGTGAAGGGGAAAGCGTGCCTTCAGTTTTGTTGCAGAGGTGACAGAGATTCCGGCTTTTTATAGAGGCATTTTTTGTAGTGTGTTCACACGTGCCTTTCTTTTACAATTCTGCTACTGAAACTTGTTGCTTTTGGTTCTCATGCCTCCATTTTTTGCTTTCAAATTCAGAATTCAGATTCCATTAGCCTGGTGGCCTTGCTAGTGGCACGCTGCTTAATTTTGAATTTGACTGTTTCCAGTGAAATTGAAGACACCATTATGGAGAAATTAATGTGGAAAAAGTTTTATTAGAATATCTAGTTATGCTTCATTTTCATTGTTTTCTATCTTGCACTCTGTTGAGATGCCAACTTCAGTATCTTACTGGATATTACTATTTTTAAGGGGCAATTGTGCTTTCATAACCACACATGGCATTTCATTATTTGTGCATCTTGTTTGTGAATCAACACTGTCTTGGAACATGGATCTAGAGTCTAATGCATGTGAGACTGAAGCATGTAAGGAATTGTTTGAACTCAAAACATATCTGCCATCTAATCATGATGATAGTGGCTGTCATATCACCCAAAATTGTCTGTGTGACCTAGTCTTTATTCTTTATGGTGTCACAGGATGTTTACTTTTCCTGAAATGTTTTCCTGACTTGCACCTGGCCCATTCTTCTGTACGGGCGTGTGTTTTTCTCCCTAACTTGTAAACAGGTTCTTAATGGGGAGATTCATAATTTAGATGTTAAAAGTTTTGAAGTCAGGCTTTGTAAACATAAGATGAGGGTCATCTATCTACTGTATTAAGTAAATGATCCTGTGGGGAACCCAGCTGCTGTGATTAATGAATGCATTAGACTGGTGAAATCATAGATTTCATAGACACTAGGGCTGGAAGGGACCTCGATAGACCATCGAATCCAGCCCCCTGCTGAAGGGCAGGAAGTCAGCTGGGTTCATAGGATCCCAGCAAGATAAGCATCCAGTTTACTCTTGAAGGTGTTCAATGTAGGTGCTTGAACCACCACTGATGGCAGGCTATTCCAGACCTTGGGGGCTCAGACAGTAAAGAAATTCTTCCTTATGTCCAGCCTGAAATGGTCTTGCAGGAGTTTATAACCGTTTGACCTTGTCATCCCTTGGGGCACTCTGGTGAACAAACGTTCCCCCAGGTACTGATGGTCACCTCTGATAAACTTATAGGTGGCCATCAGATCACCCCAAGCCTACACTTTTCCAGGCTAAAGAGCCTCATAGCTCTCAGCCTGTTGTCGTAAGGTCTGTTTTCCTGACCTCTGATCATGCGTGTGGCTCTTCTCTGGACTCTCTCAAGCTTCTCCACATCTTTTTTGAATTGCGGGCCCCAAAACTGGACGCAGTACTCCAGCTGCGGCCTCACCAAGGCCAGGTACAAGGGGAGAATGATGTCCTGGGATTTGCTTGAGGAGCATCTATAGATGCAAGCCAGAGTTTTGGTCACTTTACTAGCCGCAGCATTGCATTGCAGGCTCATGTTCATCTTGTGGTCAGTGATGACCCCCAAGTCTCTTTCTTCCATAGTACTAGCCAGCGTAGCACTGCTGAGCCTATAGGGATGCTGCAGGTTTTTCTTCCCAAGGTGGAGAACCTTGCATTTTTCAGTGTTAAACACCATCAGGTTCTCGTCCGCCCATTTGCTGAGCCTGTCCAGGTCAGCGTGGATTGCCCTTTTGTCTTCAGGTGTGGCTGCTTTGCCCCAAAGTTTGGTGTCATCGACGAACTTGGCCAGTCCGCTTCTGAGTCCAATGTCCGCATCATTAATGAAGATGTTGAACAATATGGGTCCAAGGACAGAGTCTTGGGGGACCCCACTGGTCACAGGGCACCATGACAATTGACTCCCATCAGTTACCACCCTCTGGGTCCGACCACGGAGCCAATTTCCCAGCCAGCGGATTGTGGTGGACCCAAGGCCACAATTGGCCAGTTTTGCCAAGAGGTGATCATGGGATACCAGATCGAAGGCTTTTTTGAAGTCAAGATATATGGCATCAATCTCTTCTCCCTTGTCCAGGTGATAGGTCACCTGGTCATAAAAGGAAATGAGATTGGTCAAGTAAGACCTACCCGCAACAGACCCATGCTGGCTATCCCTCAGGATGTTGGTGTTGGCTGGTCCATTAAGGATGGCCTCTTTAATAAACTTTTCTAAGACCTTCTCCAGGATAGAGGTCAGGCTGATGGGTCTATAGTTTGCCAGATCCACTTTCCTCCCTTTCTTGAAGATAGGCACCACATTGGCTTTCTTCCAGTCTTCGGGCACTACACCAGAGCACCAGGAGTTCTCAAAGATCCGTGCCAGAGGCTGGGCTATGATATTTGCCAGCTCCTTGAGTACCCTGAGGCATAGATTGTCAGGGCCAGGTGACTTGAAGGTATCCAGCCTCTCCAGGTGTTCCTTTACGAGGTCAGCATTGATGGAGGGCAGGGAATCTCCCTCACCCAGACCTCCCTGTCCTGTAGCAGGCTTGGGCGTCCCATGGGACTGATGAAAGACTGACGTAAAGTACCCATTTAATAGGTTGGCTTTTTCCTGGGCGTCTGTTGTCCCATCTGGTTCAGCAGGGGTCCAGTGTTGCCCTTGCTTTTCCTCAGGCTCCCCACATATCTGAATAAGGACTTTTTATTGTCCTTGATGCTCGAAGCTAGTTGGAGTTCAGTTGCAGCTTTGGCTTTCCTGGTTTGCTCCCTGCAGGACCGGACCAGTGCAGAATATTCCTCCTTGGAGGTGAATCCCGTCCTCCATCCTTTGTAGGCCTTTCTTTTTAGCCTCAGGAGGTCTGCTAGATCCCTGGAGAGCCAGGGGGGCTGCTGTGCCCTCTTGCTGCCTTTCTTCCAAGATGGAATAGAATTAGCCTGTGCATTGAGGATCGCTCCCTTGAGGAGCAGTCATGCTTCCTGGACTCCCCTCCCCCTGGGGTCGTGGTCCCTTAGGGCCTTACTGACAAGCCTCCTGAGCTTGTCAAAGTCGGCTTTCCTGAAGTCAAGGACTTCAGTGTTGCTGACTGATTTGCCAGCTTTATGGCGGATGGCGAAGGTGATCAGCTTGTGGTCGCTGTCACCCAGCTTCCCATCAATCACTAGGTCGCCGATTAGGTCATCCCCAGTAGCCAGTACCAGGTTGAGCAGCACTTTACCTCTCATTGGCCTGTAGACTTCTTGAGTCAGGTAGAGGTCATCCATGCACGATAGGAAGCTTTGTGACCGCTCGGATTTTGCTGAGTGATCCTCCCACAAGATGTCTGGGTAATTGAAGTCACACATGACAACCATGGTCCTGGAGCATGCAGCCTCAGCCAATACCGTGCTGAACTCCTGGTCAAGCTCTTGACTTTGGGTGGGAGGTCTGTAGTAGACACCCACCATTGTGTCCCCTGTGCCGTGTTCCCCATGGATTTTAACCCAGAGGGTCTCCAGTTGTCCACCCTGGTTGCCAACATCAGCTTGCAGGGATGCATAGCTTTCCTCAACATAGAAAGCTACACCCCCACCCCTTTTATCTAAGCCAGTTTCTGAGAATAGTAGCCTGTGTTGCAGGTGCAGAAAAAATATTTTGTTCATTTGAACTAGTTCATTCAAATTGAGAAGTTGTGTGGAGTTGAAAAAGCAGGAAAAATTATCTTTTTTTTTTTCCCCACTCTAAACGAAGAGAGGATTAGAATCATTAATTAGAAGGACATTTTAGGTAATTTAGACTTTCATTTTTTGCTTATTCTATTCTAGGATAAATGGAAACGTGTTGGTTATTCTGGGGATGCCCTTTTGCACAAGGATTTAGCTAACACGAATGTCAGCAAAAGTCCTGAGAAGTCTGTATGCGTTTCACCTCTTAGCTGGTTGTTAAAGCTAGCTTACCTGCGTCTAACTAGATTTTTCCACCCAATCTACCTTATTTCTTCAGAGGCTTGAGTAGACTAAACAGAAAATAACTGACATGGTTTTGAGCCTGAAGCTTCTTGCATGTCTTTGGTCCAGTTAATGAATTAGTGAGAGAATGCATATGGAATTAACGTCTGTATTCTAAAGGGGACTTGTATCACAGATGTAGATCCATATAACTTACTGAAAATCAATAGTAAATTCCTCTTTCTACCTTTGGGATCATATCTTACATATGTTAGGTCAGCACTGATATACTGTTTTTTATTAATCATCTTTTTTTACCCGAAGGTAAAAACTCTTCATGGATGGGCGTTGTGATACAAGGAGGGCAAATTTCACATACCATAATAGCTCAGAAGAGTGGTAGACCATCACCACATTTTCATTTAACTCCCATGCACTCTTACCATTATCAGCCTTCCTTAGTATCACCTTAGATCAGTGCTTCTCAACAAGTGTGCCAAGGCATCTTCCTTCCAGAGAAAATAAACAAGATAAAATCAGGTTTCAGTGAGGAGATAAGTGCAGGCTCTTTCTGACCAGCTGCTCCTCCTCCTTTCATTCACTGATGTACAGGCCCTTCCCTGTCAGCTGCTCCTCTATCTTCCCAGTCTCTCTTCAAGCAGGTAAGCACTATAATAAATAAATATGGTTTTGAAATGGGATGCCATTCAATTTACAAAAGTTCTGCAGGGGTGCCTGGAGTCTAAGAAGGTTGAGAACCACAGCCTTAAATTAAGTCAAAATGAAATGACTGAAATATTTAATTTGTTAAAGAGTCTAAATATGTGCTCATGAAATCTCCTTACTTATCAAGGATCATTGTGAGTTTTTAAGAAGGATCATCATGAGTTTTTAAGCATTTTCTAGTAGCTACTTATGATGGTATCTCAATGTATAGAGGAGTAAGACTCTGGTAAAGTAATATCTAATCACTTATATATTTTATGTGCAACTTACCTGAAATAGAAGTCACTCCCATAAAACATGGATTAAATACATTGCTGCTGTCACCTTCAAAGGATATAGTACAAAGTTGAAGTCTGTAAGCAGAAACATGGTATCTTTGAAGTGATATGTGTATTGTTTACTGTTTCAAAATGTAGTTGATACTTTAAGAGATTAAAGACTTTTGATTGGATATTGAAGTGGTTCTGGCCAATAAAATACGTTGAAAATCAGGATATTCTTGTGCATTTCAAAGTAGGCTAATTTTTGAGATTCTTCTTTGCATACTGTTTTTTGTTTTGTGGTTTCCAGAATGGGCTAATTGCTCCTGCTCTTTGATTTCAACATGGAATTGCCCAGTCAGCAACTGAATCAGCACCCCCTGTAGAGAATTAGTCTCTCCAAGTTAAAATTTTCAAGCAAGCTGTTCCTGAAATCTGCAGCTGCTGATGCTTTAGTATGGGACAGAAGATATGTTCTGCTTGTGAGTGAGCATAATGTGCTTGTATGCGAGTCTTTTCTGTAGCTTTTGCTATTTTGACTGTTTGCTGCTGCCACCAAAAAGGAGAGGTCTACAAGTAATTTTCTTAGGGTAGGTA
Organism: Alligator mississippiensis; assembly: GCF_030867095.1. Lineage (NCBI taxonomy): Eukaryota > Metazoa > Chordata > Crocodylia > Alligatoridae > Alligator > Alligator mississippiensis. The sequence goes on from NC_081824.1 coordinate 295,276,295, forward strand.
AAAGACAGCGTGCTAAATGAGCCGCACACTGAGGTTAACCATAGGATTCTTCTGAGTAAAGGGTTCCTTATCATTCATCTTCTACCTGGTTAACTAACTACTAGTTAGTAAAAGCTGCTAAATTATCTGTCTTCTGCTAGACCTGTTCTGAAGACGAGTTCCTTTTTTCCTTCCTAACCAAAACTATATTGTCATAGAAGACACTTCCTGCACCCTGCAGAATCGACACCAGGTATGTTGTATTGCCTTCTCTTACCTTGCTGTGTCTTTTCTCAGGTACCAATAGAGCCAAAGGAATAATTTCCCACTTCTCTTCAAACTTAATTTGAGGCTGTATAAGCTTTCACTGATGTCCTACAATGCTGTAGGATTCAACAATCAATGCTGAATGATTCTTCCTTATCCTTTTTCCAACAACTTCTGTTTTTAAAAATGGCCTGTTGGAGGAAATAGAAGATGAATACAAGGGAACCATAAAAATTAAGGGTTCTGTACATTCCTTCTGAAAGTGGTAAGTGTTTCCCTTTCAAGGGAAGCACTTTTCTTCGTAAATCCATGAGATAATTTCCAACGTTAAGGCTTTCATACACTAATATTGTTGTCAGCAATCCCTCGATTTGAGGATGATCTTTACACCAGCTCACTGATAGGTGTTGAGCTGACTTAAGTCTTATCCTTGAGCCACAGATCTGTCCACAGAAGTTGCAAGTCCTTTTGGAGTGGAGAGAGTAGGCAGTAGGCTGGGACTTCTCTCCTATTTCTGCCTCTGCTTTCTCTTCTCTGTTTTGAGGGCAAGATGTTTTACCTAGCAGGTGCAACTTGCATCTTGCCTTCTCCTAGAGTCCTCATTGGCCTCAATGATCTCCACACAGGAGATGATTTTTTCTCAGCAGCTGAAGTAATCCTGCAAATATCTTTCTAGAGATACAGAGTTGAGTTTAAGACATTGTTTCTATACTAGTTTGTATATACTTCTGAGCTCTTGCAGCAGTCAGAGGAAACTATACAAGGACACACTGAAGATATACCTCAGGAAAACAGGTGGCAACATCAAGAGCTGAGGAGCCGTCTGCTAACCAGTTCCAGTGGTGCCACAACCTCAGCTAATCCGCTTGTTGCCGCTGACCTGGTGACGTGTCCCCTGCCTGTGTGGCAGCAGTGAGGGGTACAACCTTGCTCTGTAGCCCCTGCTGCAGCCACGGGGGCAGGGGACGCATTGCCAGGGCAGCATGGAGCTTGCAGCAGCAACAAGCTGCCTCTTGCAACCCTGCTGTTCCCTGCAGCGCCAGGACCCACGTGCTGGGCCAAGGAGGCCCTGGGGAAGGTAGTAGAATGGGAGCCCATTCCTGCCCTGTACACAGGTTTGAGGAGGGGGCATGGGTCCCTGTTGCCACCTGGGAAGTGTGCGCAGTGCTAGGGAGTCCGGGGGGGGGGCTCACTCGAGCCCACAGCAGGCAGGTAATGGGGGTGGGAGGTGGACTCTGCTTTGCTACAGCAGCTTCTGCTTCCTGCTGTGGGCAGAGGGCTGTGGACCTGGGTCCCCGGCCCCAAAGCCCCTAGCAGTTAGTGGTTCCCTCTGGCAGGGCTGGGTGAGGGTAGGGGCTGTGAAGGGGGGAAGTGAGGGGCACCAGCAGGGCTGGGGGGCTGTGATAGGGGCGGGGGGGGGGGGGGAATGAGGGGCTTGAGCAGGGCCAGAGGGCTGTCGGGGAGGGGCGGGGGGAGTGAGAGGTGCTAGGGGGGTTGTGGGGAGGAGTGAGGGGCCTTTCATTTTAATCACAGATTTTTAGGCTTTTATCAGAGAATTTGTGACTTTTTTATCAGACAATTTGCAATATTTTTTATCAGGGAAAACCAGGATCCTTGCTAATCAGCAACGCTGTCTTGGAGACTCATGATAAAGGGTGAATTAATCTCCCTTTTTAAGATTAACGTCATATAGTTAGCTAATGAAAAAGTTATGTACAGTCATGAAATAAAGTGCAGGTTTCCCTCGCTTTATGCTGTACAGTCGTTCCTGGAAGATGGTGCATAACTGAAATTTGCATAAAGGGAACCTGCTTTATAATGTAACAAATTGGGATACGTTCAAAGACCTCAACTGTAATGACGCCCAGACCCATTTCTACCACTTTTACAAGACAATTTTCGTACTCACCAACAGCAGACAGTATACACAAGCACAGGGTGGAGGTGAATGTTTAGTTGGTGTGAAGAGAGGGTGGTGAAAGGTCTTCAGTGTCGCATCACTGGTAGGAGGAACAGGCAAGGTAACTTCCATAGGAGAATCAACAGGCACAGGGTTCTCATCACCCTCTAATACCAGTAGAGTGGGGCTGGGAGTAGCTGAGTAAGGCTTCAAGCAAACAGACATTTGTTTTCCCAGGGGAAACTCTCATTCATGGGAGTAATTTCTACCAGGTAGGAGATTGGTTACTTTTCTTTTGAAGCAGCCAGTATTGTTCTGGGAGAAAGTGTTAAAACCTGTACATTCCTGGTTTTTTTGTCTGCAGAGCTGTTATTCTCTTGGTAGTAAGGCCTGTATGTGGCCATGTACTGTCACTTCTGGATGTAATGGACATTAGTCTGAAGAGTCACTTTTCCTTTACCAGAAGTATTGAGTCTTTGGGGAAGTCCATGTTTATATCCGCCTCCTTAAAAAATGAATCTTTGTTCTTGGGACACTACAGGCTCTCATGAATTGGATCCTCAACTGTCTCCTTGCTACCTTAGTAGGCAGCAAGGATGTGGTAGCTATAATCTCACTGATTGCTATTTTATTTTTTTTTTTTTACTATTACCTCTTTTCAAGACTTGCTTCCTTGGTTTCCACTTTAGCCTCATGATCCTGTTGCCATTTCTACAGAATGCAGGTATAGATTTAATTGAATTGAATGAACTGATTTTTTTTTCCAGACAGTACAAATTTGTCTTTCATTTGGTGGACAAAAAGATGAACTTTGATTGTTAGTCCTGAAGTAGATTTGTTGACAAAGAATACCTATCTTTTTAGCTGCCGTGCTTTTGAGTTAAAGCATAACACAGTCTTCTACAGTTCGTCAGAGAATTCCATAGCGTTGTGCTTGAATGAAAGGCACTATCAATTAATATGACCCTGAAATACAGGTGTTTGTTTATCATGACTAAAATGATAGCAGCTGAACAAATCTTTAGTCAAAGAATCTCATTCTTCAAGAAATTTTTCTTTGGTTTTGTTGGGGAAGAAAACATTCCTGTAAGATTCTCTCTATTTTAATATTTTGGTCTTGCATGAATTTACAGTTATAAAAGTACCTGATCCTTTTGAGTAGTGGCATTAGACCAGGATACTGCAGCATTTCCAGTTACACTGAAATGGATTTGGGACACCACGTTTAATTTTATTCTTGGTGGTTATTTTGAAAAGCTGTATTTATTTAACTCTGTATCTCTTGAATTAAATCATAAAATTCAATATTGACTCCAGTGGGAGCAAAGTTAAACCAATGTTGACTGCTTTTGAAAATCCTGCTTCATTTATGTTGCATCATGTTTGGTTTCTTTTGTGTTTAAAAAAATCAATAGTTATGTCTTCCTGTACAAGAGGAAATGGAGGTATGAAGCTCGCAGAACAGAATGAGTCTGAAAATAAAAATGCCAAGTCATTGATGTGTTGTGCAAAAAGAAATGGGAGTAGAACCTTTTCCTTTTATTTGGGCATGGTAGTTAATGTAGACTTGTTTATTGCTACTTTTAGTGATGAACATAGTGCAAATAAGATTTTAATTACCATATATACTTGATTCTAAGATGAGGTCCCTTCCCCTGCATTTAACATGCTGGGGGGGAAGACCCTTACCTTGTAATTGAGTAGGGTGGGGTGTGGGGGAACAGTCAGCTGCTATGGCTCCAGTTCCATCCCCAGTTTGGGGCTGGAGCTGCAACTGCTGCCTGCCTCTCTGCAGGCCTCTCTTCCCCTCCCCTCCCCCGACACCTGTCCTTCTCTCCCTGCACTTACTCTTGCTGTGGCATGGGCATGCCCAGTCCTGATTCTGCCTGTGTTGGACTGGGGCCAGTGTCAGGGTAAAGGTCAGGGGCAGGTAGGGGCCCTGAGGCTGCAGGGAGGGCCAGGCAGTTGAGGGGCGGGGAGTGAGGCTGCAGGGAGGGAAAGGGGTGCAGGGGGGCGTGAAGTGGCAGGGGATAGAGGTGGCAAAGGGCAGAAACAAGAAGTGCAGACAGCAGAGGTGGGGCAAGTGGTGGTGGGGGGAAAAAGGTCACGGGGCAAGCTTCTTGACCCTCCCCCTCACCGTCTGCCCTGGTGCAGCAGTAGGGGGAGCAGATTTAGGATGATAATAATTAGATTCTGTATATGGAAAATTATAACTAATTTACAAATTTTCCATGTATGTAATGTAGTTACTGGGGGGAGTTGTCTTGGATTCAGGTAAACATGTTATCTTATTTGACACCCACTGGCCAGGACATGTGTGTGTGCATTTTTTTTGTGGCGGGGGGGTTGTTTATTTTTTGTTTCTCCCCTTTCTTCCCCTTCCCTATTCCCTTTTATCTACTATGCCAGATTAAATACTTGGGTATAGTTTCTCTATGTCATCAAATGTAAGTATTGGTTGACTTTTTGATTGTCATCTCTTTGTGTAAGGGTTTGTCATTTTCCAGAGCTCAGCAGTTTTTCTTTGAGCATTTGAGGAGCGACCCCTGATTAAAGGATACACTGGGGTTGGCTGTAGAAGCATAAAAGGACTTTTAAGTCACACAGTTATATTTGGCATATATGGCTGACTTGTACAGGAGAAGCTCCAGAGCTAGGAAACATTTGTTCTCATAGGCGTTTATAATTAGAGCAAACTGCCTGTAAATTCCCCCCCTCCTTGATACACGGTAAAGCTTAGAACCTCAAATTAAGAGAGATTTAGATCTAGCTAGAATAAACAGATTCTTTTCTCTTTGTCTTTTTACTAGGGAGGGCTAAAGCATCTTCCTCTTATTTAGACATCCATGCATATCCTTGAGGAGTCAGCTGTTTCAGGGCTACCATTTTGATCTCTCAAATATGCTGCTTTTTAAACTGACTCTCTCTTCTGCAGTCTTGGCCCTTTTCATAGTAACAGTTTTTCTATCCAAGAGGTCAGAGTAGGCTGTTGCTGCCTCCATTTATCCATTATTTTGATTTTTGCTTAAGCAAAAGAAAAATGAAAGATTGGAAATACAGTTTCTGCTTCAACACTCAGTGAGTTGTTCTGTGCCAGCCTAAAAGCAAATCAGGAGACTATAATTGTTGGTTGTGCTTTGCATGCTAGGATAGGACTAACAACTTAAAGATGCAACACATAAGATAAAGGCAATCAAGAAGCCTCCCTAGTTCTCCATCTTCGGAAGCAGCCAAGGCCTTATGGCATAATGATATCCTAGAGGGATTTCAGTCCAGAGACTGCCAGAGTTTATGGATTTATAAAAATGGCTTTTAGAGCATTCAAAGAAGAGCGCTCTTCTAAGAGATCATGCGTGCATTCTCACTGTCTTCAGATAAGGACAAGTCCTTTTCTAAGACCTGTTTCCAAGGATCTTTGGTGTATTGATTTTACAATGAGGAACCCCAAGGGAACAACTTTTCAGTTTGAGTAATGCAGGTATGGGCTATATATGTAGTAAAGACATCCCAGTGGATGATTAGGAAATGCCTGATTTCAATAATCTAGAGAGAGGTGAATTTAGGTTCTTCAAGAAAGGTTAGCCTTATTTTAAAATCTTGGAGAAACTAGTGAGCACAGTACCAGAGATTTTTTCTCTTGAGTTTTGTGACAAGCATCCAAAGCCTTAGTAGTACAACCTTGAATATGTGTCCTGAGTGGTCAAACCGTAGTTTCCACAAGGAAGTCCAAGGCATCTTCCTAAAGGTCTTTTGCACAGGACAGTAGAACTGATCTGGATCCATCCTTTAGGCCTCTATAGACTAAATCCAAGGTTATTTCAAATTTAAGAGCCCCCCCTCCCATTAGATTCTGTACATGGAAATAAGGTGTTGAGCCAGAGCTGGAACCACAGCAGCTGCCTGAACTGGGCCAGTACTTAAATCCAAGACAAGGGTGCTTCCCCCTCCATCATACTGAATGGGTAAAAACCTCTTCTTGGATTTGAGTAATATGGTACAATAGCGAATTGCCTGTCAAGAATGACTGGGAGGAGGGCAGGGGAAGTTTGCTAACCCTAACACCCCCCACCCCTGTGCTGCTACCGCCTCCCAGGATATTTATAAGCCTCTAGCCACAGTTGTCAAATGACTTCCTAAGCTTGCCAGATGTTCAGGAGCTAAAGAGGGGCAGTTGAGTTTTGTCTAGAATTAACACTTCAGTTTGTGAAAACTACATGTGACATAGATCCTTTACAAAAGCTGTGAGGGGTTCTGTAGCAATCTGTGTTACTGTAGCACAAGCAGTGGTCAGCTAACCAGACACTGAAAGAAAAAGATGAGATAATTAAAGAGATATTTTTCTTGCGAGTGGAGGAGCTCCACAGGATCTCAGTAGGTTTTTACAGGTGGCAAAAACCTCGGCCTTCTGGATAAGACTACCTAGGTGGCAATTTGCATCTCAGTTTAACAGAAACAGATTTAAAAAATGTAAGAGACTGCCTGGGAAAAGACCTACTGATTATCTGGAAAGGATACTTTGTGGGTAGCTCTGTCTTCACCTAAAGAACACTGGAAGCAATGCATATCTGTACAGTCTCTTGATCAGTCATAGACAATTAGGGTTGGAAGGGACCTCATGAGTCGAACCACCTGCTCAGAGCAGACCATGAAACTATTCTGGTCATGCAAACCCAGGCTTAGTGAGAAGATGGGTTGTTTTTTTTTGGGGGGTGGGGGGGGTGGGGGTCTTTTGTTTCCCGCTCACCCTTATGTGTAGGCTGATAAACTCACAGCTATTAGGTGCCATAACTCACTTTTACACAGTAGAATTGCATTTCTAACTTGTACTGTTCAGAAAAGTCTTGAGTGTTTGTACTGACACAGAAAAGGAAAAAAAAACGCTTCCTCTTTCATTGTCTCCCGCTTCTTTTTTAAATTAAAATCTCTCATGCTGATCCAAATTCCTCTCTATATTGTCTTCCCATGTAGTCCTTATTGTGAAATAAATTTTGTTTCAGGGCAGTTTTGGATGTTTTTAGCCAGAAAATTTCATACCTCTTTCAAGATGTCTGATTTGAAGATATACGTTAAGTAGGTAATTGCCCATCAAGGATGGTGGTGGGTGGGGGTGAGGACAGAGCACTGCCACCCAATGTCCCGTGCTGCCGCCGCTCTGCTTCTAGCCCCGTGTGAGGCAGCTCTGTTGCTGCCACCTGCAGGGAGCAGGCCTCTGCTCCATCCTCGCCATCATGGCGGCTGCCTCCTGTCCGGAACGCTGTTGGAGCACTCTGGTTGTTTCAGATAACCAATTAGAGTGCGAATAAAGCGCTATGGACAGACAGACAGGCAGACAAAAGCTTTTATAATATTAGAATTCATAAATCATCTTTTAGAAAATTTAGTTGAGCTCTAGGAATTGTCAAATGCCTTTTATATGTAGGGCATTGCCTAATTAATAAAAACCCAAATATATGGCGTCACCATCTCTCAGGGAGCTAATATACCGTATTAGATATAATTTAGAATCAGGTATGCATTTGTGTTAGTTGTCTGTCTTGTATCTAACATTTCAGGTGGAGTCTGAAAGTGTTTCTTAATTTCCTTAAATTTTCTATACAAGGAACTTGTTGCTGGCAGGGGCCACAAAGTTTTAAATGTCATTTAGCTTCTTTCAAAGGAGATTTCTTTGTTTTTCTCCATTCTAATTAAGCTTTATCTTTTGTATGACTATAAACTTATTTTTTTTAAATCTTCATATAAAAGAGAAGGCCAGAATTAACTTAGAATTTTTTTCCTGAACCAGCAGAAAGTAGACAAATTACTTCTGAATCTCTTGGTTTGGTAAGAACATGGTTTCAAAGCCTGGCATAATTTTGTAGCCTCCAGGGTGCATCATCACTTGACATTCTGAATAATGAAAATCCTTGTTGTGTTAACTAGTCTTCTTTACACTGTGATGTTTAGACTATAAATAAAATTAGTTGATTGGGACTGACTTCTTTACACTACAGATGAAACCATGTCAGATCTTTTTGCAGTGTGGTTAATGTTTTCTGTGTACCACAAACTTGAAGTAGATTGTAACCAGGGCCCTGACAGTTATGTTCTTATATTTTTTTTAGAGCAGTACTAAATCCTGCAGTCTATAATTCATGTGAGTTTTCATACTAAACTTTGTGTGGTTCATTTCACAGCAGTTAGTAGTTAGTTTAATTTTGCAAAGTTAGTCTGTTGTTTAATATTTGAACCCCATAGATAACGATGGATAATTCCCTCTCCTCAAGCAAATTTTGGGGTTTTCTTTCTTGGATTGAATGCCCTTGGGGGTGACATGCTTAAGCACTAAGCCTAGATTGGCCCTCTGCATTTTCTCTGCCATTAGGACAGGGAGTTGGCTGTTTTACATCCAGGCATCCATCCTCCAAAGTAGGCTGACCTTGAAGACCTCTGTTTCTTATGTCTAAGCCTGTCTTTTTTTATGGGCAGAACATACCCATTTCTCTTATTTCTCTACCCCACAGAGAATAGCAGAAGCTGGCAGATAAATTACTTTCTGAGTGGTTTGCTTGGGAGTGAGGGAAGTGGGCATTAATGTAGCTTAAAACAGGGTTGTCAGACATGTGGCCGTCAGGCCTGCTCCAGCCCTTGGGGTCAGATGCTCTGTGGTAGGGCAGGCCATGGTAGCATTACCTCTGCAGTTTCCAGAGCCACTGTTTGGGGGTGGGGGAGGTATGCTGCCTCTGCTCTTCCCGCTGCCATAGAATTGTCCCCAACAGGGATCTTAAACCAGAAATTCAGCAGGGGTGAAAGGCGTCCCTCTGCTTTCTACACCATGGTGGTCCCTAGATGAAAGAATGAATGGACATTGATTTAACATCAGTTCCAGAAAGATACATAAGCCTGTGACAAAAGACTTTACCATCACTGACCTCAGAGTAGCTGTTCTTTAAACAGAAAGAAAACTTTAAAAACCAGCTTGAATTCAAAATTGCAGAACAACAAATCAGCCACAGACTGGATTGTTTTGAAGTGTGGCTTCATCAAAGACTCTTGATCCTTATCTCGTGACCTGGACTAGCTCTTATAACCTTTATGTTTTGTTTCTAACCTTACGCTTTGTTTATCCATTTTGACCTTTTCACCTCACCTTTACCTCTCAGCAGTGCCATCTTCCCTCCCTCTTATCATATCCTTTATATGTAAAGAGAGGTAGTTAACTGCTAATTTGAGGTTTAGGCAGGAGGCAGGGCAAGGTGGTACTTTTACGCCTCTCTGAATGAATTAGTCCATAAGCTGCCACCCTATCCTGCCTTTTCAAATTCAGATTATTGTATTCCTTTCTGTTTAGTCCCCTTGCTTGTCTATAAGTTCTTTCATAGTTTATGAAGAAGTAGACCAGTACCCCTGAAAGCTTATGCCCCTGTGAATGACTTAGTCTCTTAAGGTGTTACCTTGTCTGACTTCAGACTAACATGGCTAACTACTCTGTACTCAGGGAAGATAAATCCAGAGATATCAAACAGGAATCTTTAGTATCAAAATCATTCCTGACCTGTTGTGGTCTTTCTGAGTTTTTGTTCTGTTTTTTTTTTTCTGCAGTCAAACAAACGATTGAAAACTCAGAGCTTTCATTTTCCAAGGGGTGCCTTTGGTCTAAGAAGGTTGAGAACTACTGCTGTTTCTGGAGGGGGGGGGAAGATGGAAGAGGTTTTTTGTTTGTTTAAATGGTAGGGGCAGATTGGCGTTAGGACAAATTAGAGGGAGCCATGTAGTACATGAATCACAGTCTTTTTATTGAACTCGTGACTATCAGCTGAAGTTTACAGAAACAATGGATCTTAAATCTATGATGATAAAGTTTGTTGTGAACCATTTGTACAAACTCTAATACTTGTGTATACTATTATTCACAAATGTGGGGATAGGAATTTTAACAATTCTGGGATATTTTTACCATATATTGCTTACTCGGTATGCCAGAATTATGGAAGCAGACTCTGGGAATGGATATGCACGTCTAAAATAATAAAGCATATAATTTGTCTTGGGTCATAAGTGAACAGTAGAAGTTAAATAATACCCTTTTTACTTTGCATTGGTTTAAGATGATCATAGTGCTGTTTCAGGCAAATAACATAATTGTATAAAAAGTTTCTTCTGATATTGGTTAAATATTTTTATAATCGGTAAACTAGTAGATAGGTAATGATATAAGTTATTGATAGGGAGTGAGATGATACCATCTAAGACTTATTTAGATCAAAAGTATAGAGTAGCAGCAATTAAAAGCTGGACTGAGACATCTGGTTTAAATACTGTTACCATGGTGTATTAATTTGCTAGTGAAAGACCACTAAAAAAATTAAAATGACAACCCTTGAACGAGAGAGAAAATAGTTCTTATAACGTCAGACTACTTTCAAAAAACTTTGTTTTTCAAATGGACTACATTTATTAAGTATGGGGTATGTTTAGATACACAGGATAGATATGCATAACAAGTGTCTATATAAAACGTATGTGATAAAGCACAAATACTTCCCAAAGTGAAATAAATTGCCCTGTTTTTTATCTAGTCTGAGTATATAATAAAACTTCAGTTCAGTTGAAATCAGTCAGACTAAGAACTTGTATGAAATTGAATACCTAAGGACACTAAAACAGGGGTGGGCAAAATACAGCCCATGGGGTGGATCCAGCCCACCAACTGATTGGATCTGGCCTGTAGGTGGGTGCCCGCCAAGTGAATGGATCTGGCCCATGGGCGGGTGGTGGCTCTAGCAGCCACGTGGTGTTGAGTGTCCAGGGCTAAAACTTGCACGGAAGTGGAAGCATGAATACCATGCAGCTGTAGCATGCCCCAGCTCCCTGAGTCTATACCTGGCATCTGCCAGCTGTATCCATAGCTGCCCAAATGCAGCTGACAGCTTTTGTGTTGAGGCACTGGATGCTGGAGGTTGGGCTGCGCTAAAGCTGTGGGTGCATTCAGGCATCCGCACTGGTCAGAGGGAAGGGGTGGGTCTCAACAGGTCAGCAAAACTCATTAAGTGGCCCACCAACCCAAACAATTGCCCACCCCTGCACTAACTGCATTAGCAAGCCTTCCTATTTGCAGTTTATGCTGGCAAAAGCATTCTTTTGATGGTATAGAGCATAAAAGTTCAAAGGCCTTTTCTGCTGGTAGAACTATGTCTAAATCTGTGGTTTTGCTAGTAGAAATGTCTGGGGTGTTTTGTTTTACTTTTCTAACACACGTGGCTCTGCCAGCAAAGGGTATGTGTTGGCCAGGTTAAAGAGAGTATGGTAAGATTGCTTATAATATCAGTGGGATTAGGTATTATCCAAATCTTATTGGTAGAAGAAATAAGCTCAAAAATATTACTTTGTTTGAAATGTTTTATACAGTAGAATTTTGTTTTCAATTGTTTCTGGTATTGGATGAAACTAAGCCTTCCTTTACTGTAAATACCTTGAATACAGGCTTAACTTTTCTAATGAAAGTAGCTTTAAAATGATTGTAATAATTAACTGTTTGCAAAGTTTAAATCATTTTACAACTGAATCCTAAAAGTGTATTTTTAATCCATTTCATGTTTACCATACTTATTTAAACTATGAAACTACTTTTAGATGTCCTCTGCATTCCTCAAAGCTATGTTTTCATTGGTCAGGTATTAAATAATTCATATCATGTGAGACGATGACACATGATGTATTCATACCTTGTTTAGCTCTTACATTAATGGTTTGGCATGCTGGCTGTACATTGATATGGTAGATGCTTCCCATTTCTCCTCTACCAACTGTTTAAATATATCTTGTGCCTCAATACCTACAAACGAGAAATGACTTGAATTATTCCAGTTCTTTTGCTGACTCCTGGATGTATGGAAAAACAAGAGTCTAATTTTTTGTTATGGGCTATAGACCTAAGGAAAAGATCATGAAAGGTTCAGGAGGCTTGTAATAAACAGTTACACACAATATAAATTTCATTATGTGTATGGCAAACGAGGGTTATCTTTTTATGTGAAGTACAGATTAAAGAAGATTCTATTCAAATGGTCAGAATATTTGTAATGAACATAATATGCGTAATTGAAAACTCAAGAGATTTTTTTTAGCAATAACCAGTTTAGTGTTTGTGTTTGTATTAAAGTTTAGACTGTTTAGACAGTAAATGTAATGTTATGTGAATCTTATGCAGGGGAAGTTCATTCAGATTCTTTTAGTTTTATACTGGCTGTGGAACACTGGTTACCTACAGACTTAATGAGCTAAGAGTCACGTGGTGTAAGAATTACATGACTTTTATACACGGCACAAAATGACTTGTGGTCTGTCTTTGTATAGTCCTACACTGTAGAACAGGGGTGGCCAACCTACAATACATGTCACAAATGTCACAGGCAGTCTTTTGTGTGTGGCATGCAGCAGATAAGGGAGGGGACAGACAGCACAGCAGCAGATAGAGGAGAAAGCAGAGCATCAGATCAGGCAAAGAATACAGGACAGGAAGCAGAGCAGCAGATTGGGTAAGGAGCACAAGGCAGGAAGCAGAAAGCAGAGCAGCAGATCAGTTAGTGGAAGAGAATAGGAGTGACATTCAGGAGGTGCAAGACTAATATGTGGCACACCTGCCAAAAAAGTTGGCATCCACTACCTTAGATTATTAAGAACTGTATATATTGGAAATGAATGTAGTTGTCTTTTGTAGTTGAGGAATAGAGGATGCAGAGTGAGGCTTCCTGTCCTATACTGATTTTAAAGGGGGAAGGAGGAGGAGCCAATGCATGTCAGCTATTTTCAAGTAACCGTTTCATGTATTTGCTTCTATCATGAGGTAAACTTGAAGTTAAACTGTTGTAATTTAACCTCTTATCTTTTGGGGTAAACTGTACCAGATTTAATTTGACTGCCATGGGATACAATGGTCACATGGAACAGTTACTGCAGAGAAGCTGACATGCAGTAAGCTTTCTTTCCCCCTTTAACTCTGGTATAATTCATTAGTCTGTCCATACTAGTTAGTTAACCAGTGATAAATGCATTAGTCTAAGGAGATAGTGGCACAGACTAGTAGAAGGATTAGGACTGTAAAGTACTGGCCCAAGATGGATTGCTGAAAATCTTGTAAGCTTATGGTCAGATAATGCCCTCCTTCTCCCATTGCTATTGCAGCTGTACAACTATCAGTGTAATAGATAGATAGAGAAGATGAGTATAAATTGTAAGGCTATAAATTATAGTCTGAACTGCTAAAATGAGATGAATACATTGAAATGATTATCTAACAAAGAATGTGGTGCTCATGTCATGGAAGTTGTATACAGTGCTATAAAGATTATTTTTTAAAAGATTTACTGTTGATAACATTTTCAAAGTGAAGTTATTACATCTTTCAAATGAAGCATCCAACTAAAACTTTAATTTCTTTTTAAAAATTGTGATTTAAACATTGATAAACTTTCCCCTAAATTCTGTGGTCAGGGTTTGGAAAATTCTGGGTGGCATGTGGGGGTTGGTAATGAAATATAGAACCTATCCCTTCTTCAGCTATGACCCCCGGTCACTATTGATTGAAAGTCGTTGCCCTCTGACAGCTCAGTTGATGGACAAAAGAAAATTTCAATCTGTTGACAGGATTGGGAAGCATATGTTGCTCTTGCTTGTACTGTACCTGGTCTGTGGATAGATGTCAGTTTGTAGGACTGAGAGACACCTTTCATAAATAAACACTTGAAAACACACACCACTGTGGTGAGTGAATCTCAGTAACACTTTCACTTTTCTGCCAATCTGTAGAAAATGAGGTAAATTATCTTACAAACCACTTTTATTTGCCATACTGTAGTTTGGAGGCATGCAGCTGCATTCTGGTTTAAAGGAGACAGAATTGTTTAGACTAGAAAAGAAGTCTGAGTTAGTCTTCTTGGTCCTATAATAGACATTTAATATTAAGTAGACTGAATTGCACTAAATTTTTAAGGCATTTGTATGGGATGTGAAAAATGCTTAGAACTCCTGAAAGTCCTAAAGGTTACTATCCTTTGTATGTTTAACATTATATTTTACTGAAATATTTGTTATATATAAAATATAACATTATATTTTACTGAAATATTTGTTATATTTTACTTGTCCCCAGTTTTTGTAAATGAACAGTTTTCTCAAATCATTGTCTTACATATTAGTGCTTAAATCGGACGTTGTTATCACTTTGTTGAATTTGATGGAACCACTTGGACCAGTGGTAACCAATTTCTCTGAGTTCAGTCTATGAAATAAATGCAGTATTAAAGTAGCTTTCTATTTTATACTTGTTCTCCACAGAATTTTGCAACTGGATCTCTGTATGTGCAGTGAAGGGTATCTTTTATAAAAATTGCATATTTTATCTGATACAGTACCAGCTGTATATATAGTTTTTAGGGGTGTTTTTTTTTTTTAAATACATGATCTGTTTGAGCTTCTTCCCAACAAATCCAGAAAAGCAAACTTTTCACTTTCTTAGCTGTAATAAGCAGTCTTTGGGATTTTAAACAGTTTAAGTTTTTTATTAAATGTTTGGACACCTTTTACCATTGATAAATCATGATACTTCTCAGATTTCTAAAATATTCAAGCCTGCAGGTAGTGCAGCTATTTTGTGAAAGGAGAAGTTTAAATCCTAATGCAGTATTTAGCTATAATCTGTATGTATCATCACTGCATTGCCCTGCCCTTCTTTGGGGGTGAAATGCAGAACATGATTCTAATCCTTTATAGTTGTAGCTAATTTTGCTTTAAACTTGAAAGTGTTAACAGCAACTTGAAAATGTGACAAAGCTCAATTTCATTTCTTGTTTATTGCTTGTTTTCCTATTGGACAATAGGAAGCAGCTCTACCCTGGCAACTACAGAATGCTATTTGCATAACCCAGTTTGATTGGCCAGCACGCTGACTAACTCTTCCAATCATATGGTGTCATTTTAGTGGTAGGCTATGCTAATTAGTTGCTGTTGCTGGGGTTCAGGGTGGTTTCTGTGTGCTGTTCTGCTGCATTGTGTTGCCTGGTGAGAGACATTGATAAATGAGTATTTAATGATCTGCAGCAGTTCCGACTCACTGCAGGCAGACACAGATTTTAGAACAGAAGTGGAAATAAGTGTTTAATTGCTGTTAAATGTATATAGTTTTTATATAAGATCAATACGGAACTGTTTGTCTTTAATAAAATATTATAAAAACATAAACAGAAAAATGCTTGTTTTTATTTTAGGAACAGAGTTGTTTGCTTTTTTTTTTTTTAAATCTAGGTGTCTTGTATCAAAGTAACAAGACATATGAAGTAAGCATGACTTTGGGAACATTAAAAATCCAAGCATGATGTCTGTACCACATAGTTTCCCCTGAAAACAGTGGCTATTATATTTATCAAAAATGGTGTGCATGTATAATGATATCATACAGGACAGACGCACTTCCTTTAAAATCATGAGATCAGATGTCATTCAGTTTTTATCATAAACGTGTTGATTGGTCAGAGCCCATTCCATGCTGCTTATGATCCTGACGAAGAACACTGGGAACATAGGTCTTAAACTATGTACTTTTGACTCTTAACTGAAGTCCACATATGTTTCCATCATTCCACTTTCCACTACTTCACTTAGTTGCTCTCTTTTTCAGTCATAGACCAGGTTTCTTCCCTTCACCTGCTGTTTCTGTCTTTCATGCCTGTAACCAAGTCATGGATCTATGTTCTTCATGCTAGTATTTTTTCTTTCCCTCTAAGTGTAAGCCACACAGTGCAATTGACTTACAGGGCCTCAGATTTCTTTTTTAATCAACCAAATTGCTATGTACAGGTTTTTTACCATAATGTTACAAGGTTTGAGGTTACCTTCATGTTCTGATAAGCAGTTATTAGAATATCTTTGGCCAAGTTCAGGCCTGTTGTAAGGAGGTGTAAATCCTTTCAAGTGCAGACGTAGTCCTGATAAAATTGGATATATTTGATGTATTTTTACTTGTTCCTCAAAAATTTCTGCAAAACTTCTTTGGTGTGTGTGTGTGTATATATATATATTTTTTTTAATTAGATGAACCAGTACTTCAAAAATCAAAATAACCCCCAAACAAAACTTCTTATAATTAAGGATGTATTTTTTTGGAAGTAATCCAGGTGTGAGAACATAAGTGTGGCTATAGCAGTATAAATGGTACTTTGCAGTGTTTGGAGCAGTTTTCAATAAAAATTGATGTAGTTTGGCATAGAAGGGGAAACTGAAAGGCAGTGATTCCCAATCAGGTTGGTACAAGATCCTTTCAAGGGTGATGCCCAATATTGGCACCATTAGTGTGCAAACACCCACCTACCTACTCATGAGTTGCAAGGTAAATTCAGAGATTTCAAATAGGTATCCATAGTGCTAGAAAAACCTGCTGAGGTCTTTCTGAGTTCTTTGCAAGAGAAAAATGGCACTGTAATTTTTTTTTTATAACCAAGAAATGAGAGAAAGCTAAGAGTTCCTTATTTTCGGGGGTTGAGGGGTGGGGGGTGTTCCTCGAGTCTAAACAGATTGAAAATTGCAGCTTTAAGGTATAAAGCAAGATGCTAATGGTGTTTTGGGAATATATTATTCAAATTTTTGTATTCAAATTTAACATGTATCTTACTCTTTTTAATGCTTTGTTAGCTTTTATTTGAGAAAAATGACTTGAGCTGCAATAATTTTGGATATATTAAAATAAAAGTCAGTGTTTTCTTTTCATAGATGAATTTATTTAGAAGATTGTCAGTATACATGGCAGACTGAAAAACAATGAAAAGATGTAGATTTTTGCGTGCGTATAGGAGCTTGTAGATATGGTTGTGGTTGTGGCCTTTTGATGCAAATGTAGTGGTTCCTTTTAGTGGCATGTGTGTTTAATAGGCTTCATGGGAGCATATTTGTTTAGCTTGATGGTTTTCAGCCTGTGGTCCACAGACTGTCGAGGGGTCTGCAAAAGATGACTTTGAGCAATCAAAAGTATGTGAATACCTACACTTACAATTCAAAGGGGTCTGCACTTCCATTCAGCATTTGTTAGGGGTCTGCAAATGAAAAAAGGTTGAAAACCAGTGGTTTAGCAGATTTTATTACCTACTTCTACAAGACTATCATGAATGAAAAAAGCTGTCAATTTTTGTTTTTCTTTTCAGTTTACTTCATGTATTTGATAGCATTTCATGTTTCTTCTATTTCTTTGTTATGTCTTTCACACCCAGTTGATAATAGAATTCAGGAACAGGCATACAGTCTTTAAATTTAATTGTTGACTATCTGGTGTTCAGTTTAATTTTTTACTGTTGAATTCATTTACATGTCATCTTGGTCTGAATTAATCTTCAGTTTCTGAACCAGCTCTCACAGATGCTTATAGCAGTTTGTTAGGACAGACCAAACTAGATCGTTTTTAGGAAGCCTCTTCTTCAATTCAGTTCACTGAGCCATGTCTGCATGAAGGGAATGAGGGGGAAGCCAGTCCTTAATGCATAACACTTCTCTTGTTAGCCATGTTTGTCTGAAAGAGTGGTTCCAAAGAAGATGGAGCTAGACTGTTCTCAGTGGTGGCAGATGACAGAACAAGGAGCAATGGTCTCAAGCAGCAAGGGAAGTTTAGGTTAAATATTGGGAAAAACTTTGTTGCTAGGAGGGTAGTATAACACTGAGACAGGTTACCCAAAGAGTTGGTGGAATCTCCAACTTCGGAGGTTTTTAAGACCCAGGCAGACAAAGCCTTGGCTGGAATGATCTAGTTGGGGCTGATCCTGCTTTGAGCAGGCGGTTGGACTAGATGTGACCTGCTGAAATCCCTTCCAACCCTAATTGTCTATGAATCTATGGTTTTGTGGTTTCCATAAAATCCATGCAATTGCGATTTAGGTAGGTCCCTACAGATGTGGTGTTAAACACTGCCTCAGTTTTCCTTTTGAGAGTTTTGTAAACCAGTGGTGGTTCACCCTTTTGGCCCTGTGGGCCAGCTGAATGGGATGGGAACAGTCCATGGGCTGAAGCTGCTGGGGTCCATTACCACCCTCTCCCACTGCAGTGCACTAGGATCAGGCCCTGGAGCCTAGCACCGGCCCCTTCTTTTACTAAGCATTGGGAGCCGGTCTTGGGGGCCTGCTGCCTGTCCCCTTTCTGCTCCTACATGTCAGGTTTTGGTCTCAGGCCTGGTGCCACCCTCCTTTTACAAGAATTGGTTTCCAGGGGCCTGAAACTGCCCACAGTCTTTTGGGGCCTGGTGCTGACTCCTCCTACTGTGTTTGGTCTCTGGGGACCTGAGGCACCCTCCTCCCAGGTCCCTGTGTGTCAGGATTAAGCCATGGAACCCATCACTGCCCCTGCCTGGCCCTGTACATTAGGATTGGGTGCCCAATCCAGCATGAAGGGCCCAAGGCTCCCCATGAATCTGGAAATTTGGCAGTGGGGGAGCAATGCTACCACTCTCCTGCAGCCAAATTTCTGGACTTGTGGGGAGCCCTGCGGGCCAGATGACACAGGGCTGTGACCCTGCTGGGCCTGGGAAGTCAAAAAACTGTAGACACATTTTACTACAATTTCTTAACTAGTGTTCATAATTGTCATGATATGGCCTCCCCAGGGATGACTGTGATGTCCCTAGGACGTGCCAGCTCCACCCTATGGGCACCTATTAATTTTTCCTGCTACGTCTTGCTGGTATAAATGATGAATCGGGAGGCTGCCCTTGAGTTACTGTTTGGTCACAGTCCTGACAGACTCCTCTAAACCCTGTGCTTGTTGGACCCTTTATTGGGTACCACACTCAGGAGGTGCCTTATGATACCCCCAAGCCTTATGGGCTAGATGCGTGGCTTCAAAAACCTCCCCTTTACCACGCCCTATTCCTCGCAGGTGGCAATTAAATGTTGTCCCTTTTTATGACGCCTCCATCTAGCTCGGCCTCTTGTTGCTGCGCCCTCTGTGGCACTGGGCCCTCCACACTGTAGTGTGCTCCAGTGAGGCCTCCTCCTCCTCAACAGCCTCAGTCTGGTCCACCAGTTTAAATAACAACAGAAGACAAAAGGGCCAGAGCTACAACACAACAACAACACAGGGTCCACACTCTATCCCTTTTAAGAAGGCAAGCTTCTCTCTCAGTTTAATGGGCCTCCTCCCCACCAGCATTTATAAGCTCCCATAGCCCCCTAATCTACCAGCATCAGAACAAGCAGTCAAGTAGCTTCGTCTGTGAGAGCTCCTTCCCCCTTGGCTGCTGCCAGAGAACTAACTCTATAGTCCTATCTCTGGGGTTTATGTGCTCAGGGCCCTGCCTCCTTCCAGTCAGCTGACCAGGTGCAGGTGCAGGCTAATTCCCTCATTAGCCTGCTGCCATGGCAACCTGCACCTGTGAGGTTTCTGCCTGGATCCTAGGGCCCTCTCTCTAGGCACCTTCTGACTTTAAAGGAGCAGGCACACCTTAGTGTTCTGTGACAATAATCTATAAAATGGAGATGAAAGTTTGCCTTGTGGGGTGATTGTGGAGATAATTTTATGAGTACTTGTGAAGCATTTGGATATTAGTGTTGAGCACCTTTTAGAAAATCCTGAAGAAATTAATAACTGTGTATTCAGAAGGGTGTGCTGTAAGCTACAGCCATTCACTGGACGATGAGAGAAAAAAAAAAATCAAATAGCTACCTGTTCTGTGAATGCACTTCACTGAGTACCTGAATAAAAGTAAGGGTCCTGTGCAGGGGGAAAAATATGTGATCATACAATTAGACTTTCAAATTGCATTTGCACAGTGTAGCTGAATTAAGTTGTACAGGCAATTCCTATTCTGGTGTTAATCTTTTGAATTCATAATCTTGCAGTCGTCTAGTTTTTTTAATGTAATGTCTTACAGGAACTTGTAATCCACAGGAAGGCTTGCATATAGCTTATTTATGACTGTTTTGTAGACTTTTCTGCTGTGTTTTTTCCAAGGTCTGATTGTCAATCTGGAAACTTTGAGGTGTTGATTACTCATAACACCTATAGTCAGTTTTAGTATTGAGTTCTTAATGCTTAAGAACTAATTTTTTAGTTAAGTAATTTCCTTTTCACACAATTTTCTCAACTATTCTAGGTATTTCTAGAGTATCCATGTTAAATGAAAATTTGATTTTAAAAGTGCTGCCAACAGAATAAAATATTGTGCCTCTTTTCCCCACTCCTTTTTCATTGTTTTTTTGGAAGCTTTGATTGCTTGGCTTACTGTTGCATATGCAGTAGAGATTTTCCTGTCTTTGTTTATAGCTGGAAGCATATACATTGAAAATATATGGATTTTGCAGCACATTCTGAAACTAAAGCTTTTACGCAGTTGAGTCTTCTTCGGTTACATAGTTCATGGCTTATTTCCAGCTCTCTCAGGCTTTGTCCAGGTTCATTAGCTGCACTGTGCCAGGAGAATGCATGCACTTCTACAGAGTTACTGATATTCTAACATTATAAAAGCCTAAGTCCATCTGTCCATCCGTAACGCTTTATTTGCACTCTGATTGGCTGACAGAAACAGCCAATCAGAGTGCTCCAAGCATGGGAGAGCATCGCCATGATTCTGAAGCCATGCCGAGGACTAGACAGGGGATGGAGGCATTCTTGACGGGCAGTTGGCTAGTGTGTGTGTGTGTGTGTGTGTGTGTGTGTGTGTTTATATTTCACCTCTTAAACAACTCCACCCCTTTACACTAGGGCCTGGGGTCTTCCACCCCTTAGGGCTCAGCCGCTACTCCCTGAATTTACCTGGCCCCACAACTCCACCCTGCAACTCTCAGGGCCTGATCAGAGCCCCTTGGGCTCAGATGCTGCTCCTTCAGTGTGCCTGGCTCCCCACTCCAAGGTCCAACACCCCATAGGACTCAGGCACTTCTCAATAAGCTTCCCTGCCCCGCCCCCCCCCCCCCCCCCCGGATAACCCACTTGAAGGTGGGAGCAAGGGTTTAGGTGCTCCAACACACCTTTCACTGGGGAGGTAAGTGGCCTGGCATTTCTTGGAGGCTGTCCCGTCAGAAAAAGCCCCACCAGGCCACCCATCCTCGGCAGGGTGCAGTTTTAGGTCATGCCCAGGACCAGTGTGGCCTTCTCCTTCCTCATAGCCTCACCCTTACCTCCCAGTTATTCCTGGAACGGGAGCTCTGCCAGACAATGTTACTCCCAGGCAGCTGATCTCGAAACGCTCTGCTCTTATAACAGAGCTCTCCCAAAATGGCTGCTTTCCAAAATGGCAGCTCTCATTAGCCACCTGGCAGCTACCTGCTCTAGCCCTTAAAGTGACAGACATCCTAAGGCAGGGGTGGGCAAAATGTGGCTTGCGGGCTGGATGAGGCCTGCCAGGCCATTCTATCCGGCCAACGAGGCCTCTAAGAAATTTAGAAAATTAATATTTATCTGCCCCAGATATGATGGCTTGTCAAAACTCAGTAAGTGGTCCCCCACCCAAAATAATTGCCTGTCCCTGCCCCTGCCCTAAGGGGTGTTCTTTCACATAGAGCATTGCTTCCCTCCTGTTCCAAATCCATCATTACTTTCAGTATTTTAAAAGTGGTGGCCATTTATCCAGCATCAACATTTTAAGTTTAATCTGTTTATCTCTGAACTCTTTTTTTTATACCAAATGCAAAAAACCCATGTAGAGATTAAGTATAGTCAAAGTTACAGAAATAAGAATGAATAAGTGTCATTACTGGATAAGTGAATGAGCACCATGGTTATTAAAAACTAGAATAGCAAGAGGAAGCCAGAAATTGTATATAAATCCTATTACAATAGTCTAAGCAGCAAAGAGCATGGTGAGATGTGAAGGGACCTCAAGATTAAAAAAAAAAACCAAAAAAACAACAATGGTAGAGATGAGTCCATAAAATTGGATGGTTGGATTGATACCAGCATAACGACTTCCCGTTGGAGGAAAGGTCAGTGAAGTCCCTTGCTAACAATTTAGGATTGAATAAAGCAAAGTTTGCCTTAGGGAAAAACAGTGACAAGTACTGTACTTCTAAAACTTTTCTGAAAAGAACCTGTTCTGCCTTCAAGATGTTTAAGTGACAACTCTGTGGTTTTTAGGTATTTTAGCTACTAAAAATAATTTTCTTCTACTCTGCAGAACAGCCAAAAACACAGACATCTGCCTTCCTTGTGAATCTCTCTCTTAGTCTGGAAAAGTCCTTAGATGAGTAAATCTGGGTTACTGTACATGCTCAGAAGTGATCCAGAAAGGTCTAGCCATCCACATCGACTTAAGTTCTATTACATTCTCATTCCATTTGTGAAGTGCATAAACTGTGAATCCCCAATTCTTTTAATAGAGAACCATACGGAGGAACTTTTTGATACTTAGCATATTGGAAAAACGGGCTACAGAATTGGGTTTCATCTTGCATGTCTCTCACTTTGGCCCAGTGGCTTGTATTTCTTTCTATACAAAGAGCCTACTTCAGCAGAAGGCAGAGGACAACCACAGTCTAACCAAAGGGTGTTTGAACCTGACCCGCTGCCCCAGTCTGAGTCACAGCACTGTCATCTGGCCTGTGGGGCTCCCCACGAGTCCTGGGGGCAGGAGGGAGTGGTGCTGGGCCCTCAGGGCCCAATCCCACCTGGAGGGTGCAGTGCCAGGCCTCCAGGGCCCAATCCTGGTATATGGGGCAGGGAGGGGATGGTGCCAGGCCCCAGGGACTGATCCAGCCTGCAGACTGGTCCCGTGTGACTCATCTGGCCCATGGGCCCCAAAAGATTGAGCACCACTCATCTGACCCATACCGTGGTGGTTAGGACACTTTTCTGGCAAGTGGGAGTTATAGTTTTAAGTCCCATCTGGCTGAGGAAGGCCTAAGATCCACGTCTCCCATTTCCTGGGAGCCATGTGGCTATTGGGTACCTGCCCAGGAAATGCCCAGGTGGGTAGGCTGTCATTCTCTTCTGTCACTGCTCCTGTCAGTTAGATGCACCAGTTAAAGTAGCTAAGATAGATATCCATCCCTTTGAGGTGGATTTCAACAGGACTTCTCCCTTGGGATGTAGCTGGATCTTGACATGACAGAAGCACATAGCGTATTGCCCCACTGAGAGAATGGAAGAGGAGGTAAGTGCCTTTTTGGGCAGAATAAGAATATTTTGTGGAAGTGCATAAGGTTTCCCATTTTCAGAAGGGGAGAATGTAAGATGATTCAGCTTCTTCGGGTTGCACTTGTCAGCCCTTTCCCTTCATGGAATAAGGTTATGTTCCTGAGTAAAGGTGTCTATTTTTGTGGCTAGTGTCAACTAGATGGCTTAGACTTGGCATAGGATCTGTTTCCCTGTTTTTGTCCTGGTATCCATCCTACACATTAACTAATCACTAAACATATATGAGAGTAAAGGGTAACTGAAAAACAAGGAAATCAAAAAATAGAACTGACTGAAATACAGGGTTGATCATATTTGTGAAATATTGTTAATTCAGAATAACAAAGGACCCAGGATTAAGCTCTGAGAAATAAGCATTCTTAAGTACATTATCAACTTTATGATATCTGAAAGGATTGTGACTATATAGGAAATGGATCATTGGAGAATGGAACGCTGCAGTCCAAAGACTGGAAGAATTCATTGAACAAACTGGTGTACAAATCATTGTCACCTTAGTTTCAAAGTTGCAGCATTGCGTTCTTAGGATTTTTCCTTATATTTAGAGTTAAGACTTTGGAGGAGGGAGAAACTTTAAAAAAGACATTTTAGAAGAGAGCCCAGTCCCTCTCTAATTGAATGGAACCAAAGAAGGCAGCTAGCTGATTTTGAGTTAAGGATTTAATTTTGCTCTGAGAAGATACACTGTATAGGGCTTATTTTGAAGTAGTTTTTCCAGCCAACTTGTATGTGTAGACAAAGTTAAAAATACTCCCTCTTGTACCTTGTCTGGGTTTGTTGCTGGGCAAAGGTACAAGTGACCAAAGCAAAACCTATTTAGTAGTAAACAAAATTGTACTCTAACCCAGGGGTAGGCAACCCCTGGCACAGCTGCCAGAGTGTGGTACATGAAGGCATTTTGCTTGGCATGTGTGTCTTGGCACGGACGGTGGGGAAGGGGCTGGGGTTGCACTGCCACAACAAAGATCAGACATCTGGTGGCTCCCCTACCGTCCTCCCCTGACATGCCAACATCTTACAAGTTGATGTTGTGGGTATTTTTGGCACTGGCCAAAAAAGTTGCTGATCCCTGCTCTAACCCTCCTCAGTTTACTCTAGAAAACTACGTAACATATTACTATACTGCACTAGCAGCTCTGCTGTGAAGTTGAGAATTGGCTAGTATTTTTAAAAGAAAGTTACTCTGAGTTATCTAAAATCATGTGCTTACTTGAATTGTCTCAACACTTCTGGTACCTGTAATAGGATAGGGCTAGTAGTCCAAATTTGGGTTCATTTGAGCAAGGAATTTCAATTGGAGCAAGGCTTTCCTTCTCCCAACCAAATAATTTGGGGTTTTTTTTAGTTTTTTTGCAAGCACCTGAGGTTCATGTTCCACAAGTATCTTTATCACTTGAGTTTTCCAGTGCACAGCAACCTTTGATTGACTAAATCAGGGGTGCTAATCATGTTCTTTGGGACTTTTGAAGGGGTCAGGAATTTGAGGGTGACAGTTGCACTATAGCATACAGTGTTATAGATGCTACCACAAGGATGCTCTAACTCTGGCTTGCAGGTCTGCTCTGGTCCTTGGAACTGTCATCCAACCCATCAGGCTCCCAATGGGTCTGAAAATTGGGTGGCAGGGGAGTGGAGGAAGCAATAACTGACTCTCCATGCAGTGAAATTTCTGGATCCATAGGGAGCCTGATGGGCCAGATAGCGTTGACCTGCAATGCTAAATTGGGTGTGCAGTGCTGGATCCTGGTGCATGGGGCCGGGCCCAATTGCTTGCAGGGCAGGGCCCAACTCTGTGTACCAAACCCAGTCCACAGACTGGTCCCATGTTGCTCATCTAGTCTATGGGCTCAAAAGTTGAGTACCATTTGTTCTTCAAGTCTTTAGCTATGCTAACAGAGGGCTTCTATGCAGTTGTCACAGAAGCTGGCTGGCCATAACATGTGCTATTCTCATTTAACTTGACCGTGCCAGGCACAATAACTCACAGCCAGGATAAATGGATTAAATAATTAATTTTAACAGTGATTTAAATAATTTGACAGGAAACCTTGATTTGAGGGGGGGACCCCAACATACTAGTCTTTGTTATTTTAGTACTTTATTTTCCAAAAGCAAAGTTAATGCTAACTAGCAATCATTAACACATGCCTATTTGTAAATAAAAATATCTTTTAAATATAATTTGGTATTTTTGCTGATCAGGAGGGTATGTAATTTACACATTTATTTAAGCAGTTATACGGTTTTATTTTTTTCATTTTTATTGTGTTAGAATATGATGAATGATGCATTTCTTTTTTTAAGTGATTAATATTTTACCTGTGATTTATATCAAACTGTAGAGATTGGGATTCAAATAAATGTGCTTGAAAACAGCATTTACATTTTCTTAAATAAAGTTATCACAAATGTGCTGAATACACAAGAAAATGTATCAAGAAAGCTACTATGTAAAACTGACTTAAAAAAAAGTATTGTTTGTAATTAGTAAGTTCAACTTGTATCTGGTTAGTATGTCTTTCAAGATTTTAGAACTAGAAGATTTCATCCTCTCACATGTAGTTTCTTCCTCTGATATATGAGTAAAAGTCCAGGGTTTTTCTGCTTATTCAACTTTCAGTTTCTCTGCTTTGAATGAACTAATTGTTGAACAGAACTAGTCGAATAACCTGGGAAAAAAAATGTTCTTTCTGCACCTGCTACTGATGTCAAAAAATGGTTTCTCATGTAAACACAGCATGGTGCTCCAGATGCTTAGCCAATTACTTCTATCAGTTCATTAAAACTTCAGCAGCAAATGCTTACTGTTTAATATTTAATTTAAAGGTTTAATAGAGTGTAGTAAGTTTCAGCCTTTGGAGTTTTTTGTAAAATCAGATATATCATTTTTTTTAAATGTCTATATACTTATTTAAATACATTCTCTGCTTTATTCATCCTGGTTTAAGCACTACCCTTGGTGTTGGTATTACAGATGTTTCTGCATTCTGCAGGAATTTGTCTTGGAAATATTTCTCAGAGAGTAAATTTTCTGACTTGAGTAATTCTTAGAGCACTTAAAAATACTCAGATGCAGTCTCTTCTTAAATTTAAAAAGAAAATCAGGCATGTTCCTCTTATAGAAAAGAGGGGACATGATATCAGTCTTCAGATATTTGAAAGACAGTCATAAAGAAAAGTACTTTCCCTTGTGCTGCAGAGAGCAGGATATGGACAAATAGCTTGAAGTTGCCGTAAAGTAGGTTTTGGGTGTTAGAATAGTGTGGCAGTGAAACAGACTGCCTAGGTGTATCCATCATTGGTAGGGTCCTACTCAAATTGTGATTTCAGATTTTGCAGAAATCACAAAATTGGGCGATATCCATGAAATCTGTTGGGGGCGGGAACCTTATTAAAAATAAAATACTGGCTCCCCAGTGGGACCCAGGAATCCTGCTGTCCACACAGCCTGGCATGAAGGTGAGCAAGCAAGATGCCTGCAAGATCTCAGCTAATAGGCTGAGAGGGCCCAGTGGCGAGGGTGGGACTGCACGACAGACAGCCCTGTCCACCAATCAGTGGTGAGGGGCAGAGCCACTAGGGCCTCTTGGCCAGTTGGAGGCATGAGGGGCCCAGCACAATAAACCCACAAAAGTGGCAGCTGGCTCTGTGAATTGGCTGACTGTGTCCTTGAGTTGGGTAGATTTTTAATCATTGGAGCTATTCAGGAAGAAGTTAGACAACTGCTTGTCAGGGAAGATGTAGGTTCAACTGTGCTTATGCTTTATTGTGGGTATTTCCCATGCTTCTAGGCTTTTCTTGGTTGCTACATGGGGTTGGAAGCGATTTATTTTCTTTCCTCCTGTTGCTGCAGGCATCAGGGGATCTTTATTTTATTTTTTTTATTTGCCACAGAAGCATTGGGTGCTAGCTGCAGCCAGGTTGGAGATTTTGACGGGTGCAGCAATGTTCCTGTTGAGATGAAAACCTGGAGGTTAATTAAATAGAAGGAAGATGAAAGATTCTGGGAAGCTTTTTGTGACTGAGGTGATCAAAGAAAAAGAAATTGCTGGATCGTTTGGACAAAGTTCCTGATCTGTGCTCTCCCATCACCAAGCAAGAAAGGCTTGTGAATTTCCACATACCTATATATTTTTAAAGCAGAATTAGGGAATATGGGATGGGATGCAGAATAGTTAGAGGAAATGTGTGTTTTGGTGATGAGGCAGTACAGAAGGTGTTTGATGTTGAGAGAGAAGATTTCAAGGTTGAGGCCTGTTCCCCTTCACAAGTTGACCTCCCTCTGCAGAACTATGCTCTGACATGGCAGCTGAGGGGCCAGCATAGCCCTAGAAAAAATATTTTTCAGTGGAAGGGATAGTTCAGACATCTGGGCTAGGGACACATTAAAAAAGCCCAAGCCCGAATTGGTTCAGTCTTTGCAGGTTAGCCTACCCTGCAAAGATTGAACCAATTTGCAAGTAGATAGACATTCACTTTTCAGTCTGGAAATGCAGCCACATGCCTGTAGTGGCTCAGGCCAGAAGACTGGGGGCACTAGAGCAGCCCTCCCTTCCCTTCTGCAGGGAAGCTGAGCCGGGGCAGGAGACATGACCAAGCCTGGACAGGCCTGAGTAAGACTGAGGAGGGGTTTAAACCCTCACCTTGGCTTGCAGGGTTCAGAGGGTGGGGGAAGAGGGTGTATGGCCAGACAGGGGCATGGCCAGACCTCTGTGGCAGAGGAGGAGGGGCAGGAGGAGAGTTCTGCCCACCGCAGTAGTTCTCTGAAAGCTGAGAGCAATCTGGGCAAACAGCTCTGCTGCCTGGCCCTGGAAAGAGACTCGCCCCACTCCCCCTCCTCTTCCCTGCCACCACAAGGCGGGCAGGGGGGCTCTGTGCAGTGCTTCCTGGCCCCAGAAGGGCATTCTTTCCCCTCCTCCCACCCCGCACTGCTGCAGGGCGGGGAGCTCTACGGTTCTGCCCAGCCTGGCCCAACCTGTGCATGGGGAGCGGCTGTCACTGAGCCACAGCCACTGGAAGGGGCCCTGCCCCCACAACCCGAGAGGGCCCTGCTCAGTCCTGGCTGAGGCAGCTGCATGGTGGGGCCAGCGGAGTCAGGGCTGTGGGGGTGGGACCCTTCCCAGCAGCTGTGGCTGAGTGACAGGAAAGCTGAGACCTGTCAGTGAGAGTAGCCTGGCCCAGTGCGCACAGGCGGCAGCTGACTGGGCAGTGAACTACCTGGGTTGGGTGCTGCTGTTGCTGACAGGGCTCAACTTCCCTGTCACTGAGTCGCAGCCTCTGGGAAGGTCCCCGCCTCTGCAGCCTGCCCCAAGCCAGCCCCACTATGAGGCTGCCTCAGCCAAGGCTGAGCAGGGTGGGCCCAGGCTGCGGGGGTGGGGCCCTATCCAGCAGCTCAGTGACACCTGCTCCCTGCGCCTAGGCTGTGCCAGGCTGGTCAGTGCCGCACAGACCCACCTCCCTGTGCCATGGTGGCTGGGGGGAGGAGAAGGTGGAAGGGGCCCCCCTCTGGGGCCGGGACAAAGTCCCACTCCCTGCCTGGCAATTAGGGGGGGTGGGAATGGGCTGCTCTGCCGCAGCTGAGGTCCCTTGGTGGAAGTGGGGCAGAATTAACCCTCTCCCTGAACCCTTAGCCTTAACAGGGCCGTGCTGGGGTGGCTGCGGTCCCTGCCAGTGGGACAGAGAAGGGATGGGGGGAAGAAACCCCCTCTGTGCTTGCAGTCTCTGGGGCACCCTGACAGGCTGCTGCTTCTTCCCCTCCCCCTCCTCTCACTGCTCTCGGGCCAGGGGCATGACCAGCTGCTGTCCCAGCATGGTCCCATTAAGGTAAAGCGGGGGCTGTCCCTTGTCCCTTCTGCCCCTGGGGATCACAGCTGGGTTCTACAAGCCCCAGCCACCGCCTCTGCCACTCAACTACTGTGGGGGAGGGGAGGGGAGCAGGAAGGAGGGAAGAATTAACCCCATCCCTGCCCACTTTGCTTTAACAAGGCCATTCTGGGATGTGTCTGGCCATGTCTCTGCCCTTGTTCTGGCTAGAGAGCAGAGAGCACAGCCTAGCCCAGGGCTGCAGAGCATGCTGGGATGCTAGAGGACTCTGGTTTAAACCAGGAAGGGGTCTGGGATAGAAGTTGCATAAACCAGTTTGACCCAAATCAGTTAACTCTGATGCTACAGTCAACCAAGTTTCTCTTAAATTAGTCTCGGCCATTTTGAAACTGGTTTATGTGCACTGAACTTATGTTCTGTTACAGGTTTAAACCAATTTCTGATCACTTAAACCAGTTTATTTGTAACTTCTGTCCCTAGCCCAGTTGTTTTTAACACAGCTTGACTAGACCTGCGCAAAAAACTTCGAAGTTTTTATTTTTCTACAATTCTTCAACACATACATGTGCTTTTGCTGTCTGGGAGCTTAGAAATGCTGATAGCAAATTCACTTGTGGATGGATATTCTCCTCTCCAGTGACGTGTTAGAGAGCGTAAGCATCCGTGACCTCTACTGAAAGTGCTCCCCTTCAGTTTCTTCCCATAGCTGTTGTACCAGGCCAAGTGCAGGCCATCTCTTTCTTTCCACTGCTTCTTAATCATGGAAGCAACCTGGAAATCCCCATCTTCTCTGTGCTTCATTCAGCAGAGGGGAACAGACTCTAGCTTAACTCTCCCCTTGATGCTGAAGCTTCTGTGGGAAAAAGAGGGGATTTGAGCAGTTGAGTAGAGTGTAAAGAGGAAAGAAGGTGGTGAGAGCTGTGCAGTACTGAAGTAGAACAGACTTCAGTGGTGTTCCCCCAACCCTCCTACAGCAGACCACACATTTGTCTTCCGTTCAGAACATGCCCAAGTTCTTAGATTGGGATGTAGAGCAAAGACTGAGCATGTTAACTGCACGGTGTAGGCACTTTAGATATATCAAGGAGCTGAAAACATGCATGTTCAATGCTTATGCAACACAGAGTACTGGCGCTGTAGTTGAGAATTGACACTAGGCAGAATCAGAGCATGAATCAAGAACACAGTACTGAGAACTGGCATTCTTGGTGCTTGGCATAGGCCCAAAAGCTCTTGAAACTTTGGTAGGGTGGGCTGACTTGAGAACACCCACTACGCTGAATGGAATACTTTACCCCTGAGTTATTTCAGGCAGTGTTTCTCTCCTGCAGTTTCTCATTCAGCTGAGAACAGCTTATTGAGATGTTTGTACTGCTTTACATTTCCATGACCTCCTGTCTGCAAATGGCAAAAAAACAATGGTGGAGCATATAGAGCTACTCCTTGCTTAATGTCGTAGTTACGTTCTTGAGCAATGCGACTTTAAGCGAAACAATGTTAAGTGAATCCAGTTGCATTACAGTAGTTACCTACTAGCAGGCGGCAGCCAATGTTATAACCGAACATTGCGCAGTTTTAAATGAGTATGATCTAATAGATCAGCGATGAAATAATGAAACAACCTTAACTGGGACAATGTTAAATGAGGAGTACCTGTATTTGGGAATATGTTTGTGACAGCAAAGGTAAAAAAAGTGGTGAGGGCAGAGGGCAAGAAAATGGTGCATAACAATGGTACGGCAAAATGAAAGAAACAGTAAGGTTAGGCTGTGATGTGTGTTTGTGCTGAGAAATTTTGGAAATGTATACAATGACAAGTAAATGCAGTTACGGTTCTGTAGTAATGCTTTGTATTATCTAAGATGGATAGTTCCTGATTATAAACTTCTATAAACTATGTGTACCGTGAAATACAAAATATGTACTACCACTTATATAACTTTACTTTTATCTCTGTTGATGCATTTCTTTCCCCCCACTCCCACCCAGTCAGTCAGTAACCCTTGTGAATGGTTTGGTAGGAGTGGAATTTATGAAGGTAAAATATGAATTTTCCATCTTGTGATGTCTTCAAATCAAAACTGTGAGTTACCTTACTGAAAGACTTTTTAGTCAATCACAAATTATTAGGCTTAATACAAGAGTAATTGGTTGAAATTCTTTGGCTTGTGTTCTACCGTAGGCCATACTAAGGCCATGTACAAAGATTCCATTTGTACCAGGAGAAAAGCCTTTCTCTAGTACAAAATTGAGAGAATAGACATGTGAAAGGGTTCTTTTGCAGCAGAAAAATGGCTCCTCAACAAGAAGTAAGATCTGTTATCTACAAGGAAGATCATTTTCCTCCTGATCTAATTTGGGGCCTGCATGCTTCTCTTGGGAGAGAGACACCCAGTATCCCACAGTTTTCTACTCTTTCTTCTTCCCTCTCCAAGGACTGTACACGAAGCCATTAAAAGCTTGGGGGGCTACCTATTGACAGTCTGTCCACTTCCCAGACAAAGAAGAGGATAGGTTAAGTTATGGGCTTTCCCAAGGGCAGGGATGGTTCAGGGAGCAGCTGTCTCTTGTCCCCTGACTGGAGATCTCACCTGTGTAGTGCTCTAGTCAGGGGCTGGAATGTGTGCGCGCTCCAGCTCCCAGCCGAATTTTCTGCCCATAAGAATTTTTCTGGTAGAAATGTCTGTCTTACCAGTAGAAATGGATGTCTGCATGTGGTGTAGATGATCTATCTAATGATCCCTTCTGGCCTGAATTTTAAATGTGCAGTGTTTAGGTATGGATAAGGATCAAAGAAATGTGCCATTTTTGTTTTGTGTCTCAATTCAATATCAACGTTTGTCTGCAGTTACTCTTGCAGAGCTTGGTATGTTTAGATATAGCTATATTGAGCAGCTTGGCAGAGCCATGACTGATGAAGAGAGATGTGTATTTTGACAGATTAAATACTCCTTATTTCAGTGCTAAATTTAGTTAGTTGTGTCAATAGGGATGTACAAGAGGTTTAATCTCTCCCCAGTAATTGTCAGTTTGATAGGCTCTGCGGTTCAGTGTAGGCCAGGGGTATGTATCTCCTATCTTTTATGCCTGACATATAAACCCTAAGTTTGCCTTAGCAAAGAGAAGGTTTCCACTCTCACCCCACCACCCAAAGATGTGTGTGCTGTTCTTAAAAAGTTCCATAGCATTGGGTCCTGTTGGGGATTTGCTGAAAGTTCAGAGTTAAATTTGCATGGTAGAGATTGAATGTTTAACTTTGTATTCCTTGGTTTTTAGAGATTCAAGGTTAGCCATTCTCCATATTTTGAAAGGATAGGAGACACTAATTGGTAAACCTAATGTTGTGTAACACTTACTCATGTGAAAATATTCTAATGTGTATACTTTGCATCTATGTAGGTATAAACATGTTGCGTTCATATTATGCCTATTGTTATATGCAGAGCTAGATACCATGAGCCTGCAGCTAAAGGTCTGTCTGATAAAAGACTTGGAAATGTAAATATAAATTATAGGTTTAATTTTTACTAAGCAGTTTCTAGTAGGCTTCCTTGCAAAGGTGAGATTGAAAAATGACTGAAAATAAACATTAATGTGTCCTTTAAATTACCAGTAAAATCACCTGGCAAAGCTACTCTGCAACCTTTAAGGAAATTTGGACTCCAGTTTTTCTTTTTATGGTGCTCTGGGCACAAGTAGTTTCCCTTCAGGATTAGTGTGGGCCCCTAGAGGACTGTCTTAATTGAGGAAGCAAACCCAGAGAGGATTTGACAAGATGAAGGGATTTTCCAAAGGTTTGGTGCCTCTGGATTTGTGGTAGTATCAATTTTTATGATATGCTGGTTTCTTAAAGAAAGATGATCTAGAGAGAATGATGAGGAAAATCAGAATATGATTGTAGCCACTCATCCATTGAATTAGGTGCAAGTGTAAACCATTATATGTGGGGACACTTTTATAAAGGTAACATGTACAGTTCTCTGAAGATATATACCATATTTACCTGAATTCAAGATGACCTTGAATTTTAAGATGATTCAATTCTGTGCATGGAAAAATTATAAATTTGTTACAATTAATTTTCCATGTATAGAATCTAATTTTTGGAGGGCTATCTGTCATTCATTTCCCCCCTGCCCCCCCTTGCAGTGGGGCAGGTAGTGGGGGGGCAGGTCATATGGGGAGGTCAAGTAGCTTGTTCCCTGCTTGTGCATGCCCCCTGCCTCTCTCCCACCAAAGCCTTGGACCTTGCCCCAGCCTCTGTTTCCTCCTTCTGCCCCTCTCCTCAAAATCGGCTTGCCCTTTCCCCCAGCCTCTGGTCCCCCTCCCTGCCCCCCAACACACGCTTACCAGGTTCTAGCCCTGTTCTAACCTGGGGCACTGAGCATGAGCCCAGCCCATGTAGCATCTGTGCGCTGCTGTGGGGCCAGGCTGGGGCTGTGCTCAGTGACTCAGGGTGCAGAGTGAATGGAGCCTGCCAGCATGGAGCAAAAGCAAGAGGGGAAGGGAGAATGGCAGGTGGGGAGGTGGAGGCTGCATTGCGGGGGTGGAGATTGGGGAAAGAGGTTGGCATGGGGAGATGGCTGATATAGTCAGCAGAGTGGGAGGGGTGGAGGGGATAGGCAGTTGTGTGGCTACAGACCCAACCCTGTGTAGGAGGGGCTGGATCTTGAGCCACATCAGCTGCCAGTCCCCTTGTATTCGATTCTAAGATGAGGTGCTTTTTTTTTTTTTTTTTTTTTTGCATGTTAAATTGTAGGGGAAACCTCATCTTGGAATCAAGTAAGTATGGTAGGCCTCATGCAGATCAGAACCAATCAGTGGGATCAGGCATAGGGTTTTATATTGGTGTACTTCAGCATCTGTGGACCCTCCCAGGCCTGTTCGGCAAGGCAAGTAGTTAAAATCACTGCACTGGGTTCTAGAAAAGAATGTCTTGAGTCAGGGAATTATTTTGCTACCTAATTCAGCTTGCTTGTAGACTGATTAGTTGTTCCTTTTGCCCTACTGTCCAGTAATTTAAACTGCAAAGATATGTAGTAGAACCCAGATTTTTCCAATCGGGATAGTTCATAACCTGTTTAATTTTCGGCAGGTTGTTGAATTAAGAATGAGCCACTCGGCTGATTGCTTCGGTGTTTACTTCAAGGGATGCTGCTTTTCCACTCAGCTGGAGCTCATCAGTGGTCCTGTACAGCTGATTGGAGAAGCAGCAACCTTTGAAATACATTTCTCAGCAAACAGCTAGGGTATGTCAATGGTCCTTTGCAGCTGTTTGCTGTGGCTCTGAATGTCCCTGGATACTTGACAAACCCTCATCTTGACAGTGAGGTTAGGAACTTATCCCAGCAAAATATCCATGGTTATGTGTATCCATAACCACAAGGAGGCTATCTTTTAGTGGCACCAAAGAATTTTGCTCACTATGTCCTTGTGTAAAGCCCAGCTATAGCATCCAGGTTAGAGTTCTGTAAACTACTCCCTCAGTGATTTTTGCCTAGGAGTTGCAGGCTGGACAGGTCATTTATGTCAAGATTTATGTCTAGGGATCTACTCAGATTGCAGTTTTTGCAGAAGCTACGCAAAACAACGGCTTCTGCGAACACCGTGAAAAATGGCGATTTCCGTGATTTTTGTGTGGAATCACCAGGAAAAAAAACTTACTAAAAATAAAATGCTGGCTCCGGCCTCACAGCTTGCCAGTAGTTGAAGGGAGGGGGAAGCTCCTGGCACAAAGGGGAGCAGCCAAGATAGCAGCCGCCCCTTCATCCCTCTGTCTCTGACTGGCTGAGAGGGCTGCATTTTGCGCAGCCCATCCCTCTCTGCTAATCAGTGGTGAGGGGCGGGGTCAGATGAAGGACAGTCATCTTTGCCAATCAGCAACAAGGGGCAGGGCCACCAGGGCCCCTTAGCCAATCAGCAGCCGGGGAGGGGTGCTCACTGAAAAGACTGAGAAAATGGCATTCAGCATTCATTCTTTAAAGTGAATTGGGGGTAACATTAGATCATTCAGAGGCTTCCATATGAAATAAAATATTATGTTTTAATACTGGTATAATGTAAATGGAATTGAATTATGTAAGTTGAATAGAAGCTATTGCCTGCTGAATCAAGATGAGTTGATCACCACACAGTATAGGGGAAGAAGGAATAGTGAAATGAGTTGGATCATATATAGTTCTTAACCTAAATATCTATTTATATCTGTTGTTAGTATTGTAATATGTCCAGAAATCTTGTATGATACCTATACATTCTTGAATCAGTCTGGACAGTCCAAAGTCCACTACTGAGGAAGTCCACCTGCAGCCTGTGTCTAGTTCTACAAATTCAGTAAGTTCTTCCTTAAATGTTTTCTTGGTTGCGCCTTTGGAATGGTTCTCCTCTTGGTACTCTCATCAACATCCCAGCCGAGAATGACCTTGGTCTGGCATATTTAGGCTCCAGTCCTTTCCTAACACTAGAAGACTGGGTAGAAGACTGCTTAGGTTTTCCCCCATGGGGCAGTTCATTATGTCAGATTTTGCTTCTCACTGTTCCTTCAGTGTATGTCATTGAGATAAAACAAAAATAATCCATCAGTAGGGTTTTTGTTTGTTTGTTTTTTAACATCCTGGTTTGTGTTGAATAGTGAAGTCATGGTGGTGAAAGTGCTAGGGATCACCTGGTTATCCTGGAATTTTGAATCTTTGTTTTCTGTCTTAGACCTTTTTGGACAATGAGTCTTCCATGCAAGTAGTGTATTAATAGCTTTCAACTGGCCATTTTATGATCATAAATTCCTTTTTGATATGGAATATTCAGTTTCTTGTGGAAACAGCTTCTTGCTCATACATGTCACTAGGTGTTGTACCTGAGCCTTTTCTTGCAAAACCTGCTCACTGGTCAGCCCCAGACACTTGACTTGCACTACAAATTTAGCTGAACAGTTTGGCTCTCAAGTCTTGGATGTTCACATAACTTTTTCTTCCGTACCCAGAAGGCCTATTCACATTTGTCTCTTCAGATCTCTTATATTGTTATTGTGAGGGTGTTACATAAGGGTGTATGTATATACATTAATTTTTGTTTAGCTCTGT
Organism: Alligator mississippiensis; assembly: GCF_030867095.1. Lineage (NCBI taxonomy): Eukaryota > Metazoa > Chordata > Crocodylia > Alligatoridae > Alligator > Alligator mississippiensis. Next base: position 295,312,481 of record NC_081824.1, read on the forward strand.
TAGATAGTAAAGGGTTGTGTCTTCAGCAATCTTGTCTGAACATAAACCTCTGAACTTGGAGTTACATGCCAAACATACAAAAACATTTCTTCCTTTGTTTTCTAGATCCAAGTAAACAGCCCCATATTATACTTTGTTAGACCATCTCCATGCTGTCAGGAGGTTGTTCTTCACTGGGGTTTAAGTGTTTTGTCAAAGCTCTGCTCCTTCATCTTCCATGAATTCCGAGCTAACTAGCAGACCATCTGAGTGCACAATTCTCAGACATAGTTTATATATTACAAGCTTCTTTTAGCATAGCCATATTAGCTAAAAGTGTCAAAAGATAGCCTGTAGCTTTTAGATATGTTGGCAGAACCACTGGATTGGATGCAGCTCTACTGGTAGAAGAAAACTTTGTCTTGTACAGACATTGAGTTTCTACTGAGAGAATGGCTGTTATTCTGATCGAAACCAAAAGTATGCAGGCTTTTTCTCCTGGAGCAAAAATGGCCACTCCAGATAAAAATAACCTGACAACAACCAGGTAGAAATTGCTCCTGGGCAAGTTTATCTCAGGAGACTGAACAGGTCTACACTTTCCCCTAGCTTAACGCCTCCTGGGAATGAGGAAGAGTGGAGCTAGGGGGAAAGGTTTCTCTACCTTCCAGAGACTGGGATCACTCTGGTCTGGAAGTGGCATGGGGGGGATCTCAGGCCATCCCAGACTGGGGGGATGGGAGGGGGAAAGAGAGGAACAGCCATCAGTTGCTTTCTTCTTGCTTTTCACACCAGAGTTCCTGGTGTAAGAAGCAGGCAGAGACTTTGACTTGCTGCTCGCTCTGCTTGGCTACTGAAGCAGCATTGTTCCCTGCCTGCTAGGGGGGAAGGGGGTGCAATTTAGAGCCAGTGGTGGTGGGAGCCAGTCTCAGGGAGACTTTCCCCAAGCTCAGCTCCCAGCCCAGTCAGCTTCCCCTTGACCTTCTTACTGCTTACCTGACAACCACAAATGGCCAGGCAACACCCTAGTGTTGCAGAACTTTTTTCAAGTTTGTGTGTCTGTTAATCATCCTATTTGCCACAAACTAAGTGTTTTCCTCTAGTTGGACACAGAGACTAATATGTCTTTCTGTTGGTCTTATACTTAGGGCTCTGAGGAAACTAAGGAAAGACGTTGGATTGATTATACTGATAGCCTTGGCCTGGACAACCAGTCAGTTCTGGTATTTGGGTCTGATGGATCTCTACTTGCAGCCTATGATCATTTTGTCTGTTCTGCCCAGAATAGTTTTGCAGATCAGTAGTATGATTCTGAACACAGAACCAGAATCGTTTACATGTGGAAGCTTGGATGCTGGCTGGCTGACAGCTATAAAACATTATAGAGGCTCTGAACATTTTATTCTAGAAATTTTGATTGGGGAAAATCCCCCCCATTCCTCCCAATCTAGACTGACGTATAAAGTTAAATGGAAGAGTTTTTTTTTTTATTTAGGCATCTTGGCAGCATCTTGCACACCCATTTCTACAATACTAGGCTGTTTTTTAGCATTGTAGCACTATAACCTTTCTTTGTGCACTGTGGGCACGTCTACCCATGCATTTGATCTGGGATCAATTTACTTGCGAATAAACTCGCAAGTAAATGCTCCCAGGCAGGTGTCTACACATGTAGGGAAGCGGGAGCAGATTTGCTGCTAGTGGCAGCAAACTGCTTCTGCTTCCTGGGGCCCTGCAATGGGCCCCTGCTGCCACCTAGGGGGAGCTCTAGGCTCCCCCTAGGTGCTAGTCCAGGGGCTGGCAGGGAGCACGGGCCAGGAAACAGCTGTCTCCTGGCCTGGGCTGGGACATTACATCCTGTCCTCAGGGGGCTGCCTACTGCCTGGGTGGGGACAATGTCCCCTTGCCCTGTAAACAAATTAGTAAATTTTCTAGTAAACAAATTTACTAGCTGGACGCAGCTGTGTCGACTGTTGTAAAGGTGAAACTGGCATGGGAACCTTGAAACAGGGTGTCAGTTTATAAATGTTGTAAATGCCATTTGTCGTAAGTCAGTCATACATCAAGGACTGCCTGTATAAAACCTTTTCTTTTTAAAATCAATAAATTGATTCATCAACAGCTCTGGAGAGCTATTAAATTGTAATATCCATAATTGTAAAAACATAAACACAAGAGAGCAGAATTTGCTGCTGATGTTCTAGGGATTATTTTGTGCCAAGGCTGTCTTTCAAGTTGGGAACAAGTAGATGCAGCACAGGTTTCATTCATTCAGTCATTCATTCATGCATTTATTTTACAGGTTTACATTTGAGATATTTCTAAAAGTGTTTTCACTGTATTTTTTTAATATATCATGGGACCTAGTCTCCACCTCAGGGCTTGCTAGTACCTATGTTGGGTTATATATTACAAAATAGCTTAAAAAAATATAGGTAAAACAAAAAGTAGCAAGATTAATTAATATTAGGGGTGCACTGATAAAGATTTTTTTTGGCCGATACTGATGGCCAATTATTAACTAGCCATATCAGCCAATACTGATCTGATTGACGATATGCAGCCCAGCAACGTGGAGAGCAGCATCCAGCTGGTAAGTCTGTGGGGGTGGGAGGGCAGATCAAGGCCCCCAAGGTGAGGGAGGGAGTGGGGCTGGGGCAGGTGCTGCCTGGGTGGGGTGTGGAGCAGAGCCACCCCAAAATTTGCCAGAGCCCCTGCTCCCAGTGCCACCACCTGCCTGCCCTGAGCCCCAGCCCAGCCTCCACGCTGTGAGGAGGCTGACAGAATACCTGGCCCTGAGCCTGCAGCAGGCAGCCTGCCCTCGCCCCGCACACAAATGCTATACTGGCCAAAAAAGTCAATTACTGATAATGTCAATTTTCCTTTTATTGGTGCTGGTAGTCTTTGGACCAATATATCGGTGCACTTCTAGTTAATATAACTTTCTGTGCAATATCAAGTCAATTTTGGGGGCAGGGATTTTTTTGGTCTGTGTTTGTTGTATTACCGAGAAAGTCCTGTTCTGTCATTGATACTCCAAGTTGCTGTCTCAATACAAATAGGGGAAAAAATTGTCTATTTCATGCTTATTTTTGATACGTCTTAAAAATTATTAAAGGAAAAGATTGTAGTAATTTTCATTGGGATTTCTTTAACATACATCATTTAAATAAGAATTGTAATATTCTTAAGGCACTAAGAATATGTACTAACAGTGATTGACTATAGAAAAATTCTCATGAAAAATCTTTTTTTCCTAATTTTTATGTATTCCTAAACTTATGCCGTATATATGATTATATTTTCATTGCTTTATTGAACAGTTTACCTAAGGTTCCAAGTATTCCAGAATTCTGCAGCTATGGTATTTGTCTTTGAATATACTCTTTCCTACCAAATTGTGCTCCTGAATCTAAGCTTTTTGTTTTGATCCTGGTCTCAGAGATAACGTTAACATTCTGAACAGCTTACAAACAATGAAATGACCTCTGCAAGAATGCCTGACACAACTCTTAAGACTTAAGAGGTGTTAACTAATAAACTCCTTCATTTAACTCAGAGCTGTGTGGATTCTGTGATTTCATGGCTGTGGAGTTTGGTGTTTTTGTCAAGATCTTACCAGGCTCAGTATTTGGTCTACAGAATTTACCAAGTTTTTGGAACAAGCCACCTAATTTTTTTTTTTTTGTCTCTTGCCCTGCAGTTGCCTCTTGTAGCCCAGTTTTTTCCCCAGAGGGGGAGTTAATTGAGTTAGAGTGATTTGCTTCCTGTACTGTATGATAGAATGGGCAATGTGGGTCACTAAGTCGAAGTTAGTTAAATGAAGTCAATGGTGAGAGTTAGAAATGTGGACTTCAGAAAAGTACAGTAGCTGAGGCTCTCCAAGATGAGCTGCTAATGCTGAATGTAAGCTCTCCCTTTTTCTGGCATACTTAAGGACAAGGTGTTTGATTTAAGTGTCCTGGCCAGTATCACAAGAATAGGAACTTCTGAGCGAGTACGTGGTTGGAAATCGTAGTAAAAATTCTAATTTTTTAAAATAAGTACCAACACATTATACTTCTGTATTGTCAATTATGAGTCATAGATAAGAGTGTAGGAGGATGGGAGTTGTTAAGGGAAAGAGGTCTTTTCACTCTTCACTGTACGCTACCATAGATCATATCAGCAGAGACACTAGAGGTCTCATAAATTAAGCATGCAGGACATGGAGCTATTCCCTCATGCCCATGGAGCTCCTGGGAGGCCAGGGAATTTGCCAGCACAGCCTGGTGCGAAATTCAGGGCTACAGGGCCATGTTGGGCATGGCTGTCACTGGTTGGGTGGCATGTAAAGACTGTGCCAACAGAGTGCCCGTCACCCTACTGCTGCCAGGTCTGGCTCTGGCCTTCAGGGATCCCTGCAGTCCAGATCTGGCATGAGGGGTGTGGTGAGTTTGATATCCCTGATACAAGTGATGGCACCCCAGATCCCAGAAATGCCTTCAGTACCCCACAAGTCTCCTTAGAAATAAGAAATGGGGAACCCTGTTTTCATCTTCTTTCCTACTGATGCTGAACTAGTGGTAGTACTAAACTGGATATCATTATGGGCAGTCTGCTGCTTGATTAGCAACTAATTTATGGTTTGGAGGAAGCTAAAGTTGTATTGTAGAAATTTGTAGAAATAATTTAGTGAGGATTGAATAAACAAATGGTTTTCAAGAATTGAGATCTTGTCATTGTAGAGTGTATTCACTTTTTTGCCACAGCATGCACACAGGCTCTGAATTAACACCATATTTAAAATAGTCTCTAAGAATTGTAATTGTTTAAATGTTTTGGCAACTTAAAATTCTTATGTTTTTCCAAGGTGTTGTGTATCAGCAAAATTAAAAAATATACCCTTTAGGTATCTTTCTTGACATAGTTATAGTTTTTAAAATGTTACATTGTGCAAGTGTAGCCATAATAATACACAGTATGAGAGACTATTTTAGGACAAGCTTTCAGTATCATCTTGTTTAAATAAATGTCATCTTTTGTTGGTTTAGTGTTCACAATTGAAGACTTATTTGTTAGGGAATTTTAGAAGAAAAATATCCAGATAATTTCTTTTTTTCCTTTAAATATTTCCCGTGAGTTCAACATTACGGGACAGCCAGTAGAATTAGCATTTCCACAACTGGACCCCATTTTGCTAACCAACATATCCATTAAACCTGCTTTGAACTTGGTTGTAAAATCATTAGAACTCTCCAGTGCTCTTTTACAGAATTGTAGAAAATAAGTAGGGATGGGATGTTGAGAGCTTATTTAGCATTCTAATACGAGGTGGACAATGCTTTGATGTGGGTGGGGTATTGAGGGAGAGAGGCAGAGTGACCCACTTGAGTGGGCACTAGGACCTGGCCTCCTCCACCACTTTTTTCCCTGTGGTCCAGCTGCAGCTCAGGATGGGCAGAGCTTCCCTCTGCCAAAACCCCTGGTGCCTGACTGGTGTGGCACAGGGTGAGTTCTCTATCCTCTGTCGAGGCCCAGGCCACCTGACTCCAGGTGGCACAGGCAGAGCTCCCCCTGCCACCAAATGCCATTGAAGCCAAGGCTTCACGGGCTGGGCTGTAGGTTGCTGACCCATGTTCTAGCCTATTGCGCTATCTCAAGACAAGATTAACTCTACTTAAATATAGGGGTGCTTACTGGTGTTCATGCCACTTCAAATAAATCAGCTATAAAACCAGCAGATTTTTTCTTTGTTTCTGGTATAAATATGAAGCGAGAGTCTGGAAATCAAAGTTCTTTCCTGCTCATCATATCATAATGTGTGACCTCTGGCAAGCAAGGAACCATCAGCTCTCATCTAGTTTAATCTTAATTTTTTAGTTCACTACGCCACTCTCTGGAGCTGTGTAAGTAATTAATATTTTGGTTTGCTGGCCAAACTGACATCAGGGGAGGGGGCTCAGGTTGACTTGAAAATTTTTTCTCCAGTTTTTTTCAGAAAAAAAATATTTTGAATATTTTGGATTATTTTTCCCCTCCATGTTTTAGGTAAATGTAAGAAAAAATTGAAATTAAAATAATTTCAAAGAATACATTTTAAACGTTCTGTTCCAACACGTTGAAACAAAGTACCAGACCTTTTGAAAAAAAAATTTCCAGCAAAATTTGTACACAAATTTGTGAATAGCTTTGATTTGACCCAGTGCTGTATTTTTATCAGATAACCATTTGAAACATTTTTTCCCAGCCATAATTATACTTGTCTCTATCTTCCAGATTTTACTGTGACTGCAACATTTTCCCTAATTTTTAAAATATTCTTTGTCCTTTGCAGCTGTATAAAAACTCAAGGGATCAGGGAGAACGGAAAGTTAAGCAAACTTTCCAGAAGGTTCTATTCAATGCATAAAATAAAGTGAAGGACCAGAAAACTCTGTTTTCCTTCAGTCTTTGTTTAATTACAACAGATTTCAATGGTAGTTGTAACAGTAGGAGGTAAACAGTTTTTCAAACAAATTATTTTTAAGTTGATTATGTGCTTTCAATATACCTTTGTGCTGCACCTTTCCATATTATTCCCCACTTGCAGTTTCTTTACTTTTTTGAACTCTAAGGTTGTGTGCAAAGTATTAATTTATCCAGTGTTGTTTACTTTGTAGGCTAAGAGAAAGGATGTCAACTGATGCAAATATCATGGGCATGAATGCTATATTAAAATGTTATATTGTTTTCCTAGGAGGAGAGACTTCAGCATGCAAACCTTCATCTGTTCGGCTTGCACCGTCATTTTCATTCCATGCTGCTGGCCTTCAGATGGCTGGACAAATGTCCCATTCACATCAGCAGTACAGTGATCGTCGGCAGCAGAACATAAATGACCAACAGGTTTCTGCCTTAACTTATGCTGACCAGATTCAACAACCTCTAACCAACCAGGTTTGTATTATCAAGAAAGATGCTTTCTATGTTTGAATTGCACGCTTTTTCCTTAAATATTTTGAATGCATAACCCATGAGGCATTTTTGAAGAGTAGAAACAATGATCAGCAAGGTTAACACCTGATAAGCGATCTGATCTTTATCTGATCAACATTTGTTTTTGGTGGGGGGTTTTTTTTTTTAATTCAGAAAGTTTGCTGTATTCCGAGAACTCATAAAGAGCAAACTTTGAAAGGAAGAATTCTGTTTTGACTATTTTAATCACAGAAATAGAGTTAAAAGTAATGAGATAGGAATTTTTGTCTACCAAGGATGAGTCTGAGGACAGTCTTGCTACATGTACATTTAAGTTAAAATTTGATTGCTTTACATTTTTTTTTTAAGGAGAGATTGTTTGGAGAATTTTGTTAGTAATTTTGGATTGTAAAGTAGTTGTAGAATTTTTTGGTGCAAATATCCTAATTTAAGACACTAGAACAAACCTGGGCTATCACCAGAACTTTTACCAGTGGTCCTCTGCCCTGTCAGTATTGGGCATTTTTTGCAGATGGTGGTTCCCATCTTGGATAGGTGATGTGGGTATACTGCAGGAACATGAAGAGTAAAGGTGGTTGCCCCATGGCTGACAGGATCAGTTTGCCTCCCTTTGCTACCTTTAGAATGCTAACATTTCCCCACTTTTCCCTGAATAGCCTTCCTCTCAGATTCTCCTCTTATCTCACAGGAAAGCAGATTACTTTCTTTAGAAACTTGGCCCAGCAGCTACTCTGTGCATATATGTCTAAGAATTCTGGTTCTTAACCTTTTAAGGCAGAGCTGAAAAACACCATATAGGCTAAAGAAGTGGTCCAACTGAAGAGAAGGGAACAGTGTCACTTCTCCTTTGTCCCTATCATCTTGGATGCACTACACTACAGTTGTGAGAGTCTTTACTCACATATAATTTACTTTAAAAGTAAGTGAAGAGGGAATGAACTGCACAATAGGAAGGATAGAGACTGTGAGGATGCTCAGGATCAGTCCCCAAGAAATATACGATTCTTAGACTTAGGATAAGGTGCCAATAGAAAAAAAGGGTTGCTGAGATCTTTCAGAGGAATCTATAAGTGAATGCAGGCCTCTCAAGAGTGACATAGTGGGTGATCCTAACTGTCAGAGAATATGCTTTCCCTTTTGAAAAAGAATGAGTTTAAAGGCGTGTGGAGTTCACAACCTACCTCTAGAAGGAGCATTGTAGGGGGAAAATATTTATAAGTCATCATTTGATTGGATTTGGTGCTTTTTTATGTTCTCTAATGTTAAGAGAAGGATAGATGTCAAATGCCACCCTTTTGGGATCTACTGTACTTTTTATGATAGATATGACATACAGCATACAACTGCCTTAAAAACCCAGATGGTCTCTATAGCAGCAAAGAGAGATTCCTGTAGAGTGAAGCAGTTATCAGCTGTATAGATAAATGATCATGGCCAACCTTGTTGAAGAGTCATAGATTTCATAGACATTAGGGCTGGAAGGGATCTCGGAAGATCATCGAGTCCAGCTCCCTGTCCAAAGGGCAGGAAATCAGCTGGAGTCATAGGATCCCAGCAAGATAAGCATCCAATTTTCTCTTGAAGGTATTCAGTGTAGGTGCTCGAACCACCTCCGACGGCAGGCTATTCCAGACCTTGGGGGCTCGAACAGTAAAGAAATTCTTCCTTATGTCCAGCTTGAAACAGTCTTGCAGTAGTTTATAACTGTTTGACCTCGTCATCCCTTGGGGTGCTCTGGTGAACAAATGTTCCCCCAGATACTGGTGGTCACCCCCGATAAACTTATAGGTGGCCATCGGATCAGCCCTGAGCCTGAGCTTTTCCAGGCTAAAGAGCCCCATAGCTCTCAGCCCGTTGTCATAAGGTCTGTTTTCCTGACCTCTGATCATGCGCATGGCTCTTCTCTGGACTCTCTCAAGCTTCTCCACATCCTTTTTGAATTGTGGGGCCCAGAACTGGACGCAGTACTCCAGCTGCGGCCTCACCAAGGCCGAGTACAAGGGGAGAATGACGTCCCAGGATTTGCTTGAGAAGCGTCTATGGATGCAAGCCAGCGTTTTGGTTGCTTTACTAGCCGCAGCATTGCATTGAAGGCTCATGTTCATCTTGTGGTTAATGATGACCCCCAAGTCTCTTTCTTCCGTAGTACTAGCCAGAGTAGCACTGCCGAGCCTATAGGGATGCTGCAGGCTTTTCCTCCCAAGGTAGAGAACCTTCCATTTTTCAGTGTTAAACACTATCAGGTTCTCGTCCGCCCATTTCCTGAGCCTGTCCAGGTCAGTGTGGATCGCCCTCCTGTCTTCAGGTGTGGGTGCCCCAAAGTTTGGTGTCATCGGCGAACTTGACCAGTCCGCTTCTGACTCCAATGTCCACGTCATTAATGAAGATGTTGAACAATATGGGTCCAAGGACAGAGTCTTGGGGGACCCCACTGGTCACAGGGCACCATGATGATTGACTTCCGTCAGTTACCACCCTCTGGGTCCGACCACGGAGCCAATTTCCCAGCCAGCGGATCGTGGTGGACCCAAGGCCACAATTGGCCAGTTTTGCCAAAAGGTGATCGTGGGATACCAGATTGAAGGCTTTTTTGAAGTCAAGCTATGTGACATCAATCTCTTCTGCCTTGTCCAGGTGATAGGTCACCTGGCTGTAAAAGGAAATGAGACTGGTCAAGTAAGACCTACCTGCAACAAACCCATGCTGGCTATCCCTCAGGATGTTGGCCAGTCCATTAAGGATGGCCTCTTTAATAAATTTTTCTAAGATCTTCTCTGGGATAGAGGTCAGGCTGATGGGCCTATAGTTAGCTGGATCCACTTTCCTCCCTTTCTTGAAGATAGGTACCACATTGGCTTTTTTCCAGTCTTTGAGCACTACACCAGAGTGCTAGGAGTTCTCAGAGATCCATGCCAGAGGCTGGGCTATGATGCTCGCCAGCTCCTTGAGTACCCTGGGGCGTAGATTGTCAGGGCCAGGTGACTTGAAGGTATCCAGCCTCTCAAGGTGTTCCTTTACGAAGTCAGCATTGATGGAGGGCAAGGGATCTCCCTCACCCGGACCTCCCTGATCTGTAGTGGGCATGGACATCCCATGGGACTGATGAAAGACTAACGCAAATTACCCATTTAATAGGTTGGCTTTTTCCTGGGCATCAGTTGTCAGTTGTTCCATTTGTCAGTCCTGCTTGGCAGATTGCTCCAGAAGCTAAAGACCTCTTTTTTCCACAAATGAAACCTAGGCTTCCTGCAATACAGTAATATTTGTCTTGATCTAATGAGCTTTTGCCTCTATAAATCTACCCCTATCCACTAGGGAAAATATTGCCTTTATCCCTTTAAAGAGTCCTGGCAAATTCCAATTTATTTCGTACCCGCAGAAGAATGTTTGGAGCCCTAGGAGTCGATCTGAAAGTATATTGCTACTTGCTCAGTGGATATCCTATACCATGTTGTTGCACACAGCAGCCTTAGGTTTTTAAGAAGAATCCTATTTCATCAGATTTTTCATTTGGTCATCTTATTCTATCACGAGAAAGCAGCAGCATGTACAAGACTTCAGATGACTTGCAGAATCTGTAGAAGATACCAGCAATTATACCAGCAATTATTCTGGTTTCCTCAGACTAGTGAGAATGGAGGGCTTCGTTGATCTGCCTCACATTTCCCAATAGTGGTGGCCTGTACAGAATACTACATCTGATGAAAACTTCCTTAATTTTGAATTCCTAAGAAGATGCAGAGCAAAATTACAGGATTAGTCTGTCAGTTTGAGAGTGCTGCTGTGCTCCTTATGACTTTGAATCCATGTCCCAAATTAGCATGACATCAGTGATTTCTTTGTTACACAATATCAGGGCACTTACAGAATCTCAGGCTGGTCTACTACAGGCACTAGGTATGCACAGCATTTGGGATGAATTTTATATGAGTCAAGATGGAGTACCAGAGTAGACTCTGATCTGTAAACTCAAGATGGAATCATTGACCAAAGGAAGAAGAATTCCTTCCTGTCTTCATGTCAACAGCTGGTTTGTGTAAGTACCTAGCTTTGCATTAAAGCTGACAACGATGTAATTCAGAGTACATGTCTGAAGCTGTACTGCCACTTGCCAACCCTGTGGATAGTGCTCTCCTTGAATTATCTAAAAGTGCTTTAATCCATGGTTGCTTGCTTAGATGGTCTGCTGTACCCACATCTGTAGGAGTATGACAGTCATTCCCACTTTGAAGTCAAGAAGCAAGATCCAGTAAAGAAGTTCAGGATGTACTATCAACTTTGTCAGCAATCAAGGTGGCTAAAAGTGGGGTTTTTTTTCTGGATATCAGAAATCTGAAAAGTGTCTCTCTGGGTTGTCTCTGATAATTAACTCCATTAAAGGTGCTAGCTCATTAAGTTTTGAAAAAGTTGGTGTCGCTCTGTGGGAATAGTCCACAAAGAAGAGAGGTGGAGCCAGTAGCACCCAAATGAAGGCAGAAGAGTTCATTTTGCTCCAGTAGTGTACTGTTGAATTCCACAGCTCTCTTCTGATTCTCCCCCTTTCTCTCTAATCACTCCTTCAGCCTTTCTTGGAATCATCATCCTTTTCCAACTTCCTATTGGAGATTCCACAAGGCACTGTCCTTGGTCCCTTTCTCTTCTCCTTTTGCATTTTTATTTCTGGTTTATCTGATCTGCAAACAAAAAATTAACTAATATCTTAAACTGATGATTTCCTTCTGTCAAAACAAAAATCTGAGCCTCTCTCTTTATCCCCTCATTGATGTTTAGCTGTCAGCTCAAGCTCAGTTTTCATAAAACAGAGCAGTTAATCTCCTTTCTCACTCAAAGCCCTTTGCAGTACTTCCTTTTTGGCTCGCTCTGAACACCACCATAATTTTGGTTGTCATGTGCGACCATAACCTGGATGCTGTCTTTCACTTGGACCTTTATTTAGACTGAGCTAATCTTACAGATGTTTTCTGTGTAACATATCTAAGGTAATGGCCTTTCTTATTCATGTGCACAGCTTAAACTCCCATCTGTGGTCTCATTTTGCCTTTATTACAACTGCTTTCTCTCTGGCCCTGATAAATATATTTTTGCTTTTTCTGCATCTATTATAAATGCTTGTGAAGATTATTTCCTATGCTGTCGCTTTAGCAATGTACCAACATCTTCTGTGTCTCCATTGGCACCCTTTTGTCTATCTTTTGAAACCATCTACTTGTCTTTAACCCCCTGGATCCCTTCATGGTGTATCTCTCCACTGCCTATTATCTCTCATTCACTGCCAAGATTAAAATCTGATTGGCTCAGGATGCCAGTTTCTCTTGTTTTATACTAGCATTTTTTTTAAAACTTGTCTGTAAAGCTAACTTGCTCTGCTCTCCTCTAAAACACTTCTCAAAATCTCCTTTCCTATGATGCTTAAAAATAGAACTTGATGACTAATAGGTATCTGGTAGATAGAATTCCTTTGCAGTCATGGTGACCAATTTTACCTCTTTGTTTCTTGTACTTCCCTGTCTGTTTTTATGGCCATCTGTTGTCTCTTACCTTCTTCTTGGTTTGTAAGCTCTTTGTACCAAAGACCTCTTTCGGTCTTGTGTTTGTAAATGGTCTATGGGCTTTCTGGTTCATAGGCACTATAGTAAAATTAAAATAAATAACCACAAACTTTACCAAGCCTGTCTGTGTCCTACAGCAGCAGGTACTGGGCTGCTTACAGATGTTTAAAAAAATCCAAAAATACACGCTTTACTGGAAGAGTCAGCATGTTAGTTTGACCCAGCTCTGCAGTGTCTGTATAGATCAGGTGCTTCAACAGGGCTTTTTGGCACTTTCATCTAATAGCTAATTCAATCGGTTATTAGATAAAAGTGCCAAAAAAGCCCCACTGAACTGCTTGATCTATTCAGGTGCTGGGTGAGCCAGGTTCAGCTAATGCAATGCTTCTTTTGGGCATATGTTAGGCTTGGTGCAGGAGCTCATTGAGTTTGAAGGAAAGTGCCTTTTTATTTATTTTTATAAATGCCTGTAAGCATCCATAATTTCCTGGAGAATAGACATTCTGATCCTTCAGTAGGCCGTTGGTTCACACATTACTACTGGTAAACTAGGATTCTGAGCACATATTTCCCTGGATTTCCACACACATTAATAGTGGTCGGTATCAGACCATATGCCCTGGTTGTATTTGGTACTATCAGTCCTTGTAGAGGATCGCATGCGCTGAGGACAGGGTCTCTGTGCTTTCATAGTTCAGTTACATGTTCAGTAATACTCTTTTGCAGCCCTTCACTCCTGTGAAAGTTTCTTTGCTTTTTTTATTCATTAGCTGTATTTGTAAACAGCATGAGAGTCTTGAGATATTTGTCTTGCTTGAAACCATTGGATGCTTAGTTTTGTAGACTCCGTCCTCCATCTGCTGGCCAGATTACAGCACTGCACTGCACCAGTAGCTACTGTTCAAGTTCACTGCTTTAGCTGGCAGGTTTTTCTGCTGCTGAGAGAGCCTTTTCTCAACACTCAAATATTTCATCTTTTGAATGAACCCAATTCTTCTTAATTTTAGTGGGGGAAGAAAAATTATCATGAATTTGCTAGACTGCAAACTGAGGATTTTATCTAACTCTAGTTTTGTTAAAAATAAAGTTCAGGAAAGAAACTGGAGCTTTTTGGGTCCTCAGATTATTAGGAAAATATATATTTAAAATAGCTCTGTATAAAGTACACAAATACTTTACTAATACATTCTCATATACCGCCAGATATAGTGGGATGAATTGGGGAAATCTTTGTTTCAAATGTTGTGATATTACACTGTCTTATATTACCCAGCACATTAGAAGCTGCTTAGATCCAAGAAGCTGACTCTGGTTTTCATTTAGACTTACAGTGCTACAAGCAAACAATTCAGAATTTACAAATTGCCCATTGTCATGTAGTGACCTGCCTGAGGTGTGAATTTCTCTCAGAGCTCTCATCATTTGTTCTATATCTGGCTGGGTAGTATAAGACAGTCCCCTCTCTGTGTCACCAGACTTCTTAGGTAATTCCTTTAAAAATCTCTTAAGTTTCCTCTCCATCTATCAAGACCATTCTGAGACAAGGTTGGTCCTTCTAATGATGTCAGATAAAAATTGGAAACTGTCATTGTTTCAAACGTTTCCCATATAGATTAAACAGGTAATCCTGTATTACCTGCTAGTGTTAGTCATCTTTTTAATAGGATAGTCGTATTGCCCAAAACTTGTTTCAGAAATGTATGTATCATAAGAAGTCGATAAAATAAAAACAAGGAGCTGGATTTGTCTAGGATGGAGGCTGTGGTGCGACTTCCACATAACATGATAGAATTGATGTTCAGCAGAGTCCCAAGACCAAGAGGTCAGATTGAGGACCATTAATTTTTTCTCTTTGTTACAAGTATAGTTTTTTTTATTTTCATATCAGACAAAGATATGAAACAGTTGTTTAACAGAGACCACCTTTACTGCAATTAGAGATTTTTGGAATTCTGATGTGGTCCTGCAGTCTGTATGTAATTAATCTTGTAGCTAACTAATATTGTTGATTATGGAGTGTCCATCTTCCTCACAATTATACCAATCATCCTTACAGCCATTGTTTCAATCAGAAAGCCAAATGATGTAGTGGCACTTTTTGTAATAGTTCCATACTTCCCTTTTTTGAGTAGAAGATTGTCTTGATGCCCTCACCAGTCCCTGTCCTGAGTGAGAAAAGGACCAGAAATTTCACTTAAACCCAACCATGTTTTTCATTTCCTACTTTCTGATATGGCCTTTTAAAATGTTTTACAGTTTTAGTATGAGTACAGATTTAAAGTATTAACTGTATTGATCTCTAGAATTGTGTAAAAGTCTGTATTTTCTTAAATGGATCACAAAGGAGAACTAAAACATTCAAGTTTGGAAGAGTAGGGGAAAATGTATTAACCCAATATGTAGTAGTAAATACAGAAGTTAAAATTGGGATTATTGTAAATCGAAAATAATTATTAAAAAAGCCCCTTAAAGATTCATGTATAAAGAACAGAAGGTCAATACATTCAGGTTTGTTTCACAAATAGTTTTCTTGTGCAGTTCTATACATCACACTTTTATTACATTAGTAGAAATAGGAAAAGGTCCTGCAGTACATAAATAATATCAGAAGATAACTTAGCTCATGTCTGTCTTACAGATTTCTCTTGGCAGAGCCATATCAGCTAGGGGCGTGGGAAAATCACACCACATAGCCAGTGTAACTGTGTTTGCCAAACCTCTGCTATGGACTCAGCTCTGTTAGAGAACTTTGGATAGTCAGAGGAAGCTGACGTGAGCTCAGCAAGAAAAAACACCTTTTTCCTGAAAGCAGAGCTGTGTCCACATTTGCTACCATAGCACGAGCAGTGCAGTTAGTGGCAGCTGCCCTCATCGAGCAGATGTAGCCTTAATGTGGCATCAGTGAAGAACTAGTTTACAAACTTCTAGACAATGAAATGATGTCATCAATTTGATGACATCAAATGTCACATCAATGACAATGATGAAAAGCACCTGCTACTAAATTAGGCTTTTAAATTTATCTAGATAATCTGTAACAGGGGCTGGTAGCTGATATTTTGATGTCCTTATATCAGGATTGGATAACTTTCTGGAATATTTGCTGTAACCAAAGACAAATAAATTACCAGACTTGATTTAGAGGTCAATGTGTGTGATTTAATGGCATGAAATATGCAGATAATGAGCTCAGAAGAACCAGTTGTCCCTTTAGCTGTTGAAATCTATAAATCTATTCAATAAGTCTTTTAAAAAAGTAGATTTTTAGTCAGAGCGATAAAAATATAAAATCCTTTCATTGTACAC
This sequence comes from Alligator mississippiensis, assembly GCF_030867095.1. NCBI lineage: Eukaryota > Metazoa > Chordata > Crocodylia > Alligatoridae > Alligator > Alligator mississippiensis. Next base: position 295,328,272 of record NC_081824.1, read on the forward strand.
CTAGTCAAATCAAAACAATGCCATATGTAGCCAGAATCTTTACAGTTCCTTAATAAATTGTGCATCTCATAAAGCATCAAAATCTCTCTGTCTGTTAGAACATACATTTTGTAGGGTAAGTACCATAAATACAAGTCATAAATATTCTGTAACAAAGCATAGTTGTCATTTTCTGAACCAGCAGAGTACAACGCCTCATATGCCTAAGGGCTTTTTGACAGTTGAATGCTTATCTATTCCATCTTTTATCAAACCCAATAAGACTAAAATGTCATCAACTGTAGAATTAGACCACACAATCTTTCAAGTTGCTCTGGATCAGTTCTGAAATGAAAACAGATCAATTTATTTTACATAGTTGGGACTCTTAGATTTGCTACCTATTTATTTACTTCCATCCTATTCTAAGTTATTACTATATATTGATTCTCAGCAGTAGATTTGTATGCTAATTGATGATCGGTTTATAAGGAGTTGAAAATTTAATCCCTTTACTTGTGATTTAAATTCCTTAGTGGCACCACCTGCTGCGAGTATGACAGCTCCCTATAACCTAAATTAGGATGATGAAGATGGAAAAGTATTGTTTACTGACAAGTGTCATTGAAATGAAAATACTTACCTTGTACTTTTAAATGTTTTGGTAGTTGTGTTTCAGTGTTCAGTTTTCATGGGACTGCAGTGTTGTCTTCTGGCCACCAGATAGAGACTGGAGCCTGCAAAGGAAGGCTTTTGGTTTTTTTTTCAGTAGAGCAGCCTTTGAGGCTAAAGGAAGGCAGAATTACTATAATACACAACAGTATATGCTTAAGAATGTAGCTAAGACTTTTTAAATATAGGCTTTGGAGGGAAAAGAAGATAGTAAGTTTCCCTCCTTGTCAGTCTTCCTCTTCCCCAACTTTTTCTTCCCCCCTCCCTTTTTAGAATGTAGCTAAAAAGCTTATATATACAGGTCAAATCATGACTTCAGTAATGTTAGCAGTCCTACTAATCTTCAGTGAGGCTGTATAACTATAGCTGAAAGCATATTTTAATTCGCAAAGTGAGAAAGGGGTAAAATTTAACTTGCAAAATCTTAAATGGTTGGGGACTTACGAGAAGGAAAGAAATGAGCTTAATTTTCTCAGGTTGCCTTTCTGGTAGGATAAGCTGGGTGTTATAGCTGTTGATGTTTTTCCACAAAGCATGGTAGTTAGAGCACTTCTCTAGGGTGGTAGTGACCTGGGTTAGGTTCCCTCCTCTGCCTGAGGAGATCCCAACCCAGATCACCTAGGAGAATACTCTAAACTGGTATTCTGGGGTGGGCTGTTTGATCTCACCTGTTGATGTGATTCCAATTAGTGAAGCAGACCATGTGATCTGTTCAGAAAGAGAAGACAGTGAGAATGACTCAATAGACTGGTTGGTTGACACACCACAGAGGTCAAATCCCTGTTTTCATCCAGACAGGCCACCTCCCCACCCCCTTGACAAGATGAAAAGCTGAATCCTTCTGTGACAATTCAACATTTTTTTTTGTTTGGCCACCCAACTGGAAATCATCTATTTGCACAGCCCTATTTGCAAGTAATTTTAAAAATTACTACATTAAGTGGAGGAGATGGGGGGCAAGCGTGAGAAATAATTCTCCTCCTTTCTCCAGGTCTCTCTTTCAGTTTGTTTCACAATTTGATAGTTAACCAGTTTCTCTGCTTTACTGATGCTGTGTGCTTTTCTCTAAACTCTGCAAGATGTGCTTTCAGTAACAGCTAAACTGAAACTTGAGCAGGCAGCAAAGTAGAGTATACATAGAAGAGAGAGAGATGAGCTGTTCCTGAAGATGTTTGTTGATGTCCCTTCTTGACCCACTCAACATACTTCTCCTAATCATGAACTGGAAGCAGGAGAACTTCTGTTTCCTTAAAAACGTAAAGGAATTGTGTTGACTGTTGTTTAAAGTGTATTTTATTGAAACTTTTAAACAAGTCAGTTTTAATATATAAAAATAGGTGGCATTTCAGTATTTTAAAAACATACATGATGCTTTAGATTTGTCTGTAATAGATCTGGTTACACCTAGATACTGCAGAACATAGGCATTCCAGCTTTTCTTTTGTAATATTAAAACTAATACATTTTCAAGTATAGTGACTATGCAGTTCCAAAATCACACATGTGGCATTTAGTATTTAAATACTTATTTCTGTATCCACTGTATTTTTATTTTTGTTTTTAAATATATTTGTGTTTTTTTGTGTGTGGTGACTTAGAGGACCCTGGAGGGAGGTAATGGAGAGAAGGCAGTAAGTAAGAGATTTGAATGGTTGATTTTGTGCCAAAACTTTTTGAGAATATTGAACCTATTAGTAGTTCCTTTTATCTAAACACTTATTTTTATAAATACTAGACGTTAAAAATGTTTTTATGCATCAGTTAAAGGCAGAGCTGATAGGACTAGTCGCTCGCTTTTTGAGGGGAATGCAATAGGATAGTGTAGTTACTGTTTAGTTGAAAGTGCTGGGGTTTTTTTTGTCTAAGATGATGCCTGATACTTTCATGTTACAGAGGCGGATGCCCCAAACTTTCCGTGATCCAGCTTCGGCTCCTTTGAGGAAACTCTCCGTTGATTTGATCAAAACATACAAACACATTAATGAGGTACATAATAGGCCCTTTCCCCCAGTTAAATTTTTATTTCATGTAGTGTTATTTTGCTATAATTACAATGCGTATTGTTACCAGACTATTTAAAATGTTTGTTACTATGTGAATTTTGTATAAATTGCAGTGGATCTAGATGCATTTCTTTTACTGAAATGTTGTATTGGCATTATCTTATAATCTCTGACTTCACTTGAACTTCAAGAAAAAAGGCTAGATAAAAGCCAAATGAGAAAAAGGGAAGATGAAAATTTATATCTGTATAAATCGCTGTGTGTAAAAGTAAATAAATGGTCTATGTCATTTTTTGTTTTACTAGCGCATGTGCGCACACGCGCACTGATTTCTGTAATTTTGGATGGGAGATTACAGTATACAGTTAGTTTCCGAGGTGCCACTCTTCCCTACCTTCTGCCTGAGCAGCACGTCTCGGCTTCTGTGGATCATCTTTAAAATTTTATTAATTTCTTTATACTTTAGAAAAATTGTGCTAGTGTTCCTGTGCATGCGCGCTCTCTCTCTCTCTCTCCCCCCTCGCTCTCAAAAAAGGCAAGGTTATAATGCCAGGAAGTAGTATTTCCTGTTGGCTGCCTGTTGTGATTAGAGGATAAAACAAATGGCCACTGCAGCAGTCACTGGTTTAATTTTGGGGTTCTGTATGGTAACTACTTCCTGTTGATGCTCCAGAACTGTGAAAACAAAAGCTGTCTAATGGTCTGTGCTTGGACTGGGGAGCCCAGAACTACTTTGCTTTTGACTTGTTTGGTGGCTTTAAGATACTTAATTTCTTCACCTTTGTTTCTTTGTCTGCTAAATGTATGTACATAACTACTTGGCTTTTTAGCAGAGCACTTTGGGAAATGTAAAGTGCTATATGTATGTGCCAGGTATTTCCATATCTTTGAATCATTATCATAATGTGCATAATACTGTATTTCTAGGTAACAGTTAGCAATATGAATTGATTATATAGTTTCTCCCAACTTTAATATTACTCTTAAGATTATTGTTTCTTTAAAAAAAAAACAAACCACAGGAAAAATGATGGGTATTCTGTTTTAATTTGTAAATTTGATAGCACTTTTGTCTATGAGTTCTATTGTTTTCCCAGTAAATTAGTAATCTTCTCGGGTTTTTCAATGTAAAAGTCTTCTATGCAGCAAAACGAGAAGGAAATACTATATTTTATCATATATAAGTCACAATTTCCCCCCTAAACCAGCTGGGGAAGTTGGGGTACATGTTATATGTAAGGAAAAGAACTCTCCAGGCATCCAGAAATTTGGTGAGGGTAGGGAGTGCAGCACACAGAAAGTAGAGTAGTGGCAGATCTGGGAGCCAAGGCAATTAATGTCGCCACCACTCTTTTCTCCTCTCCCCCACCAAATTTCTAGGCTTTTGGGGAGCCCCCTTCCCCAACCACATAGGGGGGCCTACCCAGCACAAAGCCCCAGACACCACACATTACTCTAGAGCTAGTGCTCAGGTTCAGACCCAGCCCAAAGTCCAAGTACTGGCATGCTGGATTGGGCTGTGGCATGCCACATGGGCCCAGCACCAATGTGTCAGATTGGGTTCTGGCATATGGCCCCCAGCCTCTAAGGGTTTTTTTTTTTTTTTGCCTTCTTGGGTCCTTCCAAAAGTAGGGTGTGTGTTTATATTTGGGGCCATGTTATATGTCAGAAAATACAATATTTCTAGAAGAGAAGTAGTGTAAAACCATGAAGTTGGAATTGGAACAGGTGTACTATGTGAAACTATTTTGATCAGATTTCAAATTGATGTTCCTGTAACCAAGTATTTTCCTCACCCACAGGTTTACTATGCAAAAAAGAAGCGGCGGCACCAACAGGGCCAAGGAGATGATTCCAGTCACAAAAAAGAGCGGAAAGTTTACAATGATGGCTACGATGATGACAATTATGACTATATCGTGAAAAATGGGGAAAAGTGGATGGACCGTTATGAAATTGACTCTTTAATAGGCAAAGGTTCCTTTGGACAGGTAATGGAAGTTAGCCACTGTGGATAAAAATCAATGATTTTTTAAACACCTGGATTTTTTATTTAAATTAGATTTTTTTGTTGTTAAGATGCTTTAAAGAAACCCTATATAAGGATATGTTACAGCTCAAAGATATCATTGTACAATAAGGACTATAACTTTTAATTATATACTATTTGACACAATATATTCATGTAACTTTTTTAGAAAAGTTTTATAACTAGGTCACAACAGGCCACAGACTATATTAGGGGCCCAAGTTTATGGGGTTCCCAGAGGCTTCTCTCTTAGTAAAGATTAAAGAAAACCACCTTACCCAATGGGACTCAGTGCTCAGTCTAGAAAATCTCATTAAGCATCTCTGTGATGCTTCGTTTCAGTTCTCCAACTGTGGATTTATCTCTCCGGAGGTAACACCCTTGTTAACAGCAGTATATGGAGATGAGAGATCACAGACCTGATTACCTACCCATCAGCCCTCTTTTCTCTCTGCAAGTTTGTGTACACAGAGTCAAACCCTCACCTCCCTCTAGAAAAGCAAAGTTTCAAGAAGTTACATGAATAAAGGATTGTTGGGGGTGAAGTAGATCTGGACAAGGAGCAGGAGTCTGAAGATAAATTCAAGGAGGGAGGGGCAGTAGAAACAAAAGAGAAAGATTTTGAGCAGACTGTTCCAGAAGTCTTGAGGGATAAAGCTTCTGAGTATAGCTTTTCCATTGTTTTGAGATCTAGTGAGGGAATGATATGATAGAAGGGAAAACCTATCATGGCAGCAGGTTTATAAGGCCATGAAAGAGACCGTTTGGGAATATTTTAATGAAGGTTATATCAAACAACAAGAATGCTTTTTGTAGAAAACAGTGATTAAATTGAGGCTTTCTGACCAGTGATTTAAATTATGATTTAAATTGATTTGATTTAAATCAAATCCACCCTGATGTTAGCTAAAAATTTTCAACTCATTTTGAGTTTATAAGTAACGTCTAGTTACTATCTAGCCTGCATCTCTGTTTCATGGGAGATTCACTTCATTATTTTTAAACCCTTCCAATACAGTAATTTTGAATAAACATTCTTTTTGGTTTTTTTCACCATTATTAAACATGAAATTTGAATTTATTCAAGCATGCATGTCAGTAATTGATTTTGAGAGTTAATCAAATTCTTTAACTTGCATTTGATATCAATCCGTAAGTTTTGTTGCCTTGTGTTGTAGAAACTTTAAACTTAAATTTATCTGTGGTCAAGACATAAGTGCACGGTATGATGGGTTATGTAGTAAATATGTAACATCACAATATAAGGCTTGGAAAGGGGAGGTTGAGCACAAAATATTTCTGAATCTTGAGCATTTTCTTGAAAAAAGATTTTTACTCTGTTAGGTTTTTTTAATTCGCTTTGCTGATTTGATACTTTTACTTTAGTAAAGACAATTGTTTGGTCTAGCTTCTCAGAGAAGTCTGAATTCTATTTTGTGATATGTTTATCATGAAAATTAATGTCACACACATCACCTGTGGCTTCATTGTAGGATTAAATAAGACATGAAAATCCTCAAGTGCTTTCTGAAAAATGAGTCTCATGAATAAATATGTTAAATCCATAATTTGAAACTTCCTTGATTTTGAAGATCTCTCTAAATAACTGTTAATGGGAAACATAGGGACTTGAATAACTAAAGTAGAGTTATGTTATTTAGTGTGCGTGTCTTTTTTTCTTCTCTTTTTCATAGGTTGTAAAAGCTTATGATCGTGTGGAACAGGAGTGGGTGGCTATTAAAATTATAAAGAATAAGAAGGCTTTCTTAAATCAAGCCCAGATTGAAGTGCGACTTCTTGAGCTTATGAACAAACATGACACTGAAATGAAATACTATATAGGTATTTAAAAATTATTCTTAAGTAATGAATTATAAATACCTGAGAATTGGGTTGCAGAGCCTAGGACCTTGCAACTAGTTTTTATATTGAATTTGTGTATTTAGTTTTACAGTGGTGGTCAGTTTAAAACAGTTAGCCTGTCCGTTGGTGCAAATTAATCTAACATTGCCTGCTTTTGCTAGACGTGCACTAAAAAGGAATAACAGCTCTCATTACCTTTCGAGTTAGAGCCAAACGTTGCACAGCTCTTAAACTTAGCCTTCTAGGAGGACATGGCTGAGATAATCTGTTATTCTCAGTGAATAACAGATAGTGAGAGTTCTGCAGTGGGTTCTGACAACCTGTGACTTCCTTTCTCATTTCACTTTCCTTCATGCATCATGGAAACTGCTTGGGTCATGGTCAGGAATTGTTTCTGTATTCTCCAAGCTCCCCATCTACTTCCTGTTGTATCCAGTGGACTTGTATCCAATGCTGGGACTTGTCAGATGTTTCCTTTGGATACCTGAACTTCTCAGATTGAGAGAAAATGAGCGCGGTTGTTAGATTTTAAAAAGTACAAGAGCACTGCTTGACAGTATGTCAAGTTATTTCCCTCAGAAATTAAGACATTAGAGACATTGCCAAATATCCTGATGTGATTTGATTAAGTAGTTTCCATCTCCTCCAAGGAGATCTTTTTAGCCAAAGCAGAAGTCTAATGGATGTTTTCCAGTTTACTTTAGATGTTGAAGAATTAATCACCTGAGGGCTGAAAGAGACCTGATGCCAGATCTGCATTATTGATGGCTGAGCATATTTTTATGTTTGACTCTTGGGGGACTTTACTCTTTGTAGACTTTACAGTCCTGTCTGCAGTTAGAAGGTTTTCTCGTTCTGTATAAAAGGACTGTGTTTCTCTAATTTTTTTCTGATCACAACTTAAAATCTGTGCAAATCATAATTAAGCCCATTGCCAACAGTTTTTATGAACACTGCCAAAGCCTCTCTATAAAGCATCCCCAAAGTGGTCATAAATCTGTGCTCAGTGAATCTCTATTAAAAAATGCTTGGGAAGGTAATTGGTCAGTTTCAAACTTTCTGTACAGTGCAGTCTTGGATTTAATCACCCTATCTCTCCTAGTTGTCTGATAAAAGGACTCTAGGCTTAGGTTCTGGAGGGTGGAATTCCAGAACTGGGTGAATTTGATCTCTAACCTTTTTTTCAAAGGGAGCACTTTCAAATATGTTTTGGATCAAACATTGCAGGACCTCAGTGGTTCTTCCTCGTCATGAAAACATGTTTTCCAGCTTAATTTTCCCCCCACTTCCCTGATGGATTCACATATGGATCTTTCTTATGGAAAACCTAATGTTCCAAGGGGCAAGAACAAACTAGTTCAGAGCCAGTTGATTCTTTTTTATTCCAGCTCATTGGGGTGAGGGTTGCATATCTTTAAAGATCCCTTTGTAAATCTGGAATACATTTGCAGGCTTACTTTTGATTATGTTTTAACTCCAACAACTCTGTACAGTATGTTTTGAAAACAAGAAGCAAGTCTGTTATTTTGTGCACTTCATCAAACTTGAATCATCTCTCTTCCCAGATCAGTATACTGAATATTTCATCAAAATCCACAGTAAAGGTCTCCTTTCTGCAGGTAACCCTTCTGAGATAGCAAGACAGTTCAGCACATTCTAATGGGGAATTTGTGATCGGGAATTTTATGGGTATAGTCTTGTGCATAACTAGAGACATTAAGCCAATGTATGTCTTCACAAGTTGAAAATAGTTATTCTTTGCTCAGTATGTTTAGCAGAAATGCCCTTGCATACTTAAGTTACATTGATCAGCTAGTTAGGATAGTCATTTCCTGGGCTTTCAGTGGATCAGCACCAATTGCAGTACATGACTTGTGTTCCTTTTGACTTGCCTGATTACAATAGCAGCAGCCCTCTGAAGGGTTGGTATTTAAGATCTGCATTAGTTGCTTACTGGACTTGATGATGACTCATTGTGATCCCACCAGCAAAAGTTTGTTTTTTGTTCATTACAGAGAATCTATAAGACAAAATAATTCATTTAGCGCGTTCAGGTACGTAGTGCTTTCTTACTTGTTCTTTGTTTAGCTGCTTAAGGCTATTGAGGTCTTGCTAAGATTTGATGACTTGGTTTCAGTTTCACTTCAGGATCCTGTAACAGTATCTGTTGAATTCCAGAGTTTAGTACTTTCAGTGCTATGACAGGATATTGATACCAACAGTGATTATAAAATGCTCCTTCAGCTAGTAAGCAAGCAGAGAGAGAGAGAAGAAGACATTTTGTAAGGTATGCCTTGATGGATCCTCTGACTGCAGATTAATTAATGTCTTGGTCTTGGATGCCTGTTTGGGTCAAAGGATGGTGCAGGGTCTGAAATACATAAATGCATATTCTGTATTTGTGTAGTTGAGCCAGAAGTGGTTTGATTAGTGTTTCTTGCCAGGAAAACATTTTCATCCTTATATCTGATAATATGATGGGACACGTCTTCAGTTTTTTATAGTTTTAAGGTGCAGAATTGAACATGGGCTGCCAAGCTTTCAACTACTAATTACTTGCTTTGAAGTCATTCTTTATAAAGCTTTGCACAAATGATTGTTTGAAGGCCCTTTGCAAACATGCCTTTGAACTATTTCTTCCATTTGTCTTACCCTTTTATCCCCAAAATGAAGTTTATTCAATGGTTAGTACTTCTGCTAGAAGACCATCTGGGTGTTACACATGTTAGATTTCCCATTGCTTTCTATAATACATCATCCACCTACTTTCATCCCTAAAGTCTTGTCCCTTTTTCAGTTAACATATACTTGGAGTCTGGACCCTTTCAGATCTATTTATTTAGTGCGACTGAGCATAGAAAACCAGACTGCTTATTGTCTCTTAAGGAAAAGTATAGATCCAAGCTCTGAAGTTTTATTCAGCTAGCACATCTAATGCCTACAAGTCCTTCTTACTGTTTACATAAAAGTTCATTTGACCAAATCTATATCAGTTTCCTCAAAGGAATTAAGCTTAAGCTTGAAAATTAAGCCATATTGCTTGTTGGCAACACCAGTGCACACTGAAAGCAGCATAGTCATGGCTCTTGGAGAACTGCTCTAATTAAAGCACTGCTGCTTCTCCTGTATCAGCATCCCTGTGCTTAAAAATGGCGGTGAGGGTGCTTGAACTACAGTTTGTTCAATGAGCTTTAGTTCAAGCACCCCCACCACCATTTTTAAGCACAGAGACGCTGATACATGTGATGCAGGAGGCTGCTGGAGCTTGGCAATTGCCACGCTCCAGCAGACTTGATTATTCAAATCTACTCTGATGCGTTGGAATTCAACATAAAGGAACAGCCTCTGTGCTTGTGTGTAAGTGCCATTAGCTCTTATGTGTTTTACTGTGCCTATAAATGTAGCCTTTTCCCATGTTTGAGTTCTTGCTTTCTAGGAAATGGCAGGGTAGAGATGCATCGTCTAGACTGACTAAATTAGAGATACAGAAGCTTTTGCGAGCCTCAGCTCACTTGGACTTGAGCTAAGCATGGCTTTGTGCATTTCTGATACACCTATAAGGTACATACTTACCCTGCCTTCTGCTGGACATTAGACTAACGTGGCTAACTTTCTCTTTCTGGGACGAGACATCAACGGGAGTACAAAAAGGATCTCGTATTTCCTAGTATTTCCTTTCTGTACTTCTTTTTCCACCAGCAGAGGAACTAGCCATTTTTCAGTGTAAAGTTAAAAGTTTTGTTGTGCATGTTGGGAGTTTTGTTGTGCACGTTGTAAATGGTGGGAGAGTGGTGTTGTAAAGTTGAGTTGTGGATCCAAGGAGACTACAAGATGATAGGACCAACAATAAAATTTGTCAAGACAGGGAGGAGTTTCAGCTGTTTAACCTATACTCAGAAAACAAGGATACAGAAGGAAACAGATAGTTAAGTAATGTGTTTTATTATTCAAAACACACAAGGATCTCTAATAAAACAGAGATAAATCACAAGTAAGTATTAGTACTCTTACCATGTCAGAGCACAAAAAAATAGGTTTAAACCTCAAAAACCTTGCTGTTCCAGTTGATTTAAATGCAGTTTTTTTCTTGGGGGTGTTTTCACTGTCCTTTTAATTTCATAATAAAAACTGAATTGACAGCCAGGTAGCATGCAGAAGAAGTCTGTTAAAAAGTCATGTTTTAATAGCCTGTTCTTTGGAATGAGAAATTAGGGAATCAGAGGGAAGGATGATAGAAGTCATTGGGGAAGAATCAGAACAGAGGAAGGGGAAACCTGAGAAGAAGTACAGAGGGGAAGATAATGCATTTATCTTCTGTTACCCTGTTTCTCTGTTTTATGTACAGTGTGTGTCTCTGTTTTAACAGTTTAAAAATACTAGCTTTGGTCTTAATTTTACGTTTTTGTATTGATTTATCTTGATATGGAAATACATATTTTAAAAACGTTAATTTACATTAATACTAAATTATTCAGGATTGTTTAAGTTATTTTATTCAGTATTGTATTTGTTCACCTATAGAAATACATTTTTATATTTCTAGGTAAGTATGCATATCTAAAATAGAACTACACACCATATTATGTGATGAAATATCTTTAAAATCCTGCAAACTACGAAGTGTTTCATTAGTATGTAGCAAAATAATGATATACTGTGAGTATGTACTTTTAGTATTAGGTTGAAAGCCTTGATTTGACAAACATTCCATGAAGCAAGATTTTCAAATTCATTTTACAGATCAACTTCCAATAGATCTATTAAAGTGCTGTTGTGTCTGTCTTGTGTGTGTGTACTGGTGATAACAAACATACTTAAATTATTTCCTTTCTTCCTTTTAAAGTGCATTTGAAACGCCACTTTATGTTCCGAAACCATCTCTGCTTAGTCTTTGAAATGCTGTCCTACAACCTCTATGACCTGTTGCGGAACACCAACTTCAGAGGTGTCTCACTGAACCTGACACGAAAGTTTGCACAGCAGATGTGCACTGCACTGCTTTTCCTGGCGACTCCTGAACTTAGTATCATTCACTGTGACCTAAAACCTGAGAATATCCTGCTGTGTAATCCCAAACGGAGCGCTATCAAGATTGTTGATTTTGGCAGTTCTTGCCAGCTTGGACAGAGGGTGGGTCTTACATATCATTGTATACTTGATTAAATATTTGAGAAATGATAAATTTACAAATGAAAATCCCAGTGCTTTGTCATTGCTGCGTTTCAGTCTTGAGGAAGTTGCTATTTATGAAAGTTTCTCTTTTGTTTTATTATATGATTATGGCAACAGAAAAAAGGAGTACAGGATAAGAACTTTTATTTTTTTTAGTTATGTATAGAACTTCTTTAATGAACTTGACTTTTTATATTCTTAGTTATATTTTCCTGTTAATTTGCTAATGTAGTATGCACCTGGATTTGGCAATAGAAGCCTTACATGGTGTAATAGTAATCAGAGTATAAAATATTTTCATTAGTATTTTCTATATTTGCATTTCTATCCTTTCCTTCTTTAGGATATTAGTATTTTGGGATAGGTTAATTCAGAAATTCTCTGTTAGTAGAAACATTGTAATTAGTGGTTTAAAAAAGAGGGGGAGGTAATTCAGTGAATATGGCCACAAACCCAGCAAACATGTACCTGGGAGATTTGACTCACAGTTGTAATTACACATTGAGTACAGTGGTACTAGTGTAAGTAAAATTTTGTATATGTTTAAACATTTTCAGGTTAGAGGCCTGAATTACTCTGTCCTAGAGGTTTTCCTTTTAGATGAAGATAGATACACATTTATTGGCCAGTCGGGTATCTTGAACTGCTAACTCCAGTGCTGTGTGTGTTTTCGAGGATAAGTATATGACTCCAATATTCAGGGTTGTCTTATTTGTAACCTCTAATGTACAGTGAATCAAAGAAAATTTTAGAAAAAGGGATTGAACTTTAATTTTAACTATAAGTACACAACCTCTAGTTTAGGACTATATATATGGGTGCAGACTTTCCCTCCCCATGCGCCCCCCCCCCGCATCAGAGTGCAGCTCATCTGAATAGGATATAGAGTAGGGCCCATTAAGTGCAGTCCTACTGTCTGCTGACTCTTTTTCAAGTCCTTGTGAGCCACTACACTGCATACACTTTGACTTACTCCTCACTCCCACATCTGAGTTGTGCCTTTCTTACCCATTTCTAACTATTCCTGTTTCTTCACCATTCTTAAATGTCTAGCACACATCATGAAATGGGCCCCCAAAGAGTTCACCCAAAATCCCTCTCAACCTGGCGCATACGATTAATGTTTTCCCACTCTCCATGAGGTGAAGCTGGACTAGGTTGCTCTACGCTTCATCTGCATATACATTTTTGAAGGATCCCAGGACTCATGACAAGGACACTTGGTTCCAGTTGTGAGTGGATGGCTAATAAGCATATGGCTCCTCTGTGTGGGGGTACATACACATACTGAGTAGTGCTGAGCTGTGGGGTCAACATGGCTTGAAATGCTGTTGACTCTGGTGGGGCTCAGCCCAATTAAATATGTGGTAAACCATGAGACTGGCTTTGGACTAATATCATGCATAGTTTGATGCCCAAGTGCTGTTCAAAAGTGTGTTTAATGGAGTACCACCGCTAAAACTTGTAGCAGTTTCAAAAAAGCTAACATGGATCAATTCTAAATGAACTGAGCATATGGGTACTACATACAAATTGCTATAGCCATGTTTAATTTCAAGGTTGTCATTTTCAAATTTGCTTCTCACTTCCATGTGCTTACTGGAGAGCAGGATCTGACAGTAAGGAGAGGGGGAAGGGGCTGGCTGGGGAATAGGTTTGGGAAGCAGAGAGCAAAAAGGCTACCGGATTCCCCAGATTTATATTCTTTGCTGTGGCAGTGGGCAGGGGACTAATTCAAGGCAAGCCCTCCAATAATTAGATTCTATACCTGGAAAATTATGACAAATTTATACATTTTCCATATTTAGGATATAATTGTTGGAGGGGTCATCTTATAATCGGGGTCATCTATTTGAGTAAATCTGGAATTTTAATTTTAATTTGGAGTCTGCATATTGAAATTATAGCAATTTACATAGAACGTGTTAAGAACTTTCTCTGGTATCCTAGCATTGCAGCTAGGTTACTCCGTTACTGACTGACTTTCAGCTGGTGAAGAAGCATACAACATGAATAGTAATTTTTCCATGGCTGGCAGTTGTGAGACAAAGCCATGAGGCAAACAATTGACAGAGGTTCCTATAAAGCAGAATTTTCAGACATCTTAAGGTTCATTGCAGGGCAATGGGATATAGACTCACAAGTCCTTAAGTAACTGAAAAATTATCTTAAGCTTCCAAATCATTAAGTGCTACTGAATATTGTACTTGTAAGGGTTTGGGGGGAAGTGTGAAGAAGTGTGTTCATGACCCACAGCAGGTAGTCAACAGAAATCTAAATAGGATGGACAATGGAGAAAATAATTATAAACTCAAAAGAATGAACAAGATAAATATTTAAAAATGTGTTGCCGTGATTGAAGCAAAGTGTAGCAGTGTAGGTTTTGTGAGTAACTACTAGTTAGTATTGAGTTACTGTTATTAACGCTTCTGACTTCATAGTACAAATGCAGTTTATTAAAATGTCAAGCTTTCTTTGTGGCTCTCCCCTATTCCAAAATTACTTTTTCTGGTAATTTCCTGTTGTAAGTGACGAATATATAAATCAAGATAATGCTATGTAGAAGTTTATTTGTTTTTTTCAATATTTTTATTTCAGATATACCAGTATATCCAAAGTCGTTTTTATCGATCACCGGAGGTGCTACTGGGAATGCCTTATGATCTTGCAATTGACATGTGGTCCCTTGGGTGTATTTTAGTTGAAATGCATACTGGAGAGCCTCTTTTTAGTGGAGCAAATGAGGTCTGTAATTTCTTAGAATAAGTAACTGTTCATTCTAATTTGCATTTTAATCTGATTAATTGTAAAACAAAAGTTGTTTAATTATTTGAGAATGGTCAATGGCATTGCAGTAGAAACAGTATCCTGATAGGTATCTAAATCATCAGATCTTAATCTCAGATTTTAATTTATTGATTGATCTAATTTTTTATACTTATTAATATATTTGCTCTGAATTTTTTTCTTAGAATGTACAACTAATTATGAACTCCACAGCTTATATGGATAGCAAACATTTTCTCCCCATTTTTATGTATTGAATTTTAGATTCTGCCATGTGTACTAAATAACTGGGTAATTTCTTATTCATAACAATTATCTTTGAACTAGGTGGATCAAATGAATAAAATAGTGGAAGTTCTAGGGATACCACCTGTTCATATTCTTGACCAAGCACCAAAAGCAAGAAAGTTCTTTGAGAAGTTGCCAGATAGCACTTGGAACTTAAAGAAGACCAAAGATGGAAAAAGGGTAGGTTATATCTATTCTATAAGATATAGATTCTCTAAATAGCTTTGTTGACTACTGATGCTGACTGAATTTGTGTTTTACTGGATCATTAATTTGAATACTATTTAATATAATATCAAAAATATTGACAAGGAGTTTTCAACTTTGATTTTTTTTTTAATGATCCATTTAAATTATATTGATTTTAAGCTTTAGTTTATAACTAGAATAAAACTCATGGAATTTCTGACTTCTCAACAGGAGTACAAACCACCTGGAACTCGTAAACTTCACAACATACTTGGAGTTGAAACAGGGGGACCAGGTGGACGTCGTGCTGGGGAATCGGGTCATACTGTAGCTGACTACTTGAAGTTTAAAGACCTCATCTTAAGGATGCTTGACTATGACCCCAAAACTCGAATTCAACCTTACTATGCCCTGCAGCACAGCTTCTTTAAGAAAACAGCAGATGAAGGTACAAATACAAGTAACAGTGTGTCTACGAGTCCTGCCATGGAGCAGTCACAGTCTTCAGGAACCACCTCTAGCACATCTTCTAGTTCAGGTATGTTTCTTACTGATAGATGATCACAGTAGAGATGCACCGATATATCGTCCAATATTGGAACGGTACTGATATAAAGAAAATGTGCTGTATCGGATATTGGGGCAATGGGGCCGATAATTTGGCTGATAGATCAATGCCACCTCCTGCAGTGAGGGAGTGGGCAAGCGCAGGCAGGGTGTGGAACTGAGCCATGGCTCCTTGGAGAGGGGGAGGGGCAGCTCCCACTGCTGCTAGCACCCCAGTAGGGCATGGGGTGAGGGGAATGTGCCCCTCAGATTTGCACGGGTTGGGGCAAGCTGCAGCCAGGGCTGTGCAGGTCTGTCCTTGGCAGGGGCTGGGCTTGGAGCAGGCACCAACAGCACTAGGAGGATGCTGTATCCACCCCAGATTTCACTGCTGCTCCGCTCCCAGCGCTGCTGCCACCAGCCGCCCAGTGCTACTGCAGCTCAACAACCTGCCTCCACCCATTCGCTGAGAAGAGCCGGGGCTGTTCCAGGCGGCTGGTGGCAGCAGCGCTGGGAGAGGAGCAGCAGCGAAATTGGGTGGATGCAGCATCCTCCCAGTGCTGCTGGCTCCTGCTCTGAGCCCAGCCCCTGTCTAGAGGAGCCCTGCGCAGCCCTGGCTGCAGCCTGCCCTGCACAGATCTGGGGGCACACCCTACCCCACCCCCCCATGCCCTCCTGGGGTGCAAGCAATGGCGGGATCCCCCCCATGAGCTGTGGGTCTGGGCCCCCCATGCCACCTGGGCAGTGCCTGCCTCTGCCCCCTCTCTCACTGTGGGGGGCATTGATCTGTGCCCCCCCATGCCCTTCCCTCCCCCCTCCCTTTCCATCACACCAGACTTACCAGCTGGAGGCAGCAGTATCAGAAATCGAATCAGTATTGGCTGATATGCTTCCTTAAATATTAGGTATCTGTATTGGCCCCCAAAATCTCTATTGGTTCACTCCTAGTAATTTGTACAGTTTCAGTTGCATGCCTTCAGCTTTTGAGGAACAATTTTGAGCCTTATAAAATATAATTCAATATCTGTTTTTAAAAAGAAAACAATTCTAAAGACTAATTTTAGACTTTGATCTTCAAGCAGTTCATACCCTTGTGTCCTCATGTTATGGAACAAAGATTTGTATTGTAATCTTTATTTTCTATTGTTATTTAAAGGTGGGTCTTCTGGAACAAGCAACAGTGGAAGGGCACGGTCAGACCCTACTCATCAGCATCGACATAGTGGTGGACACTTCACAGCGGCAGTCCAGGCTATGGACTGTGAAACGCATAGTCCCCAGGTACATTCTTGAAATGAGCATCTCCCTTTAAAAAATGTTATTTAAATCACTAGCTTTTATTTTCTAAGGCAGTGGTTCCCAACCTTTTTTTGCTGTGACTCGCTGCTGGGAATGGAGTGAGGCGGTGGTGGTGGCCCAGGGGCAGGGGAGCTCCTGGCATGGGGTGCAGCTCGTCTTTTGTGTGCAGTGCTGCTGGCATTGCCCCCACAGCCTTCATTTGGATTGCGACCCAAGGTTGGGAACCACTGTTCTAAGGCAAGCACTGGCCACCTTTTGGGGCAGCAGGCCACATTAACAGAGCTAGCATGTGCAAAGAGATTACTCCCTTTTCATAGGATAGTTGCCAGTTCAGTGGTACTCAGCCTTCTGGCTCCATAGGCTGGCCTGACACCATGAACTGGATCTACCCATACACTGGTGCTATCTAGGGCACTATGCCATGCCACCTGGCCCATGGGTTTCCCTATGGATGCAGAAATTTGGCAGCAGGGTAGCAACAGTTAATACAGCCACTGCTCTCCTGCTGCCAGATTTCCAGACTATGGAGAGACCCACTTCATGGATGTCACGGTTCTGTGGGCCCATGGGCTGGAGTTTGAGCATTACTGCGCTCAGTGCTTTCCCCCATCCATACAAAAAATATGGGATCCACATAAAGGTTGACCTTTTAGCATATCCCAGAGAGCTATTTTGAACTGCAGTGTGGTGAACTTCCATAGAACATTTTTCTTTATTCCAATTTTAAATCAGTATTTACAGGTATTGTGGAGCCTGTGTCTAGCTTCCGCCTGGACTATCGGGTGTTGCCCCTCCCCTCAACTCGCCTGCCACAACTTGGATGTAATCAATTACCTTTAGAGGGGTCTATAGTGGAGATCTTTATCCTGGGTGGGGCCTCCCGATAGACGGTGTTACTCACGGTTGAGTGACGCGGTGGTCCACGGGGCTCCGCCTCCCCTACACCCTGTCCACACGCCAACCGCTGGGTGATGCGTTCCAGATGTTTCCAGGCCCTGTATGACGGCCTCAGACCGGATCCCCGGTTTCCGGTCGTTCTCCCTCCTGCTGGGAGTAATTCCTCCTTCCTCCCTTCTTACAGAAAATACTCCTCCAAATCAGGAGTAGCTTGTGGGTGCTCCCCCTGGTTCCAGGTCCCTCCTGGAGCCTCCGCTGTCTCCCCTCTCCTACCGGCAGTGGAGCGCTCCCCTGCCCTATCTGTTATTGTGCTGCCAGCCTGTCTCCTCCTTGATCTGATGCATGCCACAAACAGAAGCTGCCCATGCTACTTGTGACATGCGTGCCACAGGTTGGCTGCCCCTGAAATTATTGCTCTATTTACTGCTAGAAGAATAACACTGAAATTTAGTAGTTATTGACCATTGGTACCCAGCACTGTAGGATAGTGGGAAAACAAGATTTTCTGATATCACCAAGGGGCGTCATTTGTGCTTCTGCCGAGGTGGGGGAAAATTACAATTAGTTTATACAGATTTACAATTCATTAGAGTAAAAAAAGTATTGAGCAACCAGTGTGCAGTAGCAGTAACTATTATAAAGCAGCATAGAATTGAAAAAGGTCTCTTGCTGTTTCAGGAGCAATATTAACTTACAAACTTTCATAAACTTATGAAGCACCATCTCACTAAGCTCTTTTGAGGCTGCTCATATTCCACATTAGAATCATGGGCATGCAAATAAGTTTAATGTGAGAAAGAATGGTAGGACTTTAGAGCATGTAAGCTGCTCTATGGGAATTGCCCATGTACACACATTTTACTCTATTAAGTGAAAGTTAATCTATGGTAACTCAGTCCTTTGGGGTTAAAAGCATGTGTATGTATTGTTACCGTAGAACAGCCTGGATGCCATGAAGTAATGTGCCACTCTCCTTTGCCTGTTGGTAATTTTTTCATGTGCCCATGCTTTAAGAGTGCTTTTGTGCAGTATGTGTTAATTTATTTTGGAAATGGATTAACCTAAACTGCACAAAGTGACTTCTTGTCTGGAAAAAGTATGTCCATATGGGGCATATTAGTACAGAGTAACCAATGTATATGTAATTCATATTCTAGCTCTTACACAGTAGCTTCCCCGTGTAGAAAAACCCTCATTTTTAGTTTTGTTCCAATAGAGCTCTCTTTCAGTGCTACTTCAGAACCAACTGCAAACTACAACTTGCTTTTTTGTTTAGCATTTTAGTTGTTCTTGAGGCCCCAGTCCATGTCCATGGTCCCACTGCACTAGGCACTGTACAACTATAAACTTACTAATTACTACTCTTTACCAATGCTGTTTTTGACTTTTTAAAAACTTTTTCTGTAAGGGTATGCAGTTGGTCTTTTGTTCCTCAGCTGTCTCAGTGACATTATATTTAATTACTGTTCTAATGTGTCTAAGGATATATTTAGGGAAGTATGTTAGAATATTTCCTAAATACATATCTAGTGTATATTTTTGTTGCTATGTAAAATTTAGCTTTATTTCATTTAAAAAGTTAAGACTTAGTTTTAATGTTCTTTGTAAATTCAGTTGATTTGATCTCAGGCCTTTTATATTTTACATTTACCATCATAGGTTCGACAGCAGTTTCCTCCTCCACTTGGTTGGACAGCCACTGAAGCTCCTACACAGGTCACTGTTGAAACCCATCCGGTTCAAGAAACCACCTTCCATGTAACCCCTCAACAACAGAATGCATTACATCATCATCATGGAAATAGCTCCCACCATCACCACCACCATCACCACCACCACCATCATCATGGACAACAAGCCTTGGGTAGCCGGACCCGGCCAAGAGTCTACAATTCTCCAACAAACAGCTCCTCCACCCAGGATTCTATGGAGGTGGGCCATAGTCACCACTCCATGACGTCCCTGTCTTCCTCAACTACTTCTTCCTCTACATCTTCCTCCTCTACCGGTAACCAAGGCAATCAAGCCTATCAGAACCGCCCAGTGGCTGCTAATACCTTGGACTTTGGACAAAATGGAGCTATGGACGTGAATTTAACAGTCTATTCTAATCCGCGCCAAGAGACTGGCATAGCTGGACATCCAACATACCAGTTTTCTGCTAATACAGGTCCTACTCATTACATGACTGAAGGGCACCTTGCAATGAGGCAAGGAATTGATAGAGAAGAGTCTCCCATGACAGGAGTTTGTGTTCAGCAAAGTCCTGTGGCTAGCTCGTGACTAAACTGAAACTAAGTTTGTTTCTTGTGTGTTTTTATAGAAGTGGTGTTTTTCCAAAAACAAAGTGCAAAGCTGCTTGAATCAGAAGGAGATAAACTCACTGAACCGCTACAGGAGGGCAAAGCTGACTATTTTTTTAAACTTGAAAAGTTTGCAAAGGGACAATGAAGTTTTTTAAGAGCCATGTCCAAACCCACCTTTATGGATAGCTTAGAGGTGTTGTCTCACCTTTTGCTTCCCCCATTTTAACTTGCCACAACTTAGTCATAGTTATTTTTTGTCTCATTCAACAGGGGTTAATGTTCAAATGTTGGTCTTAGTTGCAAACTAGTTTCTTTTTAAAGGCACTGCACATGATTTACATAAAAGGGCCCTTTCAGATTTTAGGGGGCTGGAGAATGAGTATTATGTGTGTATGTGTGTGGATTTTTTTTGGGTTTTTGGTTTTGGTTTTTTTAACTTCCCCAAACACACATGGGCACAGAATTGCAGTACTGTAAGGAAGAGGGACCTTCAAATTACACAAATATATAATCTTCAGCTGTAAAAAGGGACGGTTGTAATCGAGTTTGTAAGGCACATTAAGCATGCTAAATGGCGGTGATCAGAACTCTCCTTATCTGAATCTACTGAGGATCAAAGCAGCAATTGTAATGGGATTCTGTGTGTCTCGTATTTAGAGACCACAGTCAGCTAGTATTGGAATATGACTGGTCTCATAACTAAGGTGCACTGAGAAGCAATCAACGGGTCGGTCCTGGCCAGTCCTGGGGAGGTTTAAGTGGTGGTCTTTGGGATAACCTTTGGCCTTATGGATTTGGACTCTAAGTTAGAAGAGCCTACCATTTCAGATGCAATCACTTTTGGACATGCATTTGCAGACAGTCCTTAATGCTGAAAACACAGAGAATGGGTAATTCAAGAGGCCTTTCTTTTAAAATAGACTTTTGTGACCCACTTATTGTAAGGTATTGCAAGGTCACTTTGCGTGTGTCATAAAGTTGACTTCCTTATTGGTTGAAGGTCACAGAAGTAGTGGTTTGCGTTTGATGGAAATAGCTACAACTGTGTCCCTTCTTGCTTTTTACTTTTTTCTTTTGCTTTTTCTCGGCACGTGGTTTCTCCACCATTACTTCTGCACAAAGATGTCTTCTGTTCATCCTGAACATTTTTAAAAATGCAGAATTTTATGTGACTGCTTTTTTGCCTCACAATTATGCTGTGAATTTTACAAAAATTTATTTTCTTTTTTGATAATTTATTGTACCAAAGCTGTTTTTATAGCACATAGATGTCTGTAACCAATAATGTAGCAGTTCTGCACTTTGACACAAGGTGTAACTAGACCATTTTTAAATGTCAGTTGAAAATTATGGCTGTACTATTGCTTAAACAAAACTGGAACTGTTGTTGAATTCATAGCCAATACATTTACAGCAATCTGTGTGCTGAACATAATAGATTGACATCTAATTCAAGACTATAACATCTGTTACATTATAAATACGTTCAGGCTTCTGAAGGTGAAAGGGACACTAGATACAGAAGCTATGAAACCAGCAATTGATTCTTGTATTCCTTATTAACATAAATGTAAACTTGAAGGCAAGACTTTGATTGCATGAACAGGTCCAAAACAATAGTATGAGTAAAGCAAAAAACTCATGTGAGACCTGAGGTTAGCAGGCTGTATTTAACAGGTGCCTAATTTTTGGGTTATGCTGCCTTAATATAACACAGTCAGCTTGGCAGTTGCTAAATTTTTGGGCCCATTTAAAGATTTATATATATTATGATTAAAAACTCATCAAACTAAATAGAACAGGTTGGGTAATTTGGTGATTACCCATCCCATATTGCCCGTTATATATTACAAAAGCAGTGATCTACCTCTGCCAATAAACCCTTTAAAAACTAATGCAGCAGAAGAATATCCCATCACTCATACTGGTCAATGAAGTCAGTTTTTCTGAACAAAAGCTGGGGGTTTTGTACTTAAAATGACAACACAGCAGCTGAATATTGTCTGTATACGAATGAATACTTGGGGTTATCAGTTTTTGTAAACCAGAACTTTTTTATCAGGGGAGCCATATTTCTTTTGTACTGAAATGTCAAGCTTGTGGTTGAAAGCATTTTTGAACTCAGTAGTTAAGAAAAGTTTATGGTGATTGAAAGGTTGTCATCTTACAAACGGAGTGCTGAGTTTAGCAATATAAAAAGGAATCCAATACTTACTGCTGTCTAGGAATATAAGGGTAATATAAAATATGGGTAATATTTTTTGTGCTGGTTGCTACATTTTAGCAAGCACCAAAAATCAAAACCGTTTAAAAACTACATAGAGAAGAAATCATAAAATCCAATGCTTCTGCATACTGTGTTATGTTACAGTCCAGTTTTGTGTGCTTTACTACACAGTTTGGTTACAGGACTTCTGTGCATTGTAAACATAAACAGCATGGAAAAGGTTAAATACCTGTGTTCAGATTGTAAGATCTAGTCCGGACTTGCTGTGTATATTGTAACGTTAAATGAAAAAGACAAGCCCTTTGTATTATAGTCATGCAGTCTTATGTATGATAAACAGTTGAATAATTTGTCCTCAGACTCTTTACTGTGCTTTTTAAAAAAAATTATTTAAGAGAAAAATGTAAACATAGTAAAATCTTCCTATGCAATTAACCTACTCCAAACTATGGTCTGGTAGGTATAATTATAGTAGAATATGTAAATATCAGATACATTAACATAGACTTAAAAAAATTATGAAAGTAAAAATTGGAGGTATAACAGATAATTTTGAGTTTTTAATTGAAACAGTAGGATATACAAATCCTCGATGTATAAGTACTCACGTTTCTGCTTGATTCTGGTTTATTATTCTTCAGTATTGTCTTAGATTCAGAGTTGTTTATATTCTTATCTGCTAAGTTTAGACTATTACAGATATCTTCTCACATGCACTACTGAGTTCCTATTACTATAGACTACATAGTAGTCTACATGATTTTAAAGCTCAGAAGTGAGTATTATAATCTCATATGACCTCCTACACAATAGAATCCATAGAATTCTATCCATTAAGTTCTGCATCATAAAGTCTGTATTTTAAAGTTGAGTTAAAATGCATCTTTAGAAGGACATGATTTAGAGGCCTTAAGTGAATTCTCCATCACAGTTCCTGGTAAGCTATTCCAGTAGTTCATTACCTGTGTTGCTAAGCATTCTTCATCTTGCTTCCAGTTTAAATTTGTTTAGCTTCAACACCCAACCATTGGATATGCTATTATCTGCTAAAATAAAGGGACCTATAGTTTCAGAGTTCTTCTTCCCCATAGTCGGAAGGTGATCAAGTTGCCTTTAACCTTCCCTTTAATATAGATGAAGCCTTTTAAGCCTCTGAATGTAACGGTTCTTTCCAGATCTTGGATTTTTCTGGTGTCTCCTTCCTTCATGTCGCTTCAATTTTTAAACAATTTTTAATGGGTAGGCACCAGAATTGGTCACAGTATTCCACAAATTATCTTATTAATACACATGCAGAGGTAGTATTACCTATATACTTTTTATGCCTATTCCTGTTTATACCACCAAGGTCTGTATTTTTAGGCCCCTTAGTGCCATCATTTTCCTTAGAAGCTCTAGTTAGTTGGTTATTCACCATGATGCTAAATCCTTTTTAGAATTGCTGTTTTCAGGTACAGTTCCTCATCTTGTAAGTATGACCTTACATTCTGTCTGAGAGTATGACTTCCCATTTGGCTTTATTAAAATGCAGGATGTCTGAAGGTGCCTGGTGTAGAAAGAGATTCAGATGGATCTATGTAAGTGCTCAGTCCTCCTTATTTATCACTCTACCAGTTTTGCTGCTTCTGCAACTTTTGCCAGAAGTGATTTTGTAACTGTTTCAGTTAACAGATGAAAATAGTGAACCAGCTTTGAGATGAAAAGCATTAGGCATGAGAAATGCCCTTACTTGTTTGATTTCTTTCACTAAATATTATTGTAGTCTGAGATAAATTGATTAGCCAATGTTCAATCAATTTAATATGTGCTGTTTTAATTTTGTATTGCTTGCTTAGTGTCATTCATGCGTGTCTCGTAGGGGGTGTACAAGGAGGCATCTCCATCCCTCTGTGAGTTGTGATTTTATATGGTGCTGTTATTTTAATCAGAATGTCATGCAGCACTTGAAGATGGTATGAAAATATCTATCTTCAAAATAACCCAATTTTCAAAATAATGTATAAGATTAGTATTGCCAGTTTCTTGTATGTTATTCATAACAGTGTAGCCAGATGTAACCAGAATCATGTCACATTAAAATATTAGAACTCCACAGTATCTTATGGTTCCCAAGCAAGCAGATATATATGTTTTTTCTCAAGTATAAATTGGTCTAGATAGACCTCTATTTGCTTGCATCTGAGTGATGCTTAGAAATCGGGATTATTATTGTTTTCACTGTGATTTTTAAATTGTTTAGGGCATGTTTTATTCCCATAACATTTTTCAAAGATAGTGATGTCAAATAAGTAGGCTCCCTCCTCGCCTGAAATGATATGTGACTACTGGAACTAATTATATTCTACATCATTATGAAACAGGAAAAATGGTCAACACCATACAGCAGTGATTCTTAACTGGGGTACTGCAGCATCCTGGGCTGTTGTGTGAGCCTTTTAAGGGTGCCACAGGGTATATGAGAAGGTAAATGCTTGCTACTTCCCCTTCCACCATACCCAGTCCCTGTGTGAGGAGGTAAGTGCACAGTCATCTTTGAACCCAGCCCCTGTGTGAGGAGTAAATACTTTTTTGAAATGGGGTCCCGTGAAGTACAGAAAAAATTACGGAGGGATACCTAGAGTCTAAAAAAGGTTTAAAAATACTTCGTACAGGACACAAGTATGGTATATGCCCTGAAGAGCTGAATGGTGTGATATGTAAGGTAGCCCAGACAAAAGTGTTACTTTAAAACAGGGGTGGGCAAATATGGCCTGTGGGCCGGATCTGGCCCGCAAGGCCATTCTATCCAGCCCGCGGGGCCCCTAAAAAATGTAGAAAATTAATATTTCTCTGCCTTTGGTTCATGTAAAAAATGACTACAGTTACTACCTTACTCTTCAGGTGCCCTACATGACCAATACATGTGCTGGATATCTGTTCCGACGTGTGCTAATTAGCACATGGAGCAGACTTGATTAATCAAGTCTGCTGGAGCGTGCTAACTAGCACACTCCAGCAGCCCTTGTGCTGTGTATTCAGAGTCCTCCCACTCCAAAATGGTGGAGGGAGTGCTTTAATTAAAGCTCATTCAACGAGCTTGCATTAAAATGCCCTCGCCACCATTTTGAAGTGTGAGATGCTGAATACGTGACACTGCCGGTGCTTTAATTAGAGCAGGTCTCAGCCACTCTAGTTAAAGTGCACCCCCTCCATCCCAGAACAGAAGTAAAGACACCCATAAAGCTTAGGGTGGCACCCCAACTGAACATCAGCAATGTAACCCTGTAGAGCTGTGTGATTTTATGAGACTAACTAAAGGTAAAGTGTAAGAGAACAAATAGGGACACAGGGCAGAGCCTCTCTGAGACACTAAGAGAAAGGGAGAAGGAACTGCCACACCAAGTCCTCAAAAGTTCCAGAAATGTAAAAGCAAAAGTGAAATGAGCAGGGAGTGTATAAAGATGAGAAAATAATGAACTGTTAAGACAGAATTTGTAGAAGTAGTTGATTATGAGGAGGTAGCTGAAAAAATTTTGAAACTTGCAGTGGACTTAGAGAGGACAGAAAATTGATTAATTTGCATGCATGGCTTTGTGGCTGTGTCCTGAAACAGGTTAAGTTGCAGGCTGTAGATCAGGGTTTCAGTCAAGACATCCTGGACTTTTTGTGGATCATAACAAATAATTTCTTCTTGGATGAAAATGAAAGAAATAGTAACACATTTGTAAAGAATCCTTACTACATTATTGCCAGGGATATCAGAATAGAAGGCAGCTGAATTCTAATAGAAAACAAAATATGTCAGGAAAAACTGCGAACAGCTCTAATGTTACTATATTTTCTAGTCTAGGCAGCCAGAATGCACCAGGTAAAGTTATAATTGAAAAATAAGGGCTGTTGACCAAACAATGAGAAGTGCTATTATTTGCTCAATCCAGTTAAATCCTTTCAGAAGGAAGTACTTTGTGTATTAATGGGAACAGAACATGTCAGCTCTCTTAACAATATTCTAGAAATCCTACAGGTAAGACTGCATGGTGGGAAGTCAATCTGTTGTGAATTTCAGAACAGTTGTTTCCTAGAGATTGAATTGTATGCGTCAGATTGACAGACCATAGGGTGTGGTACTGCTCTAAGTAAATGATGACAATTCTAGGACATACTTTGTATAGTTCCTTGGAATT
This sequence comes from Alligator mississippiensis, assembly GCF_030867095.1. Taxonomy (NCBI): domain Eukaryota; kingdom Metazoa; phylum Chordata; order Crocodylia; family Alligatoridae; genus Alligator; species Alligator mississippiensis. Next base: position 295,354,692 of record NC_081824.1, read on the forward strand.
TTGTCTAGTTTCTAGTAATTAAAGAGTAGAGGAAGGTAACTACTGCCTTTCCTAAGAGTTGGAAAACCAAGCTGAAATTTCCCAAAAAATCATCCAACTCTGAATCTTTTCTCTGGATTTTATATTTTTCAAGTCTAGGTAGAATCCTTCCTCAAGAGGAAAATGTCATGGCAGTCCTTTGTTTTGTAAGTGAGCCATTTAAAAAAAAATGTGCTTCAGATAAACAAAGGAGGATATTGAATAGAATGTCCTCGTTCCATGGACAAGTTTATCATTTCCCCAAAGCAAATTTAACACATGGACACTATCATCAGCACCCTTATCGATATTGGAGGATGATGAGTGCAGCAGGCCATCTCCTTCACATTGGACTGATACAATTAGTGTGATGCATTTTTAGAAAGGGCACAGGTTTGTACGAAGAGAAATCAAGTGATCTCAAGAAGCATTTTTATTCTAGAGCAAGGGGTGCTAACCTATGGCTTGTGGGCTGGATCTGACTCACGAAGGTCTTGTCTGGCACTGGGGAGCAGTGTCACAGAGCTGTGCTCTGCCAACCATCCCCTCCACAGTGCTTCTTTCTGCGGTGCATCCTGCTGCTCTACTGTGCCTGCACTTAAGACATGCACCCTAATTTTAGAAGACTAATTTTCAAGGGAAATGTGTAGTATGCAAGTAAATATGGTTGTTGGAAAGAAGAGAGCGCTCCTGTAAGAAATTCCTAAATTTCATGTGGAGATTCTATTGCAAAAGTTTTGCATTGAATACCTCTTCTATATATGTTTACCTTTCTCAGTTTTAGCAACTGTTACTTCAGAGTGTTCTTTCTGAGGGCTGGTCCTATCCCAAGTTTATATTGACAGTCTGACTAATTTATCATAGAGCTGGGAATACATCACTGTGAAGACTGGTACAGTGTCTTTGAATGAAAATTCACAGGCAAGACAGAATTTTCAATCTCTAGTTTTAGATTGTTTGTTTGGAAACTAAGATGAAAAAAGAAATGTTCTGACTAAGACTGGAATGGTTTGTCCTTCTCTCATTTTCTAGGCTTCCTGGATAGGTTTGTGAGCCTTTAGAATCCCTGTATTCACAATGTAGCTTTGCAGGGAGTTTCTTCTTCAAAAAGGGTTCTCCTCAGTCATATTTTGAAATTTGGATCAATTTAGTGTGGAGCTTGTTCATCATATGCTGCTAGAATTTGTTTACATTATTTAATATAATCTGTAACAAATTACTGTAGATTCATCTGGAAAAATATTTATTCTTTATTATATTAAGGGTCCTATAACGCCAATACATTTCCCAGAAAAATTGCTTTCTATACTTTTGTAGTTTGTCTTACAATAGTATGTAAGGATGCTTGCAGATGTTAAAAAAACCAAAACAAAATGGTGATTTACTCTAAACTTGGCACATTCCCACACCAAGCCTAGCATATGCCCAGAAGAGGCAGTGCATTAGTTGGACCCAGCCTGCCCAACATCTGTATAGATTGGGCACTTTAGTGGGCTTTTTTGGTGCTTTTATCTAATAATGGTTTGAATCAGAATCAGCTTTAGATAAAAGTGCTAAAGAGTCCTGCTGAAGCAGCCAATATACAGTGCTGCAGAGTCAGGTCCAACTAATATGCTGCTTCTTCCAGTAAAGTGCGTTGTTTGGTGTTTTTTTTGTTTTCTTAATGTCTGTAAGCAGCCTATGAAATATTTTCCTTCATCACTAAATCTTTGTTAGAATCCTATTATATAGCATATGGGCATGATTAATAATTGAATATAACAAACAGAAGGATCTGTTAATTAAGACCTTTTTAATTAAATTAATTTACTGTAGACTTTTTTGTATCTTCTATAAGTATTATTGATAGAATCGATTCTAAATTATTCCATGGTACAGTAGTGTAAGACTGTTGTAGCCATGACAGTCCAGACATTCTAAAATATTAACAACATTGATATAATGCTTTAGTATTTAGAAAAATAAGAATACTTAACACATAAGTGCTGTTTTGAAATGTGTAATTCTTAACAGCGCTCCAAGGAAGTTGCATTTTATGGGATGGGAAACAAGTATAAAAATTAAATGATTTGCTCAGTATCATGAAAGTTAGTGACAAAGACAGGGGAACCTGGAGCGCAGCCCAAGCTATCAAACTACTCTCTGACTTGACTTCACACATCATCAGAAAGATTAACTAAATCCCAGTTGAAAGAGTGTGTTCTACCTTTTGTTACACTTTGCATTATCTATTTAATGTAATGGAGCTGCACAGGTGCAGCTGCCAGCAGAATTTTGCACGCTGACTCTTTCCTGCTCAAAGTGACATTGGAGTCAGGGCACAGCTTGACTTTTCCATCCAAAGATATGTTTGCAGATCTGGCACACAGAAATGCCATCATTTCACTTGTTAAATAAACAGCTGTAAAATGAAGGCAGCATTTTATTTGAGGTAAAATAAATAGAGTGCTTCATAGTATTTTTTTAGTATCATATCCCGGTCTCTTCTTCAGTCTGAGATTCTTCAGCAGCGTCTCATTTTCTATAAATCTCAAAGGTAGTTCAAACTACTTGGAAGGTTTTTCTGCCCTTACGTCAGTGTCTCTTGCCTTTTATTTCTTCAGCTTATGTTGCTCTTCCCCAAAAAGGCTCAGGGAGGCTTACAATAAATGACTCTGGCCGTGTCTACAGGAGACCCTGACTGCACAATCATTTAGCACTTGTATAAACAAGTACTAAATGTGACTGCACAGTAACTGTAGCATCACTGAATGGCTTTTAGGTGATGCTGACTGTGCAGTAGCTCATTACTACTGCACAGTAGCATTGCATCAGGCTTCGTGCCACATAACACTTCATGCACAGTAGTAACGAGCTACTGCACAGTTTGTGTCTCATATAGACATGGCATATGAATAAAGGCAGAATGGAAATATTAAGATAATATAACAAAATGCACTCTGCAACGTGCCCCCAAATTCAAAGCAATTCACCCCACCCCATGCACTGTTTTTTTTAAAAGCTATTTTGTAACTTTAACAGTGAATATTTTTGAGGTCCCTGTTCTCAAAATAATCTTTGACCCTTCAATTTAGACTCTGAGGTGTATATTTTCAGTGAGATTTTCATTTTAAAACAGGCTTTGGCAGTATATATTCTCGTCTTCCTCCAGAGAACAGTTTTTAGTGTTCTGTACCCTAAACAGGATCCTAAGCCTGACTTCTGGCTAGATTTACTACTAAGAAGTAAATGAGGGTGGGGGTGAGGGGCATTGGTGGAGGGTTCAGGAGGACACAAGCCTATTTCCATCCAGTGGGACCTTGGCATTAGGAGACTTAAATTTGGCTTTCCAAGGTGACAAGGTGGGAAGAACAGCACCTGTTCGTTACTCTTCTCAGCATTTGGTTACCCTATCCTGTGTGTGTGTTGTCCCCCCTCTCCCCAGTCCTGCTTTCCTGGGTGAGGTGGGGTAGCCAGGAAGCTGCAAACACCATGCTCAATGCCTGGTTCCATCTTCTTCCCAGAGTGCTTCTATGGTTATTGTGATAGACAGAGGGGTTTATTTAAATGGTATTCCCTTTGGCCTTTGAAAGACCATGCTCTTTCTAACTCAAAGGGAAGCAGGCACTCTGCTTTGATCCCAAGAGGGTTGATCAAGACCTGGCTGAGGAGTAAGAGAAGCAGTTTTCTCAAGAGAGCATATGTTACTGCATTCAGCAGACAGTGTAATAACTCAGTCCTTATGAGACAGATATGCGAGGCCCTCTGTTCTCCAAGAGCCTACGCCCCCTGTTCTGCAGCCTAGCCAGAAACCATGTATGTGCTTTCCAGTTTATATGAATACTGAAGAGGTAATCAGTGTCTAGAAGAAGTTTGATGCCAGATCGGCTTTTCATAAAGCTAAATATAAGTTTTAGAGTCTTTCAGAACAGTGTATCTGTCCTATATAATCCTACCTTTTATCATCATTGGTCATCATCTTTCCCTATAGAAGGCTGTATATCCCTGAAGAACCCTGCAGTGATAGGTTTAGAAAAATGAGCATGTAACCAAGCCTATTACTTTCAATTCTGTAATAACCCTTTGAAGGCAAGCATGTGGAATGTAGTGCTATAGATGGTTTCTCCAGAAAAAAGCCCTATTAGAAGTTGTATTAAAAAGATGTATGGGGACACATAGTCAATTCCACACTGTACTGCAGCTTTATTTGATCATTTTGCCATGGTCAGCTCACCAATAGATTAACTGGCAGATGGACTTTTTGTTGGGTCCTGAAAAAGGGGAGTTCCTGAGCCAGCTGCATTCCAAAGTCATTTGCTTTGAAGAGAAACTTACCATATTTACTCATATCCAAAATGAAGTTCCCCTCCTTCTCCAGTTCAACATGGGGAAAATCTAGCCTTGTTATGGATTTGAGTACCAGCCTGGGACAGGTGGTGGCCCTGGCCTAGGCCTGTGACTGGAGCTACGCCTGTTTCTTAACCTCGGTTAGGGCTGGAGCTGCTGTCTAGTCAGCAGCTATGGAGTCTGCAGCAGCTGTGCCGGGTCAGGGACCAGTAGCTACGATTGAGAATTGGGCAGAAGAACAGTTTGGGGAGCGGGCATCAATGTGCTTCAGGAATTGGGCAGCAGCATGCCTCAGGGATCGGGCAGCGGCCAGAGAAACGGTGTGCAGCAGGAATTAGGCAGCAGTATGCATTGGGGATCAGGTGGGGTTCAGGCAGCAGCATGTTGGGGATTCAGGAGAGGTTCAAGAGCAGTGTGTGTTGGGGCAGGGGATCAGACAGCAGCATGTAAGGGTGTGGGTGGCAGTGTGGATTGGAGAGCTGAGGGTGGAGGGTAGGTGGCCAGGGAGGGGCAGGGAGCAGGCGCTATAGTGGTAAGTGGTGGGAGAGGCAGGCATGGGGGGGGGGAACAAAGTATGGGGGTGAGGCTGCCTGCTCCTTCCCCTCTGCCTCCCTCTGCCCCACGGCAGTTGGAAACCAATTTAAGATGACCCTCCAATAATTTGATTTGATTCTATACATGGAAAATCTTAACAAATTTACAATTTTCCATGTATAGAATCTAATTATTGGAAGGTCATCTTAAATTCAGTGTCATCTTGGATTTGGGTAAATATACTATATTCAGAGAAGTTCTAGACCTAGAACAGCAGGATCTCTGTATGAAAAGAAAAAAGAACTCTAATCAGTTATCTAACAGCCTTATCTGTCATTTTGCCTCTCATGGAAAGACCCATCACCTTTTTCTTATGCGTCTTTGTTCAAATCTCACCTGCAGGGAAAGAAGCATGGTCTTGTGATTAGGACACTTCACTAAGCTTTCTGGAGATTTGTCCACAGCTTAACTGGAAAAGTCGCTTAATCTTTTTGCAGCATATTTCAATATCTGTGAAAATGGGATAATTCTTTTTTATCACATGGGAGGATTAGGAAGATATGTTCAATAATATTTTTAGCTGCCCAGATAATGAGTGCTGACCAGGTAGGAAGAAAACTTTACAATCCAAAGATTTCAAAATGTTTTCATGGGGTTTTTTTAATGTTGGAGCTTCTTACCTCCCATGATGACCAGTTGGAACCATACCTGTATTCAGGCTGCTAAATTACCATGTAACAAAATTTTGTGCATAAATAGTTCTTTAGATAGGTTTTAATGATGGTTAGTACAGAAGCTCTCCCTTCTGTTCTGATACACTTTAAGCACTATGTGTACAGCTTGGCCTTTTGGTTTGAGAGATTTGATAGCAAAGTGGACAGTTTGGCTGTATACCAAAGCGTCAAGTGGTCCAATAAGAAACAAGACACACATTCTGTGGGGAAGATTGTGCCTTTAATAGGTTTGGCAGAGAGCTGCATGCATCATCCCAAGCTTGAAATGTGAAGGTGGTTGAGGCATAGTCCTGCCCAGTATAGGGTTTGGCTAGTGCCCCATAGGCTGCATCCAGACATGTGCAGACATGCCATATGTGGTGCCACAGACCTGTCTGCGGTGCTACACACTGCATATGCAGGCTTTCCACACCGCTACTTTGCAGTATTCTGCCCAAAACCAGACCTGGGCCAGCCGGAGCCACTCTCCAGCTGCCAGACAGGCTTCCAGCTATGGCTGCAGCAGTGGGAGGACCCCAGGTAAAGCTGCTGGGGCTAGCTGTTGCTGGCCCCAACCTCCCCTACCCCACCTGGGGTAACCTGCCATGAACCCGAGTGCACATGGCATGGGCGTTCCATGGGAACAAGTAGCAGTGGCACAAGTTGTGCCGCTTCTACTTGTCCACAGGGAAACAAACATCTGTGCTCATCCAGACATAGCCTAGCCATAGATTGTATAGGGAGCAGGGACAGTCTCCTTGCACCCTGTGTACCCAGGTAAGGAGCCTTCTGTCACTAAGTAAACTGTAGTTTGTTTATTCTCTCTCCAATGAAGGATTTATACATAAGATGTTACTAGGCATTTTTAAGCAGGGCAAGTGTGATTTTTATGCTTTTCTCTCCTTTGCGTATCATCCAAATCAGTGATTCTCAACCTTTTTAGGTTCAAAGCACCCCTCAGAAAATGTCAGCTCTTTCACTTGGTTTCTGACTATACAAGAGGTGAGAAGTTTTTGACGTTGGATTTGTATTTGAAATCTCTGGGTTTATCTTGTGAATTACATGTAGGTATTTGCACACCAGAAGTGCTAATGTTGCACAGCACCCTGTGGCACCCTTAAAAAGATGCCATGGGATCCCTCTTGAGAATCGCTGACCTATATCTTTTATATATAAAAAAATATTAGAGAAGAAAAAGATCAATGTAAAGGATACTTCTTGCAGGGTGACAAGTGACAACATTTTAAGAAATAATAGTAAAACTGTGATCTAGTCTAGTTTTCCATGGAAAAACAATACAAGTACTTAAAGTAGCCAGACCTGACTCTAGTCTTGCTGTATAATGTTTGAAATTGGTGGTGCATTTTTAACCTTGGTGTGCTATTGATCATATGGAAACTTTGTTACCTACTCTACTGTGAAAATCTTCCAGAAGGATTCACTGCCGGGCAACAAGGCAGGAAATTCATGGCTTATAGTGTTAACGTGCCAGACAATTAACGTGTTTTTGCTGGCTTGTGACCATAATTTATTGTAAGCAAGGCTAGTACGAAAGCTTGTTAAAGGCACTTAAAACAAGAGGTATATTGAAACATTGAAAATAACTCCACTTAACGTAAAGAAAATCAAAACAATTTTTTTGGCTATTTGTCACTCAGACAGGCAGATATTTCAGCAAGCAACAGTATAATTAACCTTTTCCAGTTTGGATATAATACATAGAACAAAGTGGAATTAAATGAAATGAGGGAGAAATGAGTTATTTATCCTTAAATTAGATTGTGTGTGTCATTTTTGGCACCTGAAAAGTTTTTCCATTGCTTTAATCTAGTTGGATTTCAAAGTTCTCCATGACTTAGATTAACAAACATGCTTTAATTTGTGTTCTAGTGCAACAGTAGTGCTTACAATGTTATTAACTTTCTAATAATACAACTTTTCATGGTAGCCCCTTTACAAGTCACATTTATAGTGATATACTTAGGAAAGACAATTCACTGATTAGAGCACTTACCTTGGACATGGGAGTCCTGGGTTCAAGTCCTACCTTCTCCTGTATCTGTTATCATAGCATCTGAATACCTCACAGGGTACATCCAGACGAGCTCGCACGTGTTCTTGCAGCATTTCAAACCGCTTTGAGACAGTGCAAGAGGCACGTGCGGGAACGAGAAAATGTTCCCCACGCTGCAAATTTGCAGTGCGGGAGCAAAATTAGACCCTTGGATATTCAGGGGTCAAAAAAACCCATGCAGAAAAAAACTAGAGGCTGGGTCCTCCGGTGTGGTTGGCCCTCACCCTGGTGCTGAAACACGCTGCCTGTCCATGAGGGCAGGAAGCGTGGCAGCAGCAGGGAGCTGGACCTGGGCTCCGCTGCTGGTAAGTAAGGGGTTGGGGGGGGCTGGAGAAGGGGGGAGGGGACAATGGGGGGGATCCCTGCTGGCCCCACCCACAATTCCTTCCTCACCTGGCCCTACCCCCTGCCTCTCCAATCCCTTCCCTGCCTGGCCCCAGCCCCCTGAGGCCCCTCCCCCCAACGATCTCTGCCCCCTTCCCCCGGCATCGGGAGAAAAACCCCAACCCCCTGGCACTTACCAGCAGTTTGAGCTGCTGTCTAGGTCACTGGGGCCCTGTCCGCATAGTGCAGGGTGCAGTGACAGCCCCAGCCCAGGCCCTGCTGCCGCCAACTGCCCTGTATTGCCTGGAGTGGGGGGTTCTGCCAGGAGGCCCCAGGGCCCCCACAGCCCCTGGTTGGTAAGTAGAGCATTTTTTTTTTTTAAATGCCAGACGCTGGGGTTGGGGGGGCAGCCATGGGGGGCTGGGGGTGCAAGTGGGGGATGGAGCTGGTCAGGGCAGCCATTGAGGGGTCTGGGGGAGCAGGGGGGGCTCAGGAGGGCAGCATCAGGGTGGCTGCAGGAGCTGGCAGGGGATGGGGCCAGGCAGGGCAGCAATTGAGGGGCTGGGGGAGCAAGCGGGGTTGGGGCATGTGGCCCCTGCGGGGGGGTGGGGCAGCAAAATATATATTCATATATTCATGAAATGTATTTAGAGTTCACTTTATTATTATGATAGAGACACTGGTAGTCTTCCAAATTGCTTTAACACTGTAGATATATTAATAAAACATTGCCCAACTGATTGCTGTCTCTCTCTCTCTCTCTCTCTTTATAGTGGTCTTTTGTTTTAATTGTGGAGGAACATGGATTTTGGGGTATTTTACAGAGTGACTTTGAGATTTTTTATCAGGAATTTTTTCAGTTTTCCGATAAGGAACACCAGAATTCCTGCTAGGGAGGCCAGTGGCAGGACCGTGCCTGCTCAGAGCTGGCACCTTGGACCCAGCTGACTGTGGCTGACCTCCTGGTCATTTGAGTCCAGGAGGACATGCTTTGACCAGTCAAAGCAGGCCACCACACCCGTGCTGGCCCCAGGCTCTAGCTCCCCCTGGCTGCAGATCTGGGAGGAGCCAGGCAGGGTTATTTTGCCCCAAGTGGCACAGTTTGCTCCACAAGGAAGTGCATGTCCAAGCACGTGCACTGAGGCAAAAAGCCCTAGCTCAAATTTGCACCACTTCTATTTGAGCTGCTACATGCTCATGTGCTTGCATGTATGAACGCACCCACAATGCGTAATTTATTTCTCCTCACAGTGCTCCTGTGAGACAGGCAAGTGCTAACATCTTTATGGATATAAAAATATGAGGCATAGAGAGTTTTAAAGGCTGGATTCAGTAAAGATTTCTGGCCCTGAAAGTTAGGCACAGGCACCTGGAGTGGAAGCCAGAGCTTTGAATTGGACTCAGAAATTCTATTTCAAGCCATCTAGGACTCTTTACCTAGGAGCTACCTTGGCTCCCTATACTGTGTGTGGGTAGAGTTAGGTGCCTCAGAATGGGATCTACAATGGTGAGCATGCTGAGCAGGAAGCTGTCTATAGTCAGTACAGTGTTTTAGGGTACAGAAAACTAACCAGGAGGAAACACTGAGCCCAGACATAAGAAGATATTCTAGGATGAAAGGGCATGTTGATCTCACCAGTCCAGTCCCTACTTCCATTCAGTAGTCATCAGGGTTGATCTAACAATGGAAACACTCCCTGATTTTTCCCTGGAGCAGGACCCCAATCTACAGTTAACATGAACTGCTTTTCATCTAGCTGTGAGCTAGAAGGAAAAAAAATATGCATAGATATTTGCAGGAATACCCTCCATTCCACTATATAAGTAGCTAATGCCTTGAAGGCTGTTGGGGGGTTGTTTAGTTATTTATTTATTGGGGTGGGGGTTATTTATTTATGTATTTATTTATTCATATTAAAGACTGTAGTTTATTATACTGAGATGGTAAGCTATGATAGATGGCACCATGTACCATTAGCAATAACTGAAGGAATGGCTGCTGCAGGTCAGAAGTAGTACCTTCTTTACCAGAAATGTCTATTAGCCATTTGTCTACCAAACCCTGAACACGTACAGCTCTAGTTATGTATAAATTAATTACTTTTGCATTGGTGGTCACACAAAGTGTTCTGATCAGCTCATATATTTTGTTCTACTTTGCAGTTACAGTAGCTACCTGAATAATAGGTACAGGTTGGTAGTAAAACAATTTAGGGTACAATAGAATCTTATTGTCATATCACTTGGCTATTTTCTCTCAATAGTCCTATCAGTATTATTATTAATTAACCATCTGTTAGGTATTTATATAGGTTTTGTTGCCACAGCAGATGAACTCTTCACAAACTCTGGATATACACAATGTTGAGAGTATTTTTATATTGTTGGTATTGTAGAGAAGGGCACCTACCCTAGGTTCTGTGTACTGCTACAAAACAAAACACAAATGCTTACATAAGGCAGATCATAAGAATATTTGTTTCTATATTTAGTTTCTATGAACTGAACCTACAAGTCACGGGAAATAAATCTTACTTTGATTGATATTAATTAAAAAATATAATACTGAATGCGAACAGTGAAACCAAAGGAAGAAGACTAGAAGAGATGAAATGTTAATGGGAAACTGAAGGGAATATTAAGAAGTAAAAGATTAATATGTGGTAATGTGCATAAAGGAAACTTTATGGTAAGGTTATTTCTTTAAAAATGAAGTCTATTGATATATGACGGGGAAAAAAAGAAGGGCAACACTTACAAATGAGAGTAAAAAATAAAAAAGGAAAAAAATAGAAGGAAAAGAGAAAAAGTTCTTATTAATGTCTGTGTGAAGTCCCAATATCTAGCATACTTTTCAAGGTCATCAGTTAACCATTCTTCAAAGGGAAAGAACAAAAGAGAAAGGTTTTTTTGTTTGTTTGTTTGTTTGTTTGTTTGGTTTTTGTATTTTATTATTTTTCTCTGCTCTCCTGTCATTTCTTTTCTTCAGCTAAGGCAGCAAAATATTTAGATTAACACAATAAGCAGTAATTGTGATTTCTGTTAGATTGTTTGAATTTTCAGAAATTTAGAACAAAACATGATACAGAACATATGGAACCCAAACACAGGATCCATCCTTAACGGAGATCAGTTCACCTTCAGGTCCTGAAGTCATAGTATCTTGAAGCAAGTCACTTTAAATGTTGATTTCTAATGAAAGTTTGCCCTAAACAAAATGGTACCATTCTGTTTGATTTCTTTTTCTTTTTCAGCAGAATGTAATTTCCTTTAATTTTTCATTATTCAGACTTGATGAATTGTTTTGCAAGGTATTTGTGATGTTTATTTATATATTAATTAGAAGTAATTTAGGATAGTCTTTTAAAAAATAATTTCAGTGTGTTCATTTGTGAGATATGGGACAAGTTACAAACCCACTCATAATTTTAATCCTTCAGTGAAAAATGCTGATTCAAGGACAGCAGCTATATTAGAATGTTAGAAAACATTAAACCTTCACCTCTTGGGACATATAAGCCAAGTTCTAGGCTTAAGTCCTAGAAAAAATAGGCTACTGTAAGACTTATTGGCTTAATGTTATCGGGGGGGGGGGTTCCCCCTGAATCCCCTGTCAAAAATTTTGTGTGGACAGTCTAGCTTTCTCAAACATTGCACAAAAGAATTTGCATTACTTTGGCAGTTTGAGTTCTGAAGAACAAGAATAAATTTGGCCAAACTTTGGCCCCTTTGCCTGCGTCCACGTGAGCATGGTTGTTTGGTTCCCCAGGGACAACTAGTGATGGCACACGTTGTACTGTCAGTAGTTGTCCCCGGGGAATGCCTATGCTATGCGCCCTCTGGTGCATGGCAGGTTGCCCTGGGGGGGTCTGATTTTTTTTTTTTCTTTCCCCATGGGTTGTTTTGACCCCTGGGTATCCAAGAGTCAACCCCCCACCCTGCACACTCCTCCCTTGCAGTGCAGAGAACAGCTGAGCGTGTGGTATGTGGGCTGCAGACATGTCTGCAACATGCTGCATGGCTATTCTCATCTAGACATGGCCTTTATGACAAGTAAAACCCCTCAGATCAGTGTAAAGGAGCCATGATTCCAGCTGGGTGAGATTTCTCTTGTCAGAATGGCTATGATGGAAAATGAATACAAAGACCCAGTAGCAGGGCATGGCATTGAAGACATGTTTAAGGGCAGCAGGAGCCTATCCTGTTATATCATGAACCTGTCTGGAAAGTAATCCTTTTGATATTTTATTGTTGTTTTCTTGGTCAAAATGATGAATAGTTTTGAAAAAGCTAAATATATATATATTTTTTACATAGAAGGTAAAAAAAAGAAGGTTAAGGGCAGTAGAATCAAACGCATATCATTTTATAGCATCCAGTAATAAAATCTGACCAAGAAATTATTTTTGTCCATTTGCTCATGATTACCGTATAGTTCTTACAGAAATGATGGTTTTTAATTTGTGCAAGTTTTCTTCTTGTTTCTTTTGTGGTACAAACTATTATGATATTCTCCGATATGTCATCTAGAGACAGTTCTGGTAAGACTGCATGAAGACACCTTGTACCATAGTATAATTATTTTCTCTAGCAGATAAATCCCATAACAAATGTTAAACCTGCTTCACAGCATTGCCAACCCAAGAGAATTTTGTTACTGACAATCTACAAACTTTTTACTGACAAGCAAACCTTTTTTACTGACATATGTTTTACACAATGTATATATAACCCTTCTGCCAGATGCTGGATATGGGCCAGGTTCAAAACAGTAAGCAAGTTTGGAGATTATTAGTAACCTCCCCCCCACAATTTCTTGGGTTTTCAACCCTACTTGTGCTTTTGCATTGTGCCTTCCCCACCTCAAGGGTCCCATAGTAACCCCTGTACCATGATGCTCCCAACTGCACTCTGCATCATGCTCTCCACCCAGCCTTACTCCTGCTAGACCCACTCCCCCTCTCCCAACATGGACCCTAAAAGAAGGATGACTCTCTACTTGCCTGCCACCCAACAATGTTATACATGGATGGGAGGCAGTACCAGCACCAGTATATGGCTGGGGGATGGGGAAGGAGCAAACATGGTGCCTGAGAAGAGCTACCTTTGGGGTGCTGTGCTCCTGCTCAGACACCAGGTGGCACTGCTGTAATCTCTGTGCTTCAAGCATGTATCCAGTTTGTTTTTGACTACAGCACTTCAGTCAACTCTATGCTCTTACAGAGCTGCTTTTACAGAGTTGTTTTTTGTTTTGCAATTTACAGACAGTACAATTTTCTTAACGAATTTACAGATAGGTGTTTTTAGTCAGGTTATTTACAGAGGGTCAGGGTTGCCAATTTATGGACAGTTGGCAACCCTGTTATTCATAGATTCATAGATGTTAGGGCCGGAAGGGACCTCAATAGATCATCTAGTCCGGCCCCCTGCATAGGCAGGAAAGAGTGCTGGGTCTAGATGACCCCAGCTAGATGGTTATCTAACCTCCTCTTGAAGACCCCCAGGGTAGGGGAGAGCACCACCTCCCTTGAGAGCCTGTTCCAGACCTTGGCCACTCGAACTATGAAGAAGTTCCTCCTAATGTCCAATCTAAATCTGCTCTCTGCTAGCTTGTGGCCATTATTTCTTGTAACCCCCGGGGGCGCCTTGGTGAATAAATACCAATTCCCTTCCGTGCCCCCGTGATGAACTTCTGGCAGCCACAAGGTCGCCTCTCAACCTTCTCTTGCGGAGGCTGAAAAGGTCCAGTTTCTCTAGTCTCTCCTCGTAGGGCTTGGTCTGAAGGTCCTTAACCATACGAGTGGCCCTTCTCTGGACCCTTTCCAGGTTATCCGCATCCCTCTTGAATTGCGGCGCCCACAATTGCACGCAGTACTCCAACTGCGGTCTGACCAGCGCCCGATAGAGGGGAAGTATCACCTCCTTGGACCTATTCGTCATGCATCTGCTGATGCATGATAAAGTGCCATTGGCTTTTCTGATGGCTTTGTCACGCTGCCGACTCATGTTCATCTTGGAGTCCACTAGGACTCCAAGATCCCTTTCCACTTCCGTGCCACCCAGCAGGTCATTCCCTAGGCTGTAGGTATGCTGGACATTTTTCCTCCCTAGGTGCAGCACTTTGCATTTCTCCTTGTTGAACTGCATTCTATTGTTTTCTGCCCACTTGTCCAACTTGTCCAGGTCTGCTTGCAGCTGTTCCCTGCCCTCCGGCGTGTCCACTTCTCCCCATAGCTTTGTGTCATCTGCAAACTTGGATAGAGTACATTTCACTCCCTCGTCCAAGTCGCTGATGAAGACATTAAAGAGTATCGGTCCAAGGACTGAGCCCTGCGGGACCCCACTGCCCACACCCTTCCAGGTTGAAACCGACCCATCCGCCATGACTCTCTGGTTGCGACCCTCCAGCCAATTCGCCACCCACCGGACTGTGTAGTCATCCAAGTCACAGCCTCTTAACTTGTTTACCAGTATGGGGTGGGATATTGTATCGAAGGCCTTCCTGAAGTCTAAGTGTACGACATCCACCCCTCCTCCTGTGTCCAGGCATTTCGTAACCTGGTCATAAAAAGAGACTAGATACTCCTGCTGTAGCTGTTTAAAATTACAAGACTACTCCATGATAATTTTTCATATAGACTACAGAACTTCATAGTGTAAAAGGTAGTGCAAAGAAGAAAACTTGGTGAAATGTACCATTGCATCAGGCTTAACTGCTCATATTTATATGTTCATCTCTTCAAGTGTTCTTTGGTGCTGCATGCAGACTTGGGACTTCTTCCCTTTCTTTGCCCACGAAGCTACCTCTTTCTTCATATTCATATCCTTTGCTCAAACCCATTAATTCTGCCAAATCCCAACCACTGGATAAATGATGGATCTGTCTCACCATTTTCTGTTGGACCCACTATCACAGAATCTAGGTCCTGAGGACAAAGGGGAGGGTCAGATGTATTCCCCCTGGAATTTTTCCCATATTTTGCACAGCACCATGCATTGCTTTGGTAGTCTCTAACAATTCTTTCTTTGTCATGAGGAAATATACCTCATACTTCTACCTTGATAATACAGAATATGGAAAAACCCTCAGATACAGTAAAAGCTGTGTTAACTGGCATTTTACTAACTGGAATACTCTATTAACCAGAATGTCCAATATCCCCACAAACCCGTCCTTTAGCAACCAGAATCTTTGTCAAGTCTATCCAGCATGCGCATCAGGTATTTCTGGTTACATTAGTTACTGACACTGCCAATAGAGGAGCTGCCAGGAGCCCTGCTAATTGATATCTGCAAAGGTGGAGGGAGAAAAAATGTTTTGGGGGGGCTGAGCTTGTGTGTGTATGCACACCCCCCCCCTCCCCTCCAGCAGGAAAGTCTGCAGGGAAAGGGGTGGGGAAAGGGAAAGGGATCTGTGCGGGGCAGGGCAGGGCAGGCTGCTGCTGTGGGCTGGTGCTGGTGTAACTCAGATAACTGGAATTTTTAGATAACCAGCACTGCCCTTATCCCACTCATGCCAGATAACAAAGCTTTACTGTAATTAGCAAATTAATTGCCCTATCTGGCTGAATATAACATACCAGTTGGTAGTCTTAACAATTTTTCTCTGGCATTCTTAGGAAGTTCCCATATTGGGGAACATTGTAAATGGTGAGAGTGATTACAAACCAAAGTTTATGTGAGCAAAGTAGTCATTCTGGGTTTACAGCTGTTGGACATCCACCAGCTTGCTGTGTAGTGACATTATCATAAATTGTTTTTGGAACGGAGTCCAAAAGGACCAATAAAATAGTTTCTCTCTTCTGCTTTAATATAGGTTTCACAATCAGAATTATTCGGTATATATAATCATTTATCTTGAAGAATAAAATTCTTCTCTGGTTTTCTGCTACAAGTTGGAAATTGGTTTATGCTTCCTTAAACTGGGCTTCCTTACTGCTAATGTCATGAACAGCTTTGATTTTCAGCAAGACAATTGCCAGCAACTATAAAGAAAAAAAAATCCAGAATTAATTTAACAGCTTACAAATGGTACAGAGTACTTTCCACCTGACATGCATTGAGAGAGTTTCATTATCAAGTAAAACAGATGTATTCCTTTAAAGTTTGCTCTTGAAGGATGGTTCAGAATTGTGTCTATGCTTAGAAACTAATTTTAAAGAAGGAAGGAGGAGACAGGATGAGAAATAAGGGGAGGAAAAGAAGGAAGTGGTAGAGGAGAACAGGTTTCTTTACATTTTTCTTCTACAAAAAAAAATCATAAAGCAACTTTGCAGGGGTGCAATGGTAAGGCAGGGGTATTGTATAAAGCTGCACCACCTTCTGCTAAGGTAATATTTTAGTTCTTTTTTGCTAAGTAAAATCTAGTTTGTGTTGATAGCTGGAATTTTCACTTACATTTTTCTTCTTTTAGTGTGATTGACATGCAGAGTTGAAGTTTATTCAATTAGTGCAGGAGTATTTGGTTGTGAAGTCCCCTTTGTTCTGGTCTGCTTTCCATTGCATTAGCTGTTTCTGAAGAGGACTGGTGACTGCAAAATTTCTGTCTTTGAGTCTGTGACAGGAAGTCAGGCAGAGGTGTCAGTTTTTGGCAGGAGCCCTGTAGTGAAGCAGAAAAAAAGAGTAACTTTAAAGGTAAGGCTGTTTTCCTTATACTAATAAAGGTTCTTGTTCAGTGTTCAAAGAAAGTGACCATTTTCTCTGAATCATTACTATTGATACGTGTCAGTAACTGGCAAGGTGAATAGTGTTAAATTATGGTTCATAATCTAGATGTTCAACTTCTTGCTTTAATTACCCTCTTTCCTACAAACATCAGCACTTACCTCTCTCTGGCCAAAAGTCTGGGGGAATAGATAAGCCATGTAATGAGTAAGAAAGGATGAGAAATCAGGCCAATGTAATTAGCTGCCTGAAGTTACACAAGAAACCTGTGTCAGAGACCGGAATAGGGCTCAAGACTCCTCATGGTGAGTATTGTGTGAAGTTGATGAGATCTTAATTTCTCACTACCTTCCATCAGCCTTCTGATAGAAACCATCTTCTCACCCAGGCCTTTATTCACATGTAGTACTATTGTCATAAGCACTCAGCATTGGCTTAACTTTCTGGCTCTATTAAAGGCAATAGTAAAGGTCCCATGGCTTTCAGTAGGATCCCACTTAGACCAATATTAAGTGCTTTTGAAAGTGCCATGTCTGCAAGTGAAACTATTTGTGACGACTAACACCTTTCTCATTTTAGGGTTTCCTGAGCAGCCTGTAGGTATGATGCACTGAATAAATATAAAAGTAACAAAAGGAAGTTGTTTTTTCACACAGCATGTGATTAAAGTGTGCAACTCATTGCCCCAAGATGTTGTGGAAGCTGACAACTTAGCCAGATTCAAAAAGGGACTAGATAAATTCTTGGAGGAAACATGCATCAGTAGCATTGAGCATGGGAGTTAGATTCATAGATGTTAGGATCAGAAGGGACCTCAATAGATCATCGAGTCTGACCCCCTGCATAAGCAGGAAAGAATGCTGGGTCTAGATGACCCCAGCTAGATGCTCATCTAACCTCCTCTTGAAGACCCCCAGGGTAGGGGAGAGCACCACCTCCCTTGGAAGCCCGTTCCAGACCTTGGCCACTCGAACTGTGAAGAAGTTCTTCCTAATGTCCAATCTAAATCTGCTCTCTGCTAGCTTGTGGCCATTGTTTCTTGTAACCCCTGGGGGTGCCTTGGTGAATAAATACCAATTCCCTTCTGTGCCCCTGTGATGAACTTATAGGCGGCCACAAGGTCGCCTCTCAACCTTCTCTTGCGGAGGCTGAAAAGGTCCAGTTTCTCTAGTCTCTCCTCGTAGGGCTTGGACTGCAGGCCCTTAACCATACGAGTGGCCCTTCTCTGCACCCTCTCCAGGTTATCCACATCCCTCTTGAATTGCGGCACCCAGAACTGCACGCAGTACTCCAACTGCGGTCTGACCAGAGCCCGATAGAGGGGAAGTATCACCTCCTTGGACCTATTTGTCATGCATCTGCTGATGCACGATAAAGTGCCATTGGCTTTTTTGATGGCTTTGTCACACTGCCGACTCATGTTCATCTTTCCACTTCCGTGCCACCCAGCAGGTCATTCTCTAGGCTGTAGGTGTGCTGGACATTTTTCCTCCCTAGGTGCAGCACTATGCATTTCTCCTTGTTGAACTGCATCCTGTTGTTTTCTGCCCACTTGTCTAACCTGTCCAGATATTATGATGATGAGATGTTAGGGATACAGCCTCTGAATTAGAACTTCCTAGACCTTTAAATGCTGGAGCATGCAAATGAGAGGGGAACAGTGGACACACCCTGGTCATGTAGGCTTCTTGCAGACATGAAAAAAACCAAAATGGCGCTTTATTTTAAACTTGGTGTGCTCCCATGCTGAGTCCAGCACATAGCCAGAAGAGGCATTGCGTTAATTGGACCCGGCTTACCCAGCATCTGTATAGATCAGGCACTTAAGTGGGGCTTTTTGGGCACTTTTATCTAATTGAATCAGCTATTAGATAAGAGTGCCATTAAGCCCTGCTGAAGCACCCAATCTATATAGATGTGGAGCTGGGTCAAACTAGTGCACTGCTTCTTCTGGTAAAGTGCTTCCCTCCCTCCGCTCTGTCAGTACCCGCTGTGTTCACTCTCTCTTTCAGCTTCCTTTCAGTGTGTGACACGGGATGCTGGACAAGATGGACCTATGGTCTGACTCAGTAAATGGCATTTCTGATGTTCTTAATAACAAAAATTATTCCAGAGAGGAAAGGATGCCTTTAGCTGCTTTCTTTGCAAGCTGCATGGTTGAAATGGCCCAACTATTTGATGGCTAACTGAAAACATTACATTTTCATAACATTTCATGACATTACATTTTCATTTGGTGCTTATTTTGCTAAGTGTGTAATGTTGCTAAAATCATATTAAGACACAAACTAGTAAAAACTACCCATTAAACTAGCCACCAGTGAGGTGCTGTGACAACATTTTAGTGAGGGCTCCTTTAAAAAATATAGCCTCTGGTTGTGATACTGGGGTATGGTACCAGGGTCCATGTCCTGCATGTTGACCATGATCTTGTCAGGCCTGTCCCCCATGTCCTGTGCCTCAGTGTTCAGAACCTGGCTTGAGACCAAGTTGAGGAACATACCTTCCAACCTCTGACCAGTCCCCAGGCCCCACGTATTCTTCTTTTTCTTTAGGGGCTTGCCTGCTTCTTTTTAATGTGCTTTGTATTTATACCTCAGTCCCATTCAAGGATGTAGATGAGCTCATTGAAAAAGGGCATGGTGTGTCTGGTATCTCTGGAGGTCCAGTTTGTTTTTACCCCAGTTCTGTGCAATCTGCAGGTACAACTACTTGTTGTGATGGCTCTTGCAGATTTTCTCCAGATTCTGCTCATTGCCCCAGAGAGTGCAGAGGTCCCTGATTTCTGCCTAGGCCCAATTACTGGACTGGCTGTAGCGCTAAAGGAGGAATGACCTGGGTCTTCCATACGGGTGGGTTCATGATCTGGAGCTGGGTTTTGTTGGGTCTAGGTATGGTCTGGTCAGTTTGGGGTTGTCTGGTTGGTTCAAGTTAGGTCTGGTCTAGTCAGGGTCTGGATGGTGTCTGTTCAGGTCCTGTCTAGGCAGGAACAGGTTGATTCAGTTCAACTGTGGGTTGGGTCAGGTCAGGTTGAGTCTGTTCAGGTTCTGTCTGGTTGGGGTTAGGTGTGGATGGGGTAGGTTCAGGTTGGATGTGGGTGGGGTTGGATTGAGTCTAATCCAAGTTGGCTTGGGTTGGGTGTTGGCTGGGTCATATTGGGTCTGATGGGGTTTAGTCAGATTGGGTGTGGGTGGGGTTCGGTTGGTTTGGGTCTGCCTCAGGACTGCATGTCTCTCTGCAGCACTGGAGCAGAGCAAGGGCTTGTGAAGGGTTTGATCTTTCTTGGCCCCAAACTGTCAGAGAGAGTGGTGTGCACCATGCTTGCCTGGAGCAGTAGCTTCCAGCCCAAGTCACTGACTGTCTCTCTAGAGGACTGTGCTGTGGCTTCTCTCTAAAGGGTGAATGTACAGGAAGAAACTCTCCTGAAAGCAACATTTACTGGGTTGGAGATGAGTTATTTTTCTCTCAGAAGTGCCATTTTTGCTCCAGGAGAAACATGTGAATACTTGTATGCTCAGGGTTTCTACTGGAAAAGCGGCAATTCTCCAAGTAGAAATGTGATGCCCATGCATGGCCTGTGCCGGAGCAGTAAATTGAACCAGGCCTTCTAAGACCCAGGGTACTGGAAACACGTAAAGTACTGGATACACTTTTTCTGAATTGGCTGTTATGAGTAGTAGTGGGGATTGAATGGATAGCGGTAGTGATGAAAGAAAGGGAAATGTGGTTCTGGATCACAAAATAAGTATCAGTTCACTACAAGTGTAGGGCAGGGCATCAGTTGGGAGACAGATTACTGGCAGCAAAGAGGAGGAGGCAAACATGGAGAAAAGATAATCTGTGAAAATAGGGAAATGCTAGAGATTTATATGAGAAAGTTAATGTTTCAACTAAGGGATGATTTTAAATTGGATTAGTTAAATTGGTGCAAAAGGCTGCAGGGACATTCTTATTTCAGTTGAAATGAAGCATAATTCAGTTAATCTTAAACAGATAAAGGATGAGTTTGCCTGCTACAGAAATAAACCATTCTTAAATGAACTTTAGACTGTTCCAGTCCAGCTATGTCAGTGTAGAAATTGTTTAAAATAAATTGGTGAAATTTTATCATGTTGAAAAGCTTTGGAAGAAAAACTTGTGTTCACAGATATTGGACCAAATATCAGTGGACTGGCAGAAAACAATACTGAAGGACCAAATCAGTGAAAGATGAAGCAAGCCTGACAGTGGACTCGATCAGCGCGTTAGGTCTGTTGTGGAAGGCAGAAGCATAGGAAGTAAGTATGCGCTGGGAGTCATTCACAGCATTTATGTCTATGCTGAGATGACCATGGCTGGAGAATGAGGGGGTACCCCATGTGCTTGCTGCTGTTCTTTGAGCCCTTTGTGGAGTTGGGGAAATCTGCAGCAAAGTTGCAGAGAGTCATTCACTTGCTGCTTAGTTATGGAGACAAATAGTGAAAAAGTTGGTGCCTGGACAAAATACAAGACACATCAAGCCCCTGTGAGCTCAGGCTATGTTCATGCCATGTATTGATAAGAAAAGATCTGCTATCACTAAAATGATTGGTTATTAAATGCAGTTATCCTACAGCCTTGTGTTATAGGAGTTGAAGGTAGCAATGATCTTCCAACTTGTTTGTGGTTAATAATGAAAAGTTATTACAGTATAAATGAGACTGGTATCATGTCATGGAACAAGGTACATAAGGTTCCAGATTAGTACCACCTGTGCTTTTATTAATGACCTGGAAACAGGGATGAGCATTGAGCTAGTGTCACAGATTCACAGGCAGAAGCACTGTAGAGGACTCTTTGGCTCTCCTGAAAGTAAGCTGGGGAGGAGGCTGTGAGGAATGTCTTGGAGGCAGTGACCATGAGAGGGTGGATCAAGAGAGGCGGTTCCCTGTGTGGAGGAGGTCTCCTGGTTGGGAGAGCTAACTGTGACCGTGGGGAGGTTGACCCCATGAGATTTTCTTAGGAATTTTTATGAGGGCTAGGTTGTAACCTGAACATAGTGTTACGATTTTGTCAGTTTTGTTTTACCATACTCTGTCGTCAAAGCACTTAGTCACTTTTTATTTTTTATACCATTTGTTCTTCCTTGTAATAAATCCTTTGTTTTTCTGTTAGTTTACTGAAGTGCCTGTGGTAGTTCATGATTTCTGGGCAAATTAATAATTTGAAGGTATACTTTCACCAGAGTGGGGGACTAAAATGCTTACCCAATCCCAGTGTGCATCTCTGGGAGCACCCTGATTGTAGGATTTTGTCACAGCTGGCAGCATCTTGAAATAAAACAAAAATCACCAACTTTAATCAAAGTGGGGGAAAAATGTGAGGAATTTCAGACAAGGTTCTTTGGGTAAATGTGATATCTTTTTTTAGACCAACTAAATAGTTGGAAAAATTGTTCTTTTGTGAGCATTCAGGCACAAACATTTTTCTTCAGGCATAAGGAGAGTCTGCTAGTGAATTGTGTGCTCTCCTGGGTAGAATTGAAGGCAAAATGGCTGGTCTGTGAAAATGCAAGTCCCTGGCAGTGAGGATCAGAGGGGTGGAAGGCAATAGGTGTGAGACAGGAAGGGAGTGGGGAGAGGGGGAATATTGAACTGGTGACAGAAGAATGTAGATGGTAAAATGCAGACAAGTTATCTGGGGTTATCAGATGGCAGACAGGTTATAATGTGCCATAAATCCAATGTCTATATTTAGTCCAGTAGATATATGAAGTGAAGTTTGTAGGCTCCTTTTGTAGGTGTTTTGTAAATTTCCTTTGAGGATTAAAACTGAGAGGTTGGAGAGAGAGTGGTTATCTTGGGAGAAGTGTGCACCCAGAAGTAATTGGGTATTTTTGTCTTTGATAGATTTTCAGTGTGCATTCATTCTGGTATGCATGCCCCCTGATACACAGAAAGGGAGAGGGGAAAGGGGGCATGTGTACCCCTAAACTGGAGTAACTCCACTCAGTCCAGTGATAAACGGAAAGAATTAGTGGTAATTGAAAGAATTAGTTATAAAACTCCATTGGTGTAAGTTAGACCGCTATAGGTATTGTGTGTCTATCTTTCCCTGGTATATTTTGCTTGCTTCCCTGACACCCAGTGGGGAGGTGTTGTAATAGCAGTCTCCAATCTGAGTTACTTACATAAACTGCCCCTTACATAACTTGGTGTAATTTACATTATTGTACAAATGTAGGGCAGTTAAAGTTTGGAATATTCTCCATCAGTCCAAAGAATAAGAAAAAAAATTAAAGTGTATTTGAATCAAGAATGCATGTAAGGAAATTCTGATTTGCTGATATTCAAGTAGTAAAGTCTCAAGTCATAAGCTGTTTTAGAAGGACATCGTTCAAAAAGGGGAGGATGTACTTGGTCGATTAGATAAAAAATGGAGAGGTTGCAGCTGTCAAAACAGAAATATTGTGAGTTTTAGATAAGAGATCAGAAAGATGAACAGCTATTAGTAATAATGGTGCATTGAAAAATGTCCCACACCAGTAGAAGGAAGAAATCTGAGAATGTAATGCTATTAGAATGACTTGTAAAAATAGTAAGATATGATTGTAGGAGATACATCTGAGTCATGTCTGAGCAGTAATAAAACCTGAAATGAACTGAAGTCTCAAAAATTCGTAAGCAAGTTGGAGTTCCTGAATTAAACAAAATCCATGCTACAGTAAGAACATCACAGAAAAAGGGACTTCAACAGATCATCGAGTCTGACCCCCTGCATAGGCAGGAAAGAGTGCTGAGGAGTCAGATGACCCCAGCCAGATGCCTATTAGCTTTCTCTAAAAGACCCCCAAGGTAGGGGAGAGCACCACCTCCCTTGAAAGCCCGTTCCAAATTTTGGCCACCCTTACCATGAAGAAGTTTTTCTTGATATCCATCCTAAATCTGTTCTCTGTCAGTTTGTGACCATTGTTCCTTGTTTACCCCAAGAGGTGTCCTGGTGAACAGAGCATCTCCGATCCCTTGCTGCGTCCCCCTAATGAATTTGAATAGATTTTCATACTATTATACTTGATATAGTATGAATATCAAAAATACTTGACACATCAATCAGGAATGGAACATGTGAAGAAGAACAGAATTGATAAAGAAAATTTAGAAAGGTAAAAGAGCCCACTTGAAATCTCTGTGTTCCTCTGATGTAGTCACCCTTTGCCCTGAGCAGAAGAGTATATTTTCACTGGAGTACAACAAGCATGTCCAATATAGAAAAGGTTTAAAACAATAGGACAAGCCAAGTAGAATGTACAGGGCTTGCTCCTATTCAGATCAGTTGCAAAATTACCCTTATTTCAAAAGTGAAGCACAGGTGAAATGAAAGGGCAAGTGATAATTCCAAGGCCTTAGAAATAAAAGTTGAAAAATCTTTCTAGTAACAGTAGAATGGAATTATTCTGACCTGCAAAGACACAAGACAGAAAAATAATTTCCCCTACTTTGTAGTATATAATGTAACATCCCTTGGCAGTTATGTAGCACCACTCATTCAAGAGTAGCACTTGTGCTCTGTAAAGGTGACATACTAGCCAAGAAATCAAAGAAAAATGTATATGCAGTAGTGTAATTGAAGGGGGTGATCATAGCACAGTGGCAATTGGTGCTGCCCCGGACATCATGAAACTATATATTATTTTTTCACAGCAAAAATATAAGAAGTGGGTCATTTTGCATTATTTAAATACCAATACCTATTTTTTCCCATGCTCACTTGAGAAATTGGATTACCTTAGCAAAGCTGGTTTGAAATTCTGAATTTAGTTTTAGCAAAATCCCAAAGCAGATGAGTTTGTCTGGAAACTTTTTATCATGCTCTACTGATAATTGCTAGTCACATCATATTAGGTCTTGGAGTTATATGGTTATCCTGTCTTAGTGGTCATAAACTTTGCTTGCCTGTGGGTAACCACACTGAGCAAGTAATACAGTAGCAACATCCTGCTTGCTCTCCCTGTCAACTTATTGCTTAACTTTTAAATTTCCTGTGGCTGCAAGTGATTTTTGAAGGTCTATGGATAGCATGTTGCCTGTGAGCTCTGGGTTGAACCACATTATCTTATCTGGTCTCCTCCAGATTTTCTCCTAACGCAGCAGTTAATGCTCCAAGGAAAATTGTTATCTAGGCACAACATGTTGAGAACATATCCAGAGATGATGCACTCACTATCATTCATATGCATTAGTTATTGTTTGGCAGGAAGTAGATGCAACAGCTTTATAGTTCATTAGATTAAGTGGAATTCAGGAATGTGTCATCATTAATCCAAACTGGGGTTAGGACCTAATCCTACAACATATTGAGTGCTCCTTGTAAGGTGCATGGGTCCTAACAAGGAAGGTGTAGATGCATACCTCTGACTTGAAACATATTATAAGTAATGTTAACTTCTCACATTTTTAAAGTTAGGCACATGCTTGAAGTACCTTCCTGAAAGGGGGACATAGTACCTTCACTCCCCATTGAAAACTTCCCATAGAATCATAGAAAGTTAGGGCTGGAAGGGACCTCAGGAGGTCATCTAGTCCAGCCACCTGCTCAAAGCAGGACCACCCCCAAATAGATCATCCCAGCCAAAGCTTTGTCTAGCTGGGTTTTGAAAACCTCCAAGGAGAGAGCTTCCACCACCTGTCTGGGTAACCTGTTGCAGTGTTTTACTACCCTCCTAGTGAGAAAATTCTTCCTAATATCTAACCTAAATTTCCCTTGCTGCAACTTTAGACCATAGCTCCTTGTTTTGTCATCTGCCACCACTGAAAACAGTCTAGCTCCATCCTCTTTCAAACCTCCCAACAGGTAGTTGAAGGCTGCTATTAAGTCCCCTCTCAGTCTCCTCTTCTCTAGACTAAATAAGCTGAGTTCCCTCAGTCTTTCCTCACAAGTCATGTACCCCAGCCCCCTCACCATTTTTGTGGCCCTCCGATGGACTTTCTCCAACTTGTCCACATCCTTTCTGTACTGGGGGACCCAAAACTGAACCCAGTACTCCAGATGTGGCCTTACCAGTGCTGAATAGAGGGGAATCATCACTTCCCTTGACCTACTGGCAACACCCCTACCAATGCAGCCCAGCATGCCATTTGCCTTCTTGGCAAGAAGGGCACGCTGCTGGCTCATATTCAGCTTATTATCTGCAACCCCCAGATCCTTTTCTGAAGAGCTGCTGCCCAGCCAGTCAGCCCCCAGCCTGTACTGGTGCATGGGACTGTTCAGTCCTAAGTGCAGGACTTTGCACTTGTCCTTGTTGAACCTCATGAGATTTCTTTTGGCCTAATCCTCCAATTTGTCTAGGTCACTCTGAATTGTAGCCCTACCTTCCAGCGTATGTACTACTCCCTCCACTTGGTGTCACCTGCAAAGTTGCTGAGGGTGCACTCTATGCTATCTTCCAGGTCGTTGATAAAGGCATTGAACAAAACTGCTCACAGGACCGACCTCTGGGGCACTCCATTTGATATGTCAACTAGACATTGAGCCATTGATTGCTACTTTCTGAGCCCGATGCTCCAGCCAGTTTTCTATCCATATTACAGTCCATTCATCCAACCCATACTTCCTTAGTTTGCCTTCAAGAATCCTTGGGAGACCATATCAAAAGCCTTGCTAAAATCAAGGTACATCACATCCACCAGTCTCTCCGCATCCACAGAGTCAGTCATCTCATAATAGAAGGCAATCAGGTTGATCAGACATGACTCACCCCTGATGAATCCATGCTGACTGTTCCTAAACACCTTTTTCTCCTCCAAGTGCTTAGAAATGGATTCCTTGAGGATTTGCTCCATGTTTTTTCCAGGGACTGAGGTGCGGCTGACTGGTCTGTAGTTCCCTGGATCCTCCATTTTCCCTTTCTTAAATATGGGCACTAGGTATGCCTTTTTCCAGTCATCTGGGACCTCTCTTGATCACCATTAGTTTTCAAAGATGATGACCAATGGCTCTGCCACCACATCAGCAAACCTCTTCAGCATCAATGAGAGCCCTTGGGTGCATCCCATGAGGCCCCATGGACTTGTACATATCCAGTTTTTCTAAGTAGTCCCTAACCTGTACTTTCACTACTGAAGGCTCCTTCCCAAACTGTGCTGCTTGGTGCAGTAGCCTGGATGCTGACTTTGCCTGTGAAGACTTAAGCAAAAAAGGCATTGAGCACTTCAGCCTTATCTGCATCCTCTGTCACAAGGTGGCCTCTACCATTTAGTAAGGGACCCATGGTTTCCCTGATCCTCCTCTTGCTACTGACTTATCTGTAGAAACCCTTCTTGTTACCCTTCACATCCCTTACTAGCTGCAACTGCAATTGAGTTTTAGCCTTCCTGACTTCAACTCTGCATGCTTGAGCAATGCTCTTATATTCTTCCCTAGTTATTTCTCCAAGTTTCCACTTCTTCTAAGCTTCCTTTTTGTGATTTAATTTACTAAAGAGTTCCTTACTAAGCCAAGCTGGTCTTCTGCTGTACTTGCTAGTCTTCCTGTGCATTGGAATGGTTTGCAGTAAGGCTTCTTTGAAGTACTCTCTTGGACTCCTCTCCCCCTCAGACTGGCTTCCCAGGGGATCTTGCCCATGAGTTCCCTGAGTGAGTTGAAGTTTGCTTTTCTGAAGTCTGGGGTTCTTACTTTTCTGCTCTTCATCCTTCCTTTCCTCAGGATCCTGAACTCTATTATCGCATGGTCATTGCTGCCCAAGTTGTCATCCACTACTACATTCCCCACCAATTCGTCCCTGTTTGTGAGCAGCAGGTCACGAAGAGCATGGCCCATAGTTGGCTGCTCCATCACTTGCACCAGGAAGTTGTCCCCAATACTCTGCAAAAACTTTCTGGACCACCTGTGCATTGATGTATTGCCCTCCCAGCATATGTCAGGGTGACTGAAGTCATGAGAACCAGGGCCTGTGATTGGGAAACTTTCACTAGCTGTTTGAAGAAAGTCTTATCGACCACTTTTTCCTGGCTTGGTGGTCTATAGCAGACCCCCACCACAACATCACCCTAGGTTGTCTCCCCTCTGACCCTAACTCGGAGACTCTCAACAGGCCTATCTCCAGCTTCATAGTGGAGCTCTGAGCAATTATATGGCTCTCTTACCTAAAATGCAACTCCTCTTCCTCTTCTCCCCTCCCTGCCCTTCCTGAGCAGTTTGTACCCATCCATGATAATGCTTCAGTCATGCGAGCTATCCCACCAAGTCTCTGTTATTCTAATCATGCCATACTACTGTGATTGTGCAAGGACTTCCAGTTCTTCCTACTTGTTTCCTTGGCTCCGTGCATTTGTGTACAGCACCTGACATAATTAATTGATTGTCCTGATTTCTCAGGAAGTATGAGAACACCTCCCCTATATCCCCCTCCTGCTGGTTCTTCCTCCAGGTCTCCCACTTCCCCACTTACCTCAGGGCTTTGGTCTCCATCCCCTGGTGAGCCTACATTAAAGCCCTTCTCACTAGGTTAGTGAGCTTGTCTGTGAAGACCCTCTTCCCTCTCTTTGTCATGTGGATCCCATCTCTTTCCAGCAATCCTTCTTCTTGGAAGAACATCCCATGGCCAAAGAAGCCAAAGCCTTGCTGGCAAAACCACCTGCACAGCCAGGTGTTGATCTGCAGGATGCACCTGCTCCTGACTGGGCCCTTTCCCTTGACTGGAAGGATCAATGAGAACACAAGCTGAGCTCCAGACCCCCTCACCCTTGTACCCAGAGCCCTATAGTCACTTTTGATATGCTGAGGGTCTCCCCTGGCAGTATCATTGGTGCCCACATGGATGAGCAATGATACAGCCTATATAGACTCATAGAAAATTATGGTTGGAAGGGACCTCAGGAAGTCATCTACTCCAGCCCCCTGCTCAAACCAAAACTATCCACAGCTAGATCATACCAGCCAAAGAGGGATTATCATGGGAACATTAACCCAGTAGCTTAACTCAGGGGTGGAGCTGGGGTGGGGTGGGGACTGGTACAGCAGGCTTGGGTGCCAACTTTGGTGGAGGGGGTGTCTCCAAAAATGTCAACCGCCCCTGCTAGCAATACAGTAGCCAGTACTGTCTATGCTAGGTAGCTGCCTTCCTATGCTTGTATTAACCCTTCATTCTGCTTCCTGAATTGGATACTTTTAGCCAAACACCAATGACATAATCAGTAGGACTGTGTGAAGCTTTGGTAACTGATTTGATTCGGAGGAGATTAGGCCCGATTCGGTGGCCAAATCTCTGACTCCAAATTGAATTGGGAGACCAATTAAAAGGTCTGAATCAAATTGGAAACCACCAAATCGATTCGGAAAAGATTCAGCACCACTTTGCAGATTTAGCCATAGACTAAACAGACAGCAGTCCTCGCCACATTGGACACAGCTGCCTTCAGCTGGTAAGTCTGTTGTGGAGGGGGGAGGGAAGGGGCATGGGGCAGGGAGGGATTGGGACTGGGACAAGCTGCCCAGCTGGGCTGGGGGGGGGGCAAGGGCCTGGGGGAGGGAGGCAGGTGGGGCACGGGATGCGGGCACAGCTGTGCTGGGAGTGGGGGCTATGCACTGCTGGTGCTTACCCAGCTAGGGCAGGACGGGGGGCGATGCAGGCACAGCTCACTCCAGGTGGAAAGGGGCAAGCAGCAGCAGGGAATAGCCCCTGCTTCCAGCATTGCTGTTCCCACATCCTGCAGCCCCTGCCCCGGCTGGGCAAGAGGTGGCGGTGCCCATGTCCCACCCCCCCGCCCCGCCCCAGCTGGGCAAGTTGAGGGCTATGCCCTGCTGCTGCTTGCCCCCTTCTCCCTGGAGCGAGCTGCACCTGCATCATCCCCCCTCCCCCACCTGGCTGGGCAAATGACAGCAGCGCATAGCTCCTATACCCAGCTTTGCCACGCCCGCATCCTGTGCCCCCCGGCCCCCTCCCCAAGTCCTGCGTCCCTCTGCTCCAGCTGGGCAGTTTGCCCCAGCCCCAATCCCTCTCTCCCCCATGCCCCATCTCTCCCCCACTCTGCCCACCGCAACAGACTTTTCTGCAAAAATCCCTATCCTGTGACCCCTACTACTTTACATGGAAGATGTGTAAGGTGTTATTAAGTTACCAAAGAGGGAATCAAAACTCATTATGAGAATATGTCAAAATATGTTCAGTTCTCTGTTACCAGCATGGGACTGAATCATAGACTGTTAGTGTACTCCTTCTGTTTCCATAACAAAATAAAAACATGGAAACTGTTTTTCAGATATATACTTATTGGATTAAACAAGACATGTATGAGAAGACAGATGTGGGAGTCTGATATGTATTTTAATGATTCATGTCACCAACATTTTCCCCCAGTGCTTTTCACTCCCAATCATTTTTTAAATTCCTTCCCATTGTTCATGTTCCTCATCTATATTTCAATCCATCCATTCACTCTGAGTCATCAGGACAGGAGTTGTTAACACATCTTTTAGATGTGAATAGGTTCTTTCACCCACTGGCAAACATGGATTGAAAAAAAAATCTGCTCAGAGGTAGAGCAGATGTAATTCTCAAAAACAGAAAAAGCCTGCTTGTTGATGAAGCATAGTGGAGTTTTTTGTTTGTTCTCCTCTTCCATCCCTTCCACTTGCCAAAATGACCCCACCTCCTGATCTTCCCTGTGCCCAGTTTTAAGTTTTCTCTCACTCTTTTTAACCACTAACTCCCCTCACAATACGGACTTGCTTTAGTTTCTCCTGTTGAAATACAAAAAAAGCAGCTTTGACCTCCACTTGCCTAACTCCTATTCCATCTCTTTTTTTCTTTCCATCTTTAAACTCATTCAATGTGCCCTCTACAAACATTATCTGGCATTTCTCACTGCACTGAGACCACTCTTGTTGCAGTCTCTAATGATATGTTTTTCTTGGTAAAATCTCAGAACAAGTGCTTGTTCCCCTTCCTGCTTGACCTGTCAGCCACCTTTGACATATTCATTGTTTAGGGTGTTTGTGAAATCTTGTCCTCCTTAAGCTTCTCTGAAAACAGCCTCTCTAGGGTCTTCTTCCAGCTCTTTAATATCTCCTTTAGCATGATTTTCAGAATCTCCTCCTCATTTCCCTCCCTTCCAACTTTCTGTAGATGCCTCCGGGTGTCTTTTTTCCTCTTTTGTTCTCATTCTACTCCTTACCTCTTAGTAATCTTATTTGCAAATACAAATTCATATATCCGTTCAGACAATCCACAGATCTACCTCTGTTCTCCAACTTGTCTCTTGGAAGTCTAGTCATCAACTCAAGCCCAACCTGCTAATACTGATCTTTTAACCTGCCTCTACCCAACTCTACTCCCACCTCCTTTAATGAATCCTATAGACAATACTAGTATTCTGCCAATCACTCAGGCCAGGGTATCGTCTTCATCTGGGAACCTTCTTTCCACATCCTCACATCAATACCACATGTAAATCTTTAGTTATAAACCCTCTAAGATATGGCCTTTCTTATCTATGCACATAACTAAATCTCTTGTCAGTGTTTTTATCTCTTATCTCCATTACTGTACCATCCTTAACTCTGGCCTAGAGAGATGCAGTTTTGATCCCTTCTTATCTGTTCAGAACATTCAATACATGTTCATTGTCATGTTGCTCAGCACATCAACCTTGTATTTGAATCCTTCCACAATATAATGAACATAATCTACTTCATTTTTAAGATCCTTCATAGCCTGTTCATAATCTACCTATCTCTCATTCAGTATCAAATGCTGAGTCCCATCTCAGGCTGGCCAGTCATGTCAGCCTCTATAAACTACTTATTACATTCTGAAGTGCACACCTTCAGGCTTTCTCTCATGCATTTGGGAGGAACTCCCTGTAAACATCCCCTGTAAACATCAGGCTCAGCAAATGGGCGGATGAGAACCTGATGGTGTTTAACACTGAAAAATGCAAGGTTTTCCACCTTGGGAGGAAAAACCTGCAGCATCCTTATAGGCTCGGCAGTGCTACGCTGGCTAGCACTATGGAAGAAAGAGACTTGGGGGTCATCGTTGACCACAAGATGAACATGAGCCTTCAATGCGATTCTGCGGCTAGTAAAGCGACCAAAATGCTGGCTTGCATCCATAGATGCTTCTCAAGCAAATCCCAGGACGTCATTCTCCCCTTGTACTCAGCCTTGGTGAGGCCGCAGCTAGAGTACTGTGTCCGGTTTTGGGCTCCACAATTCAAAAAGGATGTGGAGATGCTTGAGAGAGTCCAGAGAAGAGCCACACGCATGATCAGGGGTCAGGAAAACAGACCTTATGACAACGGGCTGTGAGAGCTATGGGGGTTTTTATCCTGGAAAAGCGCAGGCTCAGGGGTGGTCTGATGGCCACCTATAAGTTTATCAGGGGTGACCACCAGTATCTGGGGGAAAGTTTGTTCACCAGAGCGCCCCAAGGGATGAGGAGATTGAATGGTTATAAACTCCTGCAAGACTGTTTCAGGCTGGACATAAGGAAGAATTTCTTTACTGTCTGAGCCCCCAAGGTCTGGAATAAACCTGCCATTGGAGGTGGTTCAACCACCTACATTGAATACCTTCAAGAGAAAATTGGATGCTTATCTTGCTGGGATCCTATGACCCCAACTGACTTCCTGCCTCTCGGGTGGGGGGCTGGACTCGATCTTCTGAGGTCCCTTCCAGCCCTAATGTCTATGAAATCTAAAAAGCTATTTTATTGTTGTCTTTTAAATGTTTCTTTAAAATGTCTCTCCTTTGCTTTGATGTCTATATAATAACTTAATAATTAGGTCTCTGATGTGCTTACATGATTGCCTGCTACATTAACTAGTTTAGTTTCATTGTTTCCTTGTATTCCCTGCCTGTATCCATCTGTTGTCTCTTGTCTTGTTCTTAGAGCCCATCTAGAGGGGAACTCTCAAGAAAAGTTGATACAAATTAACTAGAGGTGTGATTGGTTAAATTTCATTAAATCTCTATTTGGACATTTTTTCAGAAGTAGAGGGTACTTAAGTCAGCTTAGTTTACTTCACTTCTAATGGAGTGATAGCATAATATTGAAGTGAAGCTAATATTTGTGCATTCCTTTGAAGTGGTTTTCCAGGAAGGATTTAAATCAGGGCTGGGCAATTATTTAGGCCAGAGGGCCACATAGGCTGTTTTGGTGAGCTGGTGCAGGCTGGGTCAGCATGCCTCTCTCCGCAACAGCTCTCCAAAACTCTCTATGTGGGATGGGGCCCCGGGTATCTGTGTTCAGGAATGGGATGGGCAGGCATGGATTCCATGGGCAGGGGCATTCAGGAGGAGATTGCAGCTCTGCTCCACCCCAGCCCTGTGCTGTCACGGGTTGGGATAGGGCGATAATTCCAGGCATGGAAGCAGTGAGGCAAAATACGTGAAGACGGGAGTGGGGAACAAAAGTGGAAGGCATAAAGAGAAGATCTGGGGATATTTTATTTTGTTGAAAGGAAAGCCACTTTGAACAAATGACTTCTTGAAGAGAAATTTGAAAGAGAGAGAGAGGGCAGTTGAAGGGCAGGAAGAAGACCATCCTAGCAGAGGAGCCATATGAATGATGGCCTGATGCTAAGAGTCGGAGGAGGAGACAAAGATCATAGGAAAGTTACAAAACTGAGAGAAGTATAGTGTGTGTGTGTGTGTGTGGGATGTGGGGCTGGATTGGGGGAGGAGTAAGAGGAGATGGGATGGAATGACATGTTGGGAAGAGAGATATATAGGATGTTTTAGATGAAGAGAAGGTGATATAATCTGATGTGCCTACAAACCGAAAGCTGGCCCTGAGATTGCAGAAGGGGAGGTGCTCAGAGAAATGCAGCAAACAGGTGGTAACTGATGTTGGTTGTCTGGAGAGGAAAGACATGGGGAGAAGGATACTACAGTAAACAGTATAAGAGGATAGCCAAGAGATGGCTTGCTCCAGGGCAACATTTAATAGTTCACTGGGGCTGTGAGACTCTGCTCCACTTTGGGGCAAGGTGGCAGAAAAGAGAGGCTGTAGGTCTGGCCCTGGGTTGCACCAAACTTGCTCAGTAAGTCCAACATGCTAGACAGAGCATTCTCTGTGTTGTTGTATGTTTTAAGTGCAGCAGTTTCACTTGACTTGACTGTATTAGATCTCAGGGAAATCTTGGACCTCTTCAGGAAGAGGTATTGACACTCAAAGCTCCAGTTCTGCATTGTGATTTTCCCCTGCCACCCATTCATGCAGACCTCTGGCACTTTTTAGAAGCATAGCCCTGATGTATTTCAATGTTGTAATTTGTTTCGGTTATTTGAAGTTCCTTGTCTAATTTCATTTGGAGATTGTTGTCTTCACTTCTGTTTCTGCACTTCTGTTTCTGCACTGTTGTGCATTTTTGTGCAATTTAAAATATCCATTGTGTTTAATCATAAATGGGCATCATTGCACTGCACGATGGATGATTTATGCTCTGAAAAGCAGACTCATATGGACACTCTTGACAGTAGGCCAGATCCTGAACACTTGTAATGCCATCAGCATCCCAGGATCTTACAGCTGCACCTCCAGGAATGTAGTATACCTCATCCAATGCACCAAATGCCCTGATGGAAGATATGTAGGAGAGACCAGACAACAACTGCGCACCAGAATGAACGCACACCGGAAATCCATCAAAGACAGAAACACTCAATTACCGGTGGGGGCACATTTCTCACAGGAGGGCCACTCTCTCTCCAATCTCTCAGTCCTGATTCTCAAGGGAAACTTACACAACACTTCCCAGAGACAAGCCTATGAGCTCCATTTCATCAACCTGCTGGATACTAGAGATCAGGGACTAAACAAAGACATTGGATTTTTGATACATTACAATCTGCCTGGCAACTGACTCCCCAGCCCAGCCCAGCCCAGCCCCTGGCTTGTTTACTTTTCATTCCATCCAGGAAGAGCACGCACCAACTGCTGCAGCGTCCTTAGCCTGACGAAAGGTTTTTGAACCCGAAAGCTTGCTTAATAACTATTCTCCAACCATTTGGGTTGGTCTAATAAAAGATATCAAATTCACCCAAGGAACCTTGTCTGCCTATATCCTTAGACCAACACGGCTACAACCTAAACCCCTGTAATTCTTATTGCCCTTCTGGGGAATTTCGGATAGTCAAATATTTGGATATGGCTTACTGTGGGATTTTAGCCCAGTGCTTACAAATTAATAAAATGTCTTGGGGTCCTCTGGATTCTTTGGCCTGGTAGAAAGTTGAGCTATTATAGGAACAACTAGACTTTGGTTTTATATATAATTCAAAAATGTTTTTAAGTACAACACTGTGACAGAAGGCCAGAGGGTTGATACTGTATAATCCATGGATGTCACGTCCGTTTGAAATGATACACAGGAAAGTACTTCAATACAACAGGATGAGACAATATCATACAAAACAAGATGTTGAAAGATAGTTTCAAAGTGTCTCAGATGAATAGTCAGTATGAGCCAAAACCTATTATTCAAAATCCTGCTTTGGCAATCCACTAGGAGCATTTCTTTGATGTTAATCAAGGTAAGATTCCACAGGGACATAAACTGTGTAAAGTATTTTACTTCTGTTTTCTATAATGAAATAAGCACTCTTTAATTTTGAATTGTATCCTGGTATTAATTAATATGAAAATTTGGGAGTTTATGACAAAATAAATTAGCAAGCACGTGCAACCTTTTGTTTCAATAGAAATAATAAATTGGTAAATTCTAAGAGAGTGCAAAAGCCCCGAACTCATGCCTGGCACCCTCCAAAATTATGAAATGGTATCTTCTTATTCTTCCTCTTCTTAGTTGCATTGTATATTTGATCCCTCGTTTGTTTTGTTTTGTTTTTTTAATTCCTGCTCTGTGTGTGCATGGCATGGGGGAGCATGGAGGTTACACAGGGTCTGTCTACATGAGATGCTATGTCACTGTAGCAATGTGCTGTGGTGATGTAGTGGTGCCAGGCACGAACCATGACACTGCAGCTACATCACCGTAGCAATGTGCTCCCTCGCTATAGTGTGTTTCTACGGTGGTGTAGCGGCTAAAAATAACTGTGCCACCAGCATGGCGCAGTACGGGTTGTTTGTGCATTGTCATTTAGTACTTTCAAAAGGAAGTACTAAATGATGGCACAGCAACAACAGTGCCCTAGGGGCATGAATAGACACGCCCACAGTGTTGCCAACTTCCATATGTACTGTATAATTTGATTCTGGCCCCCGACTGCAGGAGTCCTTGCTGGCTTGCCTGATGGTGCAGAGCTTACAGCATTTTCCCAGATGCTCAGATTCTAATTAACCTTTTTTTTTTTTTTTTATCTCCCTGCCCTGGGTCTGCCCAGGCTCAGCCTCCACATTGGTTCTACCTCTTTAGCCCCTCAGTGTGGCTCAGTTCTCCCTGTACCTGCTGACGCTACACTGGTTGCAGAGGCAAAAAGGAACAGGGCAGGAGCAGAAAGAAGCCAACCCGATTTTCAGTGAAGAGGAAGCTGAAGTGGGATCAGAACTGCCTTGATCTGCTAGGATCTTTCTATTCCCCCTTCTGGCCCCCAAATCTCCTCTCTATTCCTAAGGAGACCACCACCTGCCTCTCACTGCAGCCCTGACTCAGGTTGTCATTCCTCAGAAATTGGGTAGCTGCTGAGAGGGGTCTTTCCCCTGGGCAGAGCTGGAGAGGCCTGTAGCTTCCTCAGCATTGCAATACTTGCTTCTGACAGAGCCCAAATCACATTACTGCTGATGAAATTTTGTAGAGCTCGTAACAACTGTACAAGGTGCAGGTAATAATAACCTCTGCTTTAAAAAAGGTATAATATGTTTGACTTGAGGATCTGGATAAACATAGAACCTCCAGCTTGGTTTTTAAAAAATATATAGTTTATTTCATTATGATGCTTAAATCAATACATCTTATGATTCAGATGACTTCACCTTATTTAGATTGTCTACCAGGTGTATCAGGAGACTTCCTGCTTGTATGTGTACAAATCTCCTTATCATATGGTTCCTCTATAAATAAATAATAATAATGAGCTCTCACAAGTACTGTACTTGTGGGTGATGGTAGGGTGCCTCAACTCCATGTATCAGTGATGTGAAAGAGCCAAACCCATTTCTAAAGTCAGATAGGGAACTGGTAGAAAATCCCATCCTTACTTCCCTTCACCAGCTCTCCTCCTACTGGAGGACTGGAAAAGCTATTCAGAAAGGGACTGGACTGGGTTATAGGACAGATCTATGCTCCTGGAAAACTTGGAAATGTGAGGAAGTAGTGAAATGCTTATGTTAGCATCTGATGCCATCTTTTTATACTGGATTCTATTGCCACATTGCGGGTGGGGGGGTGGGGTGGGTTACAAATTACTTCTGGCTCTCGAAGGGGGCATCTTGTGCTTTGCAGTGTCAGTGTGTGTGTTTCCAGTAGCTGTCTGGCTCTGCATTTGTATAGGTGTCCCTAGGCCTCACTGATATCACTGAGGTTCAGCATCATGGGCAGGGCTCATGCATGTGAAATTGTGGGATTGAGGACTAAGTTGTGTCAGAACTGATTAGTTGAGTGCCTCGGTACAGTGGAACTTTCTAGTACAAGGCACGGTGAGACAGGGGACTTCTTGGCACGGTGGAGAGCCCCGGCGTGGAAAGCCCCGGCGTGGAAAGCCCCACCGCTCATATGCAAATGCGCATACTCTAATTGGCCGGTTTCAAATTATTCCTACGTGGTGGCTGGCAATTGGCTCGCTAGCTGTATAAAGGGTTGGAGTCGTTTCCGCCCAGATTGGAGAACTCCGTGCTCGTCTCGAAGTGGAACCTGGCGGTCTGATCACCCGCCGACGACTCCCCGTCGACGAACCCCCCGACGTACCCCCATGTCCTGCATGCTTGAGTTTAAAGATATCTCATCTTATAAGAGCTCCTCGGTTTGATGGTAACAGAAGTTGGAGTTTGAAGTTAACTGTCTTCCTACGCTGTACATCGTGACAGTGTAAGTAAAGCCATCTTTGTTTGAACCAGTACGCGTCTGCGCCTAATTCTACTCCAGCGGTCGCAAGTACCCATCTACGTGCCGGGTTTGTGGCTACAACCCAGCTGGCCCCTTCCCCGGATCCCAAGCTCGGTCACCAACAAGTTGGTCGCATCCTGCTATTTGTAGTATGTGATTTTTGTCATGAACCACTGCAGTAGTGTTCCTGCTGACAGCTTGGTGCAGTGGCAGGAAAACCCACCTTGTAATGCCTTATGTTTCTGGAAGAATCCATGTTCGTACACTTTTAGTTGACTTTAGAGATCTTCAGCTAAAGCATTTAGAAGTGCTCTGCAGTGCCAAAATACAGAAAGAAAGTAGAGTGTTTCAGTGATGTTAATAGCTTTGGTTTTTCTTTACAATGAAATACGCTGTCTGATCCAAATCATTGGGGAATGTAGCTTTAGGAATAGCTGCAAAAACAGCCACAGTAATTTTTTTTGTTTATTAGGGATGGACTTCTCAAATGATCTGCATGACACTGGTGATTAAGTCCCGGGCACAGTCTGTAGTCCCAGGACTTTGAAGACAATCTCATTTTTTGTGGGCACCTAACTGAAGATGTTTGAACACTTGGAATTTGCTGTCCTCTCGATATCCAATTGGCCTTTTATAAGTTGGCTATGGGATGACTATCACGGTTTTGAGTACTAGAAAGGTATTGATGATGATGTTGATGTAACTCCAGGACCCTAATGATTTTGGAATACTGAACAGTCTTCAGGAAAGAAGCATGAGTGAGCAGGATTTTTATTACATGTAAATATGGCAAATACTGTGTAGTTGTGCCATGATTGTTCCTTGATGGCTATGATTAACGATTGGGATATTTTATTTGCAGGGCATCACAGAGCCATGCAGTCAAAATTGTGCTTGCAGCATAAGTAGTAGCAGGCATGCATGTTTCAGCTTTAATCTGGAGAGCATAGCATAGGTGCCAATAGCTACCAAGTTACAGAAGCACAGGCTTCAGCACAGGCCAGCTGCTTGAGCATGTACCCACAGCCCCAGCTTGGTTTGCATTGCTTATGCTGAAGTCCCTGCTGCTAGAAGCTAGCTCAGGTATGTCTGCTTCTGCACCTTCAGCTCCAGTGGAGACATACTCAAAGCTTACTGATTAATGCCATTAAGATTTGGATACATTGCAGATAAAGTAATTCTCAAGGGAACCAAGAAGATACATGTAAGTTATCAGCTAGGAAACTAGCTAGCCACAGTCAGAGCTGCTTGCTAGTATTAAAAAACAAAAACACCCCCACCCCCCAAAAGAAAACAAAAATAAAAAAACAGGGTATTTTTTTCTGTCCTGGAGCTGCACATAAATCCACTGTAATGTAGTTTACTGGATAAAGACAAATTAAATCAAGGCCATGTTCAAAGCTATTTATTGTTTCACCAAAAGAGGGGCTCTCTCCCATCAAGAGGTAAACAACTTTCCTAGCACAACTGTTTCATAAAGATATTTTTATTTAAAAGAAAAATGATGCTATCAATAATCTGAACCACACCATTTCCTTGTGCTTCCATATTATGCATGCTTTCCTCATTGCCCATGCACAGAGGTATTATAATTGATTGTAGGGAGTTACAAAAGGACTCAAGAGAGTTCAGGAGCCAAACCAGTACATTAGCCAGACCCAGCTAATATTTTCTCTTCTTTCCTATAGAACAATTGCTACAATAGTAGTATGAGCATAGAGAGTTAATCCCATTTTACACATAAACATTGAGTTGAAGAAGGGATAGAAGTATTGGCTTGATTTCTGAAAGCTTGTTTTCAATATATTTTTCCAATGTATTTATTTATTTTGAGGTTTTAGATTATTCACTCACAAACTTCCAGATTATATTTTGGGGTAGATTACATTTCTTCCCTAACTTGCTTGCCAAAGACCATTATTTTTCAGTGGTTGAGAAATATTTTTAAATTTGCCAAGGATTTTTTTAATAATCCAGTAAAACCTTACATTTTAAAATATGACCGTAGTCTCATATTTTTGCGTCACCCTTGCTTTGGATGGCAAGCTCTGCCCATTAGTGAAAAAGGTACCAAAGCTAAAAAGCACTTCTTGAATTTAGTAGACTATGGGTCAGGTTTTACTTTGGAGGTGAATAAAATTCCCCAAAGCATCATGAAAAATAAAAGCAGTTGAATACAGTTGGCATTTCTAGATCTGTTGTACTTGGTATAGCAATTCTGAATTTTTCCAAAAAAATGGCATAAGGAATCTGCTAACCCAGAGCCAAAATGCTCAAGTTTGTTATCTAAAGTTATTTAGTTGAGTTAAATCTATCATTATCCCTCTTGTTGAATTCAGTGAGAATCTAGGTGAAACTCGGGGGGGGGGGAGGAGGGGGAAATCCCAGTAATCATGTTTTCTCAAAGTTCACTTATATACCAGCTCTATCCATTTGCAATACTAAATTATGATGTCACCTGCAAGAGATTTGGGCACAGTGTGATTAAAGTGTCTTGCTGTGGCTCTGAAGAAAAAGTTCAAGCTCTGTACTCATGCCAAATGCCAGCTGACCAGCTGTAAATGGGTACCTAGTCATTCAGGCTGGTGTGTCAAAGACACCTGGATATGATGTTGGCCATATCACTTTCTGGTGTTCTATTGGCTCAGAAATCGGTGTGCTTTAACTACACTAGCTCACTGAGCCAGGAGACCCAGATGAGCCATCCTTCCTTATCGGCAGTTAAATAACTTCAGTGTTGATATTTAAAATTAGACTTCACAGTTCACAGCTCTTGCAAGGCACAGCATATGCCTTTCTGTTTTTTTATTGTTTCAGGCAGTTTTCTGATTCTGGCAGATATTATAATATCAGTTTATGATTCCCATTTTGAAAATGTTGGAAATGTTGGCCCCGGTTGTTTTAATAAATTATATAAAGTTCATTTCATAAATAAAAAAGAAGAGTAAAGCAACTTTGAAACTTTTTAAAAACTAGATCACTGTCAGCATTGAGGAACACTAAGGGCAGCAAATGGGGATGACAAACTGAAACAAAGCTTTCAAGTGTATTCAGGATGACTGTACTTATTTTCTATACTGTTTTGAAGGATCTTTCCATACCTTCCTGGAGGAGTATTAACCTGTGAAGCTACTAAGCTGTTAATTGAAGTGCCTAAAAACATAATTACTGTATTGTTCTGATTGTTAATTTGCTATTTTTTTCACTCCAAGGTATTGATAAAAATCACACTCAACATGGGGTTGACCTATAATCAGGCCCCCTACAATGTTGACTTCTGTACTTTCAGCATTTTTGTGCATACAACATTTTATTATTTCAGCTCAGTTTTTATTTTAGGATATGTAGTGCATTTAACCCCTTGAGTCCTTTCCTTGGTTATTTGATTCTTCTGTTGGATTTTGTAAGGGCAATAGCAGATCAAAGTCTTTATCTGTTGCTGAGTTATAGTCAGGGAAAAGGCTGTTTTTCCTGAAACTGAACCTGACAATGTGGGCAGGACTGATTTAGAATCGGAACAATTAACAGGAAACCTTTAGTTTGTGGAGGTTTACAGAAGTGTCAGCATTCTTCAGTCTACTGTAGATTATGGGATACCAGGCCAGATGACTTGGCATGGTTGGATGCATGACCAGAAAGGTGAACAGGATGCCACCACTTGGGACTGTTCATGAGAGATCACATTTGCCAGTGGAGTTATCTTATACACTTGGTTTGTTTCCATCAAGGGCAATAAAACATATTTACCAGGCTGTTGTGATGAAAATCTAGGTGTGAAACTAGAATACTTGTTTGTCTGAAAGTTCAGAGTGTCATTTGGAGAACAGAAGATGCTTTTTTCAAAGATGCACTTATTCCAGGATTGCTTGTAAGTGATCCAATGTATGCTGAGAAATTATAAAGTTCTGGGATGGGACCAAACTAGTTACACTGGAAACTGAACTGTACATCCACAGAACAGACACAACATAGAAAATAGAAGTAAATAGCTGCTTATCCAATAGTAGTGAACTGCCTGTCAAGAATGATGGGGGGGGGAGTGGTGGGTGTGGGTGGGGGTGAGGGATAGAGTGCCACCACCCACCACCCTGTGCTGCTGCCGCCTCTCAGGAGCAGAGGATGTGGGGGAAGCTTGCCCCTCCATCCCCCTCTGCCAGCACCCCATACTGCCACCACCTCCAGCACCACTGGCATCACCCCCCCTCTGACTCTGCTCCTCGGAGGCGGCAGAGCGCCACCATGATGGCTGGGACAGAGCGGGGGTAGGGGGGCCAGGCCAGCACTGCTGGCTTTGCCCCCCCCTGCTCTGTCCCCACCATCATGGCAGTGCTCCGCACTCTGATTGGTTGATTCACTAACCAATCAGAGTGCTCTAAGAGTGTTACGGACAGACAGACAGACAGACAGACTAAGCCCTTTATTACATAATAATTTTTCAGATGTGACCCAGAGGAATTTTCAGATAAGAAGGTGCTTTTCTCTCCATTCTCATTTAAATCTTAGCTGACAAGGATGTTAGTTGTGAGGATAGTTATCAAATTACTTGCAACTCTACTGAAACCATCATCTCATGCTAGGTAGGTGAAGTCATCCTGCAATAAAGGTATTTAGTCACTATCAGCATTAAGATTTTGATAGATCATTAGTAAAAATCCTTGTATGTTTCTGGTTTGGTTTTTTTTGTTTGTTTTTAAGTTTTAGTTATTTTTTGTTGGTGTTTAGAGAGAATAACTGGTTAACTGATGCTTTATAGTCTGATGATTTGGATAATGACCTGGGATATAGGAAGCTTGGGTTCAAGTCTGTGCTCTTCATGTTTTAGAGTGCTTTAGGTTAAAAAAGTTGGTTCTAGGACAGGCATTTGGACTTCCCCATATTCTAGGCCCCATGCCCAGGGTTTATCTCTGAACAAGCATTTTGAGACCATTTTATTTTGTGAAAATATTTGAAGGTTTTTGACACAGTGCTAAATGTTAGCTCTAACTAGAGTTACTCTAATGCTAGAGCATTGCTAGATGTTTTTAGCCCTGCTAGTTTTTTTTACAGTATGTGTACTCACTGATTTAGTGATGATGTAAAAGTGTTCATTACTAGTAAAGCTGGGGGAATATGCAGATTTTTTGATTCACTGTCAATCTGGAAAAAAATATTTGTTTGAATAAAACTGAAATTTTGCCTTAATGTTTTTGAATCAAAAGAGTAAGGTCACACCAAGAATTTAAAATATTTTACTTAATAAATTATCAAGTTTAAATGTTTTGACTTTTATTAGATTTTTTTGTTTTGTTTTTTCATAAGCAAGTCATCATTTTGCAAAAGATTTTAGTGTCAACAAAGCATGTTTGACCAAAAAAATGCTAACACTGCATCCTTGTTAATTATCAATGAAATATCAAGTTAAATTGTTTCATTAAAAATAATTTAAAAATCCTTTGAAAAGGTTAAAGATCACATGAACACAATGGTGTTTATTCTCTGCCCAATCAGAATATTGAGCATACTGTGACTTTTTTTTAAAGAAAAGGTTAGAAAATTCATATCTTTTATTTAATATCATAAAATAGAATCCTATTTCTGTCTGTAATTTTACAAGAACATCTCACATGTTCTTCTCAAGTTACAGATTTTATTTTTTATTTTGATTTGGGTAGCTGTTTCTTCCTTGCCTGGGCAATAAGGCTAAGTAAGAGTTTGACTCCTTTTACATTTACTAGAAGTCCATATTGTTGATCTCTTTGGGATGTTTCTCTGGCATTTATTGTGTAATGCATGTATTTCAAGGGAAAACAAGCTTTTATAGAATCAATACTGTAGCTACTACTAGTTACAGGATAAAAATGTGTTTCAGTCCTGGCCATCTAGATGGTAGTGAAAGGCAGTAATTGCAGATACACAATGATTTGTAATATGAGCTTTTTCCCCCTTTCAAATTCTATGGAATTTACGGAAGAGTTTATCTTTGCCATGCCTTTTAAAATACATATCTCAAGAAAGGCTCTGGTATCATAGTTTTGTTACAGTGGTCCCCGTCCAGGAAAGCACTTAAGCACTTTGTTCCCTTTAAGCCCGCTGACTCCAGTGGGTCTATTCTTGCTGAAGTGCTCTGCTGGATCTGAGCCTTTGTGACTATATCAACCCATGATTTACCTTTGCAACTTTTACATTTTTATCTTGTGACTATATCAACCCATGATCTACCTTTGCACCTTTTACATTTCTAACAGGGATCTTTAGCGTATTGTACAAATCCTTTTAGATCTTCATTAAAAAGTGTATCTTGTTCCCTTATTTCCCCTGTCCTGTGAATTTAGTGTTGGTGAAGTGAAGTCTTCAGTATATCCACAGAAAAGTTATAGCACAACCCATCAGCAGTGCAGGCTTCCATTCTGGTGCCTTAGCCCTGAGTTGGAAAGACCAGCTCTGGGAGACAGAGGGTAAGTTGGTTTTCATTTCCATTTGATCCTTGGTGCCCTCAACAGCTGTACAAGAAAGGGT
The DNA here is from genome assembly GCF_030867095.1 of Alligator mississippiensis. Taxonomy (NCBI): domain Eukaryota; kingdom Metazoa; phylum Chordata; order Crocodylia; family Alligatoridae; genus Alligator; species Alligator mississippiensis. The sequence continues at coordinate 295,398,800 of NC_081824.1, forward strand.
GTCTGGGATCTATAACACACACACAAATACTCCCCTTGATGTCATTAGGATTTAAAGTTGTTCTTGAGGCCGACACACACATTTACATGCTCTGCTGAACTGAGCCCTTATTGCTGATGGCATTTAAAGGATTTGGATGCCTGACCCGGCATCGTGATCTCCCAGATTATACGGAAGAGCAAAAAGAAGCACCCAGATTCCAAGACATCAGAAAAGCACATAAACAAGTGGCCTCATTTTTGATAGGGGTCAATGGGAAGCTTTAAATATTCAGCACTTCTGAAAATGTTAAATATAGATTTAACCTTAAGTATAGTAGACTGTGACTGCGTTTTTACTTGGATTGGCTTGATTCCAGCCACACTCGTAAAGAGATTGCTTAAAAGAACTTTTAATCAAGTATAAAATTTTCTTATACTTTACATTCAGTCCATGTCAAAAGCAACAAACATTGTGTAGTATATTTATAATTAGGGACCTACCTAAATTGCAGTTTTGCAGATTTTGTGGGGTTGCCCACAAAAAGAAAAACTTAATACATTTTTATTAAGTCTTCCCTTCCTGGGCAGACCTTTCCTCCTTCATAGCCCACCCAGGATAGGAAGGCTCTGGCTGTTGGGGTGACCTGAAAGGGGCAGCAGACAAGATGGTGGTGACCCCCTGTCTCGGATGGCCAAAGCCAACTCGAGATGATTTAATAATTGCTCATTCGTCGGGGCGGGCTGGTGAATAGAGAGGCCGAGAAAGCTTTATGGTTGTAAAACTTTACTTACGTTGCTTGTGGTTGCGACAAAAACGGTCCGGTTGTCTGAACAACTACGTTAGTTGTTCCAGCTGGCAGGGCTCAGGCCAGCACGTCCGTCTACAAATCAGGCCAGCAGGGAAAAGGATATGTCTGGGATTGCGCTCGGCGACGGGGAGAAGAATCGATAGATGATCAGTCTATCGATCAGCTCAGCCACGAGTCAGATCTCTTCAGAGGCACTCTGCAGCGCGCTCAAAGTTCTCCGACTTGGGTGGAAGTCGCGCTTATTTTTAAACGGTTAGCAAGCCAATTACTAGCCGCCACATAGGAATAATTTAGAACTGGCCAATAGCGGGACACAAATTTGCATTCGAATGGCGGGAACTCTCTTGCACCAGGGGTTTTCTGCTGCAACAGAAAACCTTTACTTTGCAAGAGGCTCTCATGTGGCGGGAAAATTCCACCGTGCCGAGGCACCAAAATCACTGGGTTGTGACATGTCCCCTTGCTGACGGCACAACTGGAATTTTAGACACATGAGCTTATCATACGGCATCTTTGTTTCGGGACTAACTGACCTGGCAAAGCTTTAACAACCATATATATATATATATTTATTTATATAAATATATATATATTTATTTATATAAATATATATAAACAAACAACTTGATAGACCGGTCTTTTTAACAAAATACAATAACTTTGAACATATAACAACAACTGTTAATCATCGTCTGATTGGAGAACGTCTGCTTGGGACTCCTTGTCTGGTAGTCAGTTCGTCCTCTCCTACTAACAGACAATGTCAATAAAATACTTAATAAAATGAGAGCGAATAGTGTTATAGTAAGTCCTGAGCAAATGGACGTTCGCCGTCTCAGTGTCTCCTTTATAATCATCACTCTATTGACTCGAACGAACTGTAGTCTGGTGCTCGATGAATTGGGGGAATGTTGGAACGGTGTGTCATCCAGTTGTGATGAACGATAATAGGAGGACGATCGGGCTTCTCTCCTAATTGGACAGAATAGGTATTGGGATATTGTCCTGACCGCTGAACGGTCCCTTTGTGAACTTGTGGATGAGATTGATGGGGGTGCGGTATTGAAATCCACGCTAACTCATCTGGCTGGAACTTGGGCTCCCAAGGTGGAGGTTTCTGGACATAAGCTTTGTCCCATAACGGTTTAGCAGTGTTTAGTGAAATAAGGACATCATGATTAAATTTAGTCCAGTTTTTAAACGTCCCTCCTCCTCTAAGGTGAAGTTGCTCTTTGTACAGACCTATGTGTCTTTCCACAACACCGTTGGACTGAGGGTGGTACGGCAAATGAAGATGCCAGGCTACATTATGAAGGCGAGCGAATTTGTCCAGAGCATTTGAATTAAACAGGGGTCTTCCATCAGACTGAATCTCCTGAGGGGGTTGCCAGGTAGCAAATACAGCAGTCAAAGCAGAAACAACAGCAGTGGCATTGCTTTTCCTTAGGGGAATAACCTGTAACTGTCTTGTTCCCAAGTCGACAACAACTAATCCTTTATTTGGCGGCTTAGACCCTGGGAGGGGTCCCAGCAAATCTACCTGCCAAACTTTTCCTGCCTGAAACTGTGAAGAATCGAAAGCTCCGAGTTGGTGCTTGGTTCTATGGCACTTTTCTTTAGCACATATCTCACAGGCCTGAGCTACCTTTTCCCAATCACGCCGAGCTCCGTATGAAGCCGGCTCCGTAAGGGTTCAGCACCAATGTTGATGGCAAGCTCGTGGTCCCGGGTGACCCCAATTCTCATGAAGCCACACGAGGAATGGATTTACTTCAGGACCGGAGGTAGATGTGATAGGCAAGACTATGTCGGTCCGGAGTGGATCTTCTAAGAGCTTATCAATTACCTCGTGTACTGGATCAGTATCCGGACGATGGGACTTAGTGTGCCTAATCAATGGGAGGCGCTCAAATTTAGTTAACGTTTCCCAAATATCTTGCCAATCATTTAAATTTTCGGAGGGAAAAGCTGTGCCCGTAAGAATTTTATAAATGTACTATGAATCAATTGTGATGATCGGAACTGGGAGTGTATCATTATGATGTGTCAGACAATGTTCTAGTACCTTAAGGAATCCTAATAATTCACATTTTTGGGCCGAATTATCATCTGGGTCGGCTTGAAATATTTCCTTATCGTTGCAAGCTTTGCAATAATATCCATAGCCTCCGCCATGTCTGGAGGTTCCATCTGAGGCCATCCATGCCGGGGCAGAAGTTCCATACAATGTAGGGACCTTCTCCTCATCTTCTGGGCTTGGATCAGGTACTGTGTTTTCCAACCTCCAACAATGCCAGTTGTAATGGTGGGTAAGCACTAGCGTATTCCAGGTCTTAGATTCTCCCTGAAAATGTGGGTCAACTCTGTCTGCATCCAGCAAAGATAACAATGTGGCACCAGGAGTGCGTAACGTCCCATGCCCCCTTGCTAATGGCTCCACCAGTTGTTCGGCTAGGAGGATTTTTCCTACAGCTCCATATCGATGTTGTGCCACTTGAAGCATTTTATGGGCTGTATATACTAGCTCATCGTGAGGGTTATGTGTGACAGCCCACACATGGTTGGTGGTGAACCCGAGGGTTACGGTTAGTGACTCACCCAGATCGATGGCATGGAGTTGCGTATCTTTAACCGTAGCTAGCAGGTGAAGCAGGTTCTGCCGATCTCCTTTTGTCCAAGGTGTGGACTTTCGGGATTTATTACGGATCTGTCGCTGCAATTTAGTGAGGAGTGCCAAATCACTAGGTCCAATATAATGTCGATACCAATTCAAATGACCCAAAAGCTGTTGGAAGTGCCTCTTAGTTGTAGGGATGAATGTTTTCAATGGATCGATGTTTAGGACCCTCATGCAAAATTCCGTGGCGGATGGAACCGATGTATCGAGTACCGAGGAAAGCAACGTCATCTACAGGTTGTAAACACGACTTTTCCTCGTTGATTGTCCATCCCTCACTCTGAAGGTGAGCGACTAGTTGATTGACTATACTAGTAACTACGGAACTATCACGACCCATGATGGCGATATCATCGACGTAACTCTAAATTTTTAATTCCTTCTCTGGGGGTAGAGAGTATGAAGCTTAAAAATTCTTTAGGGTGTTATTCATGGCACCAGTGGCTAGTGATGGAGCATTACAATATCCTTGTGGACAGACTGTCCACCTATACATGATGCCATCAATACACATGTTTAGTATTCCTTCCGGGTCATTTATCGGGATGGAAAAGAACATATTTTTAAGATCCAATGTGACTCCGACCCACTTACTTTGTTGGAACTGTGACATCTCAAACATACATTGTGGCAGAGTAGAAGGATTAGGTTGTTGAAGTACCTGACACCTTTTTTTGACTTCTCTATAGTCCACAACCAACCGGGTTTCATTAGGCTTTCCAGGTTTCGCTACCCCCCATCCTGATGACAGGTAGGTGCTGGCTGTTACAGTCTTAATACAGCCTCGTCGTTCGAGTCGCCGCAGGAGGTCAGTAAGGGACTGCTTTAGCGAACCCTTAGTCGGGATTGGTCGATATCGCCAGGTGGAGTTGTTACGAAGCATTGGTCGATGCCAATCCTGTTCTGGGATAATGATGGGTAATGACTGTAGCACTTGTTCTTTAAGGTCAAGCGCTTTTATCCCCGGGATCCCTAAAATGTTGATGCCCCCTAGGACAGCCTCTAGGGGGTATCGGTGGCCTTGGACCCAAAATTTGACCTTCGTTGTGACGGTGATAGCGTTAAGCCCTTGTACCTTGATCGTTTTGGTGGTCTTTTGATGAGGTATCATTGAGGTAATCATATTGGTCTGAGCTCCAGTATCGAGAAGGAAGAATGCTTGTTGTTGGTCATCTGGATCGGTAGGGTTGTAAACAGTTCGGCGTATGGTCGAGAATCAGTAGGGTCAGGTCTGAACTGGAGAAGGCCGCCGGCAGAGCCGACGGCCATTACTCGTTTTTTGATGGGTCCTCAAATTTAAATCCTAATGCTTCGGCTATATGATATTGGGTTCGTTCTCCCAAAACTCGCAACTGAGATTTTGTAAGTCCGGTGTGGGAGAGAAGAAAACCAAACATGGTTCTTTCCTTCAGGGTTCTTTCCTTCGGGGTTCCTGGAGGTGACCACCCTAGCTCTTGCCGGGGGGGTGTACTCTTGCCGTCTAGGTCTCAGTGTTCCGGCTGGGTATGCTGAAGGTCGGTCCCTTATATCATCAGAAGCTTCTTCACCTTGCCTCATAAGTGCTTGTAGACGTGGGAGATGGCCTAAGAGATTTCCCACTGGTTGACCTGCCATTGTGTTCAAAAAGAGTCGGAGTGTAACGGCATTTGCTCCTCCATAGACCTCCACGCAGGCATCTATAGCTTCCAAGGGCGTTGGGATTGCCCCAGGGTCTGATAGGTGGCAACGAGCCCATCCCTCTTTTCGTTGCGCGGCGGTTAGTCCCATTGGATTTGTTCTCAGGCTCCATGAGAGATTATGACACCCCAACTATAGCCAGGAGGAGTTGCTCCACAGTACCCTTCTGTGGACGACCTTCGTGCCAGGTGTGAAATTTGTGGGTTACCTGTCCCACTACGAGCACCGGGAGCGGGATGGGCCAGTGGGCACTGTCTGTGACCACATTCAAGTCAGTAGCACGCCCTCCGCTCCATGCCGCTTGTCAGGTCAAGGCACTCGCTTCTTCTTTGTCTAAGGTGTCAGATCCGAATTCCACTATTAACCGTCCTAACCACATTGCCAAGGTTTCTTCTGATCTTATTTTAGATTCCTTGCAAAGCTCTTGAATTTCTGGTTGGGTGCGTGTGTGTGAGATAACAGTGGTACGTGTAGCACCATCTTCATCTGCAACATGCTTCGTCACAGCTATCGGGTGAGCTGCGGTAGAGAAAGAGTTAAATTCTTCATCTGGGAGCTTTGGGTGCATCCCTCCTCCCATTGCCCCCTCCCCTTGGCAAGGAGGCGGGGCCGTTGGGAGCAACGTCACCTCAGGGGGCAGAGGCGCTAGGCGGATCCCCACCTGGTCTTCTGAAACTCTGCCCCTCCTTTCCGGGTTCCCCGGATGGCTCGCGCTTCTTTCGGTGCCATTTTCTGCCAGCGGCATCATGTGGCCGGCGCTATTGATAAGCGCTGCTATGGAGCCTTTTGCTGTCCGCTCCAGCGACTCCTTACCCGCTGTATGCATCTGTGCCTCTAAATTTGCGTATTCCCTTAGTAGACCCGCTACTGTTCGGAACAGCACATTTATCATTTTTCCCTTCTTCCATTTAGTTAGACCCCATCTTGGCACATGACGGCCCTTAGTTTCCAAATCCTCCCGGAACTGAACGAGGAGCTCATGACCTCATGACTCAGGCAACAAATCCGGACAGTTGAACCAGTCCATGGGGGTGGATTCTCCTCCTTCCCTTAAGTATCAAATGCATTGAGCGAACTCTTGAGCGAGGGTCAGCTTCTCTGCCTTCCGCGCTTTCACCCCGGTTAAGGATATGGTTGAGGTTTCCTCTGGGGGTCAATAATAGACCCGGTCACTCCCGATTATGCATTTGAACTCCCCAAGGGATAGCTTAGTTCTCCATTCCTTCACTACGGCTTCTTCTCTCTTTACAGAGAAGTAACCATCAATATTTCTTTCATCCCCTTCTACCGCCTGGTGGTAAGCGATATGCGCCCATAGATCGTTGGCATTCTCTACGTGGCGGGTCCTGGTGCGCCAGAGGCAGCACCCAATTAGGTTCTTCTCTATCACTGTGCCCTATAATCCCATCCTCGTTGCCATGTCTCGGACGGCCAAAGCCAACTCGAGGTGATTTAATAATTGCTCGTTCGTCGGGGCGGGCTGGTGAATAGAGAGGCCGAGAAAGCTTTATGGTTGTAAAACTTTACTTACATCGCTCGTGGTTGCGACGAAAATGATCCAGTCGTCTGAACAACTACGTTAGTTGTTCCAACTGGCAGGGCTCAGGCCAGCACGTCCGTCTACAAATCAGGCCGGCAGGGAAAAGGATACGTCTGGGATTGCGCTCGGCGACGGGGAGAAGAATCGATAGGTGATCAGTCTATCGATCAGCTCAGCCAGAAGTCAGATCTCTTCAGAGGCACTCTGCAGCGTTCTCAAAGTTCTCCGACTTGGGCGGAAGTCGCGCTAATTTTTAAACGGCTAGCAAGCCAATTACTAGCCGCCACGTAGGAATAATTTAGAACTGGCCAATAGCGGGACACAAATTTGCATTCGAATGGCGGGAACTCTCTTGCACCAGGGGTTTTCTGCTGCAACAGAAAACCTTTACTTTGCAAGAGGCTCTCATGTGGCGGGAAAATTCCACCATGCTGAGGCACCAAAATCACTGGGTTGTGACACCCCCCACACCTGACCTCTTAGCCAGTCAGCACTAAGGGGCAGGGATGGATGAAGGGAAGCCAGCAGTAAACATGGTGTCTGCTCCCTTGATCTTTCTCAGCCCCTCGGGCCTCTCCACAAATCGGTATTGAGGGGCAGGGTCACTGCAAAATGCCTGCAAAATGGACTCTTCGTGCCAGGACAAAGCTGCACAAATGGCTTTGTCTTGCCATGAATTAAGTAGGTCCCTGTTTATAATCCTTTCTTGCTTGGTGATGATTGGAAAATAACAATCCCAGTCCCTGTGATGCATGTAATTTAAAGAAAATGTGTCAGAGGCATCTGGACTCCTCATGCTCTTGCAGAGCCCTAGCGGGAGGGAGAGGGAAAGGCTATGGGAGTAGAAACGGTTACTTCCATTCTGTGCCACTCTCATTTTACCTGACCCTGTGAAAGTCTAGAAGGATTCAGGTTTCACAGGCTGGGAAGGATATGGAGTAAGTGAAATTGTGGGCCTAGTAGATCGTCATCAGTTCCTCACATGCAAACCTGAAAGAGAAGCCAGCACAAATGACTGCATGTAAAGCCTACAATCATTGAGAGATGCTTCCCTTCTGTGGCTTGCAATCCTAGCTCATGTAGATTTTAAGGGAAGCTATAAATAAGGAGATACCCTTAGCCTCCGGCAGATCTCATGGCACTTGTAGGTATGTGGTAGGAAGCAGTGGCTTCTTCAGTGACAGGGCAGGGAAAAGGAAGAGCTTGAGAGTCTTGTTCTTGGATAGAAGAATCCAAAGTAATTTATACAAACTAAAAGTCTAAGTTTTTACTCGCATATATGAGTTTTTCTCACATTAGAAAGAATGGGGCCATAAGCATGATTTTTGTTAGTCACTTTGCTTAAAATAGAAAACTCATTTCACACTTATGAGATGAAATACCCAGAGAGTTTGCATGTTTTTAGAATGTGGTTTGTCTTTTGATATGATATCAGTATTATATCCACATGGTGCTGAGTTTCATCTAGAATGTCATTATATAATGGGTCTGGAGGTGAGAATAGTAGATGATAAAATAAGACTCGTTTATGGTAAGGTCACTACCACAGGTGATTCTAGAAATCCATCAGGGAAGTGGGAGTGGGATGGAAGGATAAATCTGAATATCAAATATACAAAGCAGCTGAGGAATGTCCTTTAAAAAAAAGTTCATGCCTCCTGAAAGAACAGTGCTTAATAGCTTTCAGTTCTGCCTTTAAGAATTGTTTAGATCACAAAACCCAAATCTTTGTGAATTGCCCCACTGTACAATATGTAGAAGCAAAGAGAACAACACGGTGACAGGGTCCATTTGTATTTTCTTTAGTTGCATCCAACTGATATGAAAAATAGAATCAAAATGATTGCTTAATGATAGTATGACAGCATACTATTGTGCCATCAGAATGTAAAACAGTTTTAAAAACTGCCTAAAACCCAAGACATTGAGAACAGAATATACTAATAAAGGGAATAGGTTTTCAAGTTGCTTCTTACTCAGAATCAGCTTCTGCTTTATGCAAAGTAAGGTTGTTACACCTGAGCATCTTCAAAATAGCATGGGTATTCAGAACAAGTTGGGTGTAGGACTGCATATGTTTAGTGCTACCTGATGCTCTGCTTCTGCAGTAATTTAAGAGGAAAACTTCAGTATCTCCTGGTGGAAAATAGCAAGGGTAACCAAAATCATTGCTGTGTGATTGCCAAGTCACGTTATATGTAAAGAGATTGTTATTTTTCAATTATAAGTAGAAGCTACATTTTCAAACTGCACCTGACAAAACTTTTAGATTAGATTTTTAAAAATAAAACTTACAGAAAAAAAATGAGTTTTTAAAGCATTAATGATTGTTTCTAGAGGGAATCCAGTTTAGATTGGTGGGAAGATCTGGCTTTGAAAATTTGGCAAAAGAATGAACACAAATTAGAAACCCTTACTAAAAAGTTAAAAAAAGGAGAGAGAGAAAAAAATGAGTTGTACAATAGGCCACTAGAAGAAGTCTATACAAAGAAACTCTGCTCTAGTAGCACTGCCCCCCTATGAAGGCAGCATCTAACACTACAGTAAATTGCTGGAACATTACATTTACCTTTAGACTTCATTTTGCTCATGAATTTCACAAGAGGTTCTGAGAAAAAGACATCAAAATATGTTAGTGAAACACAGAAATGTGAACTTCAGATAGATTTTGGTTAATTATGTAGCCACTTACATAAATATGTCACATTATTTGTGTGCCTTAAATTTTAATTCCACAGGCCTTGACATTTCCCAGGATACTATTTTATAAGATCACAAATCAGAATTGTCAGGTTAAATCTAGATACTGTAATAATGAAAACACCACTCAGTAAGTTCAGCTTTTGAAAATCCATTGTTAATTAATAGCATTCAATTCTTATTTTCTTTTTAACAGTTCAATTGAAATTGTTGACACAAAATACATTGTTAAACTGCTTAATCAATCTTTGTAGAAAAATAGAGGCGTTTGATAGGGACATTCTAGTACAAAGTTTCTGAGAAGCTTTCCCCATTGAAAGCCTCAGAGGCTTCTAATTTTAAGCGCATGTTACAAAAGTGAGATTTTGTAAACTTGTACAGTTTGTACTACATGAATACCCAAGACAACGAGAGACACAGAAATAGAGACCTGGAGCTTTCAGTGCCCTATTCACAAAAATATAGCTGACACATGCACATGCCCCAGTGGCGAAAAGTCTATTTTTTGTGCTAAAGGACACAAAAAAGTTTAATAGGGCTATGAGCTGCTGTTTTAATTAACATGACAAACTGTTGTTAAACTGCAGCGATGGGTTATAGAATGGCCCAGTCAATTACAAGAGCCGGAAGCAGATTCATCCTAGCTGGAATTCTTTGCTTTCAGCTCGTGCACTCTGTTATAGGACTACAGAGTGACACACAGGCTGTTCTTCATTATGTATGTAGTATACTCTTGGTATAGTGTTCTTTGTTATAAGGCTACTACTGTTCTTCAGTGAAGCTGTAGTGTGACCCTTCCTTTAAAAGACCTTCTAAAGAAACAGCTGTTGCCATCTGCTCTACCGCATGGTTTTCTTGGTTGTCAAGAGTTGCATTACAGACAGGGTGTGATGTATAAACAGAAGTACTCAGAAGTTCTCACGCAGACCTAGCAGACTGTTATTTTTTAAATGGGCCTGTAGCAAAACCACTTTTTATCACCAAAATAAATAAAAATAGGCAACAACTTATATTTACTTGTTTAAAAAAATCAGTCGTCTGGCGGAGGGGACAAAAGTACATCTCCCAAACAACTGCCTACAGTGTGGAAGCTATACCAGCTGCTTCTGTGTGAAAACTTGGTAGGGGCAATTTCCAGAAACAAAACACACATGGATCTCTTTGTGAGACTGATCTGTGTGGCCCTGGCATGCAAAGCCTTACCTTGGTATTAAGCACAGCTGTAGGAGCTTCAAAAAGACTCTTTAACCACTCAGTGAAAATTAATGACAGGCAATTGTTACAGCAAAAAAAAAAAAAATATATATATAGTATAGATGTGAAATTAATGTGAAGGCTGTATCACAGTGCAAAATTTCTACCTGCCCACTAGATTTCTCCTGAGATTTTATTTTTTGTCTATTTTAACTTAAATTTTTCTCTACAAAAATACTTTAAGTTCTTTTCAGTGTATTCTTCCTTTCCAGACTAGGCAGGTATAAAAAAAAAAAACAACACGTTAAGGCTGCAGTTATTTTTTTTTCTGTTGACTGAGGGAAATGTTGCTCTTTTGATGAGCCTAAGCTAGTGCTCCTAAGCTACTGGCCCCATGGGTCAGACAAGTGGCATGGGTTCAGTGTGTGGGCCAGATCCAGTACAGGGTTGGTCCATGGGGCTGTTTTGTGGGTGTTATCCAGCATGCTGGCCTGATCCTGCATGCTGGATCTGGCCGTGTACCAGCCTGACCCTGCAGGCTGGCCTGACCCCAGCTGCAGGCTTGATCCTGAGTGCTGGCCCAACCCCATGTGCCAACTTGACCCTGTGCACTGGATTTGGCCTTATGGCAGCCCGTTCTAGCACTCGGGGATATGTTATCTGGCCTGTGGGGCTCCCCAGGGTCCAGATATTTGGTAGTAGTAGAGTGGCAATTAACTTTGCCACTGCCCTGCCCTGCTGCCAAATGTCAAGGCCTGTGGATAGCCCCACGGGTTGGATGACACCATTCCATGTGACCAGGGGACACAGGCCTAAGCCAAAACACACTGAAATCAGTGGGAGCCTCTTCTTTGATTTAGTAGTGTTTGATTTAGTAATGTACAGAGGGCCTGGATTTAACCAGTCCTTAGTCACATTCAGTAGTGCCTTATTTTGGACATCATCTCACATGATGTTATTTGCATCATTATTTGCAAAGGTGGGTCAGATCCTCAAGTGGTCTAAAACTATGCAAATTAACATAGTATCATGGACCTCAAAGGAAGTCCTTTAAAACGTTTTATGCCAGCCATGGATCAGACCCACGGTGAAGAAGTGTTATAGAATCACTTGTCTAAGTACAGATGGCAGGTCTCTGTCTTTATATGAGAAACCCTGATGGCAGTTATCCAGGGTTATAAAATATTGTGGGAAGCCTCAGGAGCAAAAATGTGTCAGTGATGACTGCAACTCTAGATGAAATGTAAGTAGTTCTTCTCAGACTGTGTAGCTAAAAATATTCTCTTCCTATCTATGTATAACATTCGGTTTCAGATGGCTTTTTATATTATTTTTAAAGCAAACTGCACAGTTTTAATCCAATAATTTAGGGGAAAAAGAATAGTGTCCCCAGGTATTGCACTTGAAGGGTGATACCCCAATGGAAAAAGTGCTTTTTATACAAAGAACATTGTAGAGATTCTTGTGTTATCCAGGGTTCTTCCACAGTCTAATTTAGGATGAACTGCCAAAAATAGTCAGGAATGGTTTACCTTATAATATTACAAAAAATAGGTTCATTTTGTAAACAGTTTCACAGTATTTCAGTAATATCGTTGCAATTTCTTGACCCTGCCCTACCCCAGACTATGGCTTTTAGAGTTAATAACATGATCTTTTAAGGAATTGGGAGGTACCCTAAATCATTGCCGGTCTGGTACACTGAAGAAAATATCATGCATTAAAAGGGCCAAAGATATAGGTGATTTAAAAAATATTATAACAGAAATGCCTATTTAGAGGGTTTGTTTGTTTTTTTTGCGTCCCAACATTTCTAGAATTATGTATCTAAACCTACATTAATTACACATCTATTTACATTATTTAGAAGTTCTTTACTACAGTACTTCTGTACATGCTGGATTTATTACTAAATTTAAAAAGAAAGTAATTACATAAGGCATATATACAGAATCTTGTGGAATTGCAGATATTTCTGCTCCCCTTGGTCTTAAAGCTGCAATGCCCATTTTCTGGTGGCATCTCATCTAATTTATGAAACTGTCTTGAAATATATAAAAGCTGGAGCCAAGACCTACAGCATTAATGAGCACTAATGAACACTTTCCTTTTATTAGCCCTGTTGTTAATTTTTTCCCTTTTTTTTTGGCATTTAAAATAAACCTGTGATTATGAACTCATACTTGTCTAAAGGCAATCTCCCATTGTTGGAAGGGTGATAATCAGAGTCCATCATCAGTAAGGGATATTGCAGCTTTAACCCATGTCTTTGCTTAGTTTATGTATCTCTGGATTTGACATTAGGCAGGTAGATATTTCACATCTTTAAATATGTCTTTTCCTGTAATTAAAAAAGAAAACGAGGTGGGAGGGAGGGAGGAGAAAAAGGGATTGCATGGTGCCATTCCTCCAGTAGTTTTAAACTTTGGATTCATTCTCTAAGTTTGCCACATCACCATTTCTTTCAGTTTGGTCTTCTTGGTTCTTTTCCTCCTCTTCAGTTTCGAGTTCTGCATGCTGGTCTAGTTGGCTGGACACAGACCAAGTCAGGGGCAGTTCTGCTCGGTTGGCCATCTCTGCTAGTTCTTTGGCACTGTAAACTGGTGTATTGGTCTCATACGTTTCATGAAAGCTGTTGTAGTCAACTTCATAAAATCCATCCTCCAGTGTGAGGACAGGTGTAAAACGATAACCCCAGAGGATTTCACTGGCAACATAAGAACTTCGAGCCTGGCATGTCATCCCTGGAAAAAGAAAAGGCAAAAATGTTGTACCACAGAGTGCCCCAGAACGATTCTTGTTTAATAGTTACAGAGTCATGCAAGTACATGTGGCATTGTATGCTAGTAGGGGTATGCCAGAAAAATAACAGGTTTCAAGATGACAATTAGAACAATGTATAATGTGTCAGATATACATTTTTCCTTATCTTATATATTGCATAGGATAAGTCTGTCAGCAAAATCCTAACATTTATGAGATAGCTGCAGTTATTCTTGAATTTCATCAGTAAATAATTCTAGAGTCTGGAAATGAGTCTCAAACAACTTGTCGATAATATACATGATCTGTAGTGTTGATTAGTCATCTTTTTCTGTATTTTGTTCTCTAATGGATGACTTGTGTAACTAACTAACACTAGCTCTGTTGCCATGCTTAGAAGCTGCCTAGAGTGATCAAAGAACTAACTGTTTCTGGTTAAACTCTTGACTGAGGTTTGACCCAAGGATTGACTTTGTCTTGCCTAAAAGTTTGGGACCTCTATAAAGGTATATTATTTTTAACTTCCGGCTAATGAACTACTCAGAAGTTTTAGCAAAACTGTCAAAAGTATGTTATGAAAGTTGTGCTGTTAGCTGCAAAGCACTGAAACAAACTTCTTTCTTCTTTTCTCTTAACAATATATTTCTACTAGAGCCTCTTCCTTTGAATTGCTGAAGGGGTAATGACCTCAAAGAACGATAGATCTTGTTAAGAAAGTGTAGGAAAAGCAGTCTAACCCTTGTTCAAAATGCAGTGCAACATTGTCTCTAGATGAAAAAATGTCTAGTCACAGAGTCTACCATAAGACAAACTGGGTGAGGTAATAAAGGACTCAGGGAAAGGGGGATACTTGCTGTGGTCAGTAAAGGGGGTAAGAACAGCCTGCAGACTAAAAAATAATATAAGGGGAAGACAATTGAAGACAGCAAAGAGATGTCCCCAATAAAGAGGGATTATGAGAGGCTGTGACAGTTTCTCTTTAATTATTTACAAATTCTTTTCACAATTACTGAATAACAGTATGTTACTAGCAAAGTTCAGAAAGTTAATATATGGTAAGAATATAATATACAACAAGACCATATAACTGGAGAACTATAATAGATGCCTCTTCCCCATTATTCAGGGAAAGAAGAAAGGGGTATGTGGGGCCCAGGGCATATCAGCCTGTGCAGGGTTGGGGGTAGCGAGTGGCTGGAGCATGAAGCTGGCGGCTGCAGTGAAGCCTGTACGGCACTATCCACAGGGCCCCCCAAAGCGTGGGCCTGAGGTGGTCACCCCAATTGGTACCCCTAGGGACGGCCCTGTCACAGTCACTTTAAGACAAACTGTTTACATTGCAGAAGGAGTGGGCCTTGGAGACGTAAATCTAGTTCCAGGGTAGAGCGAGGCAGTCTGACCCAGAGAGGAGTTTCTAATACAGAGTGAAGGAGCTGTGCTATAAATATAGTGGTAGCTGAGAAGAGCCCCTGAAGCTGGGACAAGACAGGGGGACAGAGGTGAACCTGGGGAGTACTTTGGGAGAGGGCATGCAGGAGACCGAGCTAAGTTTGGTTTAATTTTTGGTTATGTGTTCTGTGTACTTATGATTTTTTGGTGAAGGTATTGCAAGGCATGGGGTGGCTAGTAGGGGAGTTGGGAAACCACTGAGGGCATCCAGAGGGAGGGTGTGGATTATGTGTGTGGAGAGTGTATTTGAAAGCTCCCAGCACTGTGGGTGAATAGGCTGGGGAGAGCTTGAGCTTGTTCAGGAGCCAGGTGCCCTGGAGAGGAGATGTATGTAGTACTGACTGGGCTAGACAGAGGTAGCTCAATGAACATGGGGAGAAAGAAAAGACTGCCAAATTTACACTAGATCAGAGCAAAAGCAAGGCAGGCGAGTGCAGTGCATTGCACAGAAAGGCCAGAGTACCTTGGGTCAGGAGTGGCCATAAGAAGGTGCTAGTGCCTACGTGCCTCAAGAACAAGAAGTGTGACTATTTAAGAGAGAATTTTAAGCAGGTAAAAAGAATGTGCGATTTGGAGATAACAGAAAGCTGTCCTTGGGAAATGTACATTGTCATGCCACAGATGTTGCTACCATTGAAGGTACACAGAGAGTTTCAGAGGGTACAAAAGTTTGTGGTTGGCTATCTTCTTTTTCTCCACAGATAAACAGACTATTTCAGAGAAAAATGATACTTCCTTCTCTCCTTCACCCCCTCTGCTTGAGCCTTCTCCCCAGAACAAAGTAAGTTTTTAAGGTCTAAAAATGTTTACTAACCTGTGTTCTTTTTTGATCATGTTTCGTTTTTGCTGATATTGTTACTAGTAGTTACCACACTGTGGTACCTGAGCAATTTTTGCAGCATTTCTCTCCTGTTCAAGTGCATGTAACTGCAGCATCTCAGGGGGGTAACTGCCAGTAGAGGCTTTTTCATAATGACTGCTGTGCTTTTGTTACCCTTCCCTGTTGTCAGAGAGGTGCTGAAATACCACAACAGACTTGGCTTTTCTATTTGCTATTCAGAAAGGGAGAGAATACTGGAAATCTTATAAGTTAACCAGTTCTAGAGAGGTTTCTAGTGCATTTTTTCAATCTTATCAAAAAGTAGTAGACTTTCTTTAGGTTGGTATGAGTACCAAAGCATTTAGCAACTTATCTGAATTAGTGAAGATTCATCCATCAATAGTTATTTTAAAGTTTGTGAACTCTACAAGGAGATTTTTGCTTTCTGAAATGAGAAGTGGTTAGATCTGTATTTTTTTTTCAATTTGTCCATTACTCAGGAAGTGTGATGCACATCTTTCCTATTCAGTGAAATAGAAGAAAAAAAGAGCAATATATGTATGCCATCCATACAGCGTTCAGATCTGCAAGCTAGAGTTGAGATCAATGAGCAGGAAAGCTTGGACATTTATTTTCTTTTGAAGTTCATCTGCTACTTTCCACTTCTACTCCAATAATCAAGGCCCAGTTTCTTGAGTATCTGATGTGTTTTTGTGGTCCTTCTGGAATGCAACCTTTGGGAGGTGACAGGATAAATTTTCAAATAGGGTGAAAATGAATCCACAAAAAAAAGGATAAATACTCCTAAATGAGACTGCATCTACACGTGCAAATGGATCATTTCTTGTGAATAAACACAGTCTGCCTCTACTAATTTTCCTTTAGAGCATTATCATCTTGGATAGTGGTTCTGTCAGGAGCTTTGCTTTTATATATCAGCAATCCCTCCAGTTGGGGATGATTGTCTTTCATGATTACTTTATCTGTGGATCCGAAGATGGCTGATGAAGCCGATATGGGATTAACAGACTCTGTTGCAACTAAGACGTGTTTTCGTGTGAATAGGGGGGTGGCTTCTGGATTCTTGGTTCAGTCTGTGACATGCTGTTTCTGCTGCTCCTGCTCTTTTCCATCTTCTACTGGCATCATACAGCTTCAAAGTACTGAGATCCTGGCAGAAGACTTCCTTCATTTGGGGTGGATATGGGCAATAATCTCCCATGAGTTGATGTTTATGTTACATTTTTTCAAGTTGGCCTTGAGGATGTCCTTGAAGCACTTTTTCTGCCCACCTCTTGAGTGTATGCCTTGAATGAGCTGGGAGAATAAAACTTACTTTGGGAGCCTGAGTCGGACATCTGGATGACATGGCAGGCCCAGCAAAGGTGATGTCAGATGATCATTGCCTTGATGCTCATAGTGTTTACTTACAAGAAGATGCTAATATTGGTGCATCTTTCTTCCCACTGGATTTGAAAGATCTGCAGGCAGCATTGATGGTTCTTTCCAAGTGACTTGAAGTGTCTCCTGTACATTGTTCCCATCTCAGCTGCATACAGTAAGGTGAGAGTCATGACTGCTTGATAACCATGAGCTTGGTTTCAAATCTGATGTAGCAGTCTTTGAACACCTGTTTCCTCAGGCATCTGAAGGCTGTGCTTACACTTTTAATGTCATGTTGGATTTCTTTGTCGATGTCAGCATTCTGCAACAGATGGCTTCTGAGGTATGGGAAATACACAATATTCTCCAAAGTTTCACCGTGAAACTGAATTACTGGAGCTGGGGACTGCTCATAAGGAGCTTGTTGATAGATAACCTTAGTCTTCTGAACGTTAAACATCAGTCCCTTTTTCTTGTGTGCTTTGGTAAAGACATCAGTGATTGCCTGAAGGTCTGCTTCTGAGTGAACACACACTACAGCATCAGCAGCATACTGGAGCTCAATGGCTGAGGTCGGGGTGGTCCTGGTTTTGGTTCAAAGTTGACTGAGATTAAACAATTTACCATTATTTGGTAGTTTAGTTCCACTGTGATCAGAAGCATGTTGGTGGTCAGATGTAGCATAGCAATAAGAAATATTGAGAAGAGGATTCGATCAATGACACAGTCTTGCTTAACTCCCGTGTTAAACTAAAAGGGATCTGTGATAGATCTGTTACTGAGAAACACTGTTCACATACCATCATGGAGCAGGTAAAGAATGGTGATGAATTTCAGTGGGCATCCATACTTTAGAAGGATCCTCCATAGTGCTTTTCAGTTGACAAATGAAGGCTTTCCTGAGATCAAAGAAGGCCATGTAGAGAGGTTTATGTTGTTCCTGGCATTTTTCTTGCAGCTGGCAAGCAGACAGGATCATATCAGTTGTGCCTTTTGATGCCCTAAACCCACACTGAGATTCTGGGAGGAGTTCTTCAGAAAGTGGAAGGAGACGGTTCAGGAGGGTTCTTACAATGATCCTTCCTGTGGTGGACAGCAAGGTGATCCCTCTGTAAGTTCCACAGTTGGACCTCTCTTTCTTCTTGAAGGTCATCTGGGATTTCTTCATCTCTCCAGATCCTTAAGATGAGGGCATGGAGCTGTGATGTGAGCTCCTCTCCACAACTGCTTGATGATTTCAGTGTGGATTCCATCAGCTTCAGACGCCTTGTCATTCTTCACTTGCTTGATGGCTTTCCTCACCTCATCAAGGGTTGGAGGGATTCAGAGATCATTTTTAACTGGATGTTATGAGATTGGAGTTGAAAGCACTCTCATTAACAACAGTCTCAATTAAGAAGGTCTTCAAAATGCTCCTTCCAATGAGTGTTGATGGCTCCCCTTCCCTAGATCAGGTCTCCTCCATCCTCAAGTCTCAAAGGGCTTGGTCTCTGAGTGCTCAGATCATAGATGGTTTTGGTGGCACTGAAAAAACTGCACATATGGTGGATGTCAGTGAGTTGTTGAATCTCCTTCACCTCATCTTGCCACAATATATTCTTCATACTGCAGGTCCTCCTTTGTGCCTCTGCCTTGACTTATTGGTGATTCAGTTTCTTTTGCTTGGAATTGATGTTGTTCTGCCAAGCACAAAAGGCCTTACACTTGTGGCTGATCAATTCTTGGATCTCCTAATCATTCTCCTCAAATCAGTCTTGATGTTCCCTGGTAGAGAATGATATGTTTCATGGGTGACTGGTGCCACCTGAGTCGGGGGGGGGGAGGGGAGGGCATGTGCCCCCCCCCAGCAGCCAGTCAGTGACATGCACCCCCGTGTACCCCCTATGCATTGCCACTGACCTTTTTGTAACTGCCACCTTCATGCCAGTTCAAAACTAGGAGATTCCAGATGATCATAATCCAGCTCCCGTTGTCACTAACTGGTCACCAAAGGGCTTGAAAAATGTGCTGAAGAAACTGTTTTTGTGGAAGATGACTGTGCATGATTTATTGTGGAGAAACTGCCGCACATCAGCTTCCACCCAGTTCTTGACAGAATGGGACCTTGATCCAATGGCAGAGGCCAAGACATTTAAAGATCTCGTTCCACTGCAGCCTTCATCTGCCTTTGCATCTATTGAAATTCTAACAACTTTTCCTCCTGCTCCACTGTTGAGGAATTGCAGAACTATGGCTGGCAGCTGGACAGACATCATAATGGCAAACTGTACTTGCCATGTCATAGCATCATCAAAGAATATATGTGGTTTTTCAGGAAGGAAAGCATTGCCATCATATCCTGGTGCTGCTGCTGCTGCTTGGTCCATATCTGCTTATTCATCAGAATTACCCATGCTCCTTTTGCAGCTAACCTTCCCTGAAGGTCATTCCACTATCAGCCACCTGTGGACGTGCTGGGTAGCAGTACAGTTCTGGTGGCAGAGTGGCCATATAAGTACTCCCTGACTTTCCTGGGGTTCTGTCTGGAGCAAAACTTGTGGAACCTCAGTTGTTACACTGATAGTGTCCTAAGTTTTTTTTGGAAATGATACTATTCACTTTCTTACCCTAAACTATTTTTCAGCATGACTGTGTGCATGGGCAGATCTAGAATTTTGAAAAGGGGGTGCAGATAATAGGTATATCATTACATATAAAACAGCACACATTTTTCTCCAGTTAAAATAAACTAGAAGCTTCACAAATATGCCAGGGGCCTAGGGTTGCATTATTCAGTTTAAGATGGAAGCAAAAATAAATATAACTTCTTTGGAATAAATTAAAAACAATCTGCAGGGCTGTGAAATAGGAGTTTCATTACCAAGAGCAGCTAATGGACAGCAGAACTGTGGAACAAAGGATAGCTTGATTAAAAAGGAGAGGGTTGTTAACAGCTGTGGAATGAAGAATTTAGAAAGGATCAGGCAGATTATAAAGCAGATTATAATAAACCAGGAAGTTGGTTGACTCTCTCACCGCTGCCTGCCTAGAAATACTGTTGCTACTGGTCTCCACTCCTGTTGGTCCTATGTTCCTATTCCCTTTCATGGACAATTAAAAAAAAAAATTGGTTTTCATTCCAAATGGAACAAAACCAAATACCAAAATATTGAACTCCTCAGTGAAACAGAATTTGTTTCGTCATTCAGATTTAATACTTAGTATAGCTTTAGGCAGGAAAACACATTTATCTTGGCCATCAGTCAAATTATTTTTTTCTGGAACATTAAAGATTTGAGTTACAGACCACTGAAAATTACTCTAATTTGAAAATTTGACCTGCCTCTCTCTCTCATTTGGATTTTTTCCTGCTCAGAAATGGCTGGGTAATAACCCTTCATTTTTAGAATTTAGTTAAAACTCTTGAAGCAAAAAATTGAAATAGAGCAATGATATCAGTTAGAGCTGTACCGATACATCAGTCTGATATTGGATCGGCACCTATATAAAAAAAATTGACTGTATTGGAAATCGGCCTGATGTGGCCATAATGTGGCTGATAAATGCCTGTGTGCACAGCTGCAGTGCAGCACACAGTCAGCAAGGAGCTCAGCCCGGCAGCATGGAGAGCTGCGTGCAGCTGGTAAGTCTGTTGTGGTGAAAGGGGATGGGTGAGGGAAGGGGCATGGGGAGCAAATCAACAACCCCTGCGGTGAGGGAGGAATGGGGTTGGGGCTGGGGGTGGGCACCGCCCAGTCGGGGTGGGGTGGGTGTGGGACAGAGCGCGGCTTGTTTGGGGGGTGCAGGGAGAGGGTGGCGGCTCCCGCCACTGCGCGCTGCTGGTCCAGGAGCAGCTCATCTGCTCATCTGGTGGCTCCTGCCACCTGTCCAGGAGAGCACCGGAGGGGGAGGGGGGTCCCCAGTTCTGTGCAGGATGGGCTGGGTGGGCTGTAGCTGCAGGTTGGGGCTGGAGGCTGCATTCCAAGTGCCGCTGGCACCCGCTTCGAGCACAGCGCAGCATGGCCTCTGGCCCCTGCCCACAGCTGCAGCCCACCTGGCCTGCCCTGCCCCACCCCACCCCACCCCACCCAAATCTGGGGGCACCCCTCACCATGCCCTCCTGGACAAGCAGTGGGAGTGGTGGCAGGAGCCACTGGACAAGCAGACAAGCCACTCCCAGACCAGCAGTGTGCAGCAATTGGAGCTGCCACCCCTGTCCCATGATCCCCGGATGAACCGCAGCTCCATCCTGCACCTGCCCCGCCCCAGCTGGGCAGCGCCTACCCCATCCTCTGCCCCACTCCTCCCACTTTGCGGTGGGCGTTGATCTACCCCCACTACTCCCCTTCCCTCCCCCCTCCCCTTTCATCACAACAGACTTACCAGCTGCACGTAGCTGTATCAGAAGTTGTATTGGTATCGGCTGATATGCCTCCTTAAAAACCGCCTGTCGATATTAACCCCCAAAATCTCTATTGGTGCACCCCTAATATCAGTAACTGCTTTTATCTAATAGTCTTCATCTGGATATATGCGTGAGAGCGAGTGAGTGAGAATCTGTTCTTTAGTGGTTGGTTACAACTGAAAGAAAATAAAAAAACAAGTTATGTCTACTGCATATAGCAGTTTGTGCCTATACTTCAGGTCAGGTGGGGTAGAGATTATTTCATAACCTGTACTTGCACATAGTAATTTGCTGTGACTTGGGCAAGTCAGGTGATATCCTTGAGCTTCACTGAGTTCAACTGGACTTTATGGATGAAATTCAAGACACAACCAGAATTTGACTCAGACACGTAGGCTGCAGGGACTGTATGTGGTAATCTTTGTTTTTTGGGGTTTGTTTTGTTTTGTTTTTTGGTAGATATAGATTCATGGCACAACTAGTTTGAATGTTTGCGGTGTGAAATTTAGGAAGTGTCTACATTTTTTTGGGATCCTTGTATGGTAGATGAAAACTGGAGGTCCTCCTGAGGTACTCATCTCAACTTTTGTTGGTTTTTTTTTATGTGTTTAAGCAGGGAAATAAAGGCCCAAAATAATTCAGTTTAAGTTAATTAGTTACAACTAAAATGAATGACTTGCTTAAAAAGAAGTGCTAGAGTCAGTTAAACCCATGAAGGTTGGATCTTCTGATCAGCTACATTCGTTTTACTGTTAAGTGATCCAAAAGGGGTTCAAGCTAGCTAGAGATAGCCAATGGAGAATTCCCCCTGTTCAGGGGAACTTTTTGCCAGCAGAGAACTGGTGGAGGCCAATCCAGAGTTTCCTGTGCCTGACGTCTCTCTTGCACCTCTCCTACAGGCTGTAGCATAGTGAAGTTCTACTACACCCATTATTTTTAAGGTGTAAGTTAATTGCTTTTTTTCCTCCAGATTTAATGTGTGCAGGAACCAGGTGGCTTGGGGTAAGTTAGATATCAAGGAGTTATATACATCTGAGCTCTGTTCAGGTGCAGATGGGAATCTGCCCCAAACATTCACAAACTTAGGAAGTAAGTATGCCTCTGTTAGAAGAGTTACTCTTAAACTTTTCTAACTCTTAAATAAAGTGTTGACTTTGAGAATAAACCAAAGTACCTTAGGTGAGGGCCCGCTCTGGTGCTCCTTATCGGTAGGGAGGGGAGAGATAGATATCACTAGTGTTTCTGGGAGGCACTTGGATACCCTGGTGATATGCACCATTGTAAGGTACTAAATAGGCATATAGATAGAATATTGTTTTCCATGTGCAGTGTAGTTCAACTATTTAAAATACTTTATGTACCAAGAAGGTAGCTGAAGATTTCCCTCTCCCTTTGTTTCATTTTTTTAAATGAAAAGCATTTTTAATTGGTTGTAATGAGCCCATGTATATGTTTTAACTTCAATATTAGGTCACAACCTTACCTCAAAGTTAGTAAGAGGGTTTTTGTCTGTTTATTTTATGTGTACACAGAGTCTCTGGAACCACGATCCAACACCATACAAGATGTAGATTGCTGGGCTAGCTGCCTATAAAGTAAAACTAATTGCTGTATTACTACTTTGTAGGTTTTATTATCATCTTAAATGGTCAGTTATAGCTCTTTGATGTGTAGCCAGAGTAGTAAAAGTTGCCACTTTTCTGCAAAAGCAACATGCCATTGTAGATAGGGCCTCTATTGCTTTCCCTTTCCCAACCCCCCAGTGGCTAGTGTGGCAGAGGAAGATGTACACTGCATTTTAGCTTTTGCTCCACTGGGTAGCTCAATCAATAGATATTCTGCCTGAGCCAGCCAAGTAAGCAGGGATAGATTATTAGTAGTATTTTGATTCTAGATAGGAGCATGGTGTTCCCATAGAATTTACCGGGAACAATATGCATTGATTTGAAACCAACGTTTAGTTATTGTACTGAAACGGCCCTTAACCTTATAATTTAAGTGTCTCAAAATCTTTGCATATTCATCCTTTCAATGCTTATGATTTCCATTTGCAGAGAGGATACTGAGTCAAAGAAAAAGTAAAGGCTAGATCCTACTTCACTTTATATGCCCAAATGGCACTTACCCTGGCATATAACTACTGTTTTTTTGTTTTTTTCTTACACACAGTTTGTGATTCTATCTTGCCATCTGGCATACATAGCTGTTAGAAACAAAATCATGAAGGAGGAGGAGGGCCCTCCCATGTTTTAGCTCCAATAGCTGAGTGGTAGAAAGCTTACCCAAGATGCAGAAAATCCAGGCCCTGGGCCTTCCTTGTCCACAGGGGGTTCGAACTTTCATCTCCTGTTTCCCTAGCACAGTGCTGTAACTGTCACACCACAGATTAGGCATGACCCAGGTTCCTTTGAAGCCCTTCTCTTCAAGCTTGGTCACTGCATTTTGCATTTAATAGTCATTTGATAGGGTCATATGAAAGTAGGGTTGAAAAGGACCTCATGAAGTTATCTATCCTTACTCATGACAGGATTATTCCTAACTAAACCATCTCAACCAAGTGTCTGTCTCACCTGCTCTTGAACATTTCCAGGGATGGAGATTCTGCAACTTCTTTAGGTAGCCTCTTCTAATGCTTGATCATGCCCATAATCAGAAATTTCTACCTAATTTCAACCTAAATTTCCTTTACTGTAGTTTTAGTCCATTGGCCTAGTCCTGTCCCATATGGCTGCAGAGAAAAGTATTTCTATCCTCTCTAAAATTGTCCGTCAGGTATTTGAAGATTGTTATTAAATCCTTCCTCAGTCTTCTCTACTCCATAAAATGGATCAAGAACAGTGGGGAAGTTTCTGCCCCATTTGGAGCAAGGGTTCAGGATAAAACTGAGGACCCCCTCCATTCCAGAACAACAGTCATCTCACTGAGCACCAGGGATCCTGGTTTTCCCTGATAAAAAAAATTGCAAATTCTCTAATAAAAATTTGCAAATTTTCTGATTTAAAAACTCAAAATATGTGATTAAATAAAAGACCACTATATATATATATATATATATATATATATATATATATATATATATATATATATATATATAGGAATCAGTTGAACAAGTCTTCTTGATATATTTACAATTTTAAAGCAGTTTGGAAGCCTACCAATGCCTCAGTCACTATAATATAATAAATTCTAAATACCTATACATTTTGGTATTTGCTTTTTCAGGCTTTTTATCATGAAAAATCAGAGCTTCCTCCTTCGCTCACAAAATGCAGGTTGAGGTCCCTCACTCCCAAGCCACAGCCCCCTGGCCCTGCTGGTGTGCCTCACTCCTCCCCACAGCCTCCCCAGCCCTGCTGGAGGGGGGCCCTAGCTGTCAGGCTATGGAGACAGGGGCCCAGGTCCACATCCCCCTGCTGTGTGGCAGCTGCTGCAGCAGAGTGGAGCATGGAGTCCAGCTCCCGCCTGCTGCCTGCCTACTGCGGACTTGGGCGGGGAGTGGGGCCAGCTCCCCACTTCTGCATGCACTCCCGGGGAATGGGGGTGGTGCAGGCTGCCCCCAGCAGGCTCAGGCTCCCTACCTTGCTGCCCTACCCTGGGGTCTCCACAGCCCAGCAGGTGTGCAGGTTGGGGGCAAGTGTGAGCTGCCCTTTGTGGGCTCAGGCTTCCTGCCCTGCTGCCCTACCTGGGGCTTCCACAGCCCAATGTGTGTGCCCCAGTGCTGCAGGGCAAAGTGGAGCTGCATGGGGAAGGTCCTTGCTGCTGCAGGCTCCGCACTGCCCAGCAGTGAGTGGCACAACCCTGCACTACCACCCCCGCTGCTGCCGTGCAGGCAGGGGGAGCCTTGAAAGGGCAGTGCAGAGGTCACAGTGGTGAGGACCTTCCCCACCCAGCCCCACTTTGCCCTGCAGCACTGGGGTATACCCGCTGGGCTGTGGAGGCCCTGGGGGAGGACAACAAGCTGGGAGCCTGAGCCTGCAGTGGGCAGCTTGCACCTGCTCCCCCACCCCATGCACAGATCTGGGGAGCATGGATCCCCCTTGTCCCTCTGGGACTGCGCTCAGCAGCAGGGAACCAGCCCCACGCAGTCCCCTGGACAAACCACTTGTGCATTCTGGCCCCGGGCCCCAAGTCCCATGCACTGCCCCCAGCCCTGCCCAACTCCCTCCCTCCCAATGGGGGTCTCAATTCTCCCTGCTCCTTCCTTGCCCCTCCCCCCAACTTACCTGCAGAAGCTGCTGTCCAGGCTGCCTGCTGGCTATATGCATATACATGCACATGGCACCCCTGGCCTGACCACCCTCCTCCCCACCCCCCCTGCAGGCTGGAACTCTGCCAATGTGCAGAGGGCTCTTTGCAAAAGTGCAAAATCTGTGGGTTTCTCCATTAAAATGAATGATGTGCATTTTACTTGTGTAAAGGGGGAAATCCACATTTTCCTCTTTTTCTGTGGGAAACGGAGAACCCAGATCCCTGCTGAGCACCCTCTAGCTTGTGTACTGCTTCCTAACCACACTGTCTGTTTCTCTTGGCTGCCCAGAGGGCCAGCTTCAAGAAGAGCATTGTAGAGAGGACTCCATAATGCTTAACCTGTGGCCGGATGGTTACAGCACTGTGCTCTGAGCCCCAGCTAGAGAGAGGCTGGGAAGCTAAAGAGATGCTGGTTTAAACCCCCTCGGGGGGGCCTACAGTCTAAGCCTCCCATTTCCCAGATGAATGTTCTAACCATTAAGCTACTGGGTGTGGGAAGCCCTTCCTCTTCCTCCTCCCCCCATGCCCTGCCCTCTAATGCCAGCTAGTCATGGGGTTTTTGCCTGGCTGTAATTTCAGGACTTGCAAGCATTCTGTGATGTGCAGGTGCCTGGCCAAACCACAGTCCTACTGAGCATGCCCAGTAGCCACGTGAACTCTTATGCATCTGCTCTACACATGAAACAAGATTGCAAACTGTGTTTAAGTGCAAAAAATAGCACATATGTGTCTGGGTCAGTGTCACTGGGTACAGTGAAATAGGATCCAAACCTAAGTGTCTTGCACATGGTCACACAGGAAGTCTAAGTCTGTAGCAGAGAAAGGAGTTAAACCTAGGTGTCTCAAGTCCTAGGGCAGTGCCATAAGCACTCACTGAGCCCTCCTCCCAATAGGTGGCTCAATAGATTTGTTTAGAAGCTGCTTGAACAGTAAAAATTGAAACAGTGTTGATTGACTTGCCCCCCCCCTGTTAGACATTAACAAGGACAGTGCTTCTGTGTATCACATTAGCAATTTTTCTCACAGCCAGCATGCAAGATTTTATCAAGCTTAATGTGCACCCAGTGCAGTCTACAGAGAATGACAAAATGGGATATAATAGTTCCCTGGGGCCATTATCTCCACAGTGTGGGCAAAATTACAGGCCAACCCCTTGACTGATTAGAATTAATAACAAAGCTGACACCACCTCCTTATTCATGACAGTTGAAAAGTGGTACATGCGCGGTGAGATTGTGACTGCATGTTGTTTGTACTGTCTGTTGGTATTTAAGCTTATGTCTTAGCACAAACATCACCAGAGTTCAGAGTGGTAACCTAGTATGACTTGATGCATTTCCTTGCAGCAGCCTAATGGCAGATTTCACGCTACCATACACAGTAATGTGTTGTGTAGTACTCTCCATTATCTGTTATTGCACTTTATGCAATGGGAGACAGCAAAAATGAAATGTTATCAAAGGCTAGGAAAAAATAATAGGTATTGTGGAACTCAATAAAGTTTTAGGCTGAATTGCCATGAATTTCTGCACCAGTTTGGTCTTAATATTTTTCTCACATTTACATTGCCTGGATCAACTTTCCTTTTCCCCTTTTCCTTTCCCTTTTTTTCCCCCCTTCTTCCTTTCTTTTCCTTTTCAACATGGGGCCAATCTTAGCATTATTAAAAGTGCTTTTTGATTTCTGTCGTCTTTTGTGATAAAGAACATTTTCTTGGGTGCACATTTGGGAAGAAATTGGGAAGACCAGTATTTTAAGTGCCATTGGCTGAGGCTGACAGTGTCATACAGTATTGTTTTGTCAATCATGGTTACAAGATCAAAAAGACCAAGAGATTTACTTTAAGCAGGATGCTTTTCCAAAACTTCCTTTAATGAAACAAATTTTCTGGCCATGCAAAATTGACTAGGTGATTTATGACAGTCACCAGATTTAAATTCTCCTCTCAACATATTTGTGTTCAATTTAGATTTGTGTTGTGGGACCTTTGTTTAGCACGGAAGGGCCAACTTCTGTCCTGGTTGAAGGGCTTGCCTTTATTTAGGCCAGTAGAATTTCACTTATTTATGGGAAAATAAAATTTGGCCTAGAGTCTCTGAGTGACCATGTACTGGGACTGCCAACTACTGAGGCATGCTGTTCCTGTTATATCATTTCAAGGCTAGTATTAGGGAGCATAGATGTGATCTGCTCTGATAGATGTAATTTTTTTCAGGAAGTGAGGCTGGGTACTCTTTTATCTTTGTGATGTTGGGATGAACAAGAAGGTAATCAATAAGTGCTCTGAAATGAGCAGAAGGCTAGAAGCCAGGAACTCTGGATTTTAATCTTGGATCTGTTATTGACTCACTGTGTGTGGGCTAAGGGAAGTCACTTAATTTCTCTTAATGTCTGCACAGTGGAAATACTAATAATTATTTATGCGCCATAAGGAAGTGTTGAGAAGATTAACATGCTGTAGAAGTGCTTAGTATTAATATTCTTTCATCTGTGCTGTATAAACAAGAACTGCATCCAGTTTGCCACATACACTCATTCTCTGTTTTCACTGTCAAAGCTGCATTAAATCACTTTATCTTCTGTGAAAATGTTTACAGCAAAAGACTGCAAAGGTAGAGAGTAAGTTTTTCCACTTCACCTCCCATTCTTTTAAATATTGTCAGTGGTGTTTTATGGGAGCCAATTTGTCTATTTATTTCTGACTTTTTTTTAATGCAGCATCCTGAATCCTTACATTTCTGCAAAGCCAGAAGCAGCAGCAGCTGTTATTTGCTGGAAAATGCCTGCAGAGCTACAATGTTGTGATGGGATTTTTTTCCCACACCTCCTAGTAAATCTTTCAAAAAGCCATATTTTTCCCTTCAATTGCTTTGGGTAGAAAGAAAACTTGTATCCTGCTACTTGCAACTAATGAGGGGCAGATTTCAAAGACCTCTGAGAATTTTGTTCAGTAGATCACCTGGAAGTTGGAGGCTTATCTGATTCTGAATATAATATATATCTATTTGGATGGTAAAAACTGAACAGCATTTTTAAAGCACCTTGCTTTCAGCCCTGTGCACAAAATCCTCACATTCGAGAGATGCAGATGGCCTGCATATCTTCCTGCTTCCTTGACTGCTTTCCGTAGTGGAACATGCTGTGCAGCTGCTACCTGGGCTCCGCAAACATGCATACGTGTGTGTGTGCATGTGTATGTGCATGTGTGCGAATGAGCCAGCAAGGATTAACTCCGGTGAGAATAGCTGGCTTTCTAATATTCAGAATTTGCCATATATGAAAAGGAAAAATAGTTAACTTTTAAAACTTCAAAAACAGATGGTTAATTTGGGGTTTTAGTTTTGAGTAAGGGCTGGTGTAATTCTTATTTCTAGTTATATATTTATAAGTACAACAATTTTGATTTTAAACAATCTTATCTTTCTGTGTAAAGACTCTGTATACGCTCGTTTAATTGCAAAGCTGGATCATAGGTTTATATTTGTGGATATGTGCATATGTGGTTGGCAGCTGCTTTCTTGGCCAAAACACTGGTGACTGAACTGGGGACAAACTCCAGACCTGAAAACACCATTTACCATAGAGCGAGCTGTAGAGCCAGGCTTTACAGTTATGGCTACCACTGATGTGAATCCTCTGGGGATTGAATTCAAAATGGGGATCAAGAACACACGCACTGACCACTAGGTTAGGTTTGCACAAGAGATAAACAGCTGTTCTGTTCTGTGGTACATTCTAACATTTCCAAGTGGAACAAAACCAACAAAAATTTGAAATAGCTCACAAAACATAATTTTCAAAAAACAAGACAAAACTATTTTGGGTCACCTGAAACATCCCATTCTGATTTTGACTTTTAAAAAAGGTCTCAGAATGAAACATTGATTCAAAAGGACAAACTGAAGCTCCTTTTCCTCATTTTTAAAAATAATTATTTTTCCTCCAGAAAGTTTCAGTTTCAATTAAATGGCAGATGCTACTGAAAACAACATTTCATCAACATATTTTCAAGCAACTCCAAGGGAGCAATCAATATACAATAACTATGCTTCACAGAATGTCGTGTGTGTAATTTCTAGGCTTTCTTACTCCAAAAAAGTTTGCCTGAGAAGTGACAAACATTTCAGAGGAACAAATGCTTGTCTGATGAGTCAAGTTTTAAATATACTGCCAGTTCTGGTTCATCTTTCTAGGAACTAGCAGTACAGTGTTCTCTTTTAATAAACACTTTTGCTAAAGAGATGCTGGGACAGCTATTCAGCTAATATTTAACCTCTGTTTAGCCTTCTCTTCCATACATGCACAGGAAACTAAACAACCTGACATGAATGAATTTCAGTATTCTTTTCAGCTATGCCTTTTCAAATATAAATAGGATAAAATGAAAGATGATTGCATTTTCCTGCAGGCTAATCTGTGAAATCTCATCATATCAGTGACAGAGTCTGACCAAAGAGAGTAGTATATTCCAAAATGGGTACTCTGAGTCCTTGGAAGTAGTCAGCTCAATTTTGTGGAGCTGGAACACAAGCTGCCAGGATTTTGCATCCTTGTCTCTGGTGGACTAGTCTGATAGATTTACTGTTTCAGCCCTGTTTTGGACTTTGATTCAGCAGCAAACAAGAGGTGAATGCTACTTCTGCCCTACTCTTTCAGAAGTGCTTCAAGAAGCTATGAGAAGCTGAAAACTTTGTTAAAATATTTGCAATACCACAGTTCTCTTCAGCGACTGCACTTTTCAACTGTGAGGTTGTGATTATATAAAAGACCTGTTTTGACCTTTTCATAAGTCTTTTGAAAATACATCTCTATTGATCTGTGGAATTCCTCCTTTAATTTGGTCGTGCAGATGGGACTGTCTTCAGTGGCAATGCAATGTCATGGCTAGATCGACTTGCAGTTTCCTGAATGGCTATAGGAAACAGGCAGCAAAAGGACAGGGTTCCAGCTGAGCCTCCTGCTGCTGCTTCCATTTGCATAGTGTGTCTGCAGCATTTTTTGTTACAGGTGCAGACACATTCATAGTTTCTGCCTGATTCACAACCTCAGTGGGAGGCTGATATACTGACAGGAACAGAGGGTTCTAGTTGGTATCAGTGTGAGAGGGGAAACCCAGGAGGGTATCAAAGGTAGGAGTCTTATTGTATCCTCCAGATCTGTCCAGCCTCATTTTGGCTAACTTGCTTCCCAAGTAAAGGGACTGGTCAACTGGAAAATCACACATTATGCCTGTATCTCTTTACTGCTTTCCACAGCCCTTAGTGACACTTAAAAATCTCAGGCACCAAGTTCCCCATAGTTTTCATCTGGTGCGACTTGGTACAGTCAGCTTCATTGCTGCTTTGGTACTTAGTTTCACCACTGCTGAAACAACCCTTGCAAATATTTATTGGAGAGCAGAGACAGGCCCCTCAGGTGTGGCACTGTGAGCAGTAGTAGGTCCTGTGCTGCAGTGTACTGGTATGGCCTCAGGACAGAAAGCAGTAGCATCAGCTCGCTTTTGGGAATGGGAAAGTGAGATTCTCCTTTAATTGCTGTAGGCCTACTGCTCTTTTCCCTGCCTTTCACTAAAGGACAGAAAGAGGCCCCCAGGAGACAGGAAGGTGGTGCGAGGGCAATGAAAACAATAGGATGTTTATTTTAGTTTGGGGATGGGTGACAAGGGACTTGGCTGTGGGAAGAGGAAATTGTATGGACCCTGAGTTTAGCAAGCTCTGTGGACTCCATTCTTTCCTTGTGGACTATCTGTGTGTTTCTTCTCAAACTTTTTTGTACCAGGACCTATTTGTAAACATCAATGGCTAGTCCTGACCCAGTGCCCCTCACTCCCGACCCACTGCCCCCAGCCCCAGGTCCAACCCCCCAGTGTGTGGGGCAGGGGGTGGGTGTTTGGAGCGGGGGATGGGGTATGTGTCCCCCCAGTGTTTGGGGTCATGTGGGACGCCAAGCAGCCCCTTACAGGCTGGAACTCTGCCAGTCCACAAGGGAAAAGCCACAGTTTCCCACATTTTTCTCCTTTAAAGGAGAATCCATTTTTAAAATTTCTTTGCAACCCATTCATATATTCTTGCTCGCAACCCACAGGTGGCCACAGGTCGCAACCCACAGGTGGCCTAACCTATTCACTTGGCCCTCCGTCCAACTCAGTTAACAAGGGCAGCTTCTAGGCAACCAGGTTCCTTATGCCTGCTTCTTAAGGGGGAGGCAAGGGAGAGGAGCAGAGTCCAGAGCATTAACAGTTGTAGTCCAGCCCTGGAGAGAGGATAGGGATGAGTCTGAATTAACTATTGGGAGTAAGGAGCCTAAGTAATTGTTCTGGTCCTGGAGAAGAGGACATAATGGGGTGGTCTCAAGTAATTGTATTGGGACAGCTTGGTCAAGGACTAGGAACATGTACATCTGTTACCCATGCACTATTTTCATCCAGAGAGGGTAAACAGTAGAGAAAGGAAGTACAGGCCTCTTAGGACCTTGAAGTCAGCAAGTTTTAATAAGGTATTGTGACTGCTCAGAATACTTAATTCTGTATGCATAATATGGAAATTAACTGATTCCCCTTTCCCCCCACTCCAAAACATACACACTAACAGTGCAGTTCCAGAGGGTCACGGGCCATGCCCATTTGCAGTGGGACCATTAGGGTGATGCTGATAGACAATCTGTTCTGCAGATCCTGGGGGGTGGGGGTGCAGTGGTATAGTTGCACCCCCCTCTAGCCCCCTGTTCCACTCGGGCTTTAAAACCAACTGCCTGGCTATGGCAGCAGTGTTTCTATTCAGGCAGCAACAAGGGTGTCATCTGACTATATGGCTCATTATAATCTACCTGATTCCTGCTAATATCTCTTCACTTCATAGGTCTTAATGACCCTCTTTTCTTTTTAATGGTCTTTAAAGGGCAACAAGCTGTCCTTTCTTCTGTAATTTTGCTGTCTGTTAACCATTCCTCTCTTCTGTTTCACAGCCCTACAGACTGTTTTCAGTTTTAGCTAAAAACCTTAACACAGGTATAGTAATACTGGGTGTTCATACATATGCTCGTGGGGGGGCACTTTAATTAGAGTGGCTCTGAGAGCTGCTTTAATTAACGCACCTGGAATGTCATGTATATTATGAGCTTTAGTTAAAAGCACCCTGCCACCATTTTTCAGTGCAGGGCCACTGATACTTGTGACGCTGGAGTCTGCTGAAGCATGGTAATTACCACACTCCAGCAGACTCCATTATTCAAGTCTGCTTAGTGAGTCAGAGCAGTTTCACTGCACGTGTATAGGTGCCCTTTAATTCAGTTGTAGAAATGACTGACAGCGAAGCATTGAAGGTGCTGTCAAAGGTGCTCAAGAAGCTTTACAAATCTGAGATGTACATTTAACTGTAATGACTACAGGACTAATGAAATAATCTCTTTTGACTATTTTTGCCTAGTTTGTTGTGTTTTTTAAACTTAATATGCTCTAGCAAATTAGTGAACATTTCAATAAATTTATACTTGTTTTTTCTTTGATCTTAAAATGGATACTAAGGTGCTAGATCCCTAGCATATCAGTAAAGCTTCTAGTTTCTGTTTGATTGGAGAAAAATATGTGTTGTTATATGTAATGATGTGCCACAACATCTGAACCCCACCTTTTCAAAACCCTAAATCTGCCCATGTCCTCACTAATTTCACACTTTTGGCAGTTTTGATGGTTGCCTAACTCTTCCCATTTAGAACTCAAAGGGATCTTGTGAAGGAATGGAAAGACCCAAACTTATTCTTTCCTTGAAAATTATTTTGAAAATTCTCAAGAATATCCCTGAAGACTCAATTTTCTGCAGGGAAGAAATGACAACCAAAGTTGCATGTTGCATAAATAAAACACAGCATGTGCAAACCCTAGAGCAAGGTTTTGTGTACAACACAGTGGCTGTATAGTTAGCCTACAGTTAAAACAGCAGTGTGAGAATAAAATGGAAGGTGATTAAGGATTTAATATAATTCTGTTTTAGGACATATTTCAGGAATGGTGGGGAAAGAAGAAAACTTCAGTTTGAACGATTTCTGCTCTGAAGGCAGTCCGGTCCAGACTGGCTTTTTTATTTTTCCAATTTAAGTGCTCCACAGTTGGGCTGTCAGGAGTTTGAGTTACACATTTAATTAACTATAAGTTTGTGATCTCTGTCATGTCTTCCTATTTGGACTCTCTAAATGTAAAGTTTGAATTCCATATTAGGCAGCTTCTGTTCCAGCAGTCTGATGGTCCTATTTAGAAATGAAAATCCAAAGTTTGGTGCATGTTAAGTCTTGCTGGTTTATGATTTTTAGTTAGATGTCATATTTAACCATAGCAAGAATGTTGCTGAAACATGGATTAAAGGCAACATGTGAACACTTATCTTAGCAAGTCTTGAAATTCAGGCGATTATTAGAAATCAATAGCTTTTGACACTACAATCTGTGAATCACCCTCAAAGTCATGTTGTGCCAATTTATGTGTTCACAATAAATGGTTTTGGTTTGTTTTAGCTTTGCTTGACTTTCATGAAATCTGTGTGGCAAAGCACTTGGTTTTCTGAGGCAGATGTTAACAAGATGTGATATCTGGAAATGAAGTATAAACTGAAGATGTGTTAGATAGTTGGCAAGCAGCAAAATCTGCCATTTCCTGAGATCAATCAGGCAATCTTATGTGAACAGTGCATCTTTGCAGCTGAGTGGAGAAAAAATATAGATAACTGTGTTTGATTTTAGAAATAATGATATAAAGGAAATAGTGGAATTTTGGTTCAGAGATGATATTTTATAGCTATATGATGCTTTTTTACCCTTAAGAATCCTAAAAGATTGTATAAAATGTAGAATTTACTGGGTGCATCTACACATGCAATTAATGTGATTGAATAAATTCTGGTGCAATTTGAGCCAGAGTAAACTAATCCAGATGTCACCGTCTACATGTGAATTTAAGCACAGTAATTTAGTCTGCCATCTGATAGTACCTGTGTCTGACAGGACTATCTGGTGGCACTGTAAATTATTCTACACTGGCTCAATTGCTGTGCACGTATAGATAGCAATGCTTTACTATGCAGTAAATTAGTTTACTGCATAGTAAAGCGCATGTGTAGATGTGCCCACTGAGAGTTAAAGATACTCAGCACCTTCTGGAATCATGCCCTAAACTGATATGGCATTACTGAAAATTCTGCTTATCAGCATCATATTTGTACAAAGGAGCTTTAAAGACATAGGTAGAAGCAGAACTTTTGTCCAACAGTGTTGGATAAATCTGTGATTTTATAAATCTTTCAGTGTCTATGCAGAGCAGACATAACCTCAAGTTTTAAGTTGTGATCCCGATCATAGGAGAGTAGGACTGGAAGGGATCTAATCATTGGTGATGTGCACCCCCTGAGATCGGCTGTGCACCCCCTGGAAACACCAGCTGCGAAACCAGAAGTGCCGGTGGAAAAGCACTTCCGGTTTCGCCACTGGCTTGACGATTGGTTGCTTAGGTCTCCTGCCCTCGCCCTCCCCCCCCCCCCCCCCCCGCCAGTCAGTGATTGGCGACTGGGGGACCCTCCCCCCTGGTCGGCAATCAGCGGCTGGGGGCACCCCACCCATTGATGATCTGGTGCCCCTTCAGACTCGGGAGGCACCAGTCACCCATGGATCTCATGAGGTCATCTAGTCCAGCTCTTTGTTCAAGGCACAATCAACCTGACTAAACCATCCCAGTGAAGTTTTTGTCCAATTTGCTCTTGAAAATTTGTAAGGATGAAGATTCCACAGCTTCTCTAGGTAGCCTATTCCATTGCTTGACCACCTTCATAGTCAGAAAGTTCCTCCTAATCTCCAACCTAACTTATTTTTACTGCACCATTGCTCCTAGTTCTGTCCACTACAGTCACAGAGAAAAGCCCATCTCCATCCTTTCTATAATCACCCTTCAGGTATTTGAAAACTATTATAAAATTCACCCTCAGTCTCTTCTTCTTCAGACTAAATAAACCTAGTTCTTTCAGCCTTCTCTCATGGGTCTTGTCTCCCTGGCCCCTGATTATTTTTGTTGCTCACACTGGACTCTTTCCAATCTGCCACATCCTTCTTAATGTGTGGGGCCAAAAATAGACAGTGCTCCAGGTGAAGCCTCACCAGTGATGAATAGAGTGGAAGAATCACTTCTGTTGACTTGCAAGTGATACTCTTGTTAATGCAACCCAGAATGTTGTTGGGTTTTTCTGTAACAATGATCTACAGTAACTCCCAGGTTCTTTTTTGCAATACTGCAGCCTAGCAAGTCATTCCCCAGTCTGTATTTGTGCATGCAGTTATTCCATCCCAAGTGCAGGACTTTGTACTTGTCCTTGTGGTATCTCAACTGATTGATTACAAACCATTTTCCAGTCTGTCCAGGTCACCCTGGATTTTATCCCTGCCCTCCTGATTGCCTGCAACTCCACCCAACTGTCATGGTCTGAGAACAGGGTCCAGTAACAGACTGAGTCAGGGAGCCAGAGGACTAGATAGAGCATGGAGTCAGAGGGTGAGCCAGATCAAGAAGCCAGGAGATCAAACAAAGCAGAATGAATAGTGAGGTGAGTCTGGGTTCAGGTTGAAGCCTGTTACACTCGAGTCCTGGACGCCTCCTGTTCCCGTTCAGGAGTTTATATGGAGGGAAGTATAAGGTCAGCTGGGGACAAATGGCTAGGCCCTAATGGTGGCTTCCGGAGAGCCTTGTCTAGTTTGAATGATCAGCTTGGGCAGCTGTCTTAAAAAGTAAGTTGTAGCTTTCAAGTAATGTTGATCACCTATCAACTTTGGCAGAGACTGATTTGAAATGGAGAACTGAGCCATGAAAATATTTTACGTCTAAACTACTAGGTAAAATTCAGATTTGGTTCATAGAGAGCAGGAACAAAAACTGTTTTTCTGCATGGCAACTAATTGATTTCCTGTCTGGAACTAATGTGTGTCAGTATACCTGCTGATATATCAACAACAGTTTCTGGAAAAAGAGCACCTCAGTTGTCTTATTCCTTCAAATTTAAAAGACACTATTTAAAATCAATTTTTTTTTTTTTTTTTGTAAAAATGGCCTGTATTTAAATATAAGTAAAGAGAGAGGATAAAAATAGAGGAAATAAATAAAATAAAATAATTGCAAACAACGTTATATGGTAATTAGTTGTGATAAAATAATTATGATGCACACATTAAAAATGCCAACAAAAGATGTGAGCATCAGACGATATATAAACAGGAGTGTCATCATTGAGTATTTTTATTTTATAAAGTATGATAAGTCTTATATGCACTATAGAGATGATCTCAATTAATTTTTGTCCGATAACCTTTTGTTTCTTAAATTAAGAGTCAGAAAATTTGGGTACATCTCATATTCAAAGGATTCAGGAATTCTAACTGATAGTCTTCCTTTCAGCTTCATTTGAAATTCCAAGGACTGAACTGGTGCTTATTAGGCAGACCACTAAACCAGAATGCCAGTATATTTGTGATGGTCTTGGGAAAACTTTCACTGCCATTGTCTTTCTCTGTCTATCCTATGGTTTGCAGAGGGCTTCAGCCTCTAGGGCAGGTAACCTGTCACTTTTCTCAAACACTGAATTTATTTAAATTAGAAGACAAAGATATCAACCTTGTTGTCAGAAAAGGGATCTTGTTATGCTCATTATTTGCCTGTTGCAAATCCATGACCTAATTATTTTTTAGAAGGTTAGTTTTCAGTGGATCAATTACTTATGAAAACTTGGCATGTGTGATTTTCTCAAGAACATTTCTGATGAGTGATTGGGCAAGGAAGTCTGATAGTAATCCTGTGATAGAGACTTCATTTCCTGAGGTAACAAAAAGCTGGCAAAAACATGGATAGAATTTTTCCAATAAACTGCCTTTCAGAATTCTTCTGAGTTTTAGTAAAAAATAATTTCTGAGGGTGGGATATATGAAAGAGTTATTGGCAAAGGGAAAATTTTGAAGGTTCAGTTGAGACTTGAAAGGAGGTAGGCAGTAGGGCTATGAGAAGCTTCGGATGCTGATTTGATTTGGAGGAGATTTGGCCCAATTCGGTGGCCAAATCTGAATTGAATCAGGAGACCAATTTAAAAGTCCAAATTGATTCAAAACTCTCGCTTTGGAGAGCTTTGGCAATTTTGGCAGTCCCCACTGGCTTCAGCAGGGAGCTGGACCCCAGACTCCAGGCTGGTAAGTAGGGGGCGGAGGGGCTGGAGGAGGGCACCTTGGGGGACCCT
This sequence comes from Alligator mississippiensis, assembly GCF_030867095.1. Classification (NCBI taxonomy): domain Eukaryota; kingdom Metazoa; phylum Chordata; order Crocodylia; family Alligatoridae; genus Alligator; species Alligator mississippiensis. The sequence continues at coordinate 295,436,676 of NC_081824.1, forward strand.
TGCCAGGCCCCATCCGTGGCCTGCTCCCCCAGCCTCCCTGAGCCCCTTCTGACCCCTGCCTGCTGTCCCAGCCCCCTGCCATGGCTGCCCTGCCTGCCCCAGCTCCTGGCCCTTTAAAAAAAAAAAAAAAAAAAAGCAAAAACCCCCCAGACTCACCAGCTGCTGCAGTGGCCTTGGGGCTTCTGGGGGCTTGTGGTGGAGCCCCTCATGTAGCATGGGGCAGTGGGGATCCCCCCCCCCATCTGGCAGCAGCTGATGAGCCTGGGCTTTTATTTATTATTTTTTTTAAAGAGCTGTGAGCTGGGGCTGCGGGAGTGGTTTGGGGGTGGGGGCTCACCCCATGCAGTGGGGTGCAGAAGGGATTGTCCCCCTGCCTGGCAGGAGCTGGTAAGTTGGGGCTTTTTTTTTTTTTTTTTTTTTTAAACAGCTGGAAACCAGGGCCAGGTGGGGCAGCCATGGATGAGGGGGCGGTGGGAGAGTAAGCAGGGGTCAGGGGGCTCATGGCAGAGCCCCCCATGCATTGTCAGGTAACGGGGGGCAGAAGGGATTGTCCCCCCACCTGGCAGCAGCCGGTGAGTGTGAGGCTTTTTTTATTCAAAGAGCTGGGAGCTGGGGCTGTGTGGGGCAGCCATTGAGAGTGGACAGAGGATGGGGATGATTTGGAGATTTGGTCAATTCAGCTACGGATGAATCTCCGAATCAGATTCAACTGAATCAATTTGGGATAGTGATTCGAATCACCAAATTGAATAACTGTCCCCTGAATTGGCTGAATTCAAA